>NC_063219.1:27985010-28610010 GCF_020740725.1 Corvus hawaiiensis | reverse complement strand
CATACCTGTATGAAAAGGTTTTCCAAAGGCCTGCAATAGATCTACAGCTCTGCCACAGGCATCCCTGGAAAGTTATTTATTCCTCTTCCATAGAAAATGGTAATACTCCGTGTAACTTCCTTTCGCTCACTCCCTGTCCTTTGCCTAGTCTATATGTGCAAAATCTTTGGTCATACATTGACTGGCAAATGAGAGCATGATGTGATCAGTGCCTCTCTTATCATTTATATCACTCTAAGTATCCATAGGTGGATAAAACAGATGGGAAAGAACTGTGAGAAGACTGTGATTAGCATAATTGCTAGTGATCACATCAGACAATCTGCGTAACCACAGTCAAGCATTTTTATAAGTATTGCTAGGGAGATTAATAAGAAAATCAGTGTTGGGAGAGCCACTAAAGCAGAAGCTATATTTTTATGGGGGTTATTTTAGGGCTCCATACAGGACTGAACTGTAACAAAATTCTCAAGGCTATTTGTTTGAAAGATCTTTAAGAGAAGAAGCAAGTCCAAACACCTTCATTTCCCCTTCACATTTTACTGTGGCCTGTGACCGCTTTACAGGTGGTGCTTCCAGCATTTTCCTGTATAAGTATTCAGTCCAGACCTGAAGACATGTAGCAAGGAAAACCAGAGAAAATGGGAAAGAGAAGGAGGAATTCTATAAATGCCACAGCAATATTGATTAGGGGCTTTCCTTTGAGGAAAAAGAAAAGAAAAGGAAAAAAAACACAAACCACTGAAGAGAATAGGAGTAAATTGTATCAGTCTTAAGGGCTAAGAAAGGATTTTGTGCAACTTAACCAGCATCATTCAGAGCCACCTGCGAAGGGCTGCTGGGAAGGAGGAAGCTGTTGGGATAGACCATGGGGTGGCCCTTGCCAAGTGGAGGAGGCTGAGCTTGTTGTGACTTGCCTCTCTCTTACCGTACGTAAAGGTGTACAACAGGGCACCAGCAGCAGACTGTGGGAAATATGCATGTTAAGGTCCAAAGACAGGCTTACACTCCCAAGAGATACAAATAGAAAATCCCCAGTAATCAGGAGTGCTGTAAGTCCCTGGAATTCCCACTGGCTTGCTCTTTGAACTAGGATACATCAGCAGCACACTTGCTCATTCCATGCTGTCTGCAATGTATCAGGAGGAGCTTTTGTTTCTCAACCTACATGACAAGTGCCAAGAGCAACAGGGTCCCAGCATGAGTTGGGCTACTGGGTGTTAGTGCATTACGAGTACTTATGATGCTGGCTTTAGAGTAGAGCTCAGTGAGAATTCCAGTATACAAAACTGAGTCTTTTTTGGGGAGAAGCTGTGATACTTGCACTTATACACAACCCCCGAAATCCAGCTGGACCAAAGCCCCAACCTTGCACATGTTTCTTTTCACTTGGTCCACAAAATCCTGTTGGGGTCCCTTCCCCCTGCCATGGAGCCCTGGGAGAGGGGCCCTGGTGGGGAGACACGGGGTTTCCCTGCCCCTGGTCACCTTTGTTCCCCATTGGTTGGCTTGGGTTCCCTGATAATGCCAAAGACCCTCGGGTCCCGTGACTGGGGAGTTCCTGAGCTGAGCCCCGGCCATGCGGCTGGAGAAATAAACATCTCTGAAACATCTACCACGAATCTGTCCATATATACTTCGTTTCCACGGGACTCCTGGTTTGAAATATACTTGTTGCAGTAATCCCCGCTGCGACAAAATCCCGTCTTGATTTTGATAAGATATAAACTGTGGCTTTTGTACTATCCAGCTGTACCCAAAACTTTTCCAGCTTATGCTCCCAAGGAAAATTTGGCAGAAAAATTTCACACTAAGAGAATAAAGTATAAAAATGATTCTCAGGTATGAGTTTTCTATGGCAGTGTCTTGCAGAGTAGAAGCAGATACTACAGGAAATGCGGCTGGATTGGATCAAGTTTCCCCTCAGATGTTTTGCTCCTTGAAGTTCACTTCTCAGGCCCTAACCAGGACAGAAACCCTATGGACAGGACACAGGCATGGCTGCTCCATAAGTCTGCACGCAGCATCCCCAAATCACCACACATGCTTGGGGGAGTAGAATTTTTTACTTCCATGGACCAATCTGTTCCATTCTGCATCCACATGGCTACAGTGGCCAATGACCAAGCACCTGAAGTCAAGCATTCATTTTGCATACAAGTGCTGAGGGCTCTGGCTTCAGATTTTGCCAGTTATCCACAGCAGGGAAATTATCTTAGTAGTTCCCAGCAGCATCTGTATTATCCTCTTTACTTCCTCTACACTTTGTCATTTCTTAATCTCAGGCAGAAATACAAATCACCGCCCTCTGTATGCAGGTTGCTTAATATCCACTTCAACCCATGGCAACATTTCTATTCCTGTTTTGACTCATCAACACCCAGCAAGAACTTTCTAATGGTCTTTTCTTCAACCCTTGCTAGACTGTGTACATTTCCCCACAGCTCCCTTAAGATTACCAAGCATGTAATGTCTCATCATTTCCTTTGCTTTTTTAACCTTTTCACACCAGAACTGCCCTCTTGCAACAACTGCATTTCAGTTGGCATATAGTGACTGACCTCAGCACCTTCCTGCTGTTAGATTTGCAAACACATACCCTCATGACCTCCCCATGCTGCCCATCATCTCGTCTTCTTCAAAATTACTAGCCTTCAGGTAATAACCACAAAAAAATATAAAAACAAAACCAATACAAACCTAACTGTAACTAGCAGTGAAGCTCGTATGTGTATTCACTGCACACATCTAAAGTACTTGAGGGAAGACATTTGCTTCACCACCTTTTCCCATGACCTATCTCTCTGCCACTGTATAACAAAGCTGAAGAAATAAGTCAGAAAATTAAATATTTACAGTTCTGCAGCTAGAACTGACCCCACTTGTCAGTGGGGTCACTTGATAGGTAATCGTAATTACAAGTTCACATACAGATTTTTCCCTTTAGAGGAATGTTTCCTTACGGAGTGCACAGCACCAATGTGCAAAGAGAAAGACATGGCAGCCTAGAAAGTATCATTTGTACACGTGCCCTGACTTCTCAGCTCAGCAAAGTTAGTAGCAAGTGAAAGTGTGGCTTTTTCCAGTGGGAACATCAGGCTACTCTAACATCTATATGTCCTCTAATTAATAAACGTGCACCCTACAAGACCTTCTTTAAGCTTTTCTTCCATTATCCTTCAGGCACCCCTGAGGGACAACACACAGACCTCTGAAGTCCCACAGAGGCAGGAAATCTGTCACTGACTTTCCTGTGGTGCTCTCCCACACCAGCCTGGCCTCTGGCCCCTCTGCCACCACGCCAGCACTGGTCCGACAACCACCTGCGTCTGAGGGGTGGGAATCACAGAGCAGAAGAGAGGCAGCTCCGATGAGATTCCCAAACTCAAAAAAGCCCTGCTAAGCGGCACACTCCCACTCTCCCTATGTGCATCTTAGCACTGCAACCTCTTCACATCTCACGAGCTAGCGTGGAACAGATGCGTCCCCCCGTCAGGAGGCAGCAACACCCCTCCCTCCTCACATGACTCATATGATGTCAGAGTTGTCCTTGTCACCGACCCCAATTCAGGCTCACACGTCAAGGACACGCTTGCTTGGTGGATCCTCAGCATGATGGATAATCCATCCCCTCTCATTTGGGTTTCCTACATCCCAGCTAGCCACAGAAACGAGAAGACTTTCTCTAGTTGAGGAAACTTGGCTCCTCTGGCAGTTCCAGTGGCACAGCCCTGCCGAAAAATGCTGGCAGAAGCTGCAAGGTTTTGAAGCTTTGAAAGCTAGGTCAGCATCTCCCTGTACAAAACCAATGCCACCCTCAATCAATGTCCAATACAGAGAGGCAAATGATTTTTATAGAACAGTCATGTACTTTCATGTGATCTAATATTAGCTGTGCTGTATGTAATTATTTTATGTAGTACTCTGCGTTCTGCTTGCACTCCCATCGATATGTCTAGTAGATATTTGTAGTTCCCTAGTAATTTAATAGCTAGTTTGTGCCCTAAAGCATAAAAACATTTCTACCCTATCTAAAGTAACCGTGGGTGGTGTTATCCATATAAAATCTTTGAGTCCTAATGAGCTTTTGTTCTCAAGTTATAACCCAAAAATATATCACCCGGCTGTTCCGTTCTCTGCTAAAGATCCTCACTATGATGTGAAAGGAAAAGAAATTAAAACCTTAGATAAATGTGTTTTATCTGCCACAAAGAGGGAAAAGACATCCCCTCTGTATTGTATCTTGTTGGGATTTTTTCACAGACCCATTTTCTGTTCATTGCTAAGTGTTTAAAGGCTGAAGATGAGCTGCATTTTTGCAAACCCTGATCTGGAGACAGCTGTGGTTTGAGCTGTGCAGGAAGGAGCAGCACACTAGTCCTGCTGCCCCGGGCTAAGGTGGCAGTAACTGCTAGAGCCTGGACAAGATGCTAGAAAAGAGTATGGTGTTTGGAGTTCCTAAGGGGAAAAGGCAGCAAGTTCCCATGTCCTTGAAGGAATGTTGTTAGGAGACAACCCACCCTTCTGCCTGGAGGTAGAGGAAGAGGAGGTTCTGGGATGCACAGGGAGACATTGGGGAGAGCAGGTCTCCTGGGCTTTCCACTCTGTGGCAAGAAAAGGCCGTCCCTTACCCGCAGCGAGGCTTTGTTTCACCCTCACGACAATCTTGTTACTGTGAGTAACGGGGAGTACGGCGATGCCAGCATGTTCCCTTTGCCTCTTCCTTAACTTGTCTCTATTCACAGCCATGGAGGCCGGCCAGAGCCAGGCACTCACCAGGAGCCAGGCTCAAGCCTTCCTTGGCGTGCCCACCTCTGCTCTTTAGGAGAGGGTACAGGCTGTACAATACATCATCTGTTATGCAATGATACCCGGCGCATGGTTCCGCTTGGCTTCCCGGCGGCAGGAATATATCACTCCCCCCCTTCCCTTCCCTCCCACCCCATCCCCCAGCCCCATTCATCCCCACCACTCGCTGTTTACTACCGAAGCCCTGCGCGGTCCGTCAGGAGCACCCCAGTTCACAACCCAGCGGCCGCACGTGTTGCGGTATTTTGGCCAGGGGAGGAGGTGTGCCAGGGAGCCAACTTGTAAGAGGGATTTTTTTGGGGCCCGTTTCAGTTCTGCCACTGCTCTCCAGTAAACAGTTGTGCTCTACCGCTTACACCAGCTCTGAATGTGCCTGGCCCTACTTACTCCCCACTGCATTTGGTTATCTTATATTTTAAATAAAATTAAAACTGCGAGAAATAACACCAAGAGAGTTTATCATCCCAGAGGAAACCAAAAGTGCTCTGTCAGCTGGGTTGCAAGAAAAGCCCAAGATAAAATCCCTGGATGAACATCTTCTGAAACACCAATGAAATTTGTACACAGTCATGACCTTAGAGGCAACACCCATCTCCAAACACACAAGGGAAAGTGCCTCTAAGGGTAAAACCTGGCTGCTCTATTGAGAATGAACGGCAAGTCAAAGATATTCAGCTAAAAAGAAAATAATTCCCTGTCCCATCAAAGCAACAGGTAAAAAGTGCCAGTAAATCCTGTCTGCTCTGTTCTAAAGAGATTTCTTGGTATCTATGCTTTGAAACAATGAAATCTAGATGCAGCGTTAACTGTCACTAGAAAGTAAACGAAGACAGTGGAAATTAATTCTTCCACTCACAGTTAAGAAAGATTCTGGCATTCAGCATTATCAGTAAATCCCAGAAACAGCAATCAGCAGGTAATCTGTTCAGTGTAACTAGATAGTGCCATCACATATAAGGATTTAAGAAATGCATCACCCCAGAGAGATACCAATTACAAGATAATCAACTTCTGCCTTCTGTGATTGTGGGGAAAACTGTAATAAAATCGTAATCCCATCCTTGCCGTGCCACACCTTATAGCGCCTTTCCCTATTGCTTGAGCCAAGCAGAGATATGGGAATTAGGCACTGGTGAGAAAACAACTGGTTTGCAAAATAAACAAAAAATAAAAAGCACAAATATTTGATTATGGAAAATCTGGTCATTTCACTGTTTTTGTAGGAAAAAACCTGAAGATACTGCATCATAGATAACAGTCAAGTGATTATCACACTCCTTTGATCAGCTCAAGGAAGAAGGCTTAATATTTTGTGAATTTAGAGGAATACTGTATTAAACCATCTCCAGCATCTCAGGTAAAAGTTGTTGACAACTAGAGAAGAAATAACCCCATTCTCCCAGAAAAAGCCATTCTAAGCACTGAATCTTACAGCAAAAATTCATCAAAATTGTTGAGATTATAAAAAGAAATTCCTATCTCAACAAAGTATATTTTTCTATCACTAGAATTGTGTGCACCCTGCTTTATGTGCATAAGTATTTCCAGCACAGGCTTTGCTGTACTTGTGGGAGCACAGAGGCTGCTGAGCTGTTTGGGGAAGTTCTTTGAGGAAACAGCTCAGCTGCAGACATCTGCACCAGGAAGGAGGCTCTACCCTCTCAGCATGTTTCACATGAATCCACAGTATACTTAAAAAAAAAAAAAAAAAAAAAGCTGGGACACTTAGGAGCTAAAAGAAAGCTCAATATTTATCTCAAATGTAAAAATAATTTTTTAAAAAAATGGAGTAAGAGTGACTAATATAACTGCACATGACTACAATACACCTGTATCTACAGAACCCTCCTCTGAGGCTTCCTGGGAAAAGACCCTGCAGCCCCTCTGTTCAGTCTCAGCCACTCAACTCTTTCTGATGAGCTGCCAGATACTTTCCAGGGCCCCTCTCAGCCCCAAGACCTGTACTTCAAGCATGCCCTCCAGCACCCAGGTATGCACACCCAGATCCATTAATAAGGAGAGGGACCAAAAAAATATCTTTCCCTCACCTCCCACATTTTCCCCCCATCTCAATTCTCTCCCCTACTATATTTTAGTGGGGAAGTTGAAGAAAGCATAGCAGCTGAGCCACTGACAGCCATACAGGCACAGTCCTGTAATGATAAAGGGGGTGAATAAATGAGTTGTATTCATCCTTTGTATTCTGCAACGTCACTATCTGCTACTCTTGGTCCTCTTTAATTTCTTGTTATCTCATTCACCCCCTTTTTTCTCTTGCAGCTTCTTTGTCTCTTCCTTTGGCTTTACAGCTTTACTATCTTTCATATTTGGGGCAAGGCATTCTTCCATCTTTCCCAAATGCACTCTACTCCTTTCTCAAATCTCTTCCAAACATCCACCTTCTACAAATATAAGCATCATCTCTCCTCATTCTTATTACAATAAACTGCTCTGCTTTGTTGTGCCTTGATCACGCTTCATATCTCTATTTTATAGAGCATTTATGCCACCATGCACATAATACATAACTGAGCATTTCAGCATGGAAGCAATTGCCTCTTACACTGAAGTAAATCTGGAATTGACAGTTCTAAAATGCTTATAACTGCAGGACTGTCTTTCATAGACTCACAGATTTTAAGGCCAGATGGGACCATTAGATCATCTAGTCTGAGCTCATCTGAAAACCTGCTCTGGTTCTTCCCTAATAATGGGTGTCCATGCGATGCCATCAGGACCTACCAGCACAGCATCCCAGGATTCGTGTTTCAGTTGTCACTATGCACAGTGCAGCCAGCGTATCAGCTGCATGAAGCATCCTTCCAACTCCAAACCGCCAAGGCACTCAGCAACTACCACCTTCCTCCAGCAATCCTACTTGCACAAAGGAAGCAGGTAGGTACGAAGGGAAATTGGCCTTTTTAGGGGAAAAAAAAAAAAGCCTCCAAAGCAGTTCTCAGAAAAATCACATATACCATTTTTGCCATTCCTATTGCAACACAGCTGAAATTTAAGGCACAAACCTAAATCAAAACCATAAACAGCTCCTGCACAAAGAAGCTAACTGAAACACAACAAAATAAAAGTACACATGCAGTATCATATGTGTTCACACTCCATAATCCTGGCTGATTATTTGTCATATCTTGCATTTCCTTAAAAATCCACATCCTATTTTTATTTTTCACCTTTTAATACTTACTAGCGTTATGTTTTTCCATTATCATATGGCTCTAAAAACCTAAATAATTTATTTACATTAAGGTCTCTAGTTGTATTTTAGAAGCTGGCAGAAATCTTTGCATTTGGATTACTCTGGTATACAAACAGGGCTTTGCCTTCAATACAAAGGCAACACAAAACACACTGAAAAAGTCTAAGATCAGTCAAAACCCTGGAATTTACACTGACTTAAAGAATTTAGTTAAGTGATCTAATTTGGCTGCACATAATGGGAACTTACCAGTAATTTATCTATATATCCCCATAATTTCAGTATCTCCCAAGAAGATGTAGCAATTTTCTTGTTTGCTTCCAATCCACGGGTTTTTGTGTGTAGGTGTGTTTTAATGCCTTTTCCCCATTTCTGGTGTGTGTATCTGCATGAGAATATGCGCAATTATCATCTTTAAAAGGCTAACTTAAGCATCCAAGTTTTAAAAGGGGTTCTCGAAGGAAAAGCTAATTTATACTTCATTCCTTGACTATTAACTGCATTGGGAAAGTAGAAGTAAAATCAAATTATTTTTGCCAACTGACTGCTTTCAGAAATTTTTACACTAGCCAAAATGCAAATTTCTTAATGAAAACCATCCTGGGAATTTATTAAACTGTTCATACTGAAGAAAATTACTTTCATTTACATTGAAAAGTGAAATAATCTATCCTGACCTATATATGTGCTTGCCAAGATTCTATCTCCACTATACTTGGGGTCTTTACCATGCTACCATGAAGAAGAGCAATTTCTCCTCTTTGTTTTGTTTTTTTTTTAATAAAAAGGCAAATAATAGGCACTGCCAATAGCCATTGTTGACCCAAGTCAAAAGTGTTTGAAATTAATTTATCCGCTTTGGATGGTGTATAAATTTCTCATTACGAGTGTCAGTGATGGACAAGAAACCATTCCAAAAAATGTATTGGGTATCATGCCAAACTCTGTAATCAAGGTCTCTTGCAGAGACTCTGGAGTATACAAAGGGTTTCACACAGTCAGGAGCGTTAGCTATGCATGCTTTCCCGTTGCCCGGGCTCAGCCAAATACTCCGTGAGAACAACACGTATATACACTTTGTTTTATTATGCCTCGCAGATGCTTTTTTTGTTTTATATTTCAAGCTTTGTCAGGTCTAATGTTTGTTCCTTCTTCATCCTTCAGCCCTCACTCTTCCCCCTGCATCCCCCCTGCCCCCCAAATTTCGGAGCAGCTTCCTAGACAGACCTGGTATCGATTACATAAACTGTCTTTCTTGGAAAGTAAAGAGGAGGGGTGGGGGGTTGTATTTGGGATTTCTTCTACTTGCAACTGAAAATGGCAGCCATTGAACAGATCTGGTCAATGACAGTAAGAGAATAAGCCCAGCAGAAAGTGGTAATATATTGTGTTACACTTATGCCAACTTGCCAAGTCAAGTTCTTTTTCTCAAGCGCATGTACAGTTTGTTCTTGCTATCCTCAGTTAACTCTGCTTTCTGAATAGAGGAGATGGGAACTGCTCAAAGGCCACAATAGCATGTTCTACTTAAGGTTTCCTCTCCACACTAACCATTGTGGATAGCACTCTTTACAGTCAAGCGCTCTTGAATAAGAAAGCTCTCATTAAGGAGATGAAGCTATGTTTTCTTTACCTTGCAAGAATTCTGTAAAATGAGATTTTCCTCATTACAGGCAAAGTACCTGCTGCTAAAAAGCAGCACAAAGTTGGCCCTATTTCCTTGAATGGATTTGAAGCTGCCTTCAAAACTAGCAGCAAAAGAGCATCAAAATGACAATATTGTACAAGAAATGCATCAGGAATGAGCGATTAATCTAAGTTTCTATGGGAACGTGAAAAATGACATATTGGATGAGTGGCCTGCTTAGTCCAAGATATTCTGTCAGCTAATATCTGACATGCTAATATGTGTACTGCGGCAAGCAAAGGCTTAGTGCCCCATAGCAAACAACTATCCCCAAAAACCTAGAAAACACAGGTAGGATGCCTTAGCTTGAGGGCAAAGATTGGTTGATGCTCTGAGGCAGGAGGGCTGAGGTGCATTTTGTAGCTCGTGTACGCAGAGAAAGATTACAGGCAACGTTGCTAAAGCAAATACCATTTTATTATGATTTTTTCCGTCACTCAACCTTGGTAGCACTCCCTGTCTCAAGCTGAGTTTTTCAGGCAAGGGAGCCTGCCAAAGGGTGGGTGGCTTAAATCACAATCAGATCCAAATTTTTATAGGGCTTTGGGGTTGATTTTTTTGTTTAATAAGGAATATAAAACCCACACACTCTTCAATATTGTGCATTAGAACTGTCATGATGAAGCCTGATGTAGCAGGTATTCTTTTTTTTTTTTTTTTTGCTTTACAAAATACTGCTTAAAAAGAAGATACATGTAAAAAAAAATTTTGCCAGTGCAAGGAAGGACAAGGATGGATCTTTAATTCAACTAGCTATTGAAAGAGGACAGCAACAAATTCTGTCAGTGCCGAGTGTTTACTGCACAGCAATTTTAAAATCTAATCAAATCTAAAACCAGCAACAAAATGCAGGTAACAAGTTTCATGGAACACAGTAAAATAAAATAATATGAGGTAAAACAGTAGTAATAACAATGTCCATGGATAAAAGGCGGCTAAGTCATTACCAGCATCATCCATTGTAACTAAATAAGAAAAAAAGTCACAATTTGCATGTTTCCCTACCAAACTTTATTTTTTCCCCTTGTGATTCTTCTCCCCAAAGGAGCTTATTCCTAAAAACTGCCTACTGCAAGAAGCCATTCCCATGTCTAGTTGTACCAGAAAGTAGGGAAATTATTTGATGCCATTTTAATCTCCAGGTTTGAGTGCTTACCCAGTATTTCAAGGCAAATTTTTTTTTGCTTATAAAAATTACAGAAATTTATTATAATATCTCTAAATTTATGAAAAAAATTGAACAGGGAAAATATCTTTCCCTAGAAAAATACAGAATATTTTACTATAACATATCTGTGGTCAATTCCCACTGCTACATATGTCTCTGGCAGTCCTTCTGCTTTTGTTCTTTTTCATCCATAGAAGTGAAAAAGAAGCTAGAAAATTCTATTAAAAGTTCTTTTAAAAGCCCCACAGATAAAGACATGTAAAACTGAGACTGGAAGTTATTTTCAGTAGCAACCTTAACCTCTACAGAGACAAACTTTTAATTCCACCACCATATACCATAAGAACATATTAAATAGCACTAAGCATTAGGAATAACATAGAATAATGATAATGAAGTGGCTGGCACAGTTTGCCCATCCACATTTGCAATTAAATTAACTTTCTAGTTAAGCTAATTGTTTCTGGCATGACAATATGGAGCAGTCAGTTAAGACACAATTTTTTTAATCACGCTCTGTTTTCCTGTGTCGAACAAGAAATTGGTAGAATTAAAGGCTGTATTCTGTGCAATGTGGCATTTTGTGTTGGCACAAACACTGCAGTGCTTGCTTTGGTTCTCCATTGAGCCCAAAAGCTCTGACTACCCTGGTTTGAGCCCCTCTGCTCTCCACTGAGAAACACAGGGAAACAGGATGATTTCATGAGGTGCCCTTGGTAAGTAAGGCTCCCTTCTGGCAAGCATGAAAGCTGGGGAAGATGCACAAGATACAGGAAGCCAAGAATTTATAACCTAACATTTTCACTTATCAAACTTGCACTTTCAGGACACTGGGTGCTGGTACTTGGCAACAGTCATTTTCCATCCTCTACTGCATGCCTGATGATTGTGAAAAAAGCTCAAAACAGCATCCTTGTCTCATCCCACATGCCTGGTCATCCCTGCATTCCCAGAGTCCATGCCAAATACTTATCTCACTTTATTCCGATTATTACAGCTCAATGCAATATAACTTGGTGGATTAGTCACTTCTAATCCCAGGTAGGGACTCTGGGACCACTGGGTGATTTTGACCAGATACTAAAACACATGTGAATGAGTAGATTAACTCAGTTAAATATTATGATGAGAACATTAAAGCTTCCCTTTAGTCAGTAGGGAACTGGCATCTATGCAAACCTATATTGAACATTCACCATGCAGCATCTCTGAACTTTATCACAGAGAGTGAGTCCCAGTTTCCCATGGTCTGTGTGAGGGACTGGTGTGTCACACAATGCCCAGATCCCGTAGGGAAACACCAGCACAGAACTATGCTATGCCTCATGTCTTGTGCAAGTGTTTCCATAAGCATCCCTGGGAGGTCAGATTTTAGCAATTTTGCTAGGAGTAGAATATTCACACATATTTGCTGAGAGTGAAATTGGAGTTTGACTTCAGAGTTGACCTAAGACATGGGAACAATGGTCTGATACAAGGTCTTCAAAGTGAACATTTTCTCCAAAACTCTTTTTGCATAAATTATTTATCAAATGAAATCAACTTTGTTCCTCCTTTCCATACTTATTCAGTATCGAAGAAAAGGAAATAAAGGATCTTGAATTTTTCCTAAACTAGTGCCTTTTATTAAAAACATCAAAAAGCTAAATACCTTTTCACTCCTGCAGTCCACAAAGCATTTTCAGAGAGGAAAAAAAGGAACTTTAAATTATTCACTTAAGAAATGTAATGTTCTCCAACCAAATCTCACTGTCAGTCCTTGTGGACACAAATGAAGGGACAACCAGCAGCTAAGAGGCCACTGGAGGAAGTCAGACAAGAATTCATACTAAGTGCCATGCAGCTGCCCTCCTCTCTCTGCAGTGTGTGTATGTACCTCAGTGGCCTTTATCCAAAGAGCAGTAAGAAAGCATCACAGCAGGATTGACCAAAACTTGCTGAAATCATCGAGTGGAAGAACTGTTTTTCATTTGTACTAAATACAAATAAACATTAAGCTCATTTACGGAGCAAAATAATCAAAACAATGGGAGAACAACCAAAGCATAAGCATATGGGAAGTTTGGAATGAAAATAAGCCCTGGAGTCTAGATGTTTAGGACTTTGGTAGCAGAATACTTGTTTTGGATGGTTGTGGGAGAATCTCCAATCAAAAGCCAAAAGGAAGCATCAGAAAGAGCCACAAAAGCATCAACAGCATGACTTCAAGATAAACCTTAAGAAAGCTATTGAAGCAAGTGCTGACTGAAAGAGATTGGGAATTTCAAGCAAGGGAATTATCTCTTGTTTGATTCTACTTACAGATACAGAAATCAGGACTTTGTAAATAAACAGGATTGGATCAAAGATAAGTGACTCAATCATCAATCGCACTTCTTAACATTCAAATTCTGGGCTTCCTACAACAGGGTTAAAGAGAGAAAACCCCCATGTTCTGGTTTCCAAGAACAAAGCCCGTGAGCTGGTATCTCTCCTGTATCAGGGCAGAACAAAAGGCAGTACACAGTTCAAACATGTAAAGAACTGGAGGAGTTAAAACAGCACCTGAAAACTTACTGGTAAAGATGAACCCTTATTAGAAAGCCAATGGCAAAATGCCCAAAGAAACTAAGAGGAGCAGCTGCAAGAGTTGTGGTTTGAAATAAGATTGGAAAGGGCTACAAAAGCTTTGACCAACCTGGAAGTTGCTATCTGATAAAATGCAGAAAGGGCTCAGGGAATTGAAAAGGTCCTAGAGAATGAAAATGAACTGGTATCAACAACTGTGACATGCTGAAAGGAAGGGAAAGGAAAAAAAACCCAAAACTTCCTTTGACCTGGATGGGAACAAACCTTTTCCCTGATATACTCAAATATCAGCGAGGACCTCAAGGGCAAATTGGCTATACACCAGTTTGCAGACACTCAGGTAAGAGCTGGAAATAAAGATCAGCAAAAGACAAAAAGATATTGTACTGACTGTACAATTTACTACAGATCCTGAACTTTTTTTCACAGCTGCATACTACAAAAGGAAACAGCTGCTGCAAACAGAAGAAGATGCCAGGAATTTGCCAAGATCTCTACAGTGCTGTTTCTCTATCTCAAATTCAGTTCAGCAATTTTAATATGGCTCGTACCATCAATATGTTTTGTGGAAGGAGTGATGACCAATCTGAGTTTATAAAGCAAAAGAAATTGGCAACAATGGCAAAAATGAAAGAATGCAGATGAGGTCATTATTGATCCTGGAGGAAAAAAATGCTTTTAAAGGAGAATAGTTACAAACACAGGCCTAGTGAGAATAGAGCATGGTGTGTTCCAAACCAGACCCCCAACACCAACATGCAGAACAGGCTGGAGGGGAGCATGAAGCTGAACCAAGCCAGGAGTTCAGACACCAGTCACACACCAGTTTGTAGTTTCTGTAGGGAACTTAAGAGTTACTTTTTTTAAAAGAAGAAATAAACAGAGAAGGCTATTTAGTGTGTAATAAATAACTATGTGAAAAGCACAAGAATCACTAACTCTGAGTCAGACTTTGGCTGTGACACCAGGAATAGAAGAAAGGTAAGGGAATGGGTGATTGAACCTACAGATCTCTTCTGCAGTGCCCAAGTCCCACCTTTAGGGGCAGAAATACCACTAGAAATTACAGGCAATGGCATCTTTCCAGCAAATGAAAAACTTGCTTTGAAACCACAGATCCCTGGGGATCTTTAGCTGCTGAAGTTCTTTTGGATCTGAAACAAGACCAAATCTCTACATTTGATGAATGCTTCTGACAGTAGTCAGAAGGAGATGGGAAAATGGGGACTGTGGTGGCAAAAAGTAGATCTGGTAAATTAATATGAACTATAGGAAGATTGGGTGTGAGCATGTGAACATTCAGAAAATGTATTAGCTTTTAATTTGGCACCCTGCAAAGCATTCAAAGAGAAGCAAGAAAACATTCTTGAGACTGGTTAGAAATGATTCTCTCTGACAAACACGCAAGTTGTACTTGACTGCTTCAACACAAGAGTGATCCTGGATACCTAAACAGCATCCCTCTTTTCATCAGGGAAGCATTAAAGAAGCCTTGTAAACCATGGAAGAAGCATGTCAGGAAGCTAGAACAGACCCTTCAGCCAAATCTCAGGCCAAGACCAGTTAAGGAAAAAAGGTGACAGCATCAGATTACAGAAAACAACACAAAGTCATTTAGCGTGTGCCCCTTTATTACCGTAAATAGTACCCTAGATGCTGGTGAAAGCTTAGTCTGGTTTACTACCCTGAATCTTAAAAGTAGCTATTGGCAAGTGGAAGTGGATCCAGAGGGACAGGGGATAAAAACCACATTCACAGCAGGACAAGGACTGTGGCAATTTAAAATGATGGGTTTTGGCTAGCGCAATACATCAGCTACATTCAAAAGTCTAACGAAGAAGGTATTACGTGGCATGCCTCTCTCAGCCTGTTTGTTATACCTAGATGATATCCTGGTGCATGGTAAAATCTTGGAACAAGAACTGATACATTTATAAATAGCCTGTAATTAGCTTTAAGCTGCTAGTCTTAAACTGTCTAAATAGAAAAGCTAGGAGTTTGAGGTAATTTACCTTGAGCAAAACAAGCAAGGAAGGGAGCAAGATTTCCTTGGACAATGAGAAGCTGCCCAGAGCTTCCCAGCTGCCCCCGCACAGGGATAGGCACCAGCTCTGGGAGGACTGTTTCTTGTTTTCAGGACTACCAGCATATTTTTCAGCATTGCAAAACCACCAAATTGATAGGGAAACCATCCCAGTAGTCAGTCAGTGTAAAGTTAACATCTCTCAGACTTGAAAAGGGCTTTTGCAATTGCTCCTGTTTTAGCTACCTGCATCCTGAGGCTTCTTCATCCTGTCCACTCATAAGTGCTTGGGGGCAAGTGCAACTGCACACAAAACTTGGAAAGTGGATTACTGAGCGAAAGTTAAAATTTTCTGAAGGGATTTATTCCCCCCACAACAAGAAGATGGCCCAATAAAACAGTTTCCCCACTCTGGATCTGCAAGAAAGTTCATGGTCAGCATAGAACAAGCTTTTGCAAAAACAGTTCACGTTGTGGGAATTCTAAGATGACTGAACCAGCAATGTATGATTTCATAGCCACACTGGTTATGAAACTGTGCCTGGTCCAGTAGATCATTACAGTTAATAATCTCTGGGGAAACACAGTCATCTTCCCAAGTCCCATGATTCCCAGAAGCATAAATATTCCTGCTTCATCCAGTGAAAGAATATTTGTCATCTTCCCAAGAAGAGGATCCCAGTACTTATGGCGCAACACATGACATAAAACTAATTTGGTAAATGTAGCCCTTGGGAGAGAAGTCCCTTGGAATACCCCTCTGAGTCAGATGAGCTACAGTGCAGGCAATGACCAACCAATCAGGAAAGAACGTCCAGGACAAAATCCATGTATCAGGAGTGCTTTTGTCTGTTGTGGTGGCCATAATCAGATGCTGGAGATGAGGAAGGACAGAGCAATCCTATTTCCAACTCATAGCCTCTCAGCTTCCAACTATTCAGCTCTGAGACTTCCTGACCCGTGCATAGTTTACATGCAGTTAGTAATTCTCCCTGATTTTGTCTTTCATGAACTTAAACATGTAAACGTGTCACATTCACAATGTCTTTTGGCAGTGAGCTCCGCTGGTCTACCACCCACTTTGTAAAGCCATTCAATGCTTTGGAACATCCTTGTCTTCCTTTGAAGTTTTTTTCCCTATCCACAAAAGCATTCAAAAATGAAAGGTCCAAAACATGAGAGCATTCAAGGTGAACCTTGATATTCTTTGTGCTGTCCTCAATGATTTCCCTGGTAACTATTAACTTTTTTTTTTTTAATCATTGTGGAGCACTCAAGAATTCACAGAGCTGTCAACACTCCCAGCACCTTGCTCCTTCATTGTAACAGTCAGCTTAGATCCTGGGAATCGGGGTAGTTTGCAAGCCTTCTACATAACCTGCACTGGTGACAAAGGTGATGAATAGCATGCAGATGTATGACAATGTGCTGACAGAGAGCACTGATCTCGTATCCTTAAGTAAAGATAAAGCTGCTAACAGTATTTGCGGCTGATTATCACTCTGTTCTTTATTTAATATTTTTTTTTCCCCCTCATCAAATCGATATCAGTGCAACCACTTTTCTCCCAGCTATTTCTTCATTTTGGACCTCTCCCTATACCAATCCCTTCTTATTTGCTGCCTTCTAAGCTACCCAGCTCAGTCTCCAGTCCTACTCCATTTCTAGTTTCCTCACACCCTTTCACTCTGATTTTCTCCAAACATCTGTCAGCCAAGCATCTGCATTGGGTGCTTTCTCCTTCAGCAACATATTGAAAGAAAAGCCAAAACTCCCTCTCTGCCTTAGTATTTGGTACCACTCTGCCTTGGACCAGCTGTGATCAGACTGGGTCAGTGTGGTTTTACTTTTGCAAATTTAGTCTTGACCATCACATGGTGAGACAGCAGAAGACAACAACTTTAAGAGCTTACAAAGGAGGGCAGATGTTCATTAGAACAAAAATGAGGCCTGAAACAGGGAAGCTTCCTCCTACCACTTTTTGGGAAAAAGATAATTACTGGCCCAAACTCAAACCCAATCTCAACAGGTATTGGTAACACAGACCTATCCAGGGAAAGTGATATTTTTTTTTCTATGCAAGAACACATTTGCTTTTCTCAAGGTTAAAACAACCTCTCTTTCTGTGTTGTGAAACTTGGGGCATATTTGGCAGCTTCAGTGCTCTTTAGGTTGGCAGTTATTTATGAAGGAAAAGGCCCCAACAACTTTTTATTAAAGATAGCAAAACTGAGCCAAAGCTTGGGAGAGAGGCTTGACCAGTGCCACAGTGAAACTTGTCAACAGCAATGAGAACAGAGTATGTGTTTTCCAAGTTTCAATCAAAAGGCACAGTATAGCCCAGAACAGTGGCAATGCCTACACCCATGCAACACTGAAAATGAGTGATGCTGAATACTCAGTGCACCTGCCAGCGTGTGCAAGTTTTGAAACACAAAATGAGTGAATCGATACAGTGAGAGTTTCAAATGTAACGAGAGAATAGTACGTATCAAGGGAAGTGAATTCTAGTTAACCCAGCTGATAAACCGGAACACAGTAGCAGGGTATACATGTGAGAACTCTTTCACAAGAAAAGAGCATATAGAGCATAAAATTAATGCTCAGCTTTCTCCCAACAGGAAAAAAAAAACATCCTCCTGAAATTCAGCTACTTGATTTTCTCTCTCAAGTGTGATCATGCTCCTTTTGATAAACTCTGACCATAAGTAGCACTGCATGCAGCAAACAAGAAAGCTTTTCAAAATCCAGACCCTGCCTGAATGTTGTGCTTCAGCCAGAGGTGTAAAAACACCCAAGGACATAATTTAACTAATGTAAGCACTTCAGGACTCCTAGTGAAACTGCTTGGAGTGGTGTATTCAGTTGTTTAAAGCTTTTTTTTTTTTTTTTTTGTCACAGGCAAGATATATGTTTACATGGCAGACTTAATTGCTGTTTTCAGAGGACTAATGCTGTGTAAAATCATAGTCATCAATACAGCCATTTATTTTGACTATAATTAACAAATCAAGTCACAGCACGTTTTACTTATTTGCCAATCTGTTGAATATTCACACTGGCCCCAAGTCGCCTATTCATTTAGCAGTAAACATGTAGCCTAGCAACTGACTGTCAATATCAACAGTAGCTGATGAAGTTGTTAATCTCTGGAAGACTGACAGGTTAAGCCAAATTCTCCTATGCAAAACTCTTATTGTCCAAGCCTTACATTAGCCCACAAGGATATCTATGTTCAAAAGATACCACATCTCCTTCTACTATTAAAATTAAATGAAGTGTGCTAGAGGCAGGAAAAGGCTATGTGCTCTGCCTGCCATGCATGTTTTGCATGCACCACAGCATCCAGCATTGTGTTTGCAGGATGTATTGACCATTGCTAATTTCCAGAGACAATTGAAGACACTTTTGCATCTGTTCATCATCCCGGAATAAACTATCATATAAGTGCACGCTGTGCACCAGAATATAGATGAGGTCAGGAGAAACACAAATATCGCCTTTGCTATGCAAATCTGCACTGGAACTGCAAAAGAGAAAGCATAAAGGTATGGATAAAGAGCTTTAATCTGGGGTATTGAGAATCAAAATCAGAGTGAAGGAATTTAAAAGGAGTACGAACAGTTTGACTAGGATAACAAAAAATAGAATATGATTTAGCCTGATTTAAAACTTGATACATCAGCACTGAACTAAACAATTTTCTAATAGTTTAGTTGTACTGCTCAGAAGTTCCACCAACACAGTATGTGAAAGATAGAGAGTGAGACAGACTAATTATCTGCAAATAAACAGCGAGGAGTTTCAGAACATAGGGAAAAGCCTATTGCTTTGTGCTGTCTGTTACAGGCCTGATCTGGATCAAACTGCCTCACCAAGTACTTTCTGTCTCACTTTGATATTGACAGCCATGCCTGTTGTAGCAGACATTCTCAAGTGTAAAGTCTTAGAACAACAGCAATTCCACAATGATTTAATCCCTTCCAAGTACTTACAGAAGATGGATGGTGATCATTAGCAGAGAAACTGTGGAACTGAGGAAAGTAGGACTGGGGAGACTGTCTTCAGGACTTCTTGCTCTAAGACAGAATCAGCTCTACATTTTGTCATTCCTCTTCTTAACAGCCTCCAGCCACAAAGGGGACAGTCTGCTCCAAAACATCCCTGCACAAATTATCAGAAAACTGCTTTTTTTTTTTCTCTCTCCTAATATCAATTCTTCCTAACAACAACTTCATCCCATTTCCTCTTATGCAAAATGAATCCTATCTCTTCCTCTCTGCACCATACTTTTGCATGTTTGAAGACTACTGGTAGGACCTCACAGGAGTTTTCCCTGACCTAGAGTGAACAGCATCCATCCATACATGTCTCCATAACAGCTGTAACATCTTGACAGGCCATGGTGACCATGCCCATCACTCTTGTCTGGATTGTCTCCAAGTGGTCAACACCTTTCTAGAAGGATAAAGGTATCACCAAAGCAGACATTGTTTTGAGAATACATCGCCTGTGCTAAGCATGGCAGAGAAGTTACTTAACACACCTTTCAGATTATACTGCCATTTATGAATTCCTAGATTATGTTTGCCATTTTTGCAACAGCATGACATTGCTTCATGCTCGGTTTGTAACTTTTCCAAAGAACTGCTGTCAAAACAGGTGTTCCTCTTCTCATATTCCTGCAGTTTATTGTTTCTGCTGAACTACCATTCTTCTGTAGTCAGTTTACAAAGTTTCAACCTATTCTTATAGACCCTTTCCCCCATTCTCAAGGCCATCCTCTATTCACAAAGCTTTTCACTCTCAGTTTTCTGTAAATTTAACATGTATAATGTGTATTGCATCACGCAGATGATGGCCTTTAGAGCACTCCTCAACACATACTTCTGTTTTGATACTACTTCATCCTCCTAAAATTCATTCTCCAAAGCAGATTCTTCCAGCTAGTTTTATCTCCACCTAACAGCATTTTCATCTAGCCCAGGTTTCCCTTGATTCAGAGAATGTCATGCAAGCCAACTTTAAAGACCTGACTATACTCAAGAGACTATGTTAATGGTTTCTTCTCTTTCCATGAAGTCTGTTACCGTGCTGCACAAGGAAATCCAAGCGGTTTGACAATTCATTCTTGACAAATCTGTGCTGGCAGCTTTTCACTTTCTTGTTATCCTTCAGCTGCTTTCAAATGTTTAGTTTGATTTTTTTTTTTTTTAATTTTTTTCCCCCAGAATTTTTCTGTGGACTGGAGTCAGCACTGGTTGGTCTGCAATCCTCTGGCTCCTCCTTCTTTCCCCTTTTTCAAAATGAAAGACATTATGTTTTCTCTTTCCCCAGCCTCTGGTACATCATCTATCTCAGATGAGCTCCCAGAGAAAACACTAATGGCTCTGACATTCCTTTAGACAAACCCTGGAACAAAGTCTATCACAACCAGTCCATTTGAAAACATCTGAATCATCTTTAAATCCCTAACTTGGTCTTTTCTATTTTTGGCTAAGATTGTATCCCTTTTCTATTGATTTTAATAGTATTATTAATATGAAAGCAAAAAAACTTTCTTAACGAGGTCTCAATTAAAAAGCAAAAAAGGAAAGGATTAAAAAAGTTCTTCAGCGTGTTCCATTAGCAGGTTGCTTTCTCCTCTAAGCAAAGCAGCAATCCTTGTCTAGATTGTCCTCTTATTAACGTATGTTGAGGATGATTCCTCCTCATTTCAACATCTCTAACTAGCTAGTCAGCACTGCAACCTAGTGCCTGGACTTTCCTTTCATCCCTTCATACTTGTGCCATTTTGGGGTACTCATTCTTCCCCTTTGATGTATTTCCTTCTTTCTCCCTGTGCAGAGCCCGGCTCTTCAGCTAAGTTAATCTCTATATTGGCTTTTTCCGTGCTTGTACCATAATGTCAAATCTTTGAGGATCTGGCAGCTAATTCACCTTTGCTTTGAACGATTAAATTTGTCTCTGGAGAAATCTTAGCTATCATTCTCTCAAGTCCATTTTTGTTACATTGTTGTTCCTCCTCATCTCTTCACAAAGATTGTGAAATCTCATTTCATGCTCAATTTCACCCAACTTGCCTATTGCCTTTGTACTCCCAGCTACTTCACCTTCATTGTCTAAAATATAAAATATAAAAAAGCTTTTGCTCTTCATGCATTTCACCATTCTGCAAAACAAACAAAAAAATCAAGACTAAGCCCCACTACCTTTTCTAGAACTTGTTGAATCATCCATTTCCCACTACGGTTTTTCCCTCAGGAGATGTCTGCAAGCATTTAAAATTTCAGATTAAGATAAAATTCTCATTAATTTCACAAAAATCCTAACCCATCTGACCTTCCTAGCTTGGTCGTTTGCAATAGATCATAGTCCCTTTTATCTCTATACATAATTTTCATGAGATCTCTTCCTCATCCCCGCAGTCTGGGCCTCAGGATATGTCCTCACCTTTCCATTATCTATTCAACGCTCTTCATTGATCCCCCTTCTCCTTCATACCCACTTATTAGGCTACAGTATCAAATTCAAGACAATTGGTCAAAAATCTGTGAGCTTTACACTTTCAGTCATTCTCACTTTGCAGGTGCTTCCCCACTGACCCTCTCCAGCCCCATCAACTGCAAGAGTTACAAAGCAGGCTCCCAAGCAGGAACACAGCAAGTCTCCAGCTTGCACACAGGAAACACAATGTGATCCTGGTCAGGGCAGGCTCAAGCATTCATTGTCCCTTTGGCCTGAGCCTAAGGCTCAATTCATTTTGTTGTGTCAAGTTCCTGCCAACACTTTCAGTTTTATGCTCCAAACATCCTCCAAGACATAACTGGAGCATCTGAGCTAGGTGGTGGAGGAAATGTAAAGGTTGGTGTAATTTTTGCACTTAGCGCATCCCACACTGTGTTCCTCAGTAATCCCATGCCAACGTAATGTGTGTCAATGGAGCAGCCTGAAACCTTGCAGGACCCCAGGCAAGTGAACCTCTGGGAAGGAAAGCGGTTGCCTAACATGACCCTGGATATTTCCTCAAAGAGATTTAGAGCAAAACCACCAAAGAACATTCCATTCCCCCTACCAGAGGAAAGGCAGCTCACCCCATGGCTCCTCCCTGGCATTGCCTGATCCGTCCTGGGCTCTGTACACAACAGGGCAGTGTTTACATCTTCCTTTTATTGCATCCCATCACAGGTGAACCAGTCAGCTGCAATAAAAAGTCTAAGCTAGAGAAACATGCAGAAGTTCTTACTTCCCTTTTTATTTCAACTTAAGTTTATGCATACTGTCCCTGTTTTAAAAGTTTTCTATCGAGTAGCCAACAAAACACAGGTCTATCAGACTTCTATTCATACAAGGATTTAGTGCTTTTATTAGATATTCATTTACTCATTTAAAAGCTGTTCCATCTAAAAACAATATCCTACCAATATCGTTGCTGCCTGCGTTTATTCCTTTTATATAGGTTATTCTTGTATGAAATATTCATTCAAGTGGGCGCTGCTATATTTAGAATGCAGAGAAGTGTTTTTTGCACGTAGTTGCTTTTGTATTCTTGCTATGCAGGCAATATTAAAAAAAATACCAAACTGCACTCCCATTCGTACTTCAATTTTAAGTCACTTATTTTGTAAGGTTCAGGCAAGATTAGATGTTTTGCTTCAGACTAAATGGCTTCTACAGAAGTCACCTTTAAAGTTTAGACGGCAAGCTATTGATAGGTTCTGGATTGCATGGACATGTGTTTTTCAATTCCTTTTCTCATTTTAAATTTGGTGTTTAAATTGTTTTAACTACTTAACCAAGAAAAACAAAGGTCTACAGTTTTTTCCATATAAATCTCACCCTCTTAAGTTGAATCTTTGGTAACCTTACACAAAGTAGTTCTTTTTATGGTACGCAAATCATATCAGCTTCAAGTACACGGTATCTTTCTAACAGAATCACTTTAAGCTGCTAATAAATTCTTAACATAACTTTTTAGCTATGTGAAGCTTTAACAGCTGAATTACTACTTGACTCACATGGTAGATGATTAAAAAACTTCATGGGAAAAGTATGGACAGTAAAAAGCTTAAGTAAACATGAGATCAATATTTTATTTAATAAACAAATTATTTGAGGATGACTGAATGTCCTGAGGTGGTAAAGTTTTGTTCTATTTGTGTACGCTTCAAAGAATGGCAAGTATAAACTTTCTGAAGCCTTTTATTACTTTGAATTGTGTTGCTCTTTTAAATAATATCTGAGAAAAAATTACCCAAAAAAAGGGAAAAAAAACCCCAGCAGCATACCACATTCCCATACATGCAGCTGGAGGGCAAATAAAATTTGGAAGCAACTGTCATTTCCATGAAATGGTAACTTCCCCCCACCTTCCTCCACAAACTGCCAAGTCCCCACCAAGACCAGGAAACTGAATATGGCAATCAAGATGCAGCACCTGAGAACTGGAAACCATAATAGGTACATGAAAGACACCTTGTTCACCACCTCCATCTTAGCTCAGGAATTATCTTGTAAACTCTTATTCAGCATTCTCACCAACCAGCTCAGTGCATTGGAACAGCCCTTGGAGTTTTCTGTTTCCAAAAGATGCAACTATATGAAAAATAGTGTAATTGGTTTTGACTTTTGTATTACACTAAGGAAATCCACTTAAGGTACAAATTCATGTCAGCACAAAGCCTACAATAGTCTGATTTTTATCCTCAAGTTACAAAAATTCAAGTTAAACTGGTGAGGCAGGAGGAAAGGCAGAAGAGCATCAATGGCCTGACAGAAGGAATCATTAACAGGCGCTCCATGGTCTACCCCCTCTGGAAAATGAGTTCATTAAAATGGTCAGAAAGAAAAATAATAAAAAAAGCTTTTATTTACTGTTTTCAAAAATTGTGATTGCTAGCCCAGAAAGAAAAGGCAGAAGCAAAAACATTTATGAACTACTATACTCATGGCTTTTCTTCCAGAGCTCAGAAAATAAAGCTGCCAAGCCCAAGACAATGAAAGGTCCTTTGCATTCTTGATGGGTTTTTCTTCTAAATTTGATTCTAAATACAAGCACACTAAAAATCTCTCAGGAGCTGAAAATAAGATTTCCATTTGACTCAGCCAATGCATTCCCCTAATTTATTGAGACAGACCCAAGATGCCCCAGCACAGAGCGCTTTAAAGGTGCTGAGCTTTGTGCTAGCTATCTAAACACTTGATATTCATAACACAAATTTTATCAGAGTATTATGCACATCTTGCAATTGAGGAATGAAACTGATGTGGTAATATCAGGGCTTTTCCTTTGACTTACAAAAACGAATACAAGTCTCACATGGAAAGTTGATTAAAAAGGAGAAAATTGATTATATGGTATGTAATGTATGAAATGTAAGCACACACGGATGTGTCTGTAATATCTGCTATTCTGCACTCACAGGTTAAGCGCCCAAGGCCAGCTCATGAAAGTTTCTCCTGCTCTCCAAGTTTCCCACCACGTGTCTTGGGAGAATCATTCAAAGTTTTTAGCTCCCCACTCCTCCACCACTACAGGACCGTCATTTTCACTTAACAACTTCCCAGTTCATCTGGGGATTGATTTGATAATCCCCAGACTTTGAAAAAGCATCTGCATTGGATTAGAAAACCTGATATGGAGTCCAATGAAGTCAGCTGAGTCTTTCTGCAGATGATGAGAAATCATACTTATTGTAAACAACAGTAACCTCACAATGCACATGGTAGCCTGTAATCTAAAGTGCGTATGAGTATCGCAGATTACCATGGGGGTTAATACATAGACATATATAATATGCATTTGGCTAATATTAGTCGTAACTGCTGAAAATAAGTGCCAGATATTTTGTCACCTCTACAGTTTGGTACAGTGGAAATAGCAAGTTTACAAGGGATCTTGAAAGAGGCTAATAAAAAGTCAGCTTGAAATGGAATCATGTCTCCTTCAGCAAAACCAAAGCAATTCAAGAGTAATTGTATTAGAATACAAACTCAGAAAAATCTTTCCAAGGAGATTAAACCATACCTACCAATGCAATAGGATTTAACAAACAGGCAAAGAGCATCAAAGACCTTGGAGAGAAGAAATCTCCTGTGCTGGAAAGGAAATTAAATACTTCTAGTACATTTTCAAGTGTATATCCCATCTGTTTTAGCATTCGAAGTGTCAAGACTCTACAACATCTGTTACAAGACAAATTGCAGCCTAATGGCCTCGCTGCCATAATGGTTTGGTCTTTTGGAATTGATACTCAAGTTCACCTTTTTTTAAAGGGAAAGCTATTATTTATCACAAAGATCATCTCTTTCCAAATGCAGGAGAACCTCTGTTGGTTTAAAATTTTTGAACAATGAATAAATGCCGAGCCAAGACAATCTTGTGCATTTGTTTAATGGGCTGTCTCTCTTTGCAAACTATTGAATCAGACTGTGAACATGTGAGATTTTTTTTCCTGAAGTTTGGACAGTCTTTGGATATAAGCCCTCTATGAAAAGAAAAAAAAAAAAAGGCATCAGATTGTTGTAGAGGTAATTTGGTCAGAGTGAATTTTTCTTCCTGAGTGAACATTGAGCCATTACCCAAGAAGGTGTCAGGATGAACATTATCTCATTATGTGCTGTCTTTCAGGCAATGGTCATTTAAGAAAGCAATGGTCATTTAAGGTAAGCAATATCACAAGAAAAATCTATAACTGTAATATAAACTGCATAAGGTGCTCCCAGCATGAACCACGAGGCTTGGCCAAATTCTGCTTCCGGCAATTACTCTGTGTCAGTCTAATAACTCTTCTGCTCCTCCTGCCCAGCCCCCGCAGCTTCAAAGAAACACAATTTTCCTCTTTGTGTCAGTTGGCATCAAACTGATCCTTACTACAGGTTTGCTACCTGAAACTGCAAAGGGATCCCGTGGCAGCAAGGGCAGCAGCTGCTGCCCTGGTCCAAGGGCACCCACGGGGCTGTGGCCCCTCCAGGTGACATGCAGACCTCGCTCACCACACAGACAGGCTTACAGGGGAGGAAACACAACCCTCGAGCACCTCACGCCTGGATACCGAGTGAAAAGGGAGTTGCAACATAAATGAGAATATCCCATAGTCGCCGTGTTCTGCAATACTTTCTAAGAAATAATTTGCATTATCTGCTTGCACAAACGATTATTTTTTTTCCTTTAAATGGTGTAAAGATGGCTGTACTCATCAGACAAGGTGAGGCACATGCTTCATGTCTAAAGTGCAAAAGAGGTCAAAGCATTGCTCACCACCCCATGAATAAGAACACAAAAGGGCATTGTAAATTCCAAGGCAGAGAACAAAAAAGGAAGGGAGGCAGGTGAAACCGTAGAAATATTACACGTATTAAGTTTAATACCCAGATGAGAATTAAGTTACTACAGTGCCTTTCACAAACTGCTACTTTTTTATGTTGCAAATAACTTCTCCATGATAGATGCAAATAAATTAATGCTGTCATTAATCTTTCCATTTATATCTTTCTCACTCCTTATGTCTGCTTTCATCGTTGCACTTACCATACTTAAGTATATGTTAAAGAGACTGTCATTTTCCCTTCTGTAACTACTATTTCTTCAAACAAGCACTACTGGATTTTAAAGCAGAAAATGTTGATTTCTGAAGATTATCTTTTGTTCCTCATCAAAGTTGGGGAATATTCTGGGTGAAGACATCCCACTGAAATTCTTATCTAAGTTAAGAACACTGAATAAATCTGTAATTAGGCCCTCCTTAAATATGCTTTTATTTTAGATTATTAAGCAAAAAGGGTATGAGCAGCCTATGTAAAATACATCTCAATAGAAGATTGAAGAAAAATAGAAGATTTTTTTTCATTAAAGCTTTCATAATGAAATCTTAGAACTCCAATCAGTTACACTGACAAATTTTAGAGTATTTCTGTGACTAAGGACAACTCAGATATTGCCTGCAAAGGTTACAGGCTTGAGACCTTATCCTACTGAGAAAGGCTGCACTAAAGAGATAAGTGGTCTCATTTCAAGGAATAAGTCATTCATCCAAAATTGTGAAGGCACAAAAGCACAAGGTAGGGGATATCCCAGATGTTCTGCAGCCCTTGGCACAGTGTGAATTGTGACGAGAAGGAATTCTCACTCCACCCTTCATGCTTTCCTGCATGCAATGCCACCGGACACCACAGCTCTGTACTACCGTCAAGCCAGTAGTGCACAAACAGGCTACAGCTCAGCATGCCACAAAAAACCCCACACCAAAACCACCAAGAAAATAAAATAAAAATTTTTAAAAGGCAGGGTTGCATCTGAAGTGCAGAGTCATTGTTCAGGTGTGGAAATGCCCAGCTTCCTATACCATGCTTCTGATATAATTACTTATCTTGCACAAACAATCTAAGCAGTAAAAGGAGTGGAATTGTTTCCAGAATTATCATTTAATCACTGTTCAACCTTATCCTAACCACTTTGGCTAATGGTTTCCAAAAGCTACTGGAGAGGAAGTGTGCTTCCAACACATGCCTGTGACATTACTGCTCATCACCATCCAAAACTCCAACAGTCTTGTCAGATGCCAAAGGAAGTTAAATACCCTCAGACTCTCACAAGATCAGCAAATATCTCCTTCATTTCCTTCCAAAGTCCCCAGTCTCTAACAAAATGATGAGTACCCAATATTTTTCACTGGAGGAGAGAATTATAATGATGACAAAAGATGATGCTGGGTTCTTCACCTCTTTGTGCCTTTCACTCCCAGTGCAGCAGTTTAGCACTGAAGATGCATAAACATCTTCATTTACCTAGAACAATTTGTGACTTACAACTGCATTTCCCAGGGGAAAACCTACACTGTTACCTAAGCCCCATCCCCAAAGAAATAGCCTATGCCACATGAAAAGTTAGAGAAGGAATTTAGGTAAAACAGTATCTCTCAGAAGAGCCCTTACATGCAAAGTGCTTGGGATCCTCTTGACTCCATGTTCTGTTCAGGATTATGCTACCTTTCACTTTACTAATTTCTGAAGCACTGGAGTGAGTTTTCGTATCCTCAAATTGATTTACAATATTTTTGTACCCAACAGATTGCAAAGGTTATTGATTTTTAGCAAGTTTGTAACTACTTAAAGTTTAGAAATTACTGCAAGTTCATTTAACAAACTTTTTACCAGAGCCCAATTTAACTGGGTTCGCACTCTTGGACAATAAGGAAAGAGCATTATAATGAATGGGGCATGCAGAAGACAAATGGTCACCACAATCCTCTGTGTAGAGCATCAGGGAGAGAATCCTTTAAGACCCTTCTGATTAACAGTTGTGGGGAACCCACAGCAGCACTGCTGCTTCACACTCCTGGTAGCACACGAAATGGGGTTACTCATGCTGCATACATCAGATATCCAAATTGCTCTGCAAGACTGATTTACTGTTCCCTTCTCTGAATGGTATTTATTTACACTCTCTACAGAGGCAGAAAGGTATTTTTCCTCCCAGCCTCCAGTGCACTGATTTCTTGCCCTGCCACCCCCCCGCGAACAAAGTAAATTTCAGCTCTTCTCAAAACAAGTTTTTGATAGACAAACTGAGGTGCCACAAACATAGGAAGGAAGGAAGGAAGGATTAGTTGCATAAAAAGCAAGACAAAAAGTTAATTGCCCTTTCATGTCAATACCCATATTGGCAAAACAAAGTCTCATTTTTTATTTGAATACCACGTGCAAGCAAGTCTTCAGACACATACAGTACCAAGCTCCCTAAAGCAAAGGATAAAGATAAGGCTTATGCAGACAAGTTTACCAGCTCTGGGGAAAGGAACTAAAACTTTCAGTGTACGGTCATTAAAATTTTTGAAATCTAGGTCCATATTTTCAGCTGCAGCCTGTGGTTGTATGCTGACAGAGGGAAAAAACAACACATTCATATGCACAAATGCAAATTCGGCACGAACACAGCTGGGCCCATGAATAAAATTTACATGCACAAATTTAGAAGCGAGTTTGAGTCCAGATGAATGATTTGATCGTAAGAGCTTTAAATAAGCGTTTATGTAAGCAAAGATTGGAGCCGGCAGCTATTAGAGAAGTGTATTAGCTGAAATAAATTACCAGAGAAAACAGAGCTCTCTTGGATAGCACCAGCAGCTCTTCTTCCCTTCTCCTTTCCCTGACAGTTTTTGTGAATACATTTGAAGGGTTGATGTGGGGTTGCAAGGATCTCTTGCACAAAGCCAGAACCTGAGTGCTGCAGTGGTCGTGGGGAAGAGGCAGCAGGGTACTCAGAGTACCGGTTTTGTTTGGGGTTTGTAAACTTTCTGACATCTCAGCCCGGACAGAGGGATGGGTGCTCGTTCCTGCTCTACACTTTGCCAAAGCAAACAGCTCAACTCTCTGCGCTGACATTTTTTCACAAGAACAAATTTGCATCCCAGCAGTGTGCGGCAGGGTGAGAAGCGGGCTTGCTCCGCACCCATAGGTACGCGCCTCACAACGCGAAGCTGCAGCAAAGCGCCTCACTGGCATCACACAGGCACCATAAGGGCGCGCAGTATTTGCATTCAAGCATATTTCAGCCATCAACCTGGAAGTATGGGGGCAACTGAAACCTGTAGAAGCAATGAATACAAGGCTGGCTCCTTAGAGAGCATATTAGGGATTCCTAGGGTTAGGTTAAACACTCAGTTTCTTTAAAAACATGTCACAAAGAAAGCATAGAGTTTGTGAGGTTGTGAAGGGACACTGACTTTGTTCTGCAGTATCTCAAGTGACAGGATAAAACACAATTTTCTGGAATTGTTTTCTTTTTTCTTTTGACTAGTAAAGAGATGTATCACCAAATTTCCCTATACACCCCGAAGTTAATGAAAGAAATATTTGGCTACAACACCAGTGTCAAGCGGGGTCACTGTCACTGACCAAGGAGGATGCCAAATCCCTGGAAACCCTGGGGAAAGATCCCAGTACAAGGAGCAACCTGGAATATCCTAGATAAGAGAGGATCCCCGGCGGGAACCCCACTCAGCCCCGTAGTCTTGGGCACGTCAGACCTACCACCTGCAGCAGGTTGAAATGCTTTAAGGCAGCTTCCTACAGCGCCTTTTCCACATGTACAGCCTGGCCAGGGCAAGAATAACTGGAATCCCAGCATACAGGCTCTGTTCAGGTGGTAAATAGTGGTGGCTGTGGCCACTGTGACTGCAAAGGTTGACTGTAACATCTCCGCCAGAGCCGTACATCAGCTATAAAAGCACCAACAGCCCTGAGAAGGAACGCATCCTACCACCTGGTAGCCACATCGAGACTGCGCATCCCACTTGGCGGGTCGGATGCGCTCCTCGCCAGCCGTCGCCTCTCCTCCCAGCGCCTCCACTCAGAGTTACACCCAGACACTCGTCCTGCTCCAGCGTGAATATTTCTTTTCTCCCCTAGGAGCAAAGCTCCTTCAACATGTGCCGTCTGCTGTGCCAGCGAGACCTGGCATAGCAGCAGGGTACAAAAGAACATCCCTGACACTCTATGAATATTCATGATTTATGAATATTCATTAAATTAGCATCTTTATGACTGGGCCACCAGATTCACAACTGGCGTCTCTGGAAAGGGGTTATTGTATTTTAATTAAATACCAGACAATTACTAAACAGTTATATTCGCTGGGATTTAACTGATATGAAAGGGATAGGTACTGAGCTACAAACGTTAAGAGCAACTCTCCCTCCACACACATTTAATGCTAATGAAAGTCATGTGTAAGCATTGAAAAGGGGGAAAAAAAAATCCTCTATATGAGAAACCAAAATAGCTTCAGATTATCTTTTTAATAGATTCATACTGTGTGGGAACCTTCAGCATTTCCCTGGTGCCTAAGCAGACCAGAATAGCAAAGTAGTTATTATATCTGTCTTCAGTGAAGAGACCACATGTTCACAGATATTTGTACAGCACCTAGCGCAACAGGGCTCTGATCCCTGCATCTGGCATTGCTGTAGTATTTAAATAGCAATAATAATGATATAAAGCAATCTTTGTCGATATCATGAGAGAACAATCTAATCTAGTTATCAGATTATAGCTCATTAAATGCCACACAGAAAAGGCTATCAACACTTCTACACATTTACTGGCCTAAAAAGAATTTTAAGCCATTAATTGCTTCCATAACGTGGGGTGAATTTTCAGCATGGTGCCTGGAAAATTAGGCACGCAGGCTGTGTAATTGTTAATGGGAATTGTGACCCAATTTTCACGCCTGGCACTGAAAGTTTGCCCCTTGCAAAATATTTACATAATTTGCTAGTAGATTTGCCATATCTTTTGCATGTTAATTTTACTTCAGTGACAATTCCTTGAAAAAGTACCACCACCAGTGTATAGTACCACCACCAGTATATTAAGAGTAGCTTGACATTTATATAGTACTTCCTCTGAGTTATCTCAGGCTACAACTTGCAAATCATTACATGCTGAATGTTCAAGGATATGACTTTAACCAGAATATTCATGGCAGGGCACAGCCCTTGCCTGTCAGGGAAGGGAATTGATGACCACTTGGTCAGGATCTTTTCCATTTGAGCTCTCATTCTGCAGCACAGTGGATGCTTTGTAGACCTCACACCTGACCCCAGAGCTTTTAACATTAACAGATTCACTCACAATTGCTACGTTTGATGTTTCAGTGCAGAATCTACCATATTTTCTTCCCTGTAACAGACATAAGAGTCAGAATTTTACATCTCTAGACCCTCAGCACTTCTCCAAGCTGCCACGAACTGTCTGTGGCAGGGAGGTGGGATCACGTTAAAGGTTCACAATTTCACACAGCTGCGTCTTTGCCTGGGAGCGTGATGATATTTTGCAGGCAGCTTAAGATTTTGAGTACCAGCATCTGTCCTCTTAGCAGCACTTGCTGGTTGTTTGGGTGGCCAGGAGACTACCCATGCTGTGGGGAAGATAGGGACATTTTGTTTCATCCTCCCCTTCCAGACAGACATCCTTTCTTTTGCTCCAGAGGGAAAGTAGCAGCATGCAGAAGCACATCAAGCCATTTTCAGCTGCTCTGTAGCACTGACACCAGCGCGACTATGAAACAGCAATGAGCTGGAAAAGCATTCTGGGTATAGAGATGCAAATGAGCACACTAAGCCCTTTCCCAAAGGACACTACACAAGGACCTTTCATAACATAAGGTTTCACTCAAACACTTAGGGCCCAGTTTCAAAGGGCTCGCTCAGGTAGAGCTCCCATATGTCCAAATGCAAGAGATGCACAGGTGTCCCAAATCTCACCTGCAGATTATGTGACCCCTTCCCTGCACACAGGCAGCAAGGCATGTTATGTGTTTTCCCAATTGAATTTACATGATCCCCACTTCAAAACTGCAGATTTATGAGTGAAGTTGCAACCAAATGATATTTCTGATTCAGCAAAGCAAAGGCAGGAATGAACACAGAGCAGCAGAAAAGACTGTGCTTTCCCTAACCTTTGGCTAAAACGTGTTCGCATGGCAGTGGTGCTTATGCAAACATGTGCCGTAGGTCTTCCCTCTGCTACACCCCTTCTACTGAAGCTCCTTCTCCTCCTGCATCACTGCACTTTGTCCCAGGGAAGAGTAAACCCTGCAGGAACTTGGGGCAGGGCATGGTCACCTGAGAGTGAATCATTTAGCCAATCTTTCTGCTCAAACAGGTAGAAGCTTTCTCCAAACAACTTACCCTGCATACTGTTTGCAGCTCCTATAACTGCTTATCCATACAGTGGTTTTAAGTGAATTTGTTTACATATTGGATGTATTGCTGAACAGCAGGTGATTCAGAGCATATTCTTCAAAATAGCTAGAAGCAGATATTTATTAGATATTACCAGGACTCCACCTGAATGAAATGGGAGTGTGCATCATGCAACAGAAATGCAGTTCATGCACAGGCTTGGGTGTGCACATTACTAAGTTGGAAAGTGATACATATCCTTGGGAAAAGATTCTGTTTCCCTAAACAGAGTATCTACAGTTAACAATCATTTTTTCCTAGTGTTACCCACACAAGAGGAAGATGGTGCCAACTAGAACCTGATTTCCAAACTGATGGGTAGAGGAGGGAAAAAAGGAAGCGCTACTATATGCTAAGACAAGCCTGGGTATCGCGGCTCCTAAGACAAAGTAGGGAAGCAGGACACTTGATAGAACTGATTACCAAGCTGGGAATTAATTGGGATTTTTTTTTTTCCAGCAAGTTGTAGCAGATCAGATCTGCTTGACTTCAGCAGAGCACAATCCAGCCCAGCTATGATATAAAGCATCTATAATTTTCTATCAGATTCTCTTTTCAGATATCAGATAATCTTTTGCAGTATCTTCAGGAGTCTAAAGTTCCTTCTTAAACTTGATCAAGCCTTTTAGGAATAGCATTGCCTTCCAATGACAAAAACTCCTGGGGTGCCTAAATCACTTAAAAATGAGGGTACAGCACCTCTGTAAATAGTGCCCTCTGTTCAGAGATGAATTAGTGGTTCAGCCCAGGCATGGGAAAGAGAATTTTTTTTTTTTTTTTTTAATTATGATGTTCCTTCTGCGGCCTTGGGAAAATCATTAGTCTCCCTGCCTTGGTTTCTTCATCAGTGAAACAATTATGTATGAATTCCACAAGCTGTTCTCAGGATTTGACAGTATTCATTAGACTGAATAAAAATGAATGCCCTGAAGTGTCAACCAGTTCTATTTAGTCAACAGATAAAACCAAGAGATCACACTAGGCCCACTACTATGCTGCATCCCATCTCCTAAGAGAGCCTCCAGTCCTTCAGCCATTGCCTTGTCCTCCCACAAGGTCTCCCTGCCACCCCTGAGCTCTCCCTCTCGCTGCCCTTGACCCACAAGATGAAAAATCCATTTTTTCCTCCTCCCTCTTTAAAAATCCCTCCAAGCAGGGGTTTTTCCCCTGGATTTTTTCCCTGTTGAAGACTCCTACTCATGCACAGTTGTTCTGGGTCTTGTCTTATTTCACTTGCAGGCTGCTCAGGGCAGGAAATGGGCCTTACCTACAGTCCGTATCACACCCGATATTCCCTTTGGAGTCAGCGTAAAGTTAAACATACACGATATAAGCCTTTGTTGGACCAGGGCCTACGCTTATAAAGTGCTGCGTAAGCCTGTGTTGCCACAGCATAGAACTGTTGAGCAAATAAAATATTATAAAATATTTTTTGTTTTAAAAATGGACCTGCCGCTCCATTCACACTGCTCCTCCGAGTTTCAGGCAAGAGCAATATTAGATACAAAGCTTCCAGATAGAAGGACTGCAATGGGAAAAACGCTAGCAATTATTCAAAGCAAATGTAATTTTCACACTGCCGCTATTTAAAACACTTAGAGGAGAAAACAGTTCATCACACTTGGAAAAAAAAAGAAAAAAAGCGCAATATCTTTTTTCCGCCTCCTCCCCCGCACCTCACACCCCCCCTTTTAACTTTTACTTGAAGTGTTTGAGGATCAAGAGATCTTCCCTGTTCATCGTGAAATAAATCTGACATCACACTCAGAGCTTTTCAGCACTTATCCTGATTAGCCAGATAGTAAGATGTTCTGCAATGGGATCTGGCTGGGATTAGCCGTTTTCCTGTTCTCCCTGTGTGCTACATGCTGCCCTGTGGTGCCTTTTGTTGCTCAGGGATGTCAGGATTGGTGTTCCCCCATCCCCAAAGTGAAGCTTTACCACATGAAGTCATCACAGTTGCTTTCCATGACAGAGAGTGGAGGGACCCATTCACTAGCTATTAAAATTTTCATTTCCATAACAAAACTGAACACCCAACAGACTAAAGTTGGATGCAAAATATGTTTTAGTAGTAGCAAGTGATTTCCTGGGGGCATTAGTGAACTGCTGTACGATAAACCTGTCTAGCTGGTGGGGACATAGAAGGTGTGAAAAATATCTGGATTGTTTAATCAGATTCAGCCAGATTGCTTGGTGGGAGCCAGTTCTGCCATGTGGCACTGACTCTAAATGTAGACATGGCCGACAGACCTACAATGCACACTGACTTTAAACAGCCCTGTAGTCCAGTGACATACACCGACACATAGCCACAACTCAAAGCATTCTGAAGTAAAAACTAAGGAGAAAAAAAGTAAAAGAAAAGAAAAAAACCCTACTTGCACAACTAATTCCACTCATCCCTGGAGCATACAATCACATGCATTTAACCTTATTTGAAAGTTTTCAAGGTCTTATGTATTTGTTCAAGCCAGGTCCCAAAGGAAGCGCAAACAGAAGAAAAGCACCATTCCAAGGCTCTGTCTGTACATAATGCTCCTTTCAAATCTACCCCAAAACCTGGGATTTACCTTCCCTGTTACACACACCTGCACCTGGCACATCCCAAACTTAGGAAAACTGTTTCAAATCACACCCCTTTTTATGTCAAGAACAACTATTCTTATTTCATCTTCCTTTAAATAACAAATAAAGTACAATACCCACAAACAGATGAAATGTATGCTTTAGGAAGTTGCGTTTTTTTCCTTCTAGAGACAAAAAAAGAAGTAAAATTGCACAAAACTAACAGTTGCACTTCCCAGTGAGTGTCTGCAAGTGTTCTGGACACTGCACTGACAAGGGGAAATGAGGATTGAACCTAAAGACAAAGAGGAGAAAAGGGACTGAAACATCTGAAACAGCTTTCAAACACACATTTGTAACAAATGCCAAGTGGTTGGGAAGAATTTATGCATAAAGAAAAATTCACGTCCCCTTGTCAGTGCATTGTCTCCTGACACCAGCTCTGCCAGGGGCAGAGGACCTTCCCCTGGGTCAGTCTGCAGCAATGCCAAGCTTGCTCCCTCCTTGTGCAAGACTTCAAACAACAGATATTGTCCCAAAACATCAGTGTAAAACACCAGGTAACAAGCAACACATCTCCTTGCTTTCAATAACAAGATTGAGTTCAAGCATTTTTCCAAAACTGATGTTCGAATTCATCGAATTCTTCATTGATGGGAGATGCCATCCCACAGACTTTGCATGCAAAGAGTCAGATCCCACTGCAACAGTGACCTTTTGCAGTCTTAAAAATCTCTGAACATTAAACCTCAGGCTGCCACTTGCTGCACATTCATGGCAACCTTTGAGCCACAAACAGTGGGAAAAGAAATCTAGGACTGTAGGAAGATACCTCAGCTGGAACACTTATAGAAACTACCTCCCTTTGAAGCATCATAGAAATTGGACATTTCTAATTCAGCAACTTCTAGATTAAGTAGAAGTAGCTACAGCTATTCTGCGCACAGACATTAAGGTTTTCTATACACATGTAAAAATAGACACCTAGCATCATATTCGTGTGTGGTCAAACAATCAGTTAGTTGGTTGATTTATTCATGCTCAGTTGCTATTCCTATAGCCTTCAGAAAGGGGTCCACATGCCTTTTTTTTTTTTTTTTCTTGCTGAAAGATGTGCAGGGGATTCTGGGATGCAGTAGATAAGACAATGGAATACAAAGTCAAAGAATGAAAGACTGAGTTTTTTGGAAGGTTTAGAAACAGTAACAAGTGGAGGAGTGCATATAATTCTTCATGAAGGCACAAAATTACTAAAATAAGATGCATAAATTGCTAAAAATATATGCAAGGTTAAAATAAATCAGAAATCGAAGAAAACCCGAGGAGCAACAAAATTGTGCTACTGTTGCCACTGTTTAGAGACAGCATTTTTAAAAGAAGTTTATTCAATCTCTCCACTGACTTGTCTCCAGGGTTTAGGAGTTTGCTTAGTGCTAGGTCGATGCTTGGTCAGGCTATAACGCTTCATGGTTCTTGACACAGCTCTGAAATAGAAGCTTTTTCTCTGGAGACAGCAAACGGCATGGAACAGAAGTGGCAGGGATTCGTATTTCTGTACCATATGCATCCATTTCTCTATAGTGCTCTGTTTTGCAAATAGTTCAAGATTTTGAGGCTTCAAGAAGCGAGTGCCTGGGGTAAGGAAAGAGATGCCCATAGGCAGATTTTAATTCTGAGGCTAATTTGATCTCTAATATTTTAATCTCCTCATATTTGCTCCAACCTGAAGTTCTGTTTCCAGAATGTGTATTAAAATACAAGTTTAACCTGAAACCAAAATATATTATTTCCCAAAACCTTCCTCTGCTTGCATACACCCTACGGCTGAATATCCCAGGAAAGTTTCAGAAAAATATTGTTGGGCCTTTTTGAGTTATACAAGATGACAAGCACTCTTTTTGGTGCATTTACTCTTTTGGGTACTTTTATTTCTGTTTTGTTTGTAAAATTGTGTGGTGCAACTATGACAGGCAGTATTGCAGGAAGAAGGGACTGAGCCTCACATGACTTGTGTGGGCATTGTTGCAAGCAGGGAAAGGGACACAGAGAGACTGCTGGTGTCCATGAAAGCATCAGAAAGGGAAGAAAAGGTAGCCCGGAAATGTAGGTTTTGGAAATTCTTCCAATTCTTTGAGCAAGAGACATCAAAAAATAACCCTGTACTATTACTCATGCCAGGAGATCAAGGAAAGATTCGGGAAACGCATGAGAGAGATGGACCTGACTGCCAAATGCTACAGAAGGTTCCTGCAGCCTCCATCTCTATCACCTGAGCGACAGACTAGCAGGGATAGCCAGGACTATTTTTAGCTAACAAGAAAGGGGAAGCTGATAATGTGTTAATCACAGCACAAATCACAGATGCATACACCAGTTCCAAGGTGTCATGCATATGACGAATGCAAGCACAGGGGGAAGTGGAAGGAATCCGTACACTGCTGTGAGGAGCCTCAATAATAAATGAGAGGAATTGGAAGTGCCTGTGGATGCCAGTTTGGAAATATCAGTGTAAAAGTGCTATGTAAGTACCTTGCTTAATTCCAGCAGTACTTGTCACTTGTATTTCTGGGGTGCAAACTGGGGCCCTTCTCTTCCATTGGTGCTGTCACTCATGGCACACCAGCAAACGGCTCGCTCGTAGGGCAACCAGAAATTTTGCACACACACCTGCTTTTCTGTGCAAATAATGGGGCCTTCTCAGGCTACCATCAGGCTTTCTGTGAATGGCAGCAGGTGAGCTACTAATTTAATTGATATCAGGTGAATAGATCACAGACTAAAGAAATTATATCTTCCATTTCAGCGTGCTTTTAACTGTCTTACCCAGAGATGGGGGCAGGGGAAAGTGCCAGATGCGTTATTCTGTGCAACAGATAAAAGACTGAGCCTTAAGAGATTGGTTTATTAAAAACTGCACCCTTCACCTAGGAATCCAATAGGATTGATTGTACAATCACAATGACTGTCCAGTTACAGTGGAATTATCCATATATAATACCTGAGGGGAAAACATATCTTTCACACTTCCTGTCTCCAGTGTCCCAGCTTTAATATACCACTGAAATTTGTCAAGATTCCCCTTCAGCATATTGCATCCCCTGTGAGGGAGTGCTTGCTTTGGATTTTCTTAAGGTCTTTGTTCTCCAGAAGGCAAGATACATTTGAGATGAGCATCACTTTATTTAATAAGGATTAAATAGCTATTTCTTTCTCCCTTTCTCTTTTTTTCTTTTTTCTTTTTTTTTTTTTTTTTTTTTTAATTTAATGGTCATAATTTTGGAAAGATGTCTCCATGCAAAAATGATCTTTCTCCTAACTTGTCGAACACTCATCTTTATCCACTCTGGGATGGAGTAGCTGAAAGAGAATTTCCTCTCTGGACACAGAAATGTTGCCTGTTTCCAAGTTCCATTTTCTCAGTTGTTGAGTGATTATCAATTATGTAACAGTGACATTTTGTAAAGTGTCATCTGTGGGTGGTAGTGAATTGGAAGTAAGAGAATGTCTTCCACAGAAATGAACTTGTCAAGACTGGTCATTAGTTGGGTTTTGGGGCCATGGGAAATGGAGAAATAATGATAACAATAGTTCCTTTTTTGCCCACCTCTAGAAAATAAAATAAAGATTATGTAAAAGCCTCTGAACCCATTAACAAAATATTCTAGAGTACAATATAAAAAAAATTTGTTACTAATATATCATCAAGTCACTCAGCAATTAATTTTAAATGTTTTTCTCAAATACACAGTGAACAGTTCAATTCTGTACTGGAGTGCCCCAAGTAGCCAGCAAGTTTCAAATTCCTATTCTAACTCTTACCCAGCAAAGAATTGCATCAGAGTATCTTAAATCCTGGGGTTTTGCCCTAGTCACTGGGATGCTTAGTCTTCACAGACACTGGGACAAAAAATAGAGATGTGATCTCTGTCCTTGTTTCATTCTTTCCCCAACTCCTTCCTCCATAAATTCCTGAAAATTATTATTTTCAACTTCTCATTGGCACAAAAAGCTATTTCGAAAAACTCCACATCTCACAAATGTTTGACACTCAGCCCTGTAAGTGTCAGACAACTTCAGTCTAGAAAAGCAGTGCCGGTTTTAAACCATTGGAACAACTCAGAACTGCAACGGTTGATATTTCTCTGAAAGATGTGCTCCAACGTCACCACGACTCCTCAACCAGTACCAGTAGCATACTAGACTAATGCAGAATATAATTATTACAGTGACACCCGACAGCTTGTGCCATGCAGAAATTCAGATTAGCTGATCACCCTTTCCCAAGAAAGACTTTGCATATGTGCTATTCATGACTGAATGAGCAGAATTCTCTCCTGTTGTATGAAGCAATTACATAGATTTAGCGGAATGCTGAACCATATGATGGGGGTATATGCAAAAGATCTACTGCATGAACCTGTTGCTGGAATGAATCAGGCCTTCAGGAGGTAAAGCACCTTTGGATAACACCCTCATAGGACAGCACACGAAGTACATCTAACAATAAGCTGTTATGTTTCAGTTCTGCATCTATTTAAATTACTTGACCATAAGCTCTAAGTGAGGCCAAAATTTAATTCTTTAGTTAAAATTTCCTTTATCTTTGCAAGACTTGGAACATTCAAAAAGAAGCTTTAAAAAAAAAAGTAACCACCAAGCCCCCCACCCCTCCACCCTCACCCCCTGCCTCCCCAAAGCTCACACCGTAATGCCAAATTGAGCTGTGGATTCACCAAAAAAAAAAAAAAAAAAAAAAAAAAAAAAAAAAAAAAAAAAAAAAAAAAATCCGGTCTGTTTTGTCTTTAAGTAACAAGCTGCTGTCTCTCTATTGTAGCCAAGATTGACACTTTACCATTTCCCACAACAGTCTCTCTATTCTCATTATTTTATCTGTTGTAATTGCTCACCCATTTCTGCTTTATATCATCCTGGCTCTATACAATATTCCAGCTACCTACAATTCATTATTCTCCAGAAATCTTTCCCTATTAAGACTTTGCATAAGAAATTCCTACATGGCATTTCGTGCACCTTGATAAGGTCTATTCACATTTCTGACACCAGAGATTGCTCTTCAATTAAAATCTATTATTGTCACATTACAAGCCTCTCCCATCGAGAGCTCAGAATATTCTAAAACAAATCCCCCAGCTACATAAGGAAGTATTATGATTTTTCTTCCATCTGTGCAAAGAGGGTATCTTCACCATCACCCTACTCCTCCAATGAGCTCCATTTGAATAGGAGCCTCTGTTAGAGTCAGAAAGGCACAGAAGCAGTGTTTGTTCAGAGGATTACCCATAAAGCACCTATTCCAGGATCAAGGCCAGTGTCTTTTTCAAAAACTTTCCCATGGTGATATATCAAATCAGAGGCAGGATAAGAAACAGAACTAGCATCTCCTGACCCCTGCTGCTGGGCTCTAAATGCAGGAGGCTACCTTTCCTCTTTTGAAGCAATTCATCACTTCTGCAATGCGATGCCTGTGGAAGGCTGGTGTTACATAACAAACTCGCATCATAAAGTTGAATTGTCATTGTGTAAAACTTACAGAAAATTTTCATTTTGAGTTCATGCTTAAAAATAATACAAATTATCTTGCCTCAAGCTCTCTCCATTTTCTGATAAATAAGTTTTGCAATCGTGATAGAATTGACGAACAGAAATAAATTCATTCCTTAAGCTGATTACTTTTCTGGGAAAGCATGTGTGCCAGACAGTTTAAGAACTTGAGTGTTTGGTTTATACAACATGGGCTCATCTCTATCATCTTTGTTGAAGACATCTACAATTTATAGCTTACCACAGGTTACCCAGATGGTTCAAGTTGTTTTGTCTTTTATTAAAAAAAAAAATAAAATCAAACAAAACAAACAAGAACCAAAAAAAACACCACCTCTGAACTTTTACACTCCTGTGTGTTTTAGCTGTGAGTCCTAAATGGAGGCTCCCATGAATAATTCAAGTTCCTCAGTTTCTTATTTTAGCATCAAAACTGTAGCAATACGTGACTAAAGGAAGTCTAGCCAAGATACTATGAAGCTCTAAATCAATGTAAAAATGAGATTAAAAATAGGTATTTCTATTATAACAATGAATGAAAATATTGTTATATAGCTTGTTGAAACAACCTTTTAAACAGTAGTGCTTTATTTAAAAGCAGGAAGAAAAAAAATAAAAGAAAAATAAGCCAGTTTAACCTATAATTAAGTAGGTAAACTATGAAGAAGGCTACAGCCAATTTTGGAACGCTACTTATTTGGAAGGGTTCCAATATCAGCAATGGTGAAAGGATATAAAAGGTGATGACTATATTTATATTACGTAGCAATGATTTTTTCAAGAACGGTATCAAGAGACAAACAACAGGTTTTTTCCTCATTACATCATTCTCCAGATTGTACCAGTTTAGCAAGTTTAGTCTGAGGAGGAAATGATTCAGATTTCATCACTGCAGCCTAATTCAGCTTTTGTTACTTGTTTGAAAGAAGAAGAAAAAGCATACATGCAATTTCTAACCACATCAATTGAGTTAAAAGGTGACTAATAAAAGGTCTGGAACCTGTTGCTGCTATGATTGAAGGAAATTTTGCCTCAACTTCACTGGTGCAGGAATAAGTCCCTATACAATTTTGATTTCATATACATTTTTAACCTACTTGGGACCTCCTGTTCCAGTAGAATATAAAAACATTTTAAGCCATACTTTCTAGCCTAAGAAAATTAATGGAATTCTAAACAATAAATATAACCTATCCAGCACCAAAACAAATCAATATAAGCCTTCCACCAGTAAGAATTGTGCCTCACCATGGTAGGAGAAAATTCAGTGTCGTTCTGCAGAAGCTCCTGTAAGATCTAGGTGCAAAGCAGAAAAACTGCAGAGAGATCCATGTGTAAACATTGCTGCCCACCTTCTCCACCTCACTACTTTAAAGAAAGCACTCACCACATTTGCGTCAGCTGGGAAATGCTGCTACCTCCCTCTTTCCCCACGCATTTTGCAGACCACTAGCATGTTAAGTAACACAGGAGTGAAATCAAACTTGATACTTCTGATTAAATGAGCCCTCAAATCCAGTTCTTTGCTTTCTCTCACCTAACTGACCTTGGAGGCAAGAAAACAATACGTGTCTTTTGAAACACATTTTGAAGCTTTTTTCACAGTACCTGAAAAGATTTTATTCCCTTTATTTTAACATAGAGTTTTGTCTCAACTACTACATTTAACTGATAAGGTTTTTCCTCAATTTTTGCATCACTCTGTCACTCCCTACTTTGCCATTGTGCACTGAAGGTAATTTAGAAGAGTCCTGATATTTCTTGTTCAGTTATCATCACTTTTTGACTAAAATGCTGCATTTTTCATAACATTGAGTGAACAACCACTTAGATTCATTAAAATGTGCTGCTTTAAAAAACGTATATAAAATATCAAGAAACTGCTTCCATAAACTAGATCCTCTTGCAGCTTTAATTACTCTGTATGGCAGCAGATAAAATATCCTTTTAACCAACTTTTTGTAGCTTTCCTGGACCAACTTTTTGTAGCCCACTTTCACCTAGTAGCGCCCAGTACATCAGAAAGCAGGTTAATATGCAAAGGTCTAGGGTACAATCATGTCTGTATGCAATCCAGCATTTTATGCTCCTTCTAAACCTTTCCTCTTATTAAGGTTTGTAGAAGATCATCAAGCACAACTTTGCTTCCAATCTCTGCCTGGTTTTCACTTACTTTAACTTAACCTCACATGCCACTTTCTTCACATAATATATTGCCACATCCCTTTTCCCCCTTAATTTGATTAAAATTTCTATCCCACCCTCCATTGTAATTCTTTGCTTTACCCGCATCTTTAGCAGATGTCTCCGATTTGCAAGTTCTTCATTCCCCATCAGTTTCTCTAGATTAATTGTTATCCTGAACTTTATTTTCTGTATGCCCTGAAGTAGGTTCTATTTTGATTGATGCCTCACTCAGCTTTCCCACACTATCTTCTCTTCCTCAAGATGTCTACAAACACCTATCCAAGCTTAACCTCTCTGCTCTGCTACACCTGTTTGGCTACACTTTGGAGAACCTGAGATTACCTTGACCTCCCTGCACCACATAACAATGGGAAATATCCAGAGAAAACTATCAGAGAGAGACCTTCTATTGAAGCATTCAGAAGTTAGCTCTCTAAAACTCTCTCCTACACCAATGTCAACATATACCACAACCAAAGGTTTCTTCTCAGCTATTATCAATTACTTTGTACCCAACCAAAAGTCACCAAGCAGTTTTGAGGTCATCCTATAACCAACTGTAACTACCTAGGTGATGATCAAATCTCCCATTCCTTTGTAATTACAGTGTCTGTGATGCTCTTCATACCACAAAATAGCTCTTCTAACCAGACAAGTCCCTTCACTCCACCTTACAACCACCCAGGATCAAGGTGATAAGCAGTGAAGAGTTCCCTTTTACCATGTCTCAGTCTCAGATTACTGGAAAAGCTTTAAAGAGCAGCCCTGTGGATGGCTGCGCAGGACTCTCAAACAGTGTGGTATGGCAAGCCTACCAAAACATTGGCTAGAAAGGTTATGACTGCTCTTTAGAGAAGGATCACAGAGATACGCATCATGGAGGAAGAAGAGTTATTTAGTCAAATGAAAAACTGGTACATGAGAACTGGGTGTGCACTTGTCATGAATTAATGTACGCTGTGAGCTGAAGGTAACTACCCACCAGATGTGACAGCCCATCACTACAAGGCAGGAGGAAAGGATTAACTTTTTTTTCCTTACAGTGTGATAAAGAGATTTGGTTATCTCTAAAACAGGAAACCAAAATCAGAGATACAATAGATATCTCTTCCAGCCCTTCAGTCATATTCTTTGAAAGACAAGAGACCTTCAGCATATTACAGAATGTCCCTTGTTGAATGTACATCCAACCTTTCACTGATCACCTAGCCTATATACTGAATATACTTTCTCCCCACTAATCTTTCTAGAATGCTTACTCCCTCTAGCATAGCTACTACCCCTTTCTTTGCATGTGAAAGCATTAAATGGCTAAGAGTTTAATTTATCCACATCCAAATTTATTTTATTTGACCCCTCTAGCAAGCATAGTTCAGATGGCTTTGTTCAAGTAACATCCTCTGAAGTCAATCAGGGAACTCCAATGCAAGGAGCAAGTTTGAAGTCAATGTTTCCCAACAGGCAAGAAAGAAATATCTAGACTGTGAAGTCAATAATACAATGGAAACACTTAAGTAAAGCCTGTATGTAAATGCTTTTCATTTTTGAAGCTGTAACTACTGGAACCCACATAGAAATTTCTGCTTTGTTTGGTTGTGCGTTTTAAAAAGAAACAAAGCTTTTCTTCCTTTAAGAGGCCAGGCCAGGATCAAGCTTAATAGGCCACAGACCATATATCAAAGATTTCAGTATACTTTTGAAGTGGAATTAAATCATATTTCTTAGGTTAAATGTAGCTCATCACAAGAGTTGAAGTCATCTCAGACATCAGAGATCTGCAGGCTATTGAGCTTCTGTTATTAAATATTTTTTCCATTTCAGCTGACTAGTGCCTAAAGGCTGATTGCGCAGAATAGTTATAACTTGTTGGGGAAAGAAGGGGGAAACCTGGTCTTCTCCCCCCTTGGATTAATGAACTCATTATATATTACATATTTATGGGCATTATCTAAGGACAGACAACAGGAATCTAAAAAATAGACAGTATAAAACTCCAGAAAATTTGAAGGAAACTTATGTGAGTCAAAAAATAAAAATTTGATTATTATTTTAGACTGAATATTTATGGCCTATATTTGTACAGAAAGTACTATCAGCTTTTCCTTTATATAAATCTATTCTTAACAGGTACTATCCCCCCCGCCTCCCCAAAAAAAGGCAAGACAGGATAGCACATGTAAAAAAATCAGCCTTCCTTCAATAAAAAATAATTACAGTTGTAGTATTTGGCTTTCTAATGTAATTAAAAGCTAATTTAATTTAAAGGAGAATACTTTGATTTCCCTTGTTGCATTTTTATACTGCAACCTGAATTTCACATAGTTAATTTAAAAGGGACAATTAAAGTCTAACTAGCTTGCAGTATTTTTTCTTTTATAGACTACAAGTGCAAATCTAACAGTTAAACTGATAATTGAGGATAGCAACTGATCACTTGAACTATGCAGTATTCAAGCAAGTGTAATTTTATGCATCTAGGTGAAGAGCTGCCCAAAGTGAAACACAAAAAAGGGTAGAAAACATAAAATCATATTTAAAAAGGACTACTCTACTAGATTGGCAAGACACACAGTAAAACAAAGTGAGTGTGTTTTCATTCAAACAGTCTTCAAATGATGCCCCACTAGAAGCATTACATAACCAGTCACAAAGTTTTTGCCTTTAGATCCCACACTTAAAGTGTCTCATCAAAATTGCATCTTGAAGGAAAGAAAATCACGACTTATTAAATATAAATATATGATGTTAAAAACTGCTTTTAGTGTGGTTATGTAATATTTATTGTTCTGTGGCTAAGGTCATATAAAGATCACATGTGACAGGTGATGTATTTTTATTGCTCTCTTTATGTTAAATGCCTTTCTACTAAGCTAATTTAAATGTTCTTGTCTCCTTGTTCTGGAAAGTATTTAAATCATGAAGTTCATAGGCACTGTTATACTCCAAATAATTCAGAAGCCGAACCAGAAGTATTTCAGAAGTTACCTTCTAGAGATACCATAGTTTGGCTTCAGGTGGCAGAATTATGTTCTTGTTTCATGTACCAGACTATTATGAAACTGTTACATTTACTCAGTTCCAGCAGGTCTTGACAGGATTTCACACTTACACTGGGACCCACCAAAACTGCTATTTCCAAGGCTGTATTTATACACATTGGAAAGCCACTGCCCAGTGTGGTACAACAGCCAAAATATTGCTCAAGAGAGAGCAGGGCAGCGCAGTAGGTCAGTAGAGGGTACAACTCCTCCTTGCCTGCTCCTGGTTCTACCTGGCCAGGCGTGACCCTCTCTTTCAAAGCCATGACATTCATCGGTGAGTTTAATTACCCCAGCTGACACCCAAGGAGAGCTCTGCTCATTCACAGAGCAGGTAGGACAGAAACATGCTGTGAAAGCACAACAAACTCCCCACCCCTGCACCGCTAATGAGTTTCAACCCTGACCTAAAAGCAGCAGCAAAATATTGAACTCCAGGTCCGTACAGCCACGGCTTCTCGGGCTGCAAAGGCAAACAACCGTTTGTGACGGGGATTTATAATTACCATTTCTGACCATTGTAGTAGAGGGCTCCATAGGATAACAAAAGCTACTTGCTTCATTCTTTGCCAGGAATATTTTCTTGCATCACTAGAGAACAAGTACCAGCTTTTACAAAAGAGAGGATACCTTTGTTCCTATCCGACCAAGTGATTTCTATTTTCAGGCAAGACAAGCCACTCCTTTGATAACACCTTCGCGTGGCCAGTACAAATGACTGTGCACCTATATTTGCAAAGTGCTGCCTCTGTTTTGATAAATTAAACACAGTCCAGAGTACTTTTATGTATTCTAAATGAAGAGAGGAACAGATCTTCCTTCCTTTGAAGTTGTGGCTAGCTTCCAAGTTACTTCAAAAGGGAAAAAGTTTGGGTACTTGTTCAGAGTTAACAAAGGTGTAACAGTGGAATTTAGCTTAAGGTATAGGAAAACATTCCCATTAATTAGCAAGATAAGAATATGCCATGTTCAACCCCAAACCACTTCACTGCTTTTGAAAGAAGACAAAATTAGGCTAGCCCCATTGATGCATTTGCTAGCAGTAGAGTTTCATGGTCCTACGTCAAAGTTTGGGACTGTAATTCAATGAGGTCAAAGCTTTTTTCATTGAGATAGACTAATATGACTTTTAATACTCTTTCATAAGTGACCAAGGTACCAGTTACTTATACACATTAGTAATTATTGTATTGTACAGTATCACACACTGAAAACTCAGTCAAAAAATGTAAATGGGCTGTAAGTGTCAATGCAAATTCTCCTGTTCTGAGAATGTGCAATATGCAAGCATGGGTTATTTATTAATTTTTGTCACCACTGATTGATATCTTGATTAATTGCCAGAAGGCATTGGACCAGGTGTTAACTATGTGCAGATTGGATGCAGTGTTCTGTGAACTTCACGCTGTATTAAAGGCACAGACATGCCCAGTTGGAGCAATAAGCCTTTGTTTGCTTTGGCAGGGCTTGCAGCTCCCCGGGGCCAATGCCATAAAGAGGTTTCTGTTAGAAGCCGCAGTGCTCATTGTAGAAAAATTGCCCCTCAAAAAATTAGCATGGTACAATGAAGGATGCATAATGTTACGCAAATGACAGCTGCTTAGCTGAAACAATAGCTAGGAGATGGCATTTGCCAGGGTGCACATCTCATGTAAATTAACTTACTAACTGTTTCAGGAAAAATAAAAGAAGTGAAGCCTGAACCTGTAAGACCACTTCATGGATCCATCCTGAGGGCACAGAAGAACTGCAAACTCCCACTAATATCAAAGAAAGTTGGACGGGGCCCTCAGCCTCTGCCCCTCAGATGCCGCCAGGAGCCGAGCAGGCACGGGCTGCCAGAAGCAAAGTTTGCCTTGTCAGGGCAGAACAAAGCCCTGGAATCTGCTTTACAGGTGGAAATCCAGAGTCATTTCCCCCAAAGCAACAAATCTGCAGCTGCTGAGCCAGCACCAAAGGGAGACCACTAGAGCTCCTGTCCACAGCGAAGAGCAGCGCCCAGGCTGGAGGTGCACGTGGGCTTCTCCGCTTCGCCCACCTTAGGGAACCAGAGCTCCCCTATGGTTGCAGCTCCAATCGCTAACCCCAGGGATGGGTGGAATTTCCCCTGATTTACAGCAACGGGGAAAAGGGCCCAGTGGAGCCAAAATGCTTCAAGGGGGAGCAGAATCAGTGCCTGGGCCTTTGTGTCCTCTGCGCAGCAGAAGGGACATTGTCCTTGTTCAACCGATTAGAAATACTAATCATTGACATCAAAATCTAGCCTTGGAGTGCAGGCTAAACCAGAAAAGGCTATGCAGCATAAAAACAGAAACAGCATTAGGGGAAAGGAAAAAAAAAGAAAAAAAGAAAAGAAAAAAAATATAGTTGCAATCTGCTCTGGGTTGAGTTGCATTAGTTTTTGCATCTTTAAATCAAGGAAAGGCCTTGGTTTATTCTGAGCATCTTAGTGGGAAATAAATTCACATGAATGTATGGCATAATATGAGGGAATAGAAACAGAACAGAAAGAAGCATGATTTAACCCCAGAATTCTGGGCCGTAAAGAAAATATGTTGAAAGCCAACAGTAAAACAACCAATCATTTGTCATTTCTAAGAGAGGAGAACAATCACTTAATATATGGGAGCTGGAAGGGGGAAGGAGGAGAGCACTGAGCACTGGTTTGATTTACATAGGAGTTTCCCTTCATAGTGCAAGGATTAACACAGCCCCTACTGAAAAGGCGGGAGGGCTCTTAAAGCAAACAAGGTGGTGTTTGGGATTTTTTTTTTTTTTTTTTTTTCTTTTTTTCTTCTCCTTCAGTGAGGGCCCCGTGATACTGCAACTGTTGCTCATCACATTAGCAGTGTGGGAACAGGAAAAAACCCATACCAAGGAGGGGGGAGAGGGGAGGAGGGCTCCAGGCATGGGGGAGGGGGACAACAGTTGACAGCAAAGAGAAGCAATTAAAACCTAAAATAAGAGGTGGTTGTGAAATGGTCTTTGCATTAGGACTCAGCCAACAAAAATGTTTACTTTGTAACACAACTACTATGGTCTGAATGATAAATCAAGACCAAGTAATTACTCATCACCTATTTGGGGATGGAAAAAAGCGATGACGCCAGGGAGGCAGGGCTCAGCCGGCAGAGCCCCAACAGCCACGTTGGGAATTAATGCGGCTGCTACTGCTAGAACTGGGGAATTGCGCTTGCATCATGGAGATCCCCAGGTCTCACCCCAACCCTCCAAACCACGTCCAGTTGGGAACAACAGGAAGCCAGCATGGCTGGATCAGGGTCATAGAGCCTATTTCAGAGGCCACATCTGGCATTATGAGTTCTAAATTTTAAGGTGAATCTTCCAAACAATACCGATGTTAAAGGACAACACATTTGCTGTGGAACTGCTCTTAAACACCCCATAGACCACACCTGGTGCAATATAAAAAGCAAAATTCAACTTGCTAAACTAACACAGAAGCTATGATTAAGCACAAAAGCAGACGCTTTAAGTTCTTAAAAATAAGATGCCCTTGTAAAAATGTTACACTTTGGGGACCAAAAGATTTTAAAACAAAACAACCACAAACCCCTCAAATTTGTTGACGAAGTGAAAATTAGCAGCAAGCATATACAGATATGGAGACAAAGAGACACGTGCTAAGAAAACTCCTTTTGGACAATTTCAGCCACAGGTTGCCATACCAACAAGCTGAAAACAAGGGATCTGATCTAACTCCATTATGGATTTAAGTCTGCTAATATGTACCAGCCTATAACCTGGTCTTGTATTACCAAGAAAAGCCAACTAATTTTATGCAATTTAGACTATCATTCTTGCCAATGGACTAGACTGTTGTTTTATAGTAATAAAACATTGGTAAAGGTTATGTTTCTACATTCACAGCTGCAACCAACAATTCGAGTGTGCTGGGGCTACACATAAGAGCGGACCAGCTTCATGGGAGAGCCATAACACAAGCATTGGCCATAGGAATACCAGAATCATCCAACACCACCCTTCACAACTGGACAACCATGACATATAATCTTGCTCATAGTCTTTTTTATTCCACCTTAAAAGTTGTGTTTGTTGTGCTTTTAGAAAGGTTTTCCAGAACTTCACTGTTTTGTTGATGAATAGAAATCTTTCATTTAATCTTAACCATATTTGTACCAACTTAATGTTTTGCTTTGCTACCAACAGTTCTTTGGATTAATTTTCCCCTCCCCCTTTATTATTTACCCATGTGATTTGCTTATAGACAGCAATTATTTCCCTTCTGTGCTTTCATTTTACTGAAAGAGCCAAACATTTTTCAGCTCTACTCATAAAATAGACTCCATTTTCCCAGTCCTCTATGCTAACCTTTCTTTGAAGCTGCTCCAGTAAACCACTCTCTGTTGAATATGGGTGACTGTAAGTTACATCTTATTTTGTGTATACAAAGCCTTATTTACAAGCATTAAGAGCTCATACCTCCACTATAAATAGTTGCCTGCACTCTGTTTGCCTTCTTCATGGTTGGATCACAAGGTAGCTCACAATGATCTTCTGTACAACTGCTATGCCCTGCAGTAGTTGTTGTACACCCTGAATGTGTAACTATTACTACTTCTATACTCAGTTTCTGACTCATAAGCTCACATTTTACAACAAGAACTAGTGCTGGTGTTCTCAAAGTCACGACAACCATATAATATTCAATTCCTGGTCATTCAAAACCTAAGCTGTCCCAGACATCCCAGTGCTTCATGTACTTTGCCTCCAACAATGTTGACAGCAATGTATCTCATTGGCACTTTGGTTTTTTTCTCTCCTTTTTGCCCCGCAATCCTTTAAATTGAATATTATTCATCTTGCAGGAGCCAATAACGAGGTTTTCTTCCTATCACAACTTTTACAATACCTGCCTTACAATACCAAATCCTACATTCTAATATCTAATCCTACCTACTAATATTTTCCTATGGAACACCTCACTAAATACTTCATTGAAAAACAAATGCATGAGACCTAGCACAGTTGGCTTGCCTATAAGATCAGTAATCACATCAAAGAACACTATAGGATTAGTCTGGCATGATCGTCTTTTGTTAAAAGTACACTACATTTTTATCACATTCTCCACTATCTCGTCTGATAATGCTTCCCCTCAGACTTTGTTCCAAAAGGTTGCATACTTCTCAGGCCAGACTAACAAGTTTGTAGCTGCCTGGATAATTTTTCCACATTTCCTTAATGTCTATGGATAATACATTTGCTATTCCACAGTCACAACATCAGCTTGACAAATGCATTAAAAATCCTCACTGGTGGAATTCCACTGCACACTGCCAGATTTTTCAAATTTTTTCAGAATGTAGACTATCTCCTGCCTGCATCTTGAGTGCGTTAAGTTCTTCAGTCATAATTCCACCTCAATGTGCCAGTTTTCACTATACACGCTCATTCTGATTGGAAGTCTTGATTTTACCTTCACACTTCAAATTATCATATTTATTTAAAAACTGGAGGCAAAGTATCAACTTACTTATTGGGAGACTACTAAATTTTTGATTGCATCATTGCTGAGCCACATCCCTTCCTCATTCCTTGTTCTCTTTTATTTGTATAACTAAAGAAAGTTTTATTATTTAACTTCCTTTGTAAGGATTCAGGTCAGCTTGACCTCTGGCAATTATGAAAGTAGTACAGAGGCTCAAGAAAGTTTTTAGCAATCTGTTTTATTCATCTATATGTTGACTGAGCTGCAGGACTTTCAGGTTTGGCAGGACATGTGGAAGAAAAAGGGATTTATAATACACTGCAAAATCAGTAAGATACTTCTAGCTCTCTCAAATTGCACATCTATTCTGTAGAAAAAAGATTACAATTTTGGCATCTAAAAGGGCATTAAAAAATCTAATGAAAATCGAGTATAAAAAGGATTCACTACTGAAATAATCTGAGTACAGCCAAGACCCAAATTATCATTATAACCTTATTTTCTCTCTTGAAATCATGCTTTGACAGCATGCACATATGCTCCCAAGCACTGTGAGCTTGCAGAAAGGAAAGTAATCTGTGAGGGAGGTAGCTTAAGGTCAGCTCCCTTAACGTACAACACTCATGATTATAGCATTGCTCAGGGAATACAAGGTAAATCTATATCCAGGACTGCAGGTCATTTTTGCTTGTGAAACTTAAGAGGGTAAGGGTGATAGGGATTACGCCACCCTACCCACTTCTCACACCTTCAGTAACACTCCTCTGGAACAATCAAATTTCAGTTTTATCATGTCACTGAACAAATGCCTTGAATGATAGGGGAAATTATTTTGGAGAATTTGGAGTAATACTAGTTGACTATCAAAACTAATTGTACCAATTTCTCACCTTATAAAACCCACTATCAAGTTCTTAATATACTCCAGTATCTGATGTCTTCTGGTAAAGTACTGGATGGATAATATATCCTGCCTTAGCCTAACCAGAATCAAGTCTTGGAGAAAGACACTTCATAAAGATTTGACTTTGGATTTGGACCAAGATTTCTGAAAGAAGTTTTATCTGTGTGCTCTTTATTAGTAAATTTGCTCCATGCTACCTGAACAGGGTACAAGCAAATGCAGGACTATAAAACAATGCTACAGCCTGGTAGGAGGTTCAACACAAGGCCCAGCTGGTATGACTGACACATCTAACATATGATGACACAAGAAGCATGCTTTCCCATTTCAAGGAAACAGGAATGCTTGATCCCAGTATTGTTAACAAAAACAAGCATGTGGGTTGTGTGTCATTCTGAAAGCACCCAGAATTGCTGAGAGTGTGTAGCCTTCAGCAGAGGAGAAGAGGAAAGCAGCTGTTCCCCCTACCTTCCCCATTACCCAAGCGGAAAAGTGATTTGCTGTACTCCAGCCTCAATGATTGTAATTATGAATCAAGGACTTTGATGGTGATATTCCAAAATAAGAAACAGCCATTTTCAGTCTCAACATTTATCAGCAGCTTGGACACAGTCCAATTCTTCTAATTGAAGAAGGCAACAGCTGTGGTCACAACATCCAGGTCATTCCTTGCACAGTCATCAGCACAGATGCATTAACACAAGTACAGGACTGCCCCTCACATTTCTTACACTCACCTTCTCTCTCACCCTGGGTGAAGTCCTCAGGTTGAGAACCCTGACTGAGACAGCCAGCCTTCTTGCAGACTTGGGATTGTGCCACAGCGCTGCCAAACTACTCAATGAAAAGTAAGGGGAGCCTCACAAGGACTGTTTCAAATGAATGACACCATGGTCATTTCAGTGAACATGCAACTTCTGGAGGCTTTCCTCACCCTCCAGCATCCTGGCTGCACATCTCAGCCTGGCATGCCAAATCTTAACACGTTCGTCTGAACATGTTAAGGGATATGTGACAGCCTCAGTCAAATCACAACATTACTGGAGAATGAGGTACATCAACACAAAAATACTATGAGGGTGAGATCACCTTCTCCCCAGTCAGTTCAGCATGGGCCCTGCCAAATTCTGTGCCAGGCAGCTGCAAAAAACCCAGAAGCTTTGTGTAAAAAGTGGGTACTGAACATTGCCTACATGCTGCCAGTATTTTAGGTGTTGCCTACTCCCAATTACAAAAGCATCAGATCATGCTAGCTACAGAGGGGCTGTGCGCAGGCACCCAGCTACAGAATCAATGTCCTGCTTCATCTGTGTTGAGATGCTTGTACAGACATGCCCCAAGTTCAATATAACCACCACTAGTAATTAAATGGAAGTTGTGAGAAGAAACCGTAACAGCAACTGCTTCTGCCATGATGTGATCACACACACAGTTAGATTCCCACCATACTGGAAAAGTTAAACCAAGATACCAAGTGTCTCACTGCACCCAAGTCCCTCTAAACACAGCCACAGTTATGCTTTAAACAACACTTTAACTCAAAGCATCAGCCTGGACAGATTTTACTACACTTAAAATATTTTATGACGTTTCCCTTTAAGAAAATCCGTCAGAAGAGACAGCAACATCTTTATATTGGCACATGAGGATTTCTAGCTCAGGTGATGGCTGTGTAGCATGGTCAGACATGTCAATTCTATTTTCTCACTTCATACAGAAACATTGAAAATGCTTTCTTGGTTTTATCCCCAAGGTAAATTGGTCTGGAAAGTCTGCAGAAGATCTTTTTAACTGTTTCGAGATTATGGGAGAACAAGGAAAATATTTTTCAATGAAAAAAATTTTAAAAGAGCAGAATAGAGGGGTGAAGCCTCCAAATTCACCACATGCCTCAGCTGCTGAAGAGAAAAATCACAGGGTAGGGGAGAAGGAAAGAAAGAATGAGTGTAAGCAGTTGTGGTGGAAAAGACACTTGAACAACCTGAGGAAACCATATCCTGAGCACTAAAGGTACTGAGAGAGCTGCCTGTCCTTCCTTTCCAGGCTTAGAGCAACTGTTGAGGGAATATGTGTGAAAAAGGCTGCAATAGCTTTGAAATATACAGAGCCTTAACCTGCAAACTGCAGAATCAGAATAATTTTGTCCTAATATCAGCAACACAAAAGTTCTCAAAAAAAAAAAAAGTAGATTCCATCATTGGAGGTTCTGTGCCTTTGTTATGTATCTGTACTCTGCAATTGTCCAATAGCTCCCAACACCACAACAGCACAAGTGTAGTCATTGCTACTGTATGGGTAAGAGTTGCAAAACCAGGAGTTAAGAGAAGAAAATATACTTATGGCATTAAAGAAAGAAAAAAATAAATTATATATGCTATGCTAAAAGAGCTGTTCACTAAGCATTAGACAGACACTTCATTCACTGTCAAAGAATCTGAAATACAAAGAATTGATGTATATGAAATGTAAAATACTGCGGGGAGGAGGGAGGGCAAGGGATCTATCCACATATCTTTCTAAGTAAGAATAGTATCTTAGCCTCAAATTTCTGAGCTCAGGGTTTATGAACAGAGGTCATTAGAGGGCTTTAAGTTAGGCCCATTGCTCCCTTCAAAGTGTGAAAATTAAAATGAGCTATATTGCAAATAACCAACCCTTTTCAGTAATTACTACCACACTACTGCATCTGAAGATATCTGAATGACATCTCTCTCCATTACCAAAAGGTAACTGCATTTTCATTTTGACTAATATAATTTTAAAAACCATCATACCAGGTGCCTTATATTTGGAAAATCTTGAAAGCTTTTAGATGTACAAACACCCTTCCCACCGCTCTTGGCTTATCTTTTATTTACCCTACTGGGTATACAACAATTGATGCTTCTTCAAAGCAAGGACTTCCCAGCTGATTAGCTGTGCTGAGCTGGCTAAGCTTATTAAAGGTGATTAATGCATTGAAGTATTTTTCCCCTCACTTGTTAGTTCAATTTCTTGCTCATTATGCTACTGGTCTTTTTATATTAAAACAGACCACCTGGATAGCAAAGAACTTCATAATCTTGGTCCAACAAGATCAACACCTGTTGTACATGTAATTAATCATAAGGCAGTGCATGGTTGTATTCAGTTAAAAAGCTAAGATTATCTAACAACAGAAGCAATACACCACTTTGGCAATCAGCATTTGAATCCTTAAAATGCAGTTTAAAAAAAATCAGAGAAGTGAGTCAGTACAAAGGGGCTCATAATTATTCTCTCTCCATATTTAGGAGTCCATATGGGATTTGTGACGTATAAAAGTCAGCATACAATTTTCTGATGAAAAATTCAGTTCTAAAAAAATTCATATTCTTCTCAAGGCTGAGAAAAATCAAATGGTCTTTCTGTCAATGACATTTTCACTCTACACAAAGAAATCAGAGAGGGTTTGGATATTATATTACAAAAAGGACACAGAGGTTCAATATACTTTACTAGTCTGAACATGGATTGAGAAACACAAAGTCCAATCACATCTCTGTCTAACTCACTGTGTGGTTTGGCAAGTAGCTTAACTACTTTAACTGCGTCTCTTCATCTGTACAATGTGGGAAAAAATACTTACTAACTTGATTAGAATTTTACAGGATTTAATGCATGTAGCATGCTTCCAAATGCTAAAGCCTCATATGAGTATTATTAACTTAGCTATGGTGCATTAAAGTGGAAAAGATATGTCCTTTTTAACAGTGAAAAACCCACAAGGAGGAGATTCACTGTAAAAGATAAGACCAGAAAAATTATAATTGTTTGTTTGTTTTAAAGAATTACAACAGCACAATACATACAGGAAAAATATAAGCCATATAAATGCCAGCAAATGAATATAGCACGCTGTACAATTACACAGACAGGAAAAAAAAAAGTGCATCCTAATCCTAAAGCTCAGGCCATCAGCCTAATACATTTTATATGCATTTGACTGAATCTTCATACTGGAAGATTCAATGCACTGTTAAGGCAGACTGAATGAACAACAACGAAAGGCAAATTAGAAACCTAGATCTTATTGGCACTGTAAAGGTGGTTAAGACTCACCAAAACCAATTGTACTGTGCACAATCTATAGTTAGGGGTGGGAACTGAATGGTGAATTAAGTTGAATACAGACAAAATGCACACATTAACAGTAGCAGCAGTAGTTATGCCTTTTTCCTACGGGTTCTTCAGGGATCCAGGAGCATTGTGGGGTTTATCACATTGTGACCTTCAACTGAGCAGGTGCTGAGGGATTCATACCAAGGTTGCTGGCTCCTTTATAGCTAACGGCACACAGGTCTACCACCTGCACGAGTTAAGTTTATAAATCTCTCCTGTTGAATGTGCAGCCCACACTGCCAAGTTTAACAACCCAACTAAAAATTCATTCAAACTTGGTCAGACAATACAATATTTAGTGCAAATCAGAAAAGTTCCAAGACAAAAATGCTCTTCATCTTCTTGTTTGCTTGTTCTCATCCATCCCCCATCCTGCCAATTTTCTGATCTCTAAATTCTTCACTCTTTCCAATTGCTTTCCTCAAGATTTTATTTGCCACCAGGAGATGAGAAGAAATGGATACAAATTATCTTTTTAAAAAATGCATAATATATGTACGGATCTGCTGTGAACTTTCTTCTCCCTTCTCTTTTACTTTGTGTGTTTTCTGTTCAAGAAAGCTAAAGATGCACAAATACATACTTGTCTAAAAGCGAGTACCTGATTTCAAATGGTTTGGTTTCTCTCTTCCAGACTGAGAGAAAGCCTTTAGGTCATACAATAGTATAGGACATATATTATACAAGCTGAGGCAGGCAGAAGGTCCCACCCATTCTTCCTGAACAATCCTCATTGTTATCATTTGCTCGGCACTGAGCTGCAACCGGCTCATTACCACCCCTGCCAAGAGCTAAGGAAGCAAAAGAACCACTGAACACAGGTCCAATGAGAAGACAATTAGAGATACAAGCATACAAGTATCAACCAAGCTTCAGTGATACTGCAACCCACATCATTTTCATAACCTTCCATCTTGGATGTAGGGAAGGGACTGAGGAACTTACAATCAGCCTTCAGGATTTACACACAGCAAGACTAAATTCCATCCTTTCCACATTGTCCTGTTAAAACAGAAAAAAAAAATCCTTCTAATGAATGACACCAGCAGAGACCCTAGTGCAGATGGAATGAAGACGGCTTCTGATGATCATGTTGTGCCAGACACTCATAGCAAAGATCACATGTGCAGACAGACACACTCCCAAAATTCGACTGATGCAAAAAGTGTCTGGGAATCTAGACAATTCACATCAGTTTCTGCAGATGTCTCACTTGTTATCTTAAACAAAACCATATCAAAAACCTTGGTGTGTTGAATTTGCAGTTGCCAATTTCAGCTTTTTCACTCTCAGCAAGTTATGGCTACGCTGCCAGTGCTGTCTGCTTAATTCAATGCACTACCAGTTCAGTACAAACTCACCCTTCTGTGTTTGTGAGAAATAAGTAATGTACATAACATGTGAGTGCCTTGACAGTGCTTGCATTTCTTTATTCCTTTGGCCTTCTGAGGGATCAAAAATAACATTGACATTCAACTCCCCCCATTCCAAGATTTTTATTATTTTTTAAAATGCACACTGTCACTCAGTGGTTACTTTTCTGCCCTTCCTGGATATTGTCTCACTCACCTACGCAGTATTTCTATCTCAGAGGGACTTGGGCCCTCCAGTCACCTTTGACTGTACGCATTGCCAAGCATGCCAGGAAGCGTGGGTGGACCATGCAGAGATAACACTCAGTTCTGGAAAGGGACACATAAGCAATTCACACAGAGCAATGAATCAATTGCACACCAAACTCCTCCTGGTAAAACCAAACAAGACATTTGTGATATATTGCATTAATAAACTATCTTTTTAAAATACTGCCATAACATTACATACAATAAGTGTGATGATATAAGAGAGGGATATGCCATTTGAAGTGTTTCAAAGAGATATTGTTTTCTTTTACAGATGGAACATCTGCATCTTTTTCCAGACAGATTTTTCACTGTTACTGATAAACAAGGGGACAGACAAGGGGAAAAGATGAAAGATTTGTGTGAGTTTTTTAGTATTTTCTGCAGAAGTTTAATTTAGAAAATTTCCAGCAGATAGACTTTATAGCATTAATATAGATCTAATTTTAAAAAATAATAATAAAAAAATCCCCTTTGCTTTAAAAGAAAAACTTCTGGAATAATAACTGTTTAATTCTACTGTCCAAGCCAGCCTCCTTGTATTTACTCTCTGCCTCTGGATAGCTCATTCCCACCTTTGATTTCAAATTTGATAGGGTATTTCCCTTTATTTTCTAAACTGCTCTAAACCAGAAAATCCACACAAATTTTCCTGCCCTGTTAACTAGCCTGAAGACTCTCTCCCAATTACCATCTCATCTAACCTTCCCACTGAACAACTCCCACCTGCCGCTCACAAAACAAGCCAGCTCCTACTTTCACGCACCTGAAGCTACAAGAATCTTCTCCCAAGCTGCAGATTGAATGCCAGACCAAATGATGTGGTTGTAATGATGCAATTGCCTGTATGGATGGATGTCAGAGGGGAATAATGAAGAGGTAGAACACCTTACAGCTGGGAAGCACGGCTCCAAAGCAGACCAGCCTTGCAGTGCCTGTAATTCCGCCATCCACGGGATGATTGCTCAGGGTGGGTCAGAGGAGAATGCAGAGCTGCCAGCGCAGCCAACTAAGGCATGGCTCTGCAAGTCACCAGTCACCACAGTTGCCATTATGGCCTGGGGATTCAGCAGAGACATCAAGGACTGAGCTACTCCTTCATTTTACAGATGGTTCATTAACTGGGTGGAAGCACATGAGAGCACTTGGAGAGCAATAGGAAGAGGCAAGGGGCAGGAGAATTAGACAAAAGTTGTTTGGCAGCAGCTTCCAGATGAACTAAAAATCACACACAGCAAAAATAGCAAGGGTGTATTTGCCAGCTGAGAGTGGCCACGTGCCAAGTTTGAGGTCTTAAAAATTAACTGCTTTTGAACTATACAAGAACAACAACAACAAAGATCTCTTATTTAAGCTCAAAAGATTTTTCATGCCTATCTAAGCTATTAATGAGGAAAAAGGAGAAAAGAAAGAGACAATATCTTCAGGCTGAGGCTGAGAATCAGAGGAGTCAACCCCTAAGCAATATGTTTGATTATATATTAATACTAGGGTCTTAATTACACTAAACAAAAATGAAGCACCCATTTCAACTTCCCTGATAAATATTTCACACACATACATACAGAAACCGAAGGAGTTCTCACATATCCCTACTCAAATCACCCCTCAAAACCAGTTTTTAGGTAGATCCTTTCAGGTCCAAGAATACCAAGGATCTATGAGAGCATTCCCCAACAATTTAGTGTCTGAAAACTGGCTTGGAAATCAGCCCTCAAAAACTTCACGTTTGCCAATTTTTTGTACTGCTTATTACACACTTCTTATTTAAACACAAAAAAGTACCTGTACAACATTCAGTGCCTTACTTTCAAAGACTAAGTGTGGTGTCAAAAGTTGATACACCTCTTTCCAATGTAAGAACTTGTACAGAGTCACACAGGAATTCCAAAAACAGCTTAGGAACCAAGAGCTGGGCTTTCTTTTTTCTGCTCCTTCTACCCACCTTTTTTTTTTTCTTTTAAAGCAACAAATTACTTATGTATATTTTTACATTTGTATCATAGAATTATGGCACTATGTTTATACATGCACCCTTCAGAAGCCTAAACTTCAGATAATGGATATCATAAATGCTCAATTTGAAGCAGAAGTATGGCTTGAAATATGGAAAGCTACTGAAAATTTTCACTGAGATTTTTTTGCCCCCTTATAAACAAACACACAATTTATCTATCATATTTAAATAAAAAATTTTAACATCTTGAATTGCTGACCCAATATGAGGATTCCTAGCAGCTTCTCTTATAAAGGACATTGCAGAGCCCTTTCCATTTCTACTTTCAGTAAATTTTTCAAGCATTCAAGACAACATTTTGGATGCTCAGCTGTGATTACTTTGCTAAAATGTAATGCTACATACATTAACGAGTTTAATTCTTGGAATGCAAAAATGGTTTCTCTTTCTTTTTAGCCATAATTTGACAGTGAAAATTGCGAATTTACCTCCCTGCCAAAATAAGTTTACCTCCTAACCAAACAGGGCGTTTCTTCCACAGAAAACCATGAATGACTAAACTATGAAAAATGAAAGTTGGCAGGTAGCCTTTCTGAACTTATGTGCTTCCTGACCCTGCCAGAGAGAGTTAAGCTAGGTCAATATGCAAGTGGGAGAGGCAGGAAAGGATGGGGTGGCTGCAGAAGTGCAATCTCCTTTCTCCACAGCCAGCGGCAAAGCAGTGCTCCTACAACACGTTTTTGAAGATCACTGTGTTGGAGCTGTTTGCGATAGTCAAATATTTCATTTTTCACTTTCATGAGCCCAGAGATGCAAGCGCGGGTGCCCAAGCCAGCTTCCACTCTGCCTGGATTTCTCTAGCACATAGTTGATATTCTGCTCAAAAATGATGTGCATGTTGCAACTGCACGACCTACCCCAGCACTGGCTGCATTTCAAAACTAAGCAACAGGAGACATCTCAAAAACCCAGTAATGTGAAGCTTCAGCAGTCCTTGACAGCTTCTGGTTTTGGACAGCTTTCAAATGCAAGGTTCCTGGTCATACCCTGGAAAAGAGAATGGATGAACTCTGGAAGTAAAATTCTTCCCTTTCTTTAACCTCCTCCCCTTGTTACAGCATAGAGAGGGTGTCTTCTCTTCTCCTTTCCTATTTAAATTGAGATTTCTATCCCTTAAATATCTACTTCACTAACACACATGACTTTTCAGCACATCCCTGCCTCCTCCAGCTCTGACACCCACTTCATCGCAAGCATGACACAGACTTTTAAGGCAAGAGTATACGGGTGCAGTGGGGACAAGAGGCACACCCTGAATCTCACAAGCAGGATGGAGACCTGCTCCTGAGATCCTTTTTCCCCTAACCATGAAGGACTACATTCCAGAATGCTTTCAGAGCCTTTTATAAACGGCATAGGGCTGCCCAGCACTCAGAAGTCAAAGGAACATTTTGATTTCCCAGATAATTGACTTGACCCATGTTGCCCACAATCACGCACTTTGTCAGCTGATTTGGTTGTCGCTTTTAATTATGTATTTGCTGTGGAGAAGGAAAACAAGACTTTGTTCTCACACATCTCTGGTCCTATCATATCAGAGCACTTATCTCTTACCCTGTGCTTACCTAGGCTGCAAGCTAAATAATCAGCAGAATATTTTCTTCAGGGTTGTACCTCCTCAAGAGCTCAGTATCTCCTTGCAGCATACACTTCTAATGAAATTAATGAGATGGTTTGGAAGCTGCCTGTGAGAAAGCTAGAATCTCACCAATTAAAACTTGCTGAACTGGGACTGTGGTAAGTCATGACCAGTGTGGAAACTGCCACTACTTGCAATGCAACCTTCTTTCATTAATGTAAACACATACATTTGAACCATAGGTTTTATTACCAGGAATAATTGCATAAGCAGAACATTTCACTCTTATTCACTGCCTCAGCTGAAACTACCTAAAGAACTAAGAAATTTCTTACAGCGGGTCAGCATCTAGAGAAGTTCCATACCCTCACAATCCAACATAATAAATGTTAGGGAAGAAGAAATAAGTAACATGAAGATACAATTTATGGAAGAGGATTATGATCTTCACTATTCTCCCAAAGAGTGTTTCCCTGTATCTAGGAGCCATGGAACTCAAAATACTGTGGCAACTTGCAGGTCAACATCTCCAAGGCTTGGCCACCTCAGACAGAAGTCTAACCTTCTAAAAATGCACCATCGTACTTGTTTTTTGTTTATCAAGAACCCAGAAAGCCATCCTTATAATAACATGAAACAACCATGGCTAAATATGGTTGTGAGATGAACTTAGGGCATGTTTCCCAATATTTTCCCCCAACTCCACTCCTGAGTAGTATTAAAGAGATGTATGTGTATTATCTTCAGCTTGGTTGTACCAATAAGGTGACTCTTGCCTCCTCTACAGCTCCTAGAATAATTTTGAAATATAAGAAATTTGGGGGTCTCCCTTTCCCCACAGCCACTTTGCAAACAAATATTCTAAGACCTACCACTGGGACAAAGGATCAGCCACCCAAAAGTGACACACAGCAAGTAGCATCGCCCAGATGAGGGGAGAACAAGATGGGCTAAAGCACAGCTGCACGGACACCTTGGATGACAGCAGGGGAATCCCCCAGACTGACATTATTTCAAACAGCAGCAATCTCTGAAAATACCTCAGCAACCGCCCGATGAAGAAATATTTGCATCTTGAGAATGTAGCTGCTCTCTGCTGCCACTTAAATGCGCTTGTCCAAGCATTAACCTGATGACCAATTCCCCTTCTTCGTGCAAGGAAAGGAAACTAATGAACACACTTCCTAGGTATGGTAGGAGTTTTCTGGTAAAACCCTCAAGATTTTCATGCTTTTTTTTGCAGGTTTCTTTCTCTTATCTTAATCATGTAGCATCCATTAGTTGGAGACTGTTTTCTGGAGTGAAACACATAATTTACTGAGGGAGTTTCAGTCCATTTCATGTTGTCCACAGTCATGTTTGTGGTTTTCTCAGCAAATTCTTTACGTGAAAAATAATCACGCCTGTAGGCAGCTTGTGCACAGATTGTTCAGCAACTGATACTTAAAAGTCTTGTTGGTCAGTTTGAGCAGACCAATTTTTGCCTTTCTTTTGGAAAGGAAATGTTTCTCAAAAAAAACCAGATTAAAGGGGAATCATGCATATTCACAAGTTCACAGTTTGTTCATAATGAATATTTTATACCAAAAAAAATCCGCTCCAACCATTCATCTAAACTTAATGATAAAATAAGCCCTTCTTTGAAGCAACAGACAAGGGCATTCTCCAAGAGCAGGTGAGAATTGAAGGAGCAGGTCAATTATATGGCAAAGGTAAATTTATACTCCAACTACAAGAAGCCAAACTTCCAGAGGAACTTCAGTTTCCTCTGAACAACCTCATTTTATTTGCTATCAGCTTGCAGCTACAAGGTTAGGCCAATGAGATGCACTCAGATTTTGAGATCACTTTGAAAGCTTGTTTTATTTTCCCAGCCCCACTTTTCATCTCAGTTCCAACCTCAAGTATGTGAGTGTTCTCCCATATGCTCTGCATTCCACTTCTATAAAGCAGGTATTTCAATTGTGGATTAAATGTTAATACTACATGATCATTCATGTAGAGTATGCACATATAAAAAAATATGCTGTTGTTCATTTATCAGCAGTCAGTTAAGTCTGTAAAATATGAGGCAATCCCTTAAGGCTCCAGGAAAGTTCTGCTGTGCTCTGATATGGCAACATGTGTTTGTTGTATCCTGGTAGACAGGGAAGATATTTCATTGACAGCAAAAGGCTGGTAGTGGTTACACCTTTCAGCCGAAGGCTGATCAGAATGGAGTATCTGCTCTTATCTGGAATCATCAGTTGTAAAGATTTCAAGTATACATGTAATTTTTATGCAATTTGAGCCTTAGCTTGTAGCTATTTTAGCATTGAAAAAATATCCTTTTAAGTGGATTATTTGCAAGGTGGCAGCTGATCAGAAAGATAGATGCATCCCACAAAAAAACCAAAACAAACAAAAAACAGGGACAAATAATTCCCAGCAAAGGTCAGCTTTCTGACCACATGAATGAGATACCCCACCACAGAGCAATTCCTATTGCATAAGTCAGTTTTAAGAAGATTGCCTTGCTGTTGTCAGGGGATGTGCGACAGATTCACGATTTTCTGCGCTTGACAGCCAGAGTACTTGTCACTTAGTTCCATCTGGTAGAGAGATAACATTTCATTAATGTTCATGCTTAACCTTATAGCTCAGAGCTTTGACTCTGCAAAGTCCTGAGCATCACTGAAAAGGTGCTGAACACTCAGCACCCAACAAATTTGGCACGTTTCAGCTGCCTGCAGGATCAAACCCTGACTTTCCTTGGGAAAGATATGGTATTTCCTCCCCCTGCCTCACTCCTGGATTCTTTCCATTTTAAAACTCTCTCACAGAATAGAGTTGAAATCCATTGTAATTGGCCAGGTTGCCATTTTCAATACAGATAGTGCAAAATAACTTTACAAAAATACGACTTGCTGAGCCAACTGGACAGGAGATGTCAGTGAATATTAAATAAATGCTTACAGGTCTCTTGGGCAGCAGGTTATATATTTTTGTGGCTTCAGCAAATCAAACCCTTCAGCCCTGTCACCGCATTTAGTATGGATTATCCTAGGCCCGGACATTTGGAAACAAATTAAGAAAACAGAGCCTGGATTCCCTAGTTCCCTCCCCATTCTGCCATGGGCTTTGGCTCTGCCTTCATGCACACAGACCCCAGGTTGTCACAGAAACCCGATGCAGGACTAAAGGATCCACCCATGTACAAACTATCCCCCAAAGAGGCTTCCCTCACAGGAATATGGTCTGATCCTGACCTTGGTCAAGTCACTTAACCTCTGCTAATCCACCTGTGAAATGGAACTAATGAAATACAGGGGTATTGTCAGGCTTAATTATTTAATACTCTTTCAGGTACCTAGAGATCCTTGTGGGAGAGACAGTGTACAGCTGCACAGCATTATTATTTTATTAAATGAAGTACCTATCAGTATTTCACCCTCAGCAGAATGACTGCTGAGACTGAATTGCCTCTTCACATTAGTTGTACGCCTTGATGAACAAAAATGCATTAAGAAGTGGTGCCGAGGGAAATGAACTTATGCTTCACCCAGCACTTCTGCAAAATGATGTCACCAAATCTTTGAAATGAAGCTTATTTGAGTTTCTGGGGAAGGGGCTGTAGTTAGCCCCCAATTTGGGGGACAGCCTGGGTAGGAGAGGCTCATTGTTTCCTGTAAGCAAAGAGCAGATGAGCAGGCAAGAGTTTCTGGTAGTGTCTTGGCTGTGCTCAGGTTTTCCAATCTGATAGTGGTCCAAATAAACTCCTGATCCATTAAAAGGAAGAATACACACAGTCTAAAACTCAAACATCATTAATGCACAGCATCTGAGAAAACAAAGACTTCTTGGACAATAAGTTACCCAAATTACAGCCACACATGCTGCAGGGGGAAGGACAGATGGTACAAGAACTGGAGATACAAGAAACAGATTTGTGACCACAAGGAAAAAGAATCAGGAGACATTTTTACCCAGCTAGAAATATCCAATATTTAGCAAAGCAAATAGCAAGGAATCCTTCTTGAGGGGAACAGAAAAGAAAGATTGAGGGGTCAGAGAGAGGGAAAAAAAAAAAAAAATCTTTATGATAGGAATTAAGCAGCTATGAAAGGAGGCCTTTCAGCTTTCCTAAAAGGGCAAGTAATCCTCAAGGACTCCACAGTAGGAAATACAGAAAGAAAATTTAGCGACGTGCACAAGGACAACAGGCTGGTATGCTCCCTCCCTGAAACACAACCATGAGACAGAGGCAAAACTGAGTGGGAGGATGAAGTCACCTGGCAAATCTCCACTGGTGATGATACCTTTGGAATAAGTGACACAGCATCCCGTTGTATTACACGGCTTATATAAGACTTCAGGGAAATGTAAAGCCCAGGTGGGGGAATCTTAGTCCATGTTGTTTTAGACCACCAAAACACATCAGGGAGCAGGATGATTTAATCCTTGAACACTTGTTAAACGTGCAGAATTAAAAACTGCATTACACATTACTCCAGTTTGCTGGAAGCCCTCACAGATTGTAATGAGACATTTTTGAAAATCACAGGTAATATTTAACACAACATTCACACATGAAAACCTTTACACATGGACCTTCTATTTTGTATTTGCTATGTTTTTAAGGGTTCAAAATAAACTAGTTGCCAAACCACATATCAGCAGTCACCAAAAGGACTATTTGGACCCAAATTCATTCACCATTAGTGGAGGCAGCGCACAGCCAGTAGTACTAATAAAGTTTTGTTTCAGAAGAGAGGGATAATGCTTAGTAGATGCAAGAGATACAAAGGAAAGTCTGAAATTGTAATGAGGAGATGATTAGGAGGCCATAAAGCCAATGCTGCTTCCTCAAAGAAGTCAAAACTATTTTTGCTGTTTCTGCAGTGTTACTGACAATTTAACCACCTCCCTGTAGCAACCAGCCTTCAATGTTCTTACAGTTTATTCTTATGTATGTGAACTGCAACTTCCCATTACAGATTAAGACTTCCAACTTTTTCTATTGATCGGGAAGAATATTCATTATTAAAAACTGTTAAACAATGTTTGTTAGTGAACAGGTCCAGATAATTTGTAACTAAAAGTACCAAAGACAGTTATCTGAAAAATATGTCTTACTAATGTTCTTACTATTTTTTAGAGTGGGACATCAGACAAGTTCTGGAAGATCCCAAAGATAAGGGTAAGTAAGTCCACAAAGTAAATATTCAAGTAGAGTAATCAAAAAACCTGTAAATTTTTCAGAGTAATGTGGGCCAAGTGACAACAAACAAAAAGCCCAATAAACCCGCTAATAAAAAAGTTCAGGTTATTGTTTGAATCAACACCTGTCAATATTATTTTAGTGAAAATAATTATATATAACACACAAACATAAAATTTTACACATACATACAAATGTATATAAAATATATAAATTCTTTGCAGAAGTGACAAGATCAATATAGCTACTTGCAGAGAAATACAGGGATTGAAGCATTTGGTCCAGTGTGACATTTTGACATTAGAATATTGTAACAGTATGAGTAGCACACATTTCCCAACTAATGTATAATTAGCTACGGTACAGAAAGCAATCACAGAGGGGAGTTCTGAGCAGCTCTCTACACCTGAATGCACATCCAGCTTTAAAACTTTCGCTGACATAAAATTATCATGTACAAGACAAACCATCATAAAATGCATGAGACACCCCCCCTAGGATTGACAGATAGTAAATAACAGTAAATGCAGGGCTGCTGTACAAAATAATTCACCTCAGTTGCTAACTTGGACTCACTCAAACAGTGCATTTCAGTACAGATATATAAAACTACAGGAAAAAGGAACTCAGAATAGAGAATCAGGTACTTCTGCAGTTCTAAAAGCTGATGTTAGAGAAGTCATCCATGAGTAAATCATGCTGCTCTTGAGTTTGCAGGGGACTAGTTTTGCATCTGTAATATTATGATACATCAAGTCAAAAAACACAGACAAAAATGGAAGTGAGATAGGATCGGATTTTCAGATGGTGTCAGCATAACACTGCTATACCAGCTGAAGACAGCCCTTGAAGTCTGTAAAGGCCTTTGAGCCACTTGGACAGACAGTATTATACAAGTGCAAAGTGAGGTATCCCTTCCTATTGCTGATGAATCACTCCTTTTTTCCTCCTAAGAACAAAGATAAACAAAGTGAGGGACCTAAGTCAATACGAAAGCAAGAAAAAAATACATGCAGATACAGTAATGTCCCATTGAAATATACTTAAATGATAATTTTCCTCTTGCTTCTGAACAAAGTTTCTCCCTCACCCCAAAAGTCTGCAATACTGATGTTGATCTTGCTTGCAGTGGTAGCGAAGTCACGCACTTAGACATATTTTTGCACAAGGCGGCAAAAAATCAGTCATCAGTTATTTGCTTGGTTGTTCCTTTCAGCAAATCAACAGTGCCATAAATGCAGAAACATTTTCAAGCTTTATCAAGTATAATCTGACAACCCCCTCTGGTAAAACCACAGATATAAATAAGCGTATTCTTCACACGCATTAGTCTGCTCCTCATGACAAGACAGGGGTGACCTACAGGCTAAGAGATCCTATATATCCTTTCTCCTTGGCCATCTCAAGGTTTTCACTACTGCAGAAGTTGCACTTTCCTTCCCTTTTATATCCATAGCTAACCTCTACTTTCAGTGTAACTTTGGGTATCCTGAAGGCTTCCCTTAGTGCATATAGAATGTTTTCTGGTTCTAATTGCTTTTGCCCACTAAAAAAAAAAAAAAAAAAAAGCCTGGTATTAAACCAACTGCCACATAATATTTTCCCATCCCCTAGTAATACTTCTCCGAGATAGGAGAGAATCAATTACTTAACTGTATTTCAAGGATAGGTCATGCAGGTCATGACACCTACAGTGTTAAAGGAAGCCAGGGACCAAGCTCAAGCATAAGAATTCCAGTTCTGCTGTTAGTTCAGTCTGTTTCAGGCCACCTCTACTCCTTCCAAGACAAGCCTGTAAAGAGGAGACCACCTCTACAGCTGGAGGGGATCAGCCAGTGCTGCTTTAGCAGTACAAGCAATAAGGCAGTGATCAACCCACATCTGTATAGGAACCCAGAAGAAAGGTCAGCCACCACACTTAGACACATTGCACCCCACTAAGAACAAGAACCAGAAGTGGAAATACTTTTTTTCGTCAAGTTGAGTGATACAAAGAACTTGGGAAGGGGGAAGGGAAAGTCAATGAAATCTGTCTGTTGCTACCAGTCCAGTCATATTATTCCCTTTTTGGATTGCCTGGGTCACTGTCTATGAAAGCAGTCCCAAACCAAAGATTTCATGACTTTAATATAAATCATCAAATGATGTAGTTTAAGTGTGTGTAGCTCCATTATTACTCTGTGCTCAAAAAGTTTAAGCCATTTACTCAGAAAGAATGAGAGTGCAGCCAGTCAAGCACATAATGAACAAATACCAGCTAGTTACAGAGCAGAGCCCTCATGAGCAACTCATCAGCTGAAAAATGTTCAGATGCCATTTGGCAAACACTAACAAGTTGAAAAAAGAAGAGAGGACCGGATTATGAAGGATTTAAAAATGGAAAAAAACAAAGATAGGTTTTGCCATTAGTTATTTGATCATCTCTAGCATTATGTGAAAAGATTTATCCATTTTGATGCCTGTTTATTCTTCTATTGTTGTAGAAAAGACACCTACATGTTGCTACATGGTATTCAGTAATAGCATTACTCCTTTCTTAATGCGTGTTTTTCAGCCAAACCGTACCTTAAATAAGTTATGTTATCTAATCCCAACAGCTGATGAATTGTCTGACATATTTTATACCCTCTGGTACTGAATCTGACAGGACAGGATCTATTACCCTACAAACTCCTGAACTCACATTTAAACTTTCCATTGTCCTGAAAACAAGTTCCCTGCATTTATTGCTTCAAACTCCTTGAAAAATGGTAACGGAGCAGTGTTTATTTCAGGTCAGGAACCACCAGGAAAGGATAACATATAGCCCAGCGTGCACTAACCCATATACACCCCAGCAGCAGTAAAGCAGTCAGTAGAAGAAACAGCTTTCTTCATGGATGCAAGAATTTGAAACTATTTTGACCTCTATGGCTTCTCATGGGCAACACAATATACATTCCTGGTCAAACATTTGAGTTTTGACCTGTATGGGTCCGGGGCTGCTGTATGTAAGATTCTTCCAGTAAGTACTAAACTTGCACTACTTGGGAAACTCCTTCTGTGGAGCAGAGTTACCCACAATATCTGAAGTGTCCAGGTGCTACGACGAGCAGAGAGCTGGGGGAGGGGGGTGCAATCTATGTGGCTGCCACTACAAATGGATCTTGAAGTGTACAGATAGGGTATCTTCCCTTTTCCCAAAGGGCTGTAAGACACTCCACTGCTCATGATAACATGTTTTCACAGGCTACTTTAACCCCTCAAGGAGGTACTTAATGAAGTAGAATAATAAAATAACTGGTCTTCTGTTGGGATTTTGGCCTCCAGATGCTGATAGAAAGCCTGGTTTCTCATAGCCCCTTGACTTTGGCAGGATTTCTAAAAGCATCAAAAAGAATGAACGGCACAAACCCAAATACACACCCAGATCCAGGCTTAGCTGTGTTTACTCTGGACATCTCTGTTATCAACTGTGAGTTACCACAGGAGCCAAGGATATTGCATTACCATCCCCACTTTACAGCAGTAAAGCTTAAGCACAGAGCAGTTAATGGATTTGCCCACGGTCCTGCATGTGACCCGACCCACCCCCCAGCGAGTCCTGCAGCACTGACCTTGCATTCCCCTTCATTCCCTCATCACAGAGGCATTTCTGCACCATCTCCCACACCTTCTCTCATGCTTGGAACAGCTTTCTAAGCTCTAGTCAGCACACATCAGCCCCTCACCTCATTCAAACTGCTCGTGAGAAATCCTTTTGCCTACAAACATCAAAGAGCAGGCCCTGCACTGAGCTTGTCGTTCACATGGCATGAGAACCTGGCCTCCAGTGTTGGTATAAACAGAGGACCCAAAAAAATAGAGGTGCATCTAAACTCAAACCACAAACCCACAAGCTGCAGTATCCTGCTCCCTCCTTTCCTGATGTCTGTTATATCTTCATTTGTCACATCTGTCATTTAGACCAGTAAGTCATTCAGGACAGGAACCCCAGTCTCTGGCTATTTCATAAGGTATACCTAGAGCAAACATGGAGATTATACAGCAAGATAGAGTCCTGAGTCTCATGCTATAACAGCATAGTTACAGTTTCAGACAGCCTGACCAAAATGCCATGAATGAATGAAAAAATTGGAAACTTTCTTTTGAAAATGTGATGTCTGGGCACTTTCCCCTGGTTGAACTTATTTTTCTAAGGAGTGCATGTTGAGAGAGAAGCTAAGCCTGCTGAACTTTCTCCAAGGCTAAAGACAATGTATCAGTCCAGACATGAGTTGTCCCAGTGAACAATTTTTCCCACTCTGTCCCCAGGCTTTCTGACCTCTCCCCTCAACCAGAGGAGCCATTCTGGGCTGAAGTTGTTCCAGCACCCTGGTCTGTAGAGGTCAGAGGTACCACACGATCAAAGCTGCTATCACAAACACCTCCCCTCCCTCGGATTACAGCACACTGAGAAAGCAGGGCAAGCTTCTTGGTACTTTCAGAGTTGCTACATATGCAAGGAATGATGCAAAGTCTCTCTTTCATTCTCTTGGAATACACCACAGCATGCAGCAATCCTTCATTTCCAGCTCCTGTGGATGGCCTCAGAGCTCTTTGCTTTTCGTAAAGATGAGCGAAGCCAACAGCACAGGTTAATCCCAGGTGTAATTCATTGGAATAGCTAAAAGGTTGGGGAACTTGTTTGTTTATCAATGGGAAGGGAGAAAAAGGAAGCAGAAGCCCCTTATTTGCAAATGGGACCCTGAATCTTCCCAAAGCCAGCTGTGCCTCACCCTGCCTCCAGCTGTGTCCCACCTTCTCTCCAGCTCAGCCAGATGACCTGCTTGCACCAGCACCCCTGTCCATCCACTGACTGCTCAAGTAAGTGCTTTTGTCTAGCACAGTTTTCCTGGACTGGAATAGCTTTGGTAGCAATCACACCAGCAGGTTGTTCCTCTGTGCAGTCACCCTCAGGCCACAAGGGAAGTCCAGGGCAGAGCTGTGAGTGACTGACTGACCTGCAACCCAGCCCTGCTTTAATCCCAAGGTGGTTGTCCCTCATTCAAGGGAGAGCAGGGTAGGCTGCTGGGACTCCAGAAGCTGCAGAGCTGCCTGCATTCAGCTCACCAGCAGAACTTAACAGTACCTGGGCTCTGCCTGGTATGACTTCAGTGCAAAGGGCATTCGTTACCGACACACAAATCACCCAATTTTCAACTCTCTAAAGTATAGCTGTAAAAATATTTTAGAGAATAATCATGGGGTGAAAGGAATCATTTTGGCAGTGCTGATGAAAAATGTGATCCCTTTACCTAGAGGCATCTTTGCTGCCAGGCCATCTCAGCCCAACCCTGACCTGCAGGGCTAAGTTTCTCACAGGAGATGAGAGGAGAAGTTGGTATCTGCAGCCTTGATCTCCTCTGAGTTGCCCAGCTCAGAGCAGTGAGTTTTGTTTGCAGTGTTGAAGCTACAACCGATGTTCCTGCAGTGAGCAGCCACCAGGCACACACTGGCTTAATCTACTTTCTTACAGCTACAGTAAACTGGGCTGGATTCATACATACAAAAAAAAAAAAAAAAGGAAAAAAGCTTAATGCCGTCCCGTCAGGTATCCAGGCCAAAAAACCATTGGGTTTTGAAGAGAGATTTGTCTTTGGAAGGACATGCCAGTATCAAGCAAACTCCAGTATTTCAGAACTCACCTGAGTTTGCAATGCTGCACTTGCTGTGCTCCCATGTCTCCACAGACAGCATCTCCACTTCTCTCCACTTTCAGAGGTGCATTTAATTAACTAAAGCAATTAATCAGGTATCTCAACTCCACCCGACCTCAAATGTCACCTTGCAGCACCTGCTTCTTCTAAAATGATCTTCATAATAGCAATTATCCAGGACCTTACAGGACTTCTGGCACACATGCCCCCAAGTGGACCATCCCATAGAAACTGCCAATTCATCACATCCACAGAATAAATCTCCCCCACTGCAGCTCACGAAAGGCATGTATCTCCAGGCGCATCAACCAACACTGGCAGACTACAGAAATCCAGTTATTTGGAAACTACTGCAGTACCACCGAATGCCAAGTAACCCCTCTATTGGCTTCTTCTTGCATCTTGGCACACAGAATAATCTGCTATCCGCTGGAGCGGGGCGCGGGGGGGTCATCGCTCGGGGGCCCGGCCGAGACGTGGGTGCAGCGCCCGGCAGCGGCAGCGAAGCTGCGACCAGAGGAGGCGACGCACGGAGAACTGAGCGGCGCGGCCCGGCCCGGCCCGCACAGCCCCGAACGCGACCCCGGGAAGAGCGCGCAGGCACGAGCAGCCCCGACAATTCCAACACGGGAGCGACCGAAAGAGAGAACAAAGACGCAGCGAGACAGAAAACAGCAGACACTCGGAAAAAGGAAAAAATCATAGTAACTAAGATCTTAGGGATAGTAAAATGGTATAATGTTAAGCAAAATTATGGTTTTATAACAAGGTGTGACAACCAGCAAGACATATTCGTGCATAGAACTGCTATTAAAAAGAATAACCCTGAAAAATGGATCCCAAGCTTGGGAGATGGAGAGGTGGTGGAATTTAATATTGTACTAGGGAGAAAAGGGTTACAAGCATCGCAGGTCACTGGGCCTGATGGTGTTCCTGTAAAAGGCAGTATATATGCAAAAAATCGTAGTCATGTTAGACAATATCTCCATTGTAAGCCCCCCCTACAGTTTCCCTTTCCTAATGCCACCTTTCCCTTTTACCCTATGTCCTATTACCCCCAGTGTATTCCCAATCCGTTTTTTCATCCATGGTTTTCCTCACAAAACCATGCTTTTGCCAACTGTTTCCCCAAAAATCCCTTTCCAATGCCGAGTGGGGGATGAAAAGGGGGAGGGAAGAAGTTAAACCCTCTCCTGCCTCAGTTTCCCCACAAAGCATGCTCAGAGAATTCTGTCTCCCTTCTGTCAGCCCTAAGATGTTCCACAGAATCTGTTTGGACATTTAAAGACTCAGGAGGGTGGCTTGTTTTGTCTTGAAACGGTTCTTGTTATGTTTATCCAGTTGTTTTCATTCTCCTTTTATTAAAATAAAACGGGTGAGGTGTTGGGGTCCCTCCCCTGCCATGGAGCCCTGGGAGAGGGGCCCTGAGGGCACAGACACGGGGCTTCCCTGTCCCTGCTCAGCCTCGTTCCCATTGGTTGGTTTGTGTTCCCTGCGCGGGCAGAAGGACCCTTGGTCCCGTGACTGGAACAGTTCCTCGGCAGAGCCCCGGCCATGCGGCTGGAGAAATAAATATCTCTGAAACAGCTATCAAGAATCTGTCTGTCCATATATATTTCCTTTCCACGGGACTCCTGGTTTGATATATGCGTGTTGCAGTATCCCCACTGCAACAGCTATCCAAGGAGGACAGCCAGGTATGATAAAGCTCCATTGCTATCACCTTCAGGGATCACATTTAGAGGGTCTCCCAAATACTGGAAGCACTGACCATAGCAAAAGGGTTGTTGTTGTCCGTTTGTCAGTAAGAACATATTAAACCTTTTCCTGTGGTTAAGTCATCACAGACACTTTGCTTCCTGAATATAATGTGGAAAAGAGATGAAAATATAGGTTTACCATAGCAGACACTTGGATCCCCAGATCCAGCCCTGATCTGTGCTCCCTTCCCAATTTCTTATCTGCTATGATTATATGCAGAAAGATTAGTCTGAAAAGTCTTGAAGTGCACAGAAAGGTTATGAACAGTCAGTAAGGGAGCAGAGATTAGATCCCATGGGTTGTTAGGCACTAGTAGAGTGCATTTGCCTAAGGCTATTCTGTGTAGAAAAGGCTGTGTTGTGCATGACATTTTGGTAGTTGGGCAGGAACACAACAGGATATCTGACAGGAATATGACAGCAGGGTCTTTATATGGCTCAGCAATCTTCACATGGATCAATGAAGAAGCACTGGTCCAACTCAGAATGAAAAAAAAATGCCAAAAAAAGTTTAATTACAAGGTGGGGGGGGGGGGAGGGGGGAGGAGGGGGAGAGTGTCCCCCTTTTTCTTTCTAAGATTCTTTAAATCCACGAAGAGCTACATACTCTATTTTCAAACTCTTCCATGGCCACTGAGGCCAATATTGCAGACAGGCTAAAAGCTGTCCCTAGTGCTTTACTTCCTACCCAGTAGGAAGGATAAGCACAATCTGAACCCATGGCCAAACAGCTCAGGGATTCTCAGAAAAAGATGATCTGGTGAGTAAGTAAGATGGACAGAGAGGGCAGCCCTCAGCTGGCTGCCCCACAGATGAGCTCTGCTGCAGCCAACCATGAGCAGCTTCCTTCAGCATCTGCACCAGAGTGCTGACATACCTAGACTGTAGCACCAGCTCCCCTCTGAACTCTCTGCAGCAGAGGAGACTACGCTGGAAAAATATTTATCATTCTGTGGGTGGCTACACGTGCTAGTAGGGCTTCCAAAGACAATCACACTTGCTTAATCAAGGTCAGAGTTCCAGAAACAATTCGTATTACATATTCAGCAAAGGCAATGCTTTTCTGTCCAAACTAGCCAAACACTGCCACTGGTATTTCCTCTTGCACTGTTTAACTTTTCACCTGAAACCACAAGGCACAGCTTGTGTGGTCTGATCAGAAGATGGCATACCTTACGCCATGGTGCAAGTCTTGAAGGTAAAATGCACAGAGATCCAGGAGGTTCTGCACTCTCTCAGGTATTTCTTCAAATAGAGGCAGAAGGACCCAAAGACACCAAAACTGAAAGCACAGCTCATGGGTCTTTGCTCTGGCTGCAAAACCAGAGCATTCCTCCAACCTGGTCCTCTTGGGGAAGACTGTGAATGTGCAAGTGGCACCACCATGACAGCCCCTGCTCTAAAAGAAGATTATCTACCCACCATGGGCTCCAAACACAGTGTAAGGTTCAGCTGGTAAGGTGACCTGCAGTAGCTTAGAAGTGAAATGCTACCAATTTAATGAAATTCTGGGTGGCCCACTTAACCTCTCATTAGGAAAACCAGAGCATCCTTGAAAATTTGGTTTGCTTAAGTTAATTAAAATTAATTGCAGACTTTTTATTATTCAAACATAGGAAAATGTATTGTTACATAAGTCAAAGATCTTGCAACTCCTGTCTTTTGACCTAAGCTTCCAAGGGATGATGATGTTGGTCTTCAAGATGTCAGTCCTCATTTCAGGGACTTAAACCTGTTACAGTATGGAGGAATCCTGAAAATAAGACCTAAATGCAGCTGGCACTCAGAAGTCTACATGAGAAAGGTTTGGCAACATTCTTGACAACTATTTTATTTATCAATTTATTTAAAATCAACAGGGTTTGATATTGCATGTCAAACTTGAATCTGTCTATTGAAAGAATTGAGAACAACTTCTACAAGTCAAAATGCTTCCCTCAAGCTTTTAAATAAGTTCTGGTTTTGGGGGGAAGAGTTAAACAACAGAATGGGGTTTAATTTGATTTTTTTTTTTTTAATAAAACTTAATGAAGGTTCAGATAACAAGAAATTAAAGACACTGGTTTGGCCAGAAGCAACTTTTGCTTGTGATGAATTTTCATTCAGAAGAATTAAGTCCATTTCAATTGACCCAAACCAAACTATTACAAGGAGACACTAAATGGAGGAGTCAGGGGACCTTTGTTGCATTTAAACTGTTAGCATTGCTATCTACTTCATTTCCTACATAAAAAAGGGAAAAAGGAAAAAAGTAATTAAAACAACAAAGCGAATGAGCAAAACTGGACAGTCCCTAGGGACACCAGCAGAGACTGGTTGGACACAGCCTGAGGCCAATCCCTGCTACAGCATGTGGAGAGGCCTGGACCCACAGCAACCAAAGCATGTCCTCGCTCTCTGTTCCTGCACCATCTTGGACACCCATGGCTGTATCAAGCCACTGCTGCAAGCAAAGGTCAGACCCCACTACCCACCAGTCAATCTGCTTTTCTCCTGCCAGGGGCCCATGGGAACATCAGTGTCATGAGAAACCAGCCAGCTCAGAGAACCTGTGGAGCAAGCATGGCCACGTCCCACAACTTCTCCTCAGGAAGGCATGAGAGCAGGGCACACAGCCCTTTACTTATTTAAGGACCATGCACTTTGCGCAACAGAAACCACCCTACTCCACTGCTGCTCCCCGGCGCGGAGGGCAATTTCCGCATCTGCAGCTACACCCCTGATCTTGCCCAAGAGCAGCTGCTCCATTTCTCTGCTACAGAGAGCGGTGGTTTATTTTGGCATGTTGTTCTTATTTTGTAAGAAGTATTTTGTATTTGTATAACCATATAATTTTGTAGCTGGAACTTTCCCTTCCTTACTTAGCAGGTGATGGTGTACAAGGGCAAATGGCAATTGTCGGTTTGACATGTTGAGGCTCATCAGCTCTTTGCTGGGGAATAGTCTGTTTCCAAGGTCTAGACCAGAGAAAGACCCTCACAGCAATGTTAACTCAAGCCTCACTAAACAATGCAGAAAAAACCCCCAATCTTATGCAGTTACAACTGCATCTCAGGTACCTGCTTAGCCTCTGGGCTCTTTTGGGCTCAGAGGCATGGAGCTAAGTCTTTCTGGTTCCCTCTGCTCTAAATTAAAAAAAAAAAAAAGCCATATTTACAGGCAGTCTGCAACATACAGTGATGCTGAGGCTACTTCAGCTGATAAGAAGTTTTTAAGTGCATGCACATAGAGACAGGCAAGAAGGTGGCAGATATCTATGGAGAAAGTACAAAGACAAGGAAACAAATCATGCCCAGTTTTGAGAGCTAAAGCCATGTCAAAATCCAATCCAGGAAAAAACCTAAAGTGTCCTGCCGTCCCAGTGGGAACAACCACCAGCAAGAGATGTCTGTTCAGATAAATCAGGAGAAAATGTTTTCTTCACAGGTCTCTGCTCTATTCACCCAGGACACGGTTCAGGCTCTTCTTAGGAGAGGCCATAGTTACAAGATCTCTGATTTTGCAGGCAACAGAAAGGCACATGAACTTGGTGCTGTGACTCAGCCTATGCCAGCAAGAGCACTGAGTCATGGCACTCTCACCCACACCTGACCTTCCCCAGGAGTCAACAGTTCCAGAGCCAGTTATGGCACTGCAGGCTCACTCTACTTCCAGTTTCTTCAAGTAAGAGGACAGTTTCGATAAAATCAAATAAGCCTGCACCTGACACTAGTTTCTTTCATCATAGCTTTCAAACAATACTCAGTTCAAAACAGTCTCATTTGTACTTGTTGCAAAAAGCCATGTATTTTACCTACATGTCACTGTGCTATGGTGCAGATATAGTTGCACCCAAGGCACATCAAAGAATCTCAGTTTCTGTCCAGCACACAGATGTTGGAGACTAAGCAGACATTATCGCTGCAAAAACACATTAGATCGGTTGACAAAGGAATGACTTAAATCACTCAAAGACCAAGGGGGAGAGTGACAGTCTTTCTAAATTTACATTTTTTACTCTTTAGCAGGAAACGAAACAAAATCTACATTAAGGACGCGATTGAGATTTACAAAGTGTAAGCACTTGGAGTTACAAACTGCCAGAATTTCAGATGTCAGTGTAATCTCAGTTCAACACTCTTGTGAATGCGCACTACGAGACAGGTTTTACTTATTCGTATCACCCACCAATGAATGCAGGCACCTCATGAGTGGAAAGCCGAGCTGCATTACCATAACACATTGACAGAAGTTTAGGAAGGGGAGAGAGGAGAAGAAAAAAAAACACCACTGAAAATAAACTGGGTAACATAATACTGGAAAGAAACAAACTGAAAATGCATGAGGAGTTACTAGCACAATAGCCCATACCAGACAGATACAGTTAGAAGTCACACTTCTGCAGCCTACTAAGAGCAATATTTAGTAGCCAAAAGTAGAAGGGACCTTGGATATTTTTACTGAGGCTTTTTATGAGCCTAAAATAAAAACAACCCCCCAAAAATACAACCAGCAATATTTTCGGCATCACTGCCCCCTAAATCTCAACAAATGTTTCTGTCTGAGCACATACTTCAAAGTAAATTACTTCACAGATAAAGAACTATATTCAAAGCTGAGAAAAATGTAAGTAGCCCACAAGTATCTCCTATACAACTGCTTATCTTCATTTTGGTCATCTACATTGATGCAGGTTTGTTTGGAAGTAAAAAAAGGACATGCTATGTATTGCTGAAGCTCCAAACAAAACAATGTTCAATTATTTAATATATTATCCATCTAGTATGGCATTGCTTTTTACCTCTAGGACTGAGAAACAGAACTTTTTCCCTAATTAGAACTGTAGCTTAGTTTAATTTCTAGGGCCACTCCTGGACATCCTTCTAAAACTTATTCATGTAAATGGCTGGTCTCAAACATCACTGAGTACAGGCATGGCTGAAGGAAAAGTCCTGAACCAACCAAAAAAAGAGAGTATGTCTCTAGGGAATAACTGTGTATTCTTGGAACAGACAAATTAAACACAAATGCGAAAATGCCATTTCAGGCTTTTTTTATTACATATTTTCTCTGTAACTGAAAAGAAAAACCCTACAAGATGCAGAGGTAAAATAGATTCTGTGGAGTTGCCCAGAAATGCACCCTCATTAAATGTCATTTTAAGTACTGCTAGCTCTGCCAGCTCAAAGCGTTTAAGCACCATCATGACTTTTCAAGCCCTGAGAATCTTGTTATTTGCCTTATGGCTTTTTCACACATTAAATGCAATCAGATCACAATTTAAGCATGACTCCATAACCATCTTGGTAATATTGAGACTCAATATCATTTCAGCAGAAACTTAAGAGTCAAAAATACAGAAAAGCAAAGGATTTTAATGTAACTATGATTTGATGGACCAGGGGGTGTGAACACAAATTACTGTAGGATAATGATTTAAAATCACAGGAGCTGAAAGTGCTTAGGCAACCCTGAGAAATTTATTGCATTTTCTAGAATGTATTGAATCAAGCTCACATACCTTCAAGGGCAAGGGTATTACAATTTTCTTCAAGGGGTGTTGCTATCACCTAATCATCAAGATTTTGGTTTAGGTCTATTTCTTTCCCACAATTCTAGCTCACACATCTTTTTGTTTACTTCCCTCCTCCAGCACTGCAGCCATTCAGATATTAAAAGAGGGGCTTCCTAACTCTCACTCCCTCTGCTGACTCTCCAGTGGTGCAGTGTATTTCTTTTTTTTTCTTTTTTTCCTTTTAATTTTTAATTTTTTATTTTTTATTTTTTTTTTTTTTTTAATGGTCTCTACACAGCACTCTTCATTCTCAAAGCATCCTGGCACACTCACACATGTTTTTTAAGCTGCAAATGAGAAAACAACACACTGATCTTTAAGAGTCTCCAGTCAGGTAGGTCTGTGGATGTTTTTGGTGACTTGATGCAACTGGACAGTGTCACTGATTTGTCTCTGTGTTTAATTATGTGTTCTGAGCAAACCAGAGACCATTCACAGTTCCTGTAGTATCAGCATAATGTATAAAAGCAGACAGCTGCTTGTTCTTCCTGGAGACCTTGATATCATCAGTAGCCCTGGATTGCACACACCACAGCCTTGTTATATATACATGGTGTTGCACAGTGCTTGACCTAATATTATACTGATGAGCTCACTCTGTATCTAAAAGATGCTGTAGAGAAGGAGAGGATGAGAGGAGACTTTGGGGTTTGTGCCTAACATGCTTGCAGGGTTGTGGACCTCAAATTCAGGCATGGAAGAGGACCAGGAGGTCACCTGCTCCATCTTTCTTCACATGGTATGTGTGCATATATATAGATAAGTATAGACACAAATGCATGCATATAGACAGTTAACCTTCAGCAAGATCCTTTATCTTCCCCAGTTTACCATCACATATCCCACCTTCTTAGGTAGTTATAGTGAGGTCTTAAAAGAAATGCAGCTCCTGGAGTTTTTTTCTTTTCTGATATATATCCCAAACCTCCACCACTTTATGGTACAGCACCTCTCCTTGCTACACTCCTCCTATAACGCACTGGTCACAGCCTCTGCACTTGGTCACTGGACTTGTGCCACTCTTGTTTACTTGTGGCCAAGTCTAACCTCTCCTGATAACTTCTATCCATTCTGAATTTAACCTGTTCAAATTACTATATCTTTCTGTTTTCAACCTACTCCCCCCACCCCACCCAAGTTAATTTACAATTAAAATCATAATTTGACATTGCACCATAAATTCAGCAATTCGGTGAACAAAGGAATCACCCAGTACTTTACAAAACATGCACAGGCCCATTCCTTAGTACAACAAAATTCTGATTCAGTAAGTGCTGTCAAGAGGATTTTACAAGAAGCTGAGCCAATATCAGGGAAAGAAAAGAGATTTTTTTTTTTTTTTTTCTTAGTAACATACCATGAACATTTGTTAAAATTGAAAGGCAAATTTCTGATTAACCAGATTTATGACCTCTTTAACGTTCAAGCATTTGCAAAAAGTGAGTGCAAAGTTCTGCGCTCATGAATATTCTCCTACATCACATGAGCAAACTGTCGCCCAAGGTAAATTCCAAATTGTTTGTGTTTGTAAAATCCGGAATGCTAATTAGTTATATAAGTCATAATGTATTGTTTCTGTTCCTTAACTTGATGACAAAACTACTTAACACGTCTTAAATTGCTAAGTGTGAAAATTACCGATATACAATTTATCACTCATTTTGGATTGGTTAATTACACAAGTTCCCACACAGATTGCCTATGGCATATTTGTCTAATGATCTAATTATTCCCTGAAGAAATTAGTGAATAACTTTACATGACAAACCTGACAATTTCACAATCTGCTCCTGGACAATTTGTAAATAGATAAGTTTGATGATATTTTGATTTTTATCTATTGGTGAACTAGTCAATCAGAATTGCGGGTCTTCATCACCTCCAGAAAAATCAGACTGTTTTTATTTAAAATAACTATTTCTCCCACAGGCGAACTGGGTCTGCCCCAAGCATTACACATTTGTCTGTTTGTTAAATGGGTTGAGAATATGATTAAAGTAAATGGAAAATAACCTACATAGTGTGCTTTAGAGAGCCAATGTCTATGGTTTCTCTTTGGAGAAAGCTAAGCAGTGTGTGCAAAAATAATGTATCTAGAGACCCAAGAGGACTCTACAGAGATCAGCTGAAGTCTCTCTGCCTAGAAACTCTGTCCACTACAACGTCTACAAGTGGGATTTTTAGGTCCGAGACCAGCAAAGAATGGAGCATCAGTGTAATTTGCAAACTGCAAAAGACCCAAATCCTTGTGCTCTCAGAGCCCAGCTGTACCAAGGTTGGTGCCTGGTATTGGGAGCTGTATTCAGCACTGGTGCTCACAAGGTCTTTATGGGTGGAGCATTATGATGCTCACTGTGGCTCTGCAATGCAAGATGTTGCACAAAGGGGTCCTGTAAAACCTTCCAAAAACTGATCCCTTCCCCCTTGGATGGACTGGACTGAGACAGTCAGTGTTACTCCCACCAGATCTACTTGGAGCTACCAGCACGGGACAGCCTTGCTACTACAGTCAGCTTACCAAGAAGCTATCTAGACTTTTAAAGATACTGAGGCTGCATTTCTTACAGTGTTACAAATTAACATCTTAAGAGGGACTTATGAAATTCGGTAGTAATTCAAAAGCCTCCAGGGAAGGACAAGAGCTATTTAATACTGGTTACAAAAAAAAACCCCGAAAAACCAAAACAACCCCTGTGAGAGAAGCACTGAGGCTTCTTTGTAGCACAAACAAACCATAGACCGCATCAACGGCAAAAGGACATGGAAAACTGGCCTTTTGGAGCAAAACAAGCCTGGTTTGCTTGCTATAGCTAGAAAGAGAGTGGTTTTCCCTGAGTTAGCACTGAGGCACTGACTTTGCATATAAAACCTATTTTTACCAAATATCATACACTTTACATAACAAAGTCTGACAACAGTCCACTTCAGTGGCTAGGGGCATAAATAGCTAGCAATGGAATACACATATAGACACATAATCTCCAGTCTACGTTATCTTCACTCTGCTAAATATATGAAAAATGGTGTCAAAATAATAAAGGTCACCCTGAAATAAATCAGGGAAAGCATATTCTACCCATATGTAGCCCTGCTCAGTTACAGAACAGATCCTGGCAGTCGCCACCACTGCATGGAAGTTGTGCATCTTGAGAGTGGAAAAGAAGGATCACATCTGTGTCCCAAGGAGCCGTGATCCCTTACCTATTGTTTCCTGGGACCTTGTGAGAAGGGGATCATTAAATTACAAGGAAAAGCAATAGCTGACAATCTCACTACAGAAAGATCTCAGAAAAGCCATGGTGACAACAGGGTGACCTCATGGAGCTCTTGATGCAAAGAAAAGAGGAGTGAAGTAGCTATGCTGCTTTCTCATTGCAATAGTGCTGCTAACCATGAAATAGCAGAAAGTAACTCACAGGCTAATTCCAGCTTGGCAGTAAGGTTAAATATTTTGCTGTGTGTAAGTGCTTGTCAATTTTTTAACTAAATTTTGGATTAGAAAGAAAAACATGCTATCAGAACCTGCATCTTTAAGGACTGAAACCCCGGGGGAGGAGAAGGCTGGAAAGCCTTGTTGTTATGCACTGCCAGTTGGAACCAGACCCAGATAAAAGCAGATTTCTCACAAGAATGTGAAGCATTGAGTGATGGCTGAATACCACATGTATCGCACCTTCACCACCAGATCCTTGCTTCTGTCAGTACCTCCACGGGCTACCACGCTGCAGTCCCCACTGCAACCAGCGCCATTAGAAACCGAAAAATCACTTGAACGCACCAGACAAGTCACTCAGCTGCACTTACCACGTGGTTATGCAAAGGCCCTCTCTCTCTTCCAATTTCAACACTTCATCTTTCATACTGAAAACAGAGTCCAAGCCCTAACGTTCCTGTACGTACAACACCTACTTTCTTCCGCACTATCAAACCCGCCTGGCAGATCAATCACAAAAGACATATTCTATTCTTCAGCTCAGCACTCCCCTCCGATCACACGAACAGGTAGCACTCAGGCAGCACCAGATTTCTCAAAGCGCATCCAGCTGTGCATGACATAGCTCTGTTTTTATAAGGAGGATCAGATAAACCAGGAGAAAAAAAATGCATAGAATATTCACAGTTGGAAGGCACCCACAAGGGCCATAAAGCCCAACTCCTAAGGGAGTTGCCCACAGAGGAACTGAACCCACAACCCTGGTGATATCAGCACCATGCCCTAACCTACTGAGCTAATCTCAGAGTCGCAACATCAAAACACAAGCAAACTACCAAAGGGATGTGCTCACTCACATCAGCAAAAGCTGAGGATAAGGCGCTAACAGAACCTAACAGCAAGCACTTTGAATGGCATGAAGCCCATTTCCAATGCACAGGACAACACAGCCTCTGCTACCAGTCCTTTGTCTGATGCAGTTATCCACAGTGATGGGCCAGGGGCTTAAGAGAGAAGTGACAATTCTTTCAAAGACCAAATTTTTAATATCTGCATCTGTAGCTTTGCTTTAATGAAAACATTCATGGCTGTGGCAGGTAGAGCACACTGCTTGCACCATGCACAGGTGTAGTGTGAAAATGGAGTCACCTTCACCCAAAAAGTACTGTACCCCAGGAGATCAGACCGACAGCTGTTTCCAATATTGATATATTAGTCTTGGAAAGATAGCAAATTATATGAGGCTAAGGCACATACCCATCCTAAGGGAGTTTGTTGACTTTGATTGACTAAAAAGTGAGATGAATCAAACAGTATTTGAGAACTATGTATTACCTGCATTCAAAACTGCAGATAGTAAAAAAAATAGCCATAATGCTCCCAGATGCAAAAAAACCCCTACAACTTTTACCTTCTCATATAATAGCACGTGAACCACATCTGCAAGCCAGAAAACAGGAAAGTGGTTAATGCTTTCTGCATTAATGGAGCACACAGCTACCCAGTGGAAGTCTCTGCTACAAGAAATTGTCTTCCAATTGCTTGGCTGTCATTGGATGAAAGATTTTAAAATGGAAACTAATTGTTGGGGCTACAAAGACCCAACTAGTTTGTGTCTGTTGTCTCTTTAATGGCTTTTTTTAACTGAGTCTTGCTGCAAATAGGAAGCTGCAACAAGTGGACCCATAGTTTTAGTCATCACAGCAGTTGCATTTATGAGTTTGTGCTACTCTACATTGAAATAGTGTCTTCGGAAAAAAACCCAAAGTGCATTAAAAAAAGATATCTTGGAATAAGATCTCAATGCAAACATCTTAGCCTCTTTCTAGCTAATTCAAGAGTTACCTATAGCATATACGAGTACTTCTAACCACATGGTTATTTTCATAATTGCAAAGGTTGGAAGTTTAATTAGACAATCAGAACGAAGCCCTCAAGCCAGCCCATTTTCTTAAACAGCTTTACCTAGGCAATGGGAGCAGCATTGTGTAATGCGGCGATTTACTCTGAATAGCATAATGCTTCCTTATCTTTTTTGCCCGATTAATTTCCTGACTGAAGTAGCACGTAAAACCAAGCTGGTTAGACAACATGTGTCAGGAGCCACGTGTCCTGTTCAAATTGAAACGGAGAGACGGAACTGAGAGAGACCAGGTCTCTTCCCCTTTCCTTGCACATCTGTTCCAGGTACACTGCTCTTCCACCATGACGCCACCAAGACCATCTTCAGACCACAGCTCCAGCAACCACTGACTATGCGTTATAGTTTTGGTTTTTTTTTTTTTGGGGGGGGGGGGTTGGGGGGGGGGAGGGGGGTGTTTAAAAGTTTATTGTCCTCAGGGATATGGAGTGTGGCTCAAAAACAGAAATGCACTGGAACTGGGTTTTGTGATGCAATTCCGCAAAGCCTTGATGGCCTCACAAGAACCACTGGTGCAAGGAGGAGACCATCAAGGCAGACCCTGGGCTGCCTCCCTTCACCACTTGCTTCTCAGCTTTAGTTGCCTCTCTCCCTAAACACACCTGCATGCAGGTACATGCTCGCCCCTTTTCAGGAATTTCACTATTGTTTTCAAGATGGAAAACAGAAAGAAGCAAACCCGAACTCTGCCAGGGCTTCCCGAGCAGAGCAAGGACGGATAAGGGATTCACCGCTGACTAGCAGCGGCGAGCCCCAAGTGCCACAACCCCCCTGGCGCAGCACCGCGGCCTAACCCCAGCCCGGCGAGAGCGAGCGGGCCCGGCCCGAAGGCTCTGGACCGCCCCCGGTCCCTGCCGGCCTCCCCACGGCCAGCGGCCCACGGCTGACTCCCGGCAAGCCACAGCCGCGCTGTGTGTGCCTCCCTGCTGAGGAACATAAACAGAAGCAGCTGGGCCCCGCTCGGCTCCGTCCCACATGTCGCCTTGCCACGGGCACCCACGCGCCGCGCGGGCCCGGTACACCGGCGGCGGTGCTCGCCACGCACGTGAGCGAGCTGCAAACGACAACCCGAGCGCTGCCACAGCCCCCGCCCGCCACGCCGGGCCCCCTCAGCCCGCCGCCCCCAGCCCCTCTCCTCCGCAGGCTTCTGCTCCTCTCCTGCCTGTCCCCGCACAGGAAAACAGCCTCCCTTGCAGGGGGCTTGTTTCCTCCTAAGCAGCGAGCCATCATCCCCCCTCTCCTCTCACACCAGCTAGGGAGCAGAGCTCACTTTCTGCCCTCGTTACCTGTTTTGCTCCCTCTGGAGTCCCCCATTTCCCAGGGAATTTCCAGCAACAGTGTTTAACCTCAATGTTTAAAAGCCCTGGTGGCAGAGCCTGACATTCAGTGCACAGAAGTTTGCCCGATCTCAGCCCTGTGCACCAGGCTGCCCTGCATCCCTAACTTGAGAGGGTCCCCGTGAGGGTCTCTGCCCCAGACGGTCCCAGCAAAAGCAGCTTCAGGGCTGAATTCAGTAGGGTTTCACATCTTTTTCTTTTGCGGAGGTGATACTACATTGCCAGCTACGCTTTTTTACCATATGCAACACCAACACACTGGCAGTTAACAAGCTACAACACAGAACCACTTGGCAACACAGAGAAAATGGGCAGAAAATCCCCAAGCAAGAGGGAAGGGAAAAAAATGCGATGAATTGACGGCATTAAGCATGCAAGAGAGAACTGTAAAGGAGAGGCTGCCAGGGAGCAAAGGTGCCCTCCCATGCCTGTGCACAGCACCAAGAGGGGAACCTCAGCAGGGGAAGCAGCCGCTGCTTAACCATCTGAGAGATAAAGCACCTGAATAGTTTCTGGAGAGCAACAGAGGTGAGAAACCAAACCAATCTTACTGTCAGTTCCCCTTCTTGAAGTCAACTGATGTGGTTGCCTGCTATGCTAGGGATTCAGGAACACACAATGTGCCACCCAGTCCCACAGGACCTCTGACTTTCAGTGTCCCATATGTTAATTAAAGTACAAGCAATATTAATTCATAAAAATTGTGGTGTGACTGTACCAAAAGCATCTGCTCTGGGCAGCAATGCCCTGGAAGGCAGGGGCTCAGGCAGCCTAGCTCCACGGTGGAGAGCACATTGAGCCAGTGAAGATGAACTCAGGCAGTGGTGGATTCAAGGTGGGGGGACGGAGTTTTGTTCCTGCTGCAGGAATGAAGTTTGGAGCTGTCTTCACTTGTAACACCACATAATTCTATGTGGCTGCAGATTTATTACTGTATTTTCCCAAATTTGGAAGGCTTCCACATTTGACCACATAAAAGAAAGAAACATTTTCCTTTTCTCAGTATGACCTCCATTTTCTATTCTGAGACAAAATCCATTATAGCAATGCCTGGAAAAGCTACACATCTAATCATTTTCCCTGAGAATTCCTCTGAATTTTGAGATGGGTTGAGCTTGGCCAGAGCTTTTTCACCCCCAGCAAGAGAAACTGCCGTTGAGATTCTCAGTTTTTAAAAGATAATGATGGCTGTGTTCACTGCAGCATTTTTCCTGTTATCAGTTTGATTTGCAATCGCAGCTGAAGGCCTATACCATGAATTATTTGCCAATTAAGCAGTGCTTGCGTGGAGGCTGTGTATTTTACACCTTGACAGCTATTACAGGCAGAAGGTAACTGGAGCTTTGACTTAAATGCAAATTATCAAACACCGAACAGTCTGAAGCAGAGACCCAAGCTGACTTGGGCAGAAGACACAACAGAGATAAATTTGCTGCTGACGTTTAATCTTGGATGGGAGTAACAATGGTAAAGACAAAATCAAATGTCTGTATCTTCCTTGCTCTTTAACAGCAGACACTTTAATCCTTCCTGAAGACACCCAGAAAAATTTATGTCGTGGAACAAGTATTGGAAAAGATAGCTGCCCTCTGTTACAACTAATATGATTAATATCCTTGCATGATCTTTTTTCTTAGGGAGAAGAGAGAGTGATCTCACTACTCCAATCACATTGCATTATTATGTACCTTGGAAGCAGAAAAGCAGGTATTAAAAAAAGTGAAAATGGGATTTTATTATTTATTACAGATTTGTGCCTCAAATTCTTTTCACTTCTGGATCCCCAGAGTATCCCATGGGTACTGTCCATAAGCGCATTTAGGACCCAAGATGTCACCCCAGCAGAGACAGAGCAGTTGGACTATTTGTTTTGCTGCAGTTAAACCCTTTAACTAGCATGATGTCACTGCACTCAGCCAAGCACTGGGAAATGTTTCGTTTTTCACTCTTTTCCAAAAGTGAAGTAGAAAAGGTCTTTAAATAATTTAGTAGATTCCCTTCACTTGTTTCATTTACTTCAGATATAAAATATGCAGATTTAATTATTTCATCAGCAACATAAAGCCTGTTATCTATTGGATTTCAAGTCTGAGGTAACTCCCAGCAACCAAATACATGATTTAATAATAATTCTGTCATCAAGTGAAATCTTTCCCTGGGATAGATACTGAAAGCAGCCTGCCCACATAGCAAGATATTTTTTTCTCAGCGGCTTTTCAGCAGGGTCAGACCTGAAAATGGTTAATTATGTTCCATTTATTTCACCTAAAGTTTTGAGCAAGGCTGATTATAGCAGAGGACTCTGTCCAGCTTCCTATTTTGTTTGTGCTCTTGACCATGCAGGATCATGCAACAGTGTTTCTGTAATCCTCACCTAGAGAACAACATGAAAATACCAGCTTTTCCCAAAATGAGTAGCAGGAGTTGTTGACCAGATGATAAAGATTTTAATATTCATAAAACCAGAATGTCAAAGAAGAACATCTTGTATGAGAATTAATGTTTCCAAGTCATAATCATCATTCTCCAAATGCATGCAATGCTGCTAGGAAAAGTCTTGCTCTCTCTCCTTCTGACATGTGGAAGTTTAATTAAGCACCCACCAAAGACTGGGAATTACCTGCTGGAATTGTTCACCTGCTCTTTTTTTATTCTTGTCTATGTTGGCCAGCAAGCCAAACCAGTTTTGATTTCCATATTTTTTATTTGTGCATTGTTCAATGAGGCACGGGCCGATTCCACATTAAAAATAAATATACTTTGTCACCATCATACACTGCACTGGCCAAAATCGTAATGTGCTGCTGATTCAGGCTGTACAAATAGAGCATCCCCTAAAGCAAGAAGAATGGGCACCTGTGCTCATGGGAGCAGAGGGAGCAGCCAAAGTCGGACAACTCAGTCACTCTGGTGACCCTGCAGAGGATTATTGGCTCTTTACTTTGCAGTGAAAAGACCTGAGCCTCCACAGCTTGCAAGGGAGGAAAAAAAAAAGCATTTCACAGATCCAGGTGATGTTTCTAGCCGTGGTTTTCCACCCTGTGGGGAGAGGAAAGGAAAGAATGACGGGGAAATTGATCAATTTGTAGACTAACAGTCTATAAGGGGAGGTGGCAGAGAATGGATCCAAGCTCTTCGTGGTGGTGCCAAGCAGTAGGACAAGGGGCAGTGGGTGGAAACTGATGCACAGCAAATTCCACCTGAATAAAAGGAAGAACTTCTTTACTGTGCAGTGACCAAGCACTGGAACAGGGTGCCCAAAGAGGCTGTGGAGTTCCCCTCCCTGGAGATATTCAAGAGCTGTCTGGACCCAGTCCTGTGCCATGTGCTCTGGGATGGCCCTGCTTGAGCAGGGAGGTTGCACCAGGTGACCCTCTGTGCTCCTTCCAACCCCTCCCATTCTGTGAAAGCTCAGTTCCCCAACACTACAATATAAATACTTCACCCCTAACCTTCTACACTCCAAGGGCTAGAGAGAGCCTTCTCTTGGCTCCCCTCATCTGCAGTTCTTACAGTAGGATATTGCATGACAAAGACCAAAACATTACCATCCTATGCTGCTGTGCTCTGCATCTGCCCCTCTTGCTCTGATTTTCCTGCCATAAGCTGTGGGCCTGTGGTGTATGTGCTCAATTAGAAGAGCAGAAATCAGAGTTCAGTTTCCACTCTAACATACATCTTTTGTTTATAACTAAAAGCTACACTAATTTAAGTTGAAATTATTTTTTAAACTCTGGCAAGAGGTTTTGTGCAGATTCATATTTCTATTTAGGCTAAGCTTTTTCAGGTGCAGTTCAAGCTTGGGATAAAAACTTGAAATAAACCCTATTTACACTGTAGTAGATTGCATTTGCAGATTTCACATCTGAATCCATTTGATTCATATTGAATCTATTTAATCTGCATTTTTAGTATGCATTCCCTGCTTTCTATGCCTCTAAGTATTAAGTTCTGCCCTATTCATACAAAGAATTTCACATATTCATGCTAAAACAAGACATGCAGGTTGAGAATTTACAACTCTTCCCCGAATTCTGCCATAAAACAAACGGTTAAAATCATCACCAAATACGTGGAATTATTTCTTTGCCTATTGAAATTAAGACTGTTTCCAACAATGTCTTTCAAAATACTTTACAGTCCTTACAAAAGCTGTATGTAAAATCTGGGAGAGAAAAAAAAGATACAAGTTACAAAATACTTGTTTTAATTTAGTCACAAGCTGTGCTTTCTACTTGAACTCAATTTCTTTGGTCTGGTTATACCTCCATTGCATTCCTTTCCTTAGGTGCTAGCCACCTGCACCACATGTTCTCCAAAGGCCTCCTGCTCACATTATTGTGGCTGGGATTTTAATTTTTGTCCCCATACTTGCTCTCTTGCTTTGCCATTTTTTCTAGGGCCAGCTTTGCTCCTCCAAGGCAAATGAACCTTGCTTCCCACACTTTCACTGCTTTTCCATTCATTTTTGATACTACTTCAACCTTGCCTCCATACATTTCTTTCCATGCCATGCATCATTATTTTTCCCCTCAAAAAAAAGCAAGCAAAGATGCAGTATGGTTTCATCATCTTGCAACACTCTCCTACACTCTGCTGGTCTAAAAGGTAGAAGTTTGAGGCTTGGAGCACCTTTCCTAGGGAAAGGTGAGTTTCAGCCTTCCTATCCTCAGTCTTGAGTAGTCATCAACACCTGCAAAACGGCAGATCTGTATTTTCTTCTGAAAGCCTTGTCCTCCCACAGTCCCCATGACACTAGACCTCTTTAACAACTTCCAATTCATTATCCCCTTCTTTCTACCCTGCCTCTCCATGGTACCAGTTTCTAAGAAGGATTGCCTGGGCCTTCGAGGCCTTTCCTTGTGTGCCACAGGGTGATGGCACAACAGGTACACCCAGGCCTACCAAGGCAGCTTCTCCAGCAGCCTCTGCCTGGTTCAGCAGAGAAGTGTCAGCTCTGGCTGGTTTGTCTTTGTGTGCAAAGAGCCTTAGCATGGGTAGAAATACCCTTTTAGCCTTCTCTGAAGTGATTCTTGCAAACTCTTACATTTTCGGTCATCCCTTCTGTCTGATCCATTGGCCTTTAGCTTGGCCTTAACTTCATCATTCTTTCTATTCACACTAAGTAGTGCTTGCAGGTTCTTCCCAAGGAATCTGACATACAGCCCTCCCTGAGCCTCTGCACAAGTGTAGCATGTCAGTCAGATAAATGTGTGCCATTGTGTGTGTCACTGCTTTGTGCTGCTTTGATCCACTGGTGTTCTGCAGGATTCTGCTGCGAAGATCAATCGACCATTAACCACATTTTGTTCATAAGCTCTTTGAGGAGGCACCATATTTTGTTGTCTGCCTGTGTAATGCCTGGAGCAATAAGGTCCCTTCGCACCACAGCGATGTCGATAATATATACTCCCAGCTGTGCTAGGTGCTATACATAAATAGTGACACCTCATAGATTGGTACTACCACTTTTTTCTTTGTTGTCTGCTAGTCTAGGTAACAGATGATCACAAGACAGAAGAATAAGTGGCCCTGCATTACATAGTTTCATGTCCTAAACACAGTTGAAATCAAGGAGAAAGGATGAGACACTACTAAAGGAGGTAATCTGAACCACAATAGAAAGTAGTCATGATATCACCAAATTAATATCTAGAGTAATTAGAAATATTTCCCAGTAAAACAGAGAATTAGTTAACTTGTAGACTCTAGGCATCAAGATATGGTAGAACACCCAAGATACAGAGTCAAAATAAATGCTTTTCATTAGAGCATATAGTAGCAAAAGTAGCAGTCGTGCAATATGAAAAAACTTGACCTCCAGTTTAGCATCACTGGGAGATCAATCATCAGGGTTGGAGTATCTACTCCTACCTAGTTTCTCTTCTTGGGCCTCTCCACAATGGACTATGGAAATAATGCAGATACATCTCTTTGCCTTATTACGGAACAATGGTTTGGCTGCTTTGGGTTTTACTGTGGAATAAACATTAATGAAGTGTACAACTAGAGGTGCCATCCCAGCAGCACTCATGGGTACCCACAAATTAATGCTACCTTCTCAATGATAGCATACTCTTTAGGGGTCAAACACAATCAAACCTCAGCCCTCTTACAGGTTCCTCTAACACAGCCCATGCAGACCAGACACCAGGCTGCAGAGAGGTTCAGAGCTGTGCTCACTGCTGCACACACAGCCTGAGAGAAGCCAGGAGCACTGCCAGTGTGCCCAGCATCACCTGCTGGAGAAACTGGCCAGCCTGCCTGAAGCACAGCCAAGTAGCATGTACTAGCTGTTCCCAAGCTCCTCCCAAGCATGAGACCAACTTTTTAGTCTTATCCAATGAATAGATGTTTGCCAGAGGTTAAAATAAACATTTGCTGTGGTTTCTGTTAGCCTCAGATCAGGACAATTGTCAGGAGCTACTGCCCAGTGTGGAAGCCCCTCTGCAGGGCTACTTCTGCTCCCATCTAATCCTCATTTCAGGGTATTCTTCTTAAGGTCCTTCATATTTTTGTGCTGCTGCTGTTCTTCCATGGTGCCTTTCATCTAAAAGCATTACATTGCAGTCAAAGATGCAGATACAAAAAAACCCCTCAATTCCATAGTTCCTGTGCTTCAGGGCAGAGGTTAAAATCAAGCTCTCCTGGTACCCAACCCTTCTTAGCTGGCTGCATGACACTTCCCTAGCTGTGCAGCAGACACAGACCTGGGATTAACTGTGTCACCAGAGTTACCACAGGTTTATTACATCAGCCCCCTTCCCCCCCCCCCCCCCATCCATCTGGGAAGCAGGTACATGGCAGGTCTCACATACTTAGCAAATCCAGCTCCCCATCTCCAGCAGCCTGAGGTAGAGGGTGACAGCACACCTCTGCCATCATCAGCTCGTAGGGAGCATCCCCATGAGAAAAGCACCTGAGAAAATGCAATTCTCTGTTTGATGTCCTGATCACAGAAACAAAGCTTTTCCTCTTCTTCATATCACACTGGCCTTTCACTCTACGAGGAAAAAAAAAAAAAATCTTAACTGAAGCAAATGCCAATTCCAGGATGCTGCTTTCCTCAAAATACCCTTATAACACACATCTTTCAGGCAGGCAAAGATGTTTCACAAACACATAGAGGTCTTCTTCCAAACATATTACATCGTTAAAGAGGAATTACTCCAGCAGAGGCAAAACCAGTGTAAAACAAGCACAAGTGGGATAAGAATCACACCCTTCATTTTATTCTGTGTAGCTTTTTTTCCCCCTTACATAAGCTTCAACACTCCAAGTTCAAGGCAAATGCTTGCAATATTTCTACGTTATCCTCAGTGATGTGACAAGAGCAATTACAGAGTCCAGGGAAGCTAAGCAACACTGCTAAAACAGTGGGTGGTCTAAAGGCTTGAATAGCTCCTGTGCACTAACACTGCAGTGGAGTCCCCCAGACCCCCACTTTGTACCCCAGGCAATTCAACCATGCTCTGCAACACTGGCCTTTTTGTCCAGGACATTCTGGCACCAGCATTGCTTAGCTGACTTGCGACATACCCAGTTCTCTCAGGTGGTCTGCAAAGTTAACTCACCCTTTAAAAGTTTGTCCTTGGTACCCACCACATCTTCATTCTCCGTTTCTGTCGAAAGTTCTAGGCAGAAGCATGCTGAACATTTTGCAAGGAAAATCTGCTCAGAGACAGCTATTCCAGGTGCACAGGCCTTTGCTGAGTACAGCATTATTTGGGGTATTCTCAAAAAAAAAAAAAAAAGTCTACTTTTACAGTAAAAGAGCCATTTGCCATGTGCAATGTGCTGAAATACTTTGCCACAGCAAAGTCTGGTCTAAACATGTTGTTGGCCAATAAAAGGGGGGAAACATGCTGCCAGTAAACATTTGCGTGGTATGTCTTTGAAGGCTTCAAGGCAGACTAAGTGGAATAATTGTGAAGATGTATTATTTATAATACAACAAATCTTCCCCACAAGATATAGGTCTCCATTAACCTAGTACCCAACTGCTTTTAAGTGCATTTTTTAATGTGTTTACCCTGCTAAGGGAGTTATGTTTTATTATCTCCATTTTGCATTTGGGGAATTGAGGTACTGGGAGATTAATAGATTTGCTCGAGGTTACATAGCAAATCTCCAGCAAAGCACAAATGCAGACCAAGTGTCCCAGATTGTTCTTCTCCACTGGATGTATCCATCGATATGCCAGGACACATTAAAACATCAAAGGTCTCTTGTGAGGTGACTTTTTCCTTTGTAATAAAAAAGGCCGATGTCATGCGAGCAAGTAACATTGCATTGGAGTCAACAGGAATTCATCTATTTACACAAAAGCTGGAGCAAGGTCTGGAGCTTTTGTTGGAATATTCTCATTTTTCTAGCTATCCACTGCTTTCATCTCAAATTCTCAAATACCTTTTCACTGATGAAACCTGCTGCATCTGACAAGCTACCTGTTCACTCATCAAGATTCACTGATAGCCTTTACATTTCACATACTACCATGTAAAGTCAGATGCTACTTCATGTCTCCCTCAAGCCTAGTGGAGCTGCAAAGTGTTCAGCTTTTTCAAGTCTGCCCACATAGTGAAGATGCTGAATGTGGGTATGGGACCCCTGCTATGGTACAATGGTGTTATGGATTGTTTGGTTTGATTTTCATCTTGATTTATGGGAAGAAGTGGTGGAAGACAGAATCCTAATCTTTTACAGTACCTTGCACCAGCAAGCCTTTGGGGGAATGGTTTTATGGGATTCAGTAGAAGACCACCTTTCTCCCTACATTCCCTTCACCAGCTCTCCACTAAGTCAACCTCCCTGAAGATGAAACCTGCGCTGCTCTCCAGCCATGGTAGAGTTCATGGAACTCGGAATTTCACAGAATCACAGAATGTTCTGGATTTGGATCCTGCAGCCCCCTCTCTCCTACTCCCTAAACACGGGCTTAGTACCCTCTCCCAATCCTCCTTGGGAGGAAAAGACCCCAACCAGCACAACTACAACGTTGTATCTTTCAAGCAAATGATGTTTCCATTAATTTCCAAGCTCCTGTTTAAATGTAAGTCTAAATAGAATTTGAATGAATAATAGGGCTGATAAAAATGCAAGCAGAATACTTTGTGCCATGTGTACCCTTGTCAGCACACAGATGTCGTAAAGCATCCCGGTCCCATCATAAGAACGTAAAAGAACCAAGGGCTTTGCCTACAATGTCTTGGCTGGAGAAGGCAGTTATAGGAGATTAATCACATCCAAGACTAAAAAAATCCCTTTGGTGCAGCAAAGTGAGTTGCACAAAAGGAGTTCTACAGAGAACATGTGAGATTGGTGACCTGTTTCTCATCAGCATGGAGAGTGGGCCCACTTTAGCTCACAAAATATCAGTGGGAGAGCCCAGAAAGTTTACTCCACAAGACATCACATCTAAGTCAGCCTCATGACTAGAGCAATGAGATTTAGTCCTCACTGCGAAGCTGCCACCAAAAAGCCTGCAAACCAGTTTCATTTAGCAAATGGGCAGTACCTTCTCACAGCAGGGACAGATTTTATTTTCCATTTAAGATCAGGGACACACACAGGTAAGCAGCAGTAATGCACCTCCAGGCTGCTCCATGCCTCAGCTCACTTTAAATAAAGCTACCCCAGGGAGGGGAGGTGATTTTGAGGTGAAATACAAAATTGAGGAACTCAGATATCTTTATCCTTCTTCATGAAGGTAAGCACGACATGTAGAACATGATACTCCGCCTCCAGCACAGTCTGGGCTGCTCAAGACATGTTTGACATCCCCCGACAAAGATTTAAAGATTATTCAGTATCAAATGTTCACCAGTGTTTTGAACAGCTAAACAATGAATTTTCCCACTGCCTCTCCTGCTAATGATGAGCAAATAAAGAATCCCCTAGGGAATTTCCCTTCATCTGCTCACGAGTGCCACTTCGCTAGTCACATTTATCTGACAAATCTTACAGATGGCTTGGCACGAGCTTGCAACGAGCACACCATCTTTGGAGCTGGGATTGGCCGCCCGAGCCACGCGACGCTTTCTGTGGCAAACTGGGCAAGCCCACAGCAGAGCCCCATACCAGCTACTGGAGAAATACCCTTAGGAAATGTACAGCTTCACCCAGCGCTGTTTCAGCAGAAGACACTGATGATGGCATTTCCGACACTGCAGCCGCCTCATGAGGAATGGAGTCTCTTGGCACAGAATAAGTTGTTTTCTGACCCAGGCAGAAAGATATCCTGGAAAATTACTCCCATTGAGTCCTTTTCCTGCTGTTTTTGTGCTGAATGCCTTTCTATTAAAGATGAATTTTCCCTGTTAAAATAATGGGGAAAAGAATATAAAGACCCATCTGCAGACCACATTTTCAGAGGGGTTTTTGTTTGTTTTCCAACATTGTCTGTGAAACGTTGGTTGAGTCTTTCAAGCTCTTTCCAGATGTGTTCTCTCCTCGTGCTATGTACCCAACTCTAATTCTAGTTGGAAAGCTGTTTGACTCAGGCAAATGAATAGCAGGATTTTAAAACAGATACAAATAGTAAAACTAGGGCTTTGTACAATCCCATAGGTACTATAGATGGGACTGTCCAAATACAGATCCTTCTAATCCACCAAGAAAATGCCCTTAAGACCTGTTCAGAGTCAGACTTAAACCCATAAAATCCAGGAAATTCAGAGATAAGCCTGGATATCTGGACTGATATTCTGTCCTCAGTTCACCTTACTGGGTAAATGTTAATGAATGCATTTGTTTATTCCCTACAGTTCTATGCAGGGAATATCAACAATCTGATATTATGGGAGGAGGTGAAATTTTTTCTTCCGTATGTGTGTGTAGGAGTTGCTCAATATAATTTATTCTCTTTCACAATAAGACTATATAGCTCCTCAATCCTTTCAGAGCTACACAGGGTCTGTCTTGTAAAGTTTTGGAGAAGAAGCCTCAAAGGAAAATCAGTTATTACAGGAAACAGGACTGATTTTCAGTACTCCACAATCTTGCCTTTCCATTCATACTAAGCAGGTATTCCAACATAAAACATCATCCAGATGCATTTTACAGAAGATCTAAACCCAGAGCTTCACAGGTAACATGAGACCAAGTTGACCAATCACAAATGGAGGAGAACTGGAGCACACAACACCTCTAGAGAACCAACCCGTATGTGCCTGCTGCAATAACCTGCAGGGCAGAGCTGCCACATCAAGTACAACCACAAGAATGGGCATACCAGTCCATCTAGCCCAGCATCAAGTCTCCTATAGCTGGCTCCTGAAGCAAGCCAGAAAGCAGCAGAAGCAAGGGAACCACTTATGCCATTTCCCTCACATTTCTGCTAGCCTCCAGCTATTTTCAGATCAAGGTATTTCCTAAGCCAGATGTGGTTTCTAGCTACTTAATAATCCTCCATGCATTTCTTTACACAAACTTGTCCAGTCATCCTTTGAACGCTAATAAGCTTTTAGCCTCCACAACCACCTTTGGCAGTGAATTCCTTGTGTCCACTACCACTTGCATGGAGAACATCTTTTTGTTTGCTTTGAGCCTGGCTGCTTCTAGTTTCATTTAATGACTATAATTGATACACAGCCACAGAACAAACAATCCCTGCCCACCTTCTGACTTGAAGGATTCACTCCTACCCCACCAACATCTGATCTTCTTCAAGCTGGTGAGTTTCAGCCTAATCAAATTTTCCTCACACGGAAGGTTGTGGCAAATACAACTGAAGTATAAGCCAACTGTTTTTCTTTCCTTCTGAGCTCCCAGTAGAGCCTTTTACTTCACACTCAGGAAACACTGTCTTTCCCATGTTGGAGGGAAGTAGGTGACAGGTCTGTCATTACTTTTATAGGTAATCTGCAAAGTGGCAGAGAAGTCATACTGTCCGCGGCCTGTTCTGACACTGTGGAATACAGTGCATTGAGCCTTACATAAGCATTGAGCCTTAGCCCCAGTGACTTCACCAGGCACTGGACAAAGTTCCCTTGCAATTTTTTAAAATAGCACGTAGCAGTCACTTCATCAGTGATGGACATCATGACCAATACATAATTCAGGTCCTGCTACAGTCAAAGGACCATATGTTTGAGCTCTAGGTGTGCTCTGAGCAACACAAGTCCCAAAGTCCTGATCTCTCAATGCAGAAACTACAACTGTGAATTCAGCTTCCTGCAGAAACATTGAGTGAAACCCACTGTCACTTTACCCACCAAAAGAACATAGTACATTTTCACTACCATCATCTGTTCTTCTCTCCCAGTCCCCAAAAGACACAAAATATGAGTAAGTTTAGCCCAAGAAAAGATTTCTGCAGGATAAAAAGGCAGATGTGGCAGAAACTTTGTGAAGTCTGCTAAAGGCTTTGCTATTGCCAGCTAATTTGATGTAAAAGATATGCAGATAATATTGGGATGGGCAGCCCTACAAGCCCCTAAGATAAAACTTCCATTTATGACAAAATTCATCCCTGGTAAAAATGGCACTATTCCATTGAAATCAATAAGGTTGCACCTGTGAATGCCAGCTGTGAATTGAGTCCATGGTTCTCAAATGATGTAAAGTGCTTCAGGAGGAAAGATGCTATATTTAGGTGCCATATTATTGCTATGTAGACATTTTCATAACCCCTAATTATGGGGCTTTTTTTGCAAGCTCTGTAGTATTAACTGGATTGGATAAATATATAATTAGAGAGTGTTTCAACATGCACACTCTTGATGCTAGAAGCTTTATCAGCTCTTTCTTTTCTTCATGATCTGTTTTGCTTTTCTTTTAAAGCTGTTTCTATCAATTATGGCAAGATTTACTAAGAGCCCCAATAAAGGGTCACTGCAGACATCTCAGCAGAATAGAAGAGAGCTACATTTATGTTCCAGAACTTTCCTGTTTTCCAGAAAGACACCTCTGGGTTGTCATTGTATGACAACATCACCAGAAGCTAAGCCAATCAGACAGGGAAAAAAAAAAACCAAAACAACAACAGAACAACAGCAACAAAGAACCTTTCAGAAGTTCCCTGACCCCAAATTGTTTATAGGCTATGCATTTCTACTCCAACAGCTTCAACAGAAGATCTGCTGCCCAAATATTTGCTGGATCTCGCTCCTCTCTTTTGCCAGTGGACAGAAAGGAAGGATTCAAGGAGGTTCTTCACATTCTGCAAAGTGCCAGGGATGCACAAATAGCTTCAAAGATCTGTAGATAGGATGTAGATACAAGCCCTGTCTAAAAGAGCCACCACCCTAACAAATTACTAATTTGTTTGACTGGAAAAAGGCAAGCTACCTTTTTTACAGCATCTGCTTTGTCAAATTAAAAGATACCATTAACAACTAAAATCCAACTAGTCCACAGGAGTAAAAAACCAAAACCAACAAAAAAGTAGCACTTGCATTTTTGTTTCTAGGTGCTGAAGAAACCTGCATTATTGCAAACCAAAAAAAGTCCTAAACAAATACACTTCTTGGTTTTCTGATCAGGTATGGCCAATAAAGTGTCAGATTCTTTTAGATGTGTTTATGAACACTTTCCTCTTTCACCAGCTTATATCCAGTGAGAATTTTAGAAGCTAGATTACAAGTATAAACACTTCAAAACAGATGTTAATAATAGAAAGAATTAAGAACATTGCTAGAGTGACACAACACGGATGCTGTATTATTAAACAAATGGCTCACAGTGGTGTTATGACATGAGTCATAATGCCTGATGCCGTGAACATACTGCAGAAAAGAACAATAGCTATCACCAGCTACAGAAATACACAGAGCACAATACCAGGAGCCCAACTGCTGACTGATCTAAAGCAAGGGGTTTGTCTGCAAGCCAACAGGATAAACTCACACCTGGTGCAAATTGGTGCAACTGAACAGAAGCCCATGGAGTAACAGCACCCTCAGCTAAGGCTCTGATATTGCACCAAAAGCACTACGGGCTTTGCTCTGTACAGTCTTGCAGTCCACTTTTGACTGTAATTGACTGGGGAATTCCAATTTGGTAGGATTTTGAACCTGCTTTCCACAGGTGTGAATAACCGAATCTGGCCCTACATTAACATCAATAGATAAACCCAGCAAATCACAGAGCGCATCTGAATTGTTTTAGCATTCAGTATCACCTCAAGAAAGTCTACCAGAGGCAGCAAACTGGTCGCCATCAGCACAAGGACTGGTTTGCCATTCCTTTTGTTGCTTTATCTGGTAACTATGGATGGCAACTGGTGATGCTGAAGAAAAAGATTACTCTAAGAGCTGGCACATCCACAAGCTTAACAGACAAAGGATGGAATCAAATCCCAGAGTACACTTACAGCATGTGCTCTCCATAGTTAAAAGGCTATTTGCGGCATGCAAAGTAGGAAAAGCTTTCATTTAGGGTAGAACTTAAACACAGCATTACTTTCCCTGCTTGATGCAGTAACCCCATTCAAGGGGATACAGTCTGGAAGCAATGTTCTCCAAGATGCACATGTCTAAATTGCCAAAGGAAGGGGAGAAGAAAATAAGAACAAAGTAAGTGGAACCCACCCATAAAATGAAATATAGGGCTTGATTCATTGTCATGCACTGTTAACATAGTGATTCAACCACTGTGGTGCACAGCTAACAGAGCTGGCTTAAATCCTGCATCTCTGTGACTATCATGTACTTAATAAGAAACACTTGGCACAGAGACTTAGATGGGTTCCACTCCACCCAAGTGCCACCCAAAAGCTCCCAGTATAGGAAGCATGGCCAAATACAAGGCATGTGGTCAGGGCACTATGGTATTCCAGCCCTTTCTCGGCTTTTACACTGGGGACCCCTGGCAGCTGCCCTAAAGGCAGCATCAAGGTTGCTCCAAACTGTGCTAAAGACCAAACCAGTTTCTGAACAATTTCAAAACACTAGTTGAGCAAAAGTGGTTTGCTGCACTCACTCTTTTGGATGTGGAGCAGGCTGGAGAAGAGCCACATCTGAGAACAGGCTGCCTCTCTTCAGCCATCACAAGGGCACCTACATATCACATGCTGAATCTAAGACAACTTACTTAGCAAGGATGAGGCACACAAGAGACAAGAAATCTACTCAAAATAGTCAGTAGCTACACTGCATTACCTCCAATCTCTCATCAGGATCCCCCAAAATAAATTTTATTACAGAGGCATTAACCTGGCAGAAGACAATTTGCTTAGATAAAGCCTTGTGTTTCTTGTCTGTGTGCTTACATGTGAAATGGTGCTCACCCATGCAAACATGCCACCCTGATCAAGCCAAACATACACAATGCATATAAGACATAAATAAATACTTATGAGTCACTGATAACCACCTCATAAATTACACGGTCTTACGAAGTATCACTGCTAAAGATAATGCATACAATTGGATACAAAACACACATACACGACTCTCATTAAGACAGATAACATTGTTTGTTTCCTTTCACAAGAGCCCAAGGCCTTAATTTATAAGGTCCTGAATTATTTTTGATAACCTTGGAGTCCCAACAGCTGTGGATCTGTTCCAAAACCTGGCCCAAAACCAGGCCATGAGAGACCAAATGTGATTACAGAGCATATAGCGAATAGGATATGGCACACAGAGGTCCAAAAGTCCAAGAGCCCAGTCTGCTCCAGCTCACAGGAGCAAGATGCAGGATTATTTATAATCCTTTATCCTGAAATGGTACCACCTTCAGCATCCAACTCTCCTACCTCACTCCTCCTGCACTGCCCAGGCCCGGCTCCCCCATCACCGGGTGAGGAGCTCAGCTCCGGCTGCAGGAAAGTGCAGCTGCTGCAGCTCTTCCACAGCTCCTCACAAACTCCTCTGCAGAAACGGGCACAAGCCACTCCAGCCAACAAAGTGAAGAGGGGCGAGATCAGTCCATCAGCCTCCACTTGGGCAAAACCTAAATGCCTCTTTGGTACCACTTGACTGACACAGCCCAAACACAGCATGTTTGTTTTGCTGACACATAGGTTTAAGTTTGCTCCCCAGCCACATCTTCTTTCCCCTTGGATACAATAGTCATCTTCATAGCACTTATTATAACATATTGCAGCAATAATGTGTAATTATCCTCAAAAACAAAGCAAAAGCTCAAGATAAAAATAACAGGCACTGAGCACACTTACCAGCTGGAGGAAGGCAGTGAGGCAGCACAAGCTGCAGCCCTAAAATGGCTGTGCTGTAGCCTGATTTCAAAGGCCAGACTGTAGGAGAGCACACGGATAGGTGAACCCTCTCCAAAAGCAGGTCCAAAATGAGAAGGAGCAGTAGCACACAGACTCTGTAGAGATGTCTTTGAGTAGAGCAATGCCTCCCCTGGGGTCTATGCACTGTCAGCTGGGTTCAATGATTGCATTTGGGCCAGGGCAGAAATCCAAATGCACAGCACCTGAGAGGGCTGATCCTTTCTGAGGAGAAGTCCATCGGGTGGTTACCAATCGTATCTCTCACCCTGGGCCTTCCTTGGTCTGACCTAGGGAAATCAAATTAGTTTCCTTCTTACCTTTTTTTCCTGTGTTGCTGGATGTGTTTACTTTGATTTTCATACACTCGTAGAATGGTTTGGTTTGGAAGGGACCTTAAAGATCATTTAGTTCTAAGTCCCCTGATATGGGTAGGGACATCTTCCCCTGTAGCAGGTTGCTCAAAGCACTTCCAGGGATGGGGCATCCACAATATCACTGGCCAACCTGTTCCAGTGCCTCACCACCCTCACAGTAAAGAATTTCTGCGTTACGGCTAATCTAAACCTACCTCATTCAGTTTAAAGCCATCACTCCTTGGCTCTCACTACATGCCCTTGTAAAAAGTCCCCCTCCAGCTCTCTTGTAGACCCTTTTCAGTACTGTAAACCTTCTCTTCTCCAACCTAAACAGCCCCAGCGCTCTCAGTCTGTCTTCACAGGAGAGGTGCTCCAGCCCTCTGATCATTTTTGTGACCCTCCTCAGGACTCTCTTCAACAAGTCCATGTCCTTCTTATGCTGAGGGCCCCAGAGCTGAAGGCAGACTTCAGGTTGGGTCTCACCAGAGTGGAGTACAGGGGCAGAATAACCCCCCTCTGCCCACAACAGATACAGCAGAACCCTCTACTTCCAAGCTTTCACAACAGTGTAGCCTGAAAGCAAATTATAAGGGGGGGGGGGGGGGGGGGGGGAAGGAGGATGGGGGGGAAAACAAAACAGTTTCAATGACCAAAAAGTGGGAGCCTATGAATTTAATAAAGTATTGGTTTAAAATTCTCAATGTCAGATCACAAATACAGTAAACCTGATCAAGTATAAAAAAACTGTACACGTATCTCAGGGCTCTGATGGCTTCAAGATCTCTCAGGTTATATGGTTTGTGTGTGTGTAAAAGCTTGACATCTCTGCTTTGTACAAGGAAGACTGGTTAGAGCTGCACACATTCCAGGAGGGCCTCTGTTGAATAGAATTGGCCAAATCAGATTAAAAACGCAGTATCTATGGTGAAGGCTGCAAGTTGCCTGCTCAGAGATTCCACTGATGTGAACCAGAAGTTCCTTGCATGTGGTCAGGCCCTAAATTTGATACTGGAATTTAAAAACAAATTAAGATTCCCATGTAATATTGACTGCTTTTTTTTTTTTTTCCAGAGTAAAAGATTTTACAGCATGGAATGCTATATGCAGTGGTTACATGAGTCCAAGTAATTGTACCAATTATATAATTTGATATAATTGCACTAATTACATAAACACATAATAATGAAATATAAGTTATTCCAAGAGCTAAACTGGAAGAACATTAAAGAACCTAAATCTGCTCCCACTTATTCTAGTACAAATCAGAAACAATTCCCTTGAAATCAATGAAGTTACCCAAATAAAATTTGCCCCTACTGTTACAAGCAGGCATGTAAATCCAGCTTTTAGTTCAAGGTTACTGACTGGGCAAGCAAGTGAAAGCTACTGGGGTATTTTGTACTGATGCAGATTGCTAATTCCTGGCCAAAATCCAGTGTATGTAGGGAGAATCATGACAAAGTGAGATGTCTTCTACTCTTGTTCTGATCTGTCACCCAGACACACATCTGTGGGTTTTGCTAAATCTTATAGCAGCTGATTCTAAAGGAAAAATTGCTTTTTTTAGAAATACTCGGAACTGAGCATGAGCTGGGCCCAATCAGGAATTCCAGAAAACCAGATTCAGGTGTGTCTTTACTTATATTGGTGCTAGCCTGAATTACATTTGCAGACTTTAGGGGGGTTACTGCAGACTGACACCAGCATTAACTGCAACAGACTCCCTTCTTAGACAGAAATTTGCATTTCTGATCCATATTGCAAAATTTTCTCTTACCCTTCCCGATAGAAACCAGTCCATACAAGAATTTCCTTATGAAGGATGCATTCGGTGAGGGGTTTCCCTCTTCTCCCGTGGCAGGTCAAGTGCAGCAATTAATTTTCAGCTGCTGACTTCATCTCTCACAAGTGACAAAGCAAAGAAGGTGAGAGCTGGCAATTTTGGAGCAGGTGTCTATTATGTGTGGAAATATGTGATGTATGCAGAGTTAATCCAACAAGTGCTCTGTTGCACCACATCGTGACAGTCACGCTGTTCACACCATCCTCATTAACACCAGTGGCAGGTCCAGGCACTGGGATGGGGTTTTGCCTGTGTTAGAATATTTTAAAGGATGAAGATTCTCCAGCTCCAGAGATTGATTCTGTCACATGACAGAAGACACTGATTTAGCATTTACAGAATTGAGTTCAAAGCCTATCAAAGACAAGAAAGAGAGAGTCACCGTCACCTTCGGGTGGGGGGGTATGGATGTGACCCAGCTGTTTATTGAGGTAGAGTACCTAACCTGGCATAAAGCAATGCAACTGGATGCTCAGTTTTATAAGGATGGGAATGACAGATGAGAGAACCCCAAAATTTTTGAAAAGCAGCCATCAGGCTTGGGCATCTCATTTTTCATTTTGCCTGATTTCAAAAATGCAGGAGGTGGAAGCTGCACAAAGCGGAATTCCTGCACTCCCATGTAAAAAGCTGGCAAGAGCAGTAGCTTTGTCACATCTCTGAAAAATAAACCCAAACTGTCTCAGATTGGTCCCACAAAACTAAAGACAATTTTATTTCATTTTAGCCTTAGAAATCTGTGTGACAGGTTGCTGTTAGCGCCAGGATTCAAGAACACCTGACTGTCTGTAGAATGCCCAGAGCATCAAGTGACTCCATGCTGCAGAAAATTCCAATTATGTTCAGGTCACATCGATTTCTAGGGTCTCTTTCACACAAAATAAAAGGACTTGGAAGCCTGGACTATGATCCAGCTCTTCCGACTCCCAGATGATGCCCCTCACACTATCCTGATATTCATGCTCTTCCTTGCATTTCTGTTTCTGTCCCGTAAACATCATAACTCTAGCTACAAATCAGGGAGCAGAGAAGGCAGGGACAGGGGAAGAAAGCTGAGAAAGACTTTTACCAGAAAAGGGGTGCTTTTTGATGGCCTCTGTTCAGGATCCCGAGCTTGCTTGTGGGTTTACAGTGGGATGCAGAGCACAGCCTGTTCCTGCCCCTCACTCCTGGCCAGCCCAAGCTCAAAGCATCCTGGCTGCCAGCAATTCCCTGCTCCCCAGGGCTGCAGGTCCAAATCCCTCGCCGAGACACCCTGCTGTCCTCCTGAGCACAGGAGCCCCAGTGTCCAACGCAGGGCTTGGCTTTGACCCCAGGAACCAAACACTTTCAATTAAGAATGAAACCTAACTGGAGCCAGCCTCTGGGGCCTTGCATTTCAATGGGCGAGATTTCTTAATACATCCCATTTTTTAAAGTGCAGCCCAGTCTTATTTGTAATGACGGTGTCATATTAGGGCAAACATGCCTTCAGACTGAAGGGATGGGTATTGGCCACTGATTCCAAGGGGAATTTATTGAACTCATCAGTAGCACAGTTGACCCAGGGAACAAAAACCAGAGAGAAGGCTGCTGAGAGATGAAGCAGCAACAGTGAGTGGTTGGTGGCTGTGACAATCAATGTGCAGCTCAAGGTGGTGAGAAAGCTGTGAGATATTCAAAAAATTTGATCTGGAGGACAAAGTTCTGAGAAGCAGATTGTTGACACAGTCACAGCAAATTACTCTTCCAGGTCTCCTGTTTAACCCCAGCGCCTGGCTGTGAGAGCTGGGCAGAGCTACACCTGAATGTGAATTGTAACTAGAACCCATCATTAGTTGCATGATCTTGCTTCTTCAACACTTTTCGGGTTTCAGGGTCAGATCTAACATTTGCTAAGTCAACAGAGGTCCTTCTGTCAGCTTCAGCTGGCATTTGCTTAGGTCTCCAGGAGGAAGAATTTATCTGTGAAGATCAATTAAATCAATATCTGGATATATGTGCAGCTGAGTGCTTGGGTAGGTTGTTAGTAAAAGGGAGATATTTTACTAAAAAGAGAAAACACCCTCTCTTGGTGTCAGCTAGTTTTGGAAAAAAATTAACCAAACTTACTATTGGTCTTTTATTCCTGGAAGTGCTTTCCACATAATTTTTTTTGACTTCTTCTAAGCGGTTGGGGAGTGACCCAGAGAAGAAGTTACATTCTTACACAGCAGGTGAACCAGGAACTTGCTGTAAATGACCTGCAGGTATGCGGAACAGCGCCGTTCCTGCGCCCAGAGCCCCTGCACTGCTGCAGAGAGAAAGAAGCAGATGCTTACATGTATAGACAGCAGTAAAACTGGAGTGTAACATTTTTAGGATCACAGCTGAGCTCTCAGACAAGGCTTTCTGCAATGACTAATACGACTACGGTCTAATGCGACAGTTCACCGTCTGCAGCCTATTCAGTCCCGAAAGTAAGCGAGTTCCTCCAGATGTTACACACTGAAAAAAAAAAAAAAAAAAAGCACATCCAGTTTTCAATCTTTTTTATTTATTTAAACTGTACACAAATGTAAAATACTTCAACAGCAAATCTAAGTGAAAATTGTTTGGTTTAAATTATTATGGAACAGAACCTAAAAGGAACTTTATTAAATAAACATAAAAATTGGATTTAAAGGATGCACATATTGTAATGTATTCTACAATAGTCACTTTTTTTTTCACTCTACATTCCATGTGCGTATGGTATAGAAAAGACACTGAATAGAACAAACAGAATCCATTTTGTACCCTGAAACAATTGGTAGGCCTCGTGAGGGATTGCTCAGTATGACTACATGATATATGATGGCTTTGCCATCTCATAAAAATTATAACTAATATGTTGGCCTCTTTGGTTCCAAAATTTATGTATAATACATTTAACTGTATTCATTTTTTGCTGCTATAAAAATAACATTTTTTTTCAAATGGCAGTTTTTGACTAATCATGCAACTAAATCAGTGCAAACATTAAAAGCAATCATTCGCTTTAAAAAAGAAGCAAAAGATTTAATTTCAAGTATAAAAAAATATAAAAAAGTCATATCATAAGTCCAGTTTTGTCTAGTATGGGTCAACACTTTAAATTGCATAGCTCATGCGGCACCTGTTTACCTAGATAGTGAGCAAAGATAAGTGCACTATCAAGTACCACTTTTCAAGGCATTGAAATTTGCAAGTGCTATTATACGTGCATTCAAGCAGTTTGCAAGTGCTATGCTGTATCATTATTTTCTGATCTTTATGGCCATCCTTGACACCTCCTGGTAAGGAAATTGAAAGCACTCTCCTCTCTCCTCCTTTCCAAGACTTGTAAAAATGTTCCTCGCCTGTTATTAAATGCACTGCATTTCCCAGAACGTCTCCACTCTGCCGCTGTCACTCCTCTTTAGGGTTCATTGGTTTAGCCGTGGTGGCCATTGCTTGTTTGCTTGTCCCCCACGTGACGTGGCCTTGCCAAGTCCCCCATTGAAGAACACAGGTTGCAACTTCGACTTTTTGTTCTTCAAACAGTGAGAGATGCCAACAGTCAACACAGTCCAGATATGGTATCGATTCCCTTCTCCAAGACACGGCGCGTGTAGCCAACCATGGGCTGCTAGTAGGTAGTGAAAGCATCGGATCACACCAGCCCAGCTTGTGACTCTGCAACGGCCAGGTGTTAGAAATACAGCAGTTTCTTACATGTCTGTCCCCTTTTCTCTCTCTCTCTCTCTGATGAAACCACACGATTCCTTGCTGGAAGTGCTGTAGGAAGAAGCGGGTATCTGTGATGTTTATGTTTAGATAAATTTAAATTAAGAGGAAGTGATCGCCTCCCAAGGCAGGTGTCCTGCAGCTTCCTGTTAGACCTAAGAGGTGACAGTAGACTTTTTTTTTTTGTTTTTTTAAATTTTCTAAGTTTGGTCATTTTGACACCTGCGTGCAAGAATACGTTGTGTTCTCACAGTCTGTGCTTTTGCCTGAGCAAAGGGAGCTCATTTCGGTCTGGCTTCGCCGGCAGGCGGGGAAACAGCTGCTCAGCCGTTCACTCGTACTGGCAGGCATTTGGGTCCGTCGTCACTGGTCACTGACTTTCTGTGCTCATGTCCCTTTTCCGAGCTGCCTCGTGTGTGTGTGTCTGTGTCTGTGTCTGTGTGTATGAGCGCGTGTTTGTGTGCGTGCCCACATTTCGTGTGTGTGTGTGTGTCTTTAAGATATTTCATAGCATTAACTTATAAGTGGTAGAATATATAAGTGTCCATGATCCACAAACTGCCACTGTCCTGACACCAAAGTGAAATTATTATTTTTTTCTTTTTTTTTTCTTTTTTTTTTTTTTGTCAAACTTTTCCACAGTGACTTTCCAACACTGATGCCTGGATACACAGTGAAACTTCCTCCAACACCATCTTGTACGGGAATGTTTCTCTCTCTCTCTCTCCCTCTCTCTCTCCCCCCCCAAAACACACCTTAAATCAAGCACAACCACATTCTTCCACAATCATATTGGGAACGTCCCTTTTCACAATGTTGTATTCATCATCAAAGTACAGCATTGACATTGTGCTAAGTTTGGTTGGAATGCAACAGGAGTTCACGGTGCCCGGGTTCAGCCCCCGCATTCGGTACTGATTCACGACAGCGGTGTGAAAGGAGGAAGCCGACCCCGGGACACCGGCCAAGTAGGCCGGGCAGCTCCCTTCACAGTAATTCCCATAGTAACCTGATGGTGCTATGATCCAGTCATTCCACCCAATGAGTCTAAAGTCAATGTAAAACTGTTGCCTGCAACATAGATTGGTCCTGCCATCGCACTCCAGGCCTCTTTTCCGGATCCTGTGTTTGTTATCGGCGAGGCGGGCTTGCACCACTAAAAAAGGCCGGTGGGATTCCTCCCCGGGGTCCACATAAATTGGCAGCACTGAATACTCTTCACAGCCCTCACATTGAACATCCAAGTTCAGTCTCCTTTCTCCTCTCTCAAACAGAGCCTGGATCGCCTCTGTCATGGGAAAAGTGTGCCAACCACTTCTTTTGAGATCAACTTTCTTTTCAACAACATTCCACTTGTTGCTAGTGTCCGGGTCTTGGAAATAGACTTTGACTCTTACTTTTCGCCTGCTGCCTTTCTCTAAGACATATGGAAGCAGCTTCAAGTAAAGCCACAGGCTGGCTTGAACGACAAACAAGTTCTGGTTCCCTTCATTCGAGATGAAGAAATAGAGGCGGACTCTAGATGAGGCCAGATCGTCTGCAAGATAAGGAGAGATCAGCAAGATTAAGTCAAAAAGGAAACGTTAGCTTGTGTGCCTTTCTGGATTCAGGGACAACACTAGAGCACAGCAGATCGAGCGAGCGGCGACGGGGCTGTGCCAGCCAGAAGGCATGCACTGCATCAGATATCCCCAATTTGCAATCAGAATTAATTGAAAAGGGGACTCCCCACAGCAACCTTCAACATCGGGCTGTAGTCGGATGGGTCAGATCCACAGACATCAGCAAGAGCTTTCCAGAATATGTTTTTTTCCAGCCAGACAGATTTAAAGATGCTACAGCAGCACCTTGAAAAAGACCGGCACCAGGACTAGGACTCTGTTATCTCATCAGTTTAAGAATAGTTTTAACTTTCAGCTACCTGCCAATTCTCATGGGGAGAGCTCTTTCAATAACCACTAAAACACCAATGCCAAACGAGAGATTTCGTTTCGATTTGCACATATTCTTGTCGCGGTTTAAAGGAGAGGATTCACGACAGAACGGAAAATATTTCAGTAATGTGCCTGCTTGTCCAACAGATCAAGCTAACCCCCACTTAGTCTGGTAGAATATCTGCTATTATTAATCATTTCAATCTCTGCCTTTTCTCCCCGAAAGGATGAACTCCCATACGAGGCAAGGCAATGAAGCGGTTGTTCCCGCTGTAATGCCGTTATTGGCTGTTCTCAATACGCTTTTCAGCAACACCAGAATTAAAGGAGAGAAATTGTCACAGAAAACCAAATGTCACCAAATGTCTGATATAACCCCTTATTTGTAAACAGAAGAGCCTGCTGCATGAAATATTTCAGAAATACCAGCGGCCTTCCTGCAATTTTGTACTCTAAGTCCTAACTAAATTTGGCGTAGGTGATAAATGTGCCGGCCTTTATGGCGGAGACCGTAATTCTGGTCCCTGAATCATAGCATCCCAATCGCTATTTAAAATTATTGCTGGAAAGGCATTTTCTCATCTGCCCTTATCGGTTTTGCTTCCGTCTGTACAGAGCTAAATGTAGATTTTTCTGCCTTTTCCTTCCCTAAGAATCTTTATCATTTTTGTCAATCTCTGAATGGGGTTTTTTGCGTAGTCGGTGTCTTCATTTGTTACCCTAGATGCCTTTCAAATGTGCCTCCAGAGCCCATTCAGTACCTTGTAATAGTTCAGTGACAAAAATTTTCACTGTGTTTGTCTACGTTTTACATAAAGTCAATTTTGGAAGTGTTACAAAAGACAGCGATTGACTGAATACTAAATGGAAGTACAAGCCCACCCCCGATTTCCCAACAACAGCCTATTAAAAAATAATAACCCCCAAAATGTACACTAAGAAAGCCTTTCACATGTTAGTAAATACACAACTTTTTCATAAACTGTGGTGACAGTGACAGAAAAAGAACAGTACGGTGTTGCTGCACCGATCCACATCACTTGTGTTGTGTGAGATTATGTGTGCTCATAAATTTTGTATGTGAATATAACAAGCATATGTATAATGCAACAGATCCCATAGATACTGTAAATGTATATGCCTTTGGTAAGTGGGAGGGTAGATAAAGAAGATGAGTGGGCAGCATACAGGATAGAAAGAGATTTATTTTGTGGACAAATGATATATAGATGCCACAAGAAGATAGAGAGAGAAAAACGAACCGAGCGATAGAGCGATGAAGGAAAGGAGAGATGGGCAGATAGACAGGAGAGAGGTAATTTGCAGAGTGATGGTGTTACAGCCAGATGTGCAAAGTTCACGGGGACAGTGGTTAAACTACTGGAAAGCTGTGCTGAAGGGACTCGGTGACACATAACTGCAATGGCTGGACAGGACTGAGACGCCTGGTACCGTGGGGATGGAGGGCAGTTAGCAAACGGACTGACAGACAGAGAGGAGACAGACATGCTTGGTAGGACACCGCATACAGTGGGCAAACAGACAAGGCCAATACTGCAAACGAAAGCTAAATAAACGGGAAACAAACGGAAAGACAGGATGGGCAAATGCAAGCCTTAACAGACAGATGCAGGCAATGAACCAGCTGAATGTGCAGGGCAGACAGACAAGGCAAAGGATGCAAGAGATGGAGCGGGACAGGCAGAGGAGGGACAGTGGGACACGCAGGGACGGAGACAAACCCCGGTGCAGCTAGAAGGACCGCCGGAGGGGAGCCGGGGGCACAGAGGCTGCGGAGGGATGGAGGGACAAGAGAGGGGAGTTGCAGGGCACAACCCGGGGAGAATGCCGGGCACGGGGGCACAAGCAGGGAGGACGGGAAGGCGCGGGCAGGGCCAGGGCGAGACGGTGCGGGGCAGAAGGGAGAGAGAATGAGATGGAGGGCAAGAGGGTGAGCTCGGCGGCCAGGTGCCTGTAGAAGGCAGAAGGGCAGGCAGGAGGGCAGGCAGGGTGCGCGGGAGGCCAGGCAGGGGCAGCCGGGGAACTGCCAGGGGTCAGGCAGGCGGAAAGCGAAGGTGGGCAGGAGGACAGGCAGGGCGAGAGGGAAGACTGACAGGGGTCAAGCAGGGGGACTGACAGGGGTCGAGCAGGGGGAATGACAGACGGGGCGAGGCAGGACAGGCGGGGAGCGCGGCAGGGCAGGGGCCGCGGCGGGTCGGGCAGGGGGGCGCGGGCGGCGGGGGCGCGCGGCCGGGCGGCGCCCACCTGTCTCGGCGAAGCTGATGATCTCGGAGACCGGGTCGTGGGCCGGGGGCCCGGCGCTCGCCTGCCCGTCCAGGCTGGGGATCTCCACGCGGCCGTCCTCCCGCACCTTGCCGGCGTGCAGCTTGCGCAGCGCCGTGACCATGGCCGCCTTGGGCACGGCGTGCGTGATGTTGGGCCGGTCCCGCATCTGCAGTCGGCTCAGGATGTGCCTCTTCACCGCCTCCAGGAAATCCCCGTCCACCTTGCCCGGCTCCTCGGGCCGCCGGAAGCCGCAGGAGGTGCATGTGTCCTGCGGGGAGCCGCCGGCGGGGGCCGGCGGGGTCGGGGTGGCCGCGGCGCCCAGCAGGAGCAGCCCGCAGGCCAGCAGCGCGGCCAGCACCCCCCGGCGAGCCGCCCCGTCCATGGCGGAGGAGCGGGGGGCCGAGCTGGGGGCCGCCCCGGAGCGCCGCAGGGAGCCCGTCTGCAGGCAGCGCCGCTCCGAGCGCTCCGCGGCGCGGAGGGGGCGGTGGCAGCCAAGCTGGGGGGCCGCAACCGCTCCGCGCAGGGGGGGAGCCGCGGCGGAGGGAGGGGGCGCCCGGGGAAGCGGCGTGTGCCGCCGGGGAGGCGGAGGGGGGAGGCTGCACGCGCAGGCACCGAGGGCGAAGTTGGCGGCGGGGGGGGGAAACAGGCTTGGCGTGCACGGAGAGAGCCCGGCTCCACGGGGGAGGGGGACGGCAGCAGGTGAGGGGGTGGCTGCGGAGCCCGGGGAGGAGGGAGGGGGAGCGGGGAGCGAGCCGGAGGTGCGAGGGGATCCGGGGAGCAGGGGAGAGGCGGCGCCGCTCTGCCCCGGTGCCCCGCGTCGCTTCAGAGGGGCATCCCCGGGCGCAGTTGCTCGTGGTCCATCGCTCGCTTCGGCAGGTCCGGGCGGGCCGCGGAGAGGAGCTCTCTAGTCCAGCGTCATTGAGGGGGGTCAGGGAGATAAACGAAGCAGATTTATATACAATCCAATTTATAGCCTGGAAGGAGGGGGGGGTGGGGGGGGGGGAGAAATGCCACTTGTACCCCCCCGCCCACTCCGCCCCCGCAAGACAATCCGTGGGTGCAGGTCTCTGAGCAGGTCGGCTCCGCGCCGCTCGGTTGTCCCCCTTCAGCGCCCGCTGCTTCTCAACGTGCCATCAAAGTTGACCCGGAGCATAGCTGGGGAAGGAGCCGGGGGCGGCGGGCAGGGGGTGCGCGGCTGGCAGCTCCACTGTTGCGAGTCTTCTGCCCCCACCGCCCCGCTTATTATTAGCGAGATGCTTTTATTTTCAAAGCACCGCGGAGGGTCCGGAGTCCGGCGCGGATGCGGTGGCGGCGCCCGGGGACCCCCGGCCGCGGGCAGGGCACCGCACGCTGCGCGGCGCGGAGCGGGGAAGCGGCGCGATCCCGGCGATCCCAGGAGAAGCTGCACGGATCCACTCGGTCAGACCAGCTCTTCGGCTCGCTCCCTCGCTTGCTCTTTTAAACAATATCTCCCTTGTTGGTGGTTTGGGTTTTATTATTATTATTGTTATTATTATTTTAAGTGTGATTTTTGTTGTTGTTGCTGCTGCTGCTGCTCCAGTTAATCTGTCTCCCTCTCTGCGTCTTTTTGATCTTTCGCTCGCCTTGTGCTGGCTTGAACGCTGTGTTTTGTTTTGTTTGGGGTTTTTTGTTTGGTTTGGTTTTTTTGTTTTTGTTTTTGTTTTTTGTTTTTCTTTTTTTACGCGTCTGATGTTCCCTCTCGGATCCGCAGTGAAAGGTCTCGGGGAAGCTGCTTGCTCCTCGCTTATCTTCTCTGATCTCCTCCTGCTAATTTTTTCCCCCCTGCAAAATCACGACATTGTGGCACTTTCTACTGAAACTTTTATACAGGAGTTAAAACCACGTGGGAACTCCAACCTATAACAGAGACGCCATGGGTTCCTCACTATTTAGGAGATTAAGTTAAGTCTTTTGCCCCCTGGGCTATTACAGTAACTTCCTGATGTGGAAATATTAACTATGCTGTTTCTTTAACTCCCCCCGTCCCCTCCCTCCCTCCCGGTTCCTGCAAACACACCCACCGCACACCGGCTCGCATCCCTGTCCCGTCGTCCGGCAGGACGGACGGACGGACAGACGGACCCCGAGCGGCGGCAGCTCTGGCCCCCCTCCCGCCCCGGCCGGGAGATGGATGCCCCCTTCTTCCCCTCCCCCAGTGCTGCTTGCCTTTTAAGCACTTGAAAGAAGAAGTCATTAGAAAGTTTACCGTCGGGTTGGCTCTGCGACGGGGCGGGTTTCTGTTTGTTTATTTGAATGGGCCGGGTAGCCGGGGCGGGTGCCGCGGACTGTGTGTGTTTTCCGTGGGGCAGGAGGGACGCGGAGCCTGTCGGAGGCAGCGGGGGGAGGGGGACCGGGGCGGCGGCCGAGGGCAGCCGGGAGGGGAAATAACGGGACCGCCGCGCTCCCGCAGCCGTGGCGGGGAGCCGGCAGCAGCGCCGGCCCTGCCCGCGCCCGGGGACCGGGTTTTCCTCCGCGCCTTGGCGGGGCAGCGCCGGGCTTTGGGGGGGAAGGAGCACCGAGGCAAAGGGGATGGCTGTGACACCCCTCGCAGGGGTCAGAGAGATTCCCACCCGGCTCCCGCAGAAAACCCTGCCCGGGGGCGAGCGGCCAGGACGGGGTCGAGGGGAGAAGCCCGGCGCACATCGGGGGCCGCGGCAGCACCGAGGCGTCACCGCGGCCGCTCCGCGCCCCGGCCGGGCCGGGCCCCCCCGCGGGGTCGCGCTCACCTGAGCGGGGCCCGCGCGCCGCCGCCACGGGGGAAGCCTGGGCCGAGGGCGCCCCCTCTGGGCCGCGCGGGGAAGCGGCGGCGGGGCCGGGCGGGGTCACCGGGGAAGCGGCACCGGGGCGGCGGGACGGGGACAGCGGGACGGGGACAGCGGGACGGGGACAGCCGGCATCCCGTGCGCACCCACCGACGCACGGCAGGACCCGGCCGTGGGGCGCGCCGGGGAGGTGTCCGCGGGCCGGGTCGGGGTGTCAGGTCCCGCGGAGGCGAGGGGCTGGGCAGCGGGCAGTGCGCGCCGCAGCTGGAGCTCTGCGCTGGGCGAAGGAGTACCTTGGGCTGAGCCTCCTGCCCGGCCAGCGGGCTGCTGGCCCTTCTAATCGCATCTACTTTTTTTTTTTTTTTTTTTTTTTTTTTTTTTTTAAAAATAACAAAAATCTACCTTCAAGAATGAAGACAAGTCTCAAGACCTTCATCTTTTTCACCGAGCCAGATGGTGCTTTTCAAGGGGCAGATGCAGGACACACAAATTTCAAGCATGACAGCAAAGGAGTCCCTTCTGCTAGTTTCATTTTGTAGAAGAAGAAAAGAATAAAACTTCTCATAGATCCCTGGACTGCACACGCCTGAGCACTGTTAGCTGTCACTAGTACAAGCAACTCAGGAGTGTGAAGAGGGTCAAGTGGAGGATCAGCTCATTACTGTGATTTAAGAATGGAGGGGACAAATGCTATTCTCACCATAAATATTTTCTTTCTTGTTCTATACTGCAAAAGGAAGGACATTTAATACTGTGCTTCAAAGTCACATTGCAATCCCAATCTAACTGTTCATGTTGGGTTTAATATAAACAAAGTCTAATTGCATACAGGATTTGTAAATCCTCAGCATCACTGGAGCTACCCTGACGAAAGATCAGAATTAGGTACAGTATTTCCTCCCTGCCAGTAACAGGTTTTGAATGGAAAGCCTGGAATGTAAAAAAAGAAATAATGCTAAAAATCCAATCACTCTGACATCCTGTGAGCTAATAAGAGCACGTGAATGCAACAAGCTTAGTACTTCACAGTAATTAATTTGACAGCAAAGAGCTAACAAGAAAACAACAGGCAGAGCAGTGATGACTGGTTCACAGAGGTCACTGTCAAACAAAAAATAGGTGCAAACACAGTCGGTCTCCCTTTGGAAACAACTATTTCATTGCCCCAGTGAGAATGAAATGCCAAAGAGGGAAAATATCATGGTTTTGGTGGGGATAACAAATCTGGGAAGGTATTTCTAGTAGTAAAACAAGGCAGAGGTTTTCTTTTTTACATATGGGGATTTTTAATCATCCCTGTTACCCACTGTAGTGGCATGTTTTGGCTTTTGCTTTTTTTTCCACCCCTCTCTCAGTTAACCAAAGCCATTTTGCATATTCAAATATTGGGAAGACTTATCTTCTCTCACAATTACTAACCAACTAAAACTCTAATAACCTCTATTGTTATTTAAAGTGTCCAACATAGCATTCTGGAGGCAGTTCTCACACAATGGACTTTCTCTGGCTTCCTCCTAGAGAAGAACTTAATCAAACCTCAGATGCTTTCAGGCAGAAGAGCCTTTGGGGAGAGCAAACAGGGTTAACAGAAAGAAATGTGCCATCTGATTTCTAATCTTGCTCAGGGAGCATGGCCTATTGATTGAGCCATAAAGCTCTGTTAATTTTAAGATTTCCTCAGCTTTCAGTTTTTTCCCTTGGGCATAAACTTGTTGCTTACACATAGTGGCTAAACTATGAGGGAAAGGGTAGCTTCACACTCCCCCCACTCCGCTCTCTTCCCCTCCTCCCCTCTATTCTATTTGTTCTGAGCTCATCTGCGTGAGGATACATTTTCACACACACCTTCTCAAACCGGCTGCTATTCATCTGATTCAGGGTCATGCTTTTCCATACATTAAATGCAGGGGAAAACTGGGAAGGAAATGGCTGGGATTTGTGCTTGACGGGCAAGCACACGATTAGCCAGGGAGCCCTGCTGTGAGAAAGTACAGCGTCGGAGGGTATTTTCTGTAGAATCATCAAGTCTCATGACTGGAATCTGATGCCTATAAAAAGCTACTAGTATAACAAAAACAGTATAAACTGAGATCCTCAGGCAGTGTAAACCGGCATGTTCCTGAGACATCCAACCGCTACAGAATCACAGAACGGGTCAGGTTGGAAGGGACCACCCGTGGGGTCATCTGATCCAACCTCCCTGCTCAAACAGGGTCTTCCTAAGTACAACTCTTTCTTCCTCTATAACCTAGATACTTGCTTATGCACATTTTTCTCAGGGGTAGGGATGCAGAAGTCACACTCTTGGAGAGGCCGGTCAGTGCAGCCCTGAGCTAGAAACTGAGCAGGCAGCAATGGCACAAGGAAGCTCCCTTGCTGCTCTGTGTTTCCACCACGCCCTCAGTGGGACCATGAACAATTTACGTTAACACAGGATCTAGCCCCTCACCTTTAGCTAAAGCACCTTTTATGCTCTTAAACCATTAATAATATCTATTAGGTAACCTTACTAATCCCTTTGAGAAAGGATTTTCTCTACTGTACTGATGGCTGAACTGAATAAAAGCTTCACATATGAGAGGCCTGGTTTGCACTAAAAATGCTTCTCCTTTGATAACCAGCAAATACAAGTTTTACTAGCACAAGCATCTTTTTCTGCAAGCGTTTCCCAAATAAAATAGGCTATACTGGCAAAAGCACTTTTTTTTTGCTCATATAGCTGCATCTATATGGGGGATTTTTGCACGTAGTGAAACGCAATCTGTTTTAAATGGCACTTCAGAAGAGTATTGCTATCCCACAGAAGTTTCAAGGCTAGACCTCGAAGTATATACTTCTGCCTCATATCTGAAAGAGCTTTTTACAAGGTGGCCATTGTCATCTTGCAGGAAATACAGAGAAACTGAGACACATGGATACAGAGGCAGGCTGAGAGTGCTGTGCTCTATCTGGAATTTGTATTCATTACATTCTTTAGCTTCAGATGAAATTATGTATCTGTAATCAGACTCACTCCTCACTACACAAAATTACTTCTTGAACAACTGTGACAAAAACAGTGGTTGTTTCAAAAGCACCATAATTCTGTATAAAGGAAAAGTCCTATTGAAAATCAAATAGGTAAATGCCATTCTGAATGACCTAGACATTTTCTGTACTGTCAAAGGTAGACCTAACTCATGAAAAAATAAAAACACTAAGAGGTTAATCTGGCTTCTTTGCTCCTGCCCATGCTTCTTTAACTGAAAACTGTTTTTTAACAGAGATTTGCTCTCTAAAAGAAAGGGTCCTACTCTGAACAGCACTTGGAAAAAGAGGGCTTTAACAGACAGAAACAAAAGACCTGACCAAACTGGGAACTCTTCATCTGAAGCAGGTACAACGAGAATCTGGAAGATGAGTCACAGAGAAATACAGTAGAGCCCTCAACAGGTTTTGAAGAGCACCTATTGAATGCCAGCTCTCAGCACAAGTGTCAGGCAGGATGGGGACATGGGGGAGACAGCAGGACAGGGTGGCAGGGATATACTCACAGCCTCAGCCTCCTGTTCCAACTGCACCTGCTTCAGCACAGCTGGAGTCCTGCTCCCCTCACCTCAGCTACCTCGCTGGGCTTCATGGGCAACGTGTTGACTGACTGATCCTCTTCAGTGACCCTCTGTGCTCTGGGAGGGGTTGCAGCCGAGCCCCAGGTTCGCTGTGGGGAATGAAGCGTGGCTGAATCTTGTCCCCCCGGTGCAGTGCAGTCAGGTACCTGCCTCAGGCAGGTCTCCGCACACAGCAGCGTCCCTTCGCCAAAGGGGCTGAGTTCAGGGATCTGCTCCAATCTCCAGAGTAAAGGCACCAAACACCATTGGGTGGATATCCCGTGTGATATTCAAGAGCTCTCCGCTGCTTGTTGACGGCCCAGAGTGTTCTTGTTTTCCTCGCACAGTCTGTCCTCTGCAGTCCAAAGCTGTAGCCTTATAACCAGGCAGTGACTTCCTCTGAAGTTGCTTGTATTGACCTAAATAGGTTGGGGCGGGTGAGGACACACAGAGAACATGAAAAAGCTGTGCTGGTTGCCCAACAAAGAAGTGTCTGCTTTGTGGTGAGCACTTTTAACATATAAGCACTTTTAACATACTGCTAAAGAACATGATTTTCATGTTTGTTTAAGTTCACACCAAAAGGCTTGCAAAGTAGCAAAGTGGGTAAAAATAAAATCTGCATTTAAGTGGTAAACAAAACAGTTAAAACTTGACTTCTTGTAATTTGAACGCTACTTACTGAGGCAGCGCATTTAGAAGTGCATGGGTGCTTTTTTTCTGTACATTCACCCGTGATTGATATATGTGATAGATCTAGAAAATTAACTTTAGGATGGAGCAATGTTAAAAACAGCTGTCCTGAGAAAAGAAGTGATTATCAGGGAATGGTGACAAGAAGGAGATGTTTCCCTCTGATTTTAAGTGGAGTTCAGAGGCAAAAAATGGCTGATAGCTTTGCAATGCCGTAAGAGAAATAGAGTACTGAAACGTGAGTCATGTCAAAATAGACAGTCAGTAGCTCTCCATGAGTACCTGAACATGAGCTGCTTTTTTTTTTTCCACAAGCAAGTAGCACAATGTAGAGGAAGTATCTACACCTACTTCCTGTGGGCAGGCTGCAGCCCGAAGTCCTGGTCTTAGGCCTGAATTTCCCTCTCTTTACCCCATTTTTACCAGCTGTAAGTCAAGATGACTGCATTCAGCCCTCTGTAAGTTGCTTTGAAATGAAGAAAAGAGGCATACAAGAATTCATCTTTTGCATGGAGATTGACACAAACAGCATGGCCTTGGTGCTGTATGTCAAAAGTAATTTTCAATCTGTTCATAGTTAAATTGCACAGTTTTGTTTCCATGAATCTTATTATATTAAACCAAAACTGTTGTGCAGTTCTGCTGTTTGCAAAAGAACGTCAGAGTGAGATTTGAAAGATGATTGTGATATGGGTGACTCTCTGCTAGGGCCAGAATCAAGGCACTCCTATAAGAGCACCAAAGTGTCCCAGTTCAAGCAAGGAAGATGTTTCAGTGGGGCAGAGCAGTAGCACTGTCACAGTTAGTGGAGCTCTATAGATTTATCCCAGCTGAGAGCTGCCCCACATGCCTCATGGTCATCTGCCCAGTGCTATTTAGCCATTGCAGGCCTCTAGCCAGAATGTCCAGACTGCCTCACCCACCACGTTTGCTGCATGGACATTGGCTCCAAGCAAGGCCCTCTGCTACCACACTAAATCACAGGAGAGGGTTATTAACAAAATTTTCTGAATCATCTTCTGCCCTGCTCAGTATCTATCAGTCATAAATCAGTGCCTGAGTATGCTGTGGGATTAAAACAAAATGGATTGCAAACTCTATATGACTAGGGTGCTAACATCTGCCATTTCTTCCAAAACACCTGAAAAAGCACTTACACTGTGACAGCTTTTTTATTCGCCAGGCTACAAGCAGGTCTTCTTGTTCTGTTATTTCCCTGCCATGATCTTCTCAGAAGTGGAGGAGCTTATTAAAAAAGAATAACCCTAAAACTTCTCCACAGCCTTCTGCCATTTCTGAGTAATAGTCTTGCCCCCTCAGTGTTTACAGCTGTGGTTGAGATCCTTACCAAGAACATTATTAAGAATAAATTATAATATGTGGAAATAGTAGTGTGAAATATACTGATACTGTTATACCAGGATAAGAAAACAAACCACTGCTTCAGAGATGGCAAGAGCAGAAGCACATGGATCATGTTAAACAGACACTGGGTCTAACAAACCTACACAGGTACTGAAGTGTTAGCAGGGTGCAGAACTACAACAGGAAAGTGTGTTGTTCTAGGGTTTTTTGCTTAAAAGATGAGAGAGAGGGCCTAGGGGAAGGGAACGCATGAAAAAGAAAAGGATGAACTTTTTTTTTTTTTTGGCTACTCCACATGGGGTTTTCCTCTGTTTAAATGCTGAAGGACAGAAAGATTTTAAATTAAAATCTTAATAAATATATCCCTGAGGCTAGTAACATTATTACATCCAAGATGATTACAGCAACCAAGCCACAAAATACATATATATATTTATTTGAAGCATAATAAGCCTCAGTATTTAGTTAGAAGAAGGCTAGGCAGCTAACTGACTTCCAAACTAGTGAATTTCCCATTCCACTCTACCACATGAGCACAGCACCTGGTTTGCAGAGCTTGTTTCATTTCTGTACAAGATAACATTATTACTGCTTATATTTTAGATATATATATACATATGTGTAAGAATTATTAATTTTCAGATCATATGCATGAAAGTGGGGAGGAAGAACCCCAAGTTTGCAATAGGAGATATGGATAATCATTCAACTTCATTGTGAAAGAGGAATCTAGGTCCCCCAGATTGCTCAAGTGAGGCATGTTTTCCTTGAGACATTTGCCTTTTTCAGTCGATCCTAGTCTCAATATAAGATTTTGCACTCTACGTGTTTGTGTAGAGCATTGGGTTTTTTTTAATTATGGAAATTTTTTAATAAAGGATACAGGGAAAATATGGGATACAAAGAAAAGGATGCAAGCTGATAAAGATGATTAAATCATAGAGCGACTGCGGAGTGGGTCATGAAGTGTTATAATCCCCAACTCCCCTCTGCTTACTGCCTCAATGTGTTAATGCATCACACTTTAGTACAGTGACACTTTCAGCCCTAGGTGGAAATTCACACATGATGAAGAGGTGGAGGAGGATTTCCAGATGGTCAGACCTCAGGGAGTGCGAAAAGGTGGGGGGAGGAAGGGAGAAACTGCTGAAAGGAATCGGACTTTGGTCACATCAGTAATTTCCAGCTGAAAATGGAATATTAAAAAAACCACCCAAACCCCAAAAAGCAATCACTAAGGATCCCAGACTGGGGCCAGGTGCATTCAGGTTTGGACATTGTGTATGATAAATCCTCACCAATACTGGTTGTGAAAGATCCCTTGGAAATATTGGTTTATTTGTGTGCAACAGAAAGGTGTGAGCTTCATTTCTTTGGCCAGATTTTATCGTTGGTACTAAAGCACCCTGACACAGACCCAATTAGTTGTTTTATTCTCCACAATTCCTCTTTACTAGAGGTTATTGTAAACTGGTACTTGCTCTGAATTGTGCACAAATTTTCACTCCATCAGAGGCTGTACTTCGCTGCTGCGTCCTTTGGGACCCGCTTTCACAGGGCCACCTCTACAAGAAGAGTGAAGGGCACTGAGAGAAAATGCAAGGCCTGCATCCAGTTGGTCCCATCACACCCCAAAACAGGCCCCACTTTCCCTTTAGGGGAGCATAAGGCAGCAGCTGCTATCACACAGCTGGACTTCTCTAAGACGACCTCATTTACTGTGGTCTTTCGGGGCAAATGGGAAGGTAGTCACAGGCCAGAGTTCAAGGGGTCTGGTCCTTCAGGGTGAGAGGTGCTAGAGCTGTATAAAGAATTAGCAATAGATGGTATTTTGTACAGCCACAGCTTTTTCCAGATGTCAGGGTCAGAGAAAATTTAAGATAATCAGTTTTTTAGGCATCACAGAACCCCTATATTTTGTGTGTGTGTGTTAAAGCTTGTCTCTTCATGATGACATAAAAATTGAGCATTAGGTATGGTGGCTCAGACTGCTCTTGCTTCGTTCAGCTTCAGGTGTTTCTTGGGTCATAGGCATTTCCCCTACCACAAAGTGTGCACTTGAGCTGCCAATAGTGTGCAGTCACACTGGAAAGGTGCATTTTGTTTAATATCATCAGTATGATTGCATGCTATTTACCTGTATTTCCTGGACAGCAACTAAGTAAATTGACCACAGCCAGGTGAACTACTGAACAAGTATCATGAGAAATAAGGCTGTTGCACAGATTCCACTTTGGGGAAACGTCTGTTGGATGTCCACTCCCTGTCACTCCCAGTACAAACCATGTTTGTCCATGCAGGTCAGGACAAAGTTCAAGGAGACAGAAGACACTTACTGAACTTCTGCTAGAGCAACTTCAAATTTGTAAAATGTGTGGTTTTAACTGATGCTGAATTCCTTCCTCCACTGATTGACTTTCTATGTTAAAATCACATGTCTCATAGCAAAATGCAAAGAAACCTTGAGCATCTGATGTGGTAGTGACTTCCATGATGACATATTTAAGATGCCCAGGTGCCTGTCACTGGCTTTAGTGGCAAACCAAAGGCCTCTGAGCCTTGCAAAGCCTGCAGCATCCATCTCGCACTTCAGTCCCTTACAAAGACTAGATGAACATCTCTGACTTTCTTCCCTAAGGACTCAGTGCAGCAGGTGTTTTCAGTCTGCCCACCTTCCAGATCAGGTGTCCAAAAATGCAGCAATAAATATAATTTTTTTTTTCTTCCCGGTTTCTAAAAGAGCTCAGGGTGGGTGGAGGATATGGATGTAGGCTGTTTTTATTCAAACCTTAATTTAGTCAGTAGTCCAACGGTTCATGAAGAAGAGCTGGGCTCAATCTTCTTTCCTGCCTGACAGGAGTCCCAGGAAGCATGAGAGGCAGCTCAGATCTTCTTGGAAGGAGCAGGCCATGGGGTGGTGCTGGGACAGGAGCACTCCCCAAGCCTCCAGCTGAGTCAGTGTGTGACCAAAGAGAGCAGGAACCCACAACTCTGTAAACAGACAGTTTGGAGAGCCACAAGCCCAGGCCTCCCTTCTTCCCACCCTGCTAGCCAAAACATTTGGAACTAGCTAATTCACATGAGACCAGCTTTAAGAGGATGGAGGCAGTCCCCTCCCTGGCACAAAGCATACCCCAGTAGGCGCACTCTGCTGGGAGAGGAGACATACACATTCCCTGGGGCAGAAGGGAATTGAGCCATGTGAAATTCCCCATGTTCGGCACTAGCCTTTTGAGCGCCGAGCACAGTGTATACAAAACACTGCTGTGCTGCCAACCACCCTGCCTTTCCCTTGCAAGAACGGACCCACGCTGTGTTCTTGGAAGAAAGCCAAGAGAGAGCCTAAATTGTGAAGCCCAAGGGATTCTCAGGCCCCAAGCAAGGTAGATTTAAGAGGCTGTGTTGCCCATGGCTTGCTCAGGCAGAGGAGCAGCCTCTTGGTTTTGGTGGCTGCCATTTTGAGGTAGAGCATGACTCAGGAAACATCACTACAAAAGGCAAAGATTTGTGGTGCCTGCCAAGAACTGGCATTGCAACAGTCCCCAGTGATGCCCAAGACCTTTTCTAAGCCTGCTTCCCCAAAACCAAAACATCACTGTCATTGCCATGCTAGCAGTCCACAAAGCACGAGCAGAGGCAGCTCCCCCCTAGAGTCCAAACCGCTGCACAATAAATTCTGTACAGACGTAAAGTTGCCAAGTGACTCTCTTCCCTCTTGAAGTGACAAGGCACAAACTTGCAGGATTAAGTGTGTAGCAAAATTAGTCCTGCTGGAACTTACTTTCTGTCTAGGTAGCAAGGCTGAGTTTGTTTAACAGTAGTGGTTAAAGGACAATAAAAGAATACAGAGGTAAGTAAGGGTGGATTTAGACAAGGCAAAGCATTAACAGTCTGTATTAAGACTTGAAAGTGGTTGGTAGCTGTCAATGAAGACAGTACTTAGAGCAGAAGTGGAAGAGCTGAATGAATAGAACGATAAATTGATAGAGTATTTGGCCATAACCTGGGACTGCTGCTGTGAATGATTACAGGCATGCAATAAGGCAGGAGTAAACAGCTCCCCAGCCCCACGGCTGGGATGTTTTGTTATTTAGCAGAGACCACCTGGTGTACATCAGAGAAGACTTCATCTTCTCACTATGGACTTCCAGACTTTAGAGGTTACGCTGGTTTTGGGCTTTTGACACAAATACATGCAAAAGGCCTTCCCAGCAGGAAGTGCCTACCTAACTCCTTTAACTGGGAAGCCAAAATTAACAGTCTTGCTAAGACACCTTTCCTACCCTCACCCCTTGGTTATCTCCCAAAACAAGAGGAACCACAAAGGAGCCTGTGATGACTGAAAGGGAGGTTCTGCCAGCAGCAGAGCTCCCTCTGTGCATGCGTCACTTGCTGCAGCCTGTCTGGGGTGACAGTGCTGTCAGCAGGAAGGGGTTACCAGGAGAGGTGCGGCTGCAGAGCTTTTCACCTTTCACTTCCCTAGCTTTTCTGCAGCTAGGAACAGGCTACAAGTGCATTCCAATTTCTACATTTTAGGATAGTGTGTTCATCAACTTGTTTAATTGAAAGTCCTGGGAAATTACTGCTTTTTAGGAAAAAAGAAAGAAAACAAAGTAAAGCACACATCTCTTTGTCATAGACTTGCATTTCAAAAACTCCAAACCTATTTAATACCTTTGACTTTACCTGATTTTTGTCTCATAGCGAAGACTGTTTCCCTGGAATCTATATCCCTATTTCTTTCCAAAAAAGAAGAACAAAAGATTAAGTTTTAACTTGGTGTTGATGCAATATTCACCCCACCCAGAACCAACTTTGAAAGCTCATGTAAAAAACATGAAGAGTAATTTTTACTTAGCTCTTGTTATGAACAATTCAGAGATAAGAAACAAGGCAAGACACGTCTCAGCTGCAAGTGTGAACATGATCTCAACACTGCAACATTTTCCTTGCCTGGCTAGAGATGGGTTGGCAGCATGAGGTATATGAAGGTAGGTTACAGGTGACAAGAATGTAAAAAGCCTGTTATTAAACTAGGTGTAAGCAGTCTTGGAACTTCATTAGGGCCAGGGAATTCAGCCCTGGACATTGCACCTGCTTGATTATTCACTATTAAACAAATGCTGTAAACTTAGTTTCAAGTTGGAGAGGGTTCAGACACAGCTCTTCCTGCCCTCTGACTGGGCAGCGGATGGAAAGCAGTTTGTGCCATGGACAAACTCCATGTGCTCACCTCTTTCAGGAGAGAAGCAAAGTCTTCATCACAAGTTTTCACCAGGTGCAGAGGACAAGTCATTTGCTATCCTCCAACTGCAACTATAGAAGGGGAGTGAACTGCAGTGCGTTAAAGGTACATTTGGGCACTGACCTATTTTTGTTCATCTGCCATGGGAGAGACATGTGGAAACATTGTGGTTTGATGGATTTGATTAAAAATATGCTAATGAATAAAGAAAATTAAGTGCATCCCTTGGGCTCCTGGCAAGCTGCCAAGACAGACACTGGGACCACCAACAGGGGATCCTTATGCTCTGGCTTTTGCAATCCTTCAGACTCCTACTGCACAGGATGGTGACCCAGCAGAAATGGGGCTTAAAGTTGAGTGGTTTGCGTGTCCTGCCTCCACTTCTCTCCAAATGCCACAATATTTTAAAATTTATGCCCCAGGTGCTGGAATCAGCAAGCATAAGAACATCTTTGTTTTCATTGAAAAAAGTACTTCTGCCATCATTGTTGAGGAAAGAAAGCTTGCAAACATGAAGCAAGGGTACTCAAAATGCTTGGAAACAAAAAGACTGTGAAAGAGAACTCCAAGTTCATTTTCTAAAGCATCTCATTATTTCTAAACCAAATGCAGTTTTGGAGGCCTGACTTATGGTTTTTCAAGCTCCTGAGGCAAAGCTGCAAATGTGGCCTTTATTCCCACGCAGGAGAAGCTCTGCCTGCCCTCCTCTCTCCATAGTGTTCAGGGAGGGAATCAGGGAAAAAAAGGCAAATCAAAACAACTCAAGCAGGCACAGTATTACCCTCTGCTCCACAAGTGTTTAGTGCACTACTGTCACCATTCAAGCGGATTTACTCAAGGTACCACATTAGAAAGCTCTAACCTGGCTGCAGAAGTAGGTGAATCACATATTCTGCTGCTGTTCCTCAGGTAGGAAGCAGCTTTCATTAGCAAAGTCTGAAGCATCCAGCTCTCCTAGTGCTCATAATCCTTCTGTGAGTAGTTGTTCTTCCCATAGTGTGATTCATTCTGCTGTCCTGCACTCTTCAGAGCTGGAATTGGTCAGCCAACCATAGCTGGGGATGCAAGTCCATGTCACACAGTGGCACTGCTCAGCACCTAATTGGGGTACAGTCACCAGGAGTGAAAGGAAAAGAAGGGCTCATGTTTTATTAATCTGCTTGAACCCAATCAGACCTAGGAAACCCTCTGAACGCCTCAAGCAGGCCGCCTATAGAGAAATGAAAACAGAGACCCCTTGAGTGAAAGAGGTTCTTCCACACCCATGACCAAGGCACAAACTAGAAAATTAAAACCAAACATTTCAGCAACCCAATAGGTTTGGGTTTTCATAACACCAGCTTCCCAGCAAGAAACAGTTTAAATTTCTGATTTCTGAAGCCTGTCATTCTGGGAAAGGACACTTCTGTCAGGGAGGTCTGTGTCTGACCAGGACCATCTCTCTCAGGTTCTCAGTAGCCTTTTTAAAACTGAAGAGCACAATTTCTAGGAGTAAAACTGCAGGGTATCTTGGGCAATGTTGCCATGATGGTTTTCATTTAGAAGCAAGGAAGAATTTGGCTATTTTTTCAGATAATTACTCCTTCCCACAGTCCACAGTTGTTTTCCTTGTTTACAGGTATAGAATTGTAATGCCATCGTTTTGTGGGGAAAGTAATCATGTTAGAGAACACTCTTACAGACCACAGGTTGAAACACTCATCCAAACAGCAGGTTCAGTTTGTTGTATGTGTTTTCCTTTTTAAAACAAAAGCAGTACTATTAAACAGTAGGGAGTAACTTTCCTTGTCTCGCAATGCTACATGTGTGCACAAGTTTGTCCTTGAATTCTGGTATTTAGCCTATGAAGCCAACATGCATAAAGCCTCCAATACCCCAAACACTAGGCTTTAAAAACAAACTCTATAAACTCTGATTGTATCAAAAACATGATTCTGCCTCAAAGCCAAGTAACAAAGCTCATTGAAGAGAACTTACTGTAAACTCTGGAGATTAATCAACTCTATCAGGAAGGCAAGTGCAGAGCATGTGATCCCAGTCTCACCTCAACTTTTTACTTCCAACCCCCTTTGGAATTACAATGCTTAAGGGGCCATATGCTGCTATACAGTAGATCCTATTCCCATAACAGACACTGAGTAGTTTGGGGGAGGAAAGACCAAGCACCAGAAAAAAAATTAAATAGGATATTCTCTGCCCCACCCCCAAATTAAGGCTTTATATTTCAAAGAAAGCCCAGCATCTTTAGTCACCCTTAGAAACAAAACATTTAGTGAAGTACTGCACAGTCTCAGGGAACAATAAGTATTCTTTCTGGCACGCAAATCAGTGCTCAACAAGCAGAACAAACTTACACTTGCAATGCAAACTGGTTTAATGCCAGAGAAAACATAAATCCACCATCCTCATGAGAAATTGGATGTTCTGTTGCACAGAAGAATGTTTAGGCAAGATTCAACTTTAGCATTTGCATGCAAAAGGAAAATTTAATTTTAGGACAAGGTCTCATACCACATGAGAGAATCATACAGCCAAGCAACAAAACCAGAATAATCTAGCTAGTGTGGATTTCTACATGTAATTCAGGTGGCAGATAAATAGCAGCAACTTGCACGCTCGTCTGAGCATGCTGAACAGCCCCACTCTAAGGCAGAGCTTCTAACTCCTAAATCCACAAGATGGAGCCAGCAGTTCTCAGGAAGAGGTGCCTGCACCATCCCAGGAATTGTCAGCACTTAGCTCACAGAACCATACTAAAATGTTCTGGTTGGAGCGGAATACAGGCAAACACCAAGGCAGAAGCCAAGCTATGTACGAGTCATCATCCTCCCATTTCATCCTGCTGCAACCAAAGGCAAGCCTGCTCCTCACAAGCATCCGCAGACTATCTGAAGGAAAAGGTGCCAATCTGGGCTTTGGGTACAGCTGTGTAACACAGCTGTGCTCAGAACCCTCTCCTGCCTCCTACACGGCACTTTCCATGCTACCCTTTCTCTGCCACAGAATATTTTAGAAGTTGCTTCAGTAGGAAGGAGAGCAACATAAACCACCGTGGCAATCAGAAACACAGAGCTAACACCAAGCAAGCACCATGTAAACAAGATTATGTAAATTGCTGTAGTCCTTGGCCAGAAGTCATCAGCTAGAGAATGTTCCACTTCCAACTTGTACAGCAGTGGTGGCAGAAACTGCTTGAAAGTTTACTGTGAATCCCATTGCTCTGCCACTCCAAATTAAGCGGCATTAGAGAGCAGTGAGTCTGTCCAGGGCCATCCTGCCTCAGAGGCATCTCAGGTTCTCTCATGCAGTTCATTTACCACAAACCTATACACAGAATGGAGTCTGGCACACTCAGAAGACTAAGGACTAGTTTTTCCACACAGTGTTGCTTATTCTGTTATTCAAGCCACGAGACTGTCTAAAGAAAAGACAAAGCAACTGTCATTTATACAGTTGATACAAGCTGTCTAATCCAATTAGGTTCTGGAAAATTAACTGTGAATGAACCAAACTGCTATGTCAGTCCAGTCCTGAAAAACATGCATACAATTTCCAGAGAGCCAATGATGAGGGTCTCAGTCACCTCCTGCTCCCCTTCCTTCCCATAGTCTGCAATATAATCTTGTTACATATTTGACAGAAAGGTTAGTTCCAGACACTGAAAATCAGTGGCTGGCTGGTTAAAGAATTTGGAGATTAGGCATGCTTTTAGAATGCTGTAAAAATCAATAACAAACAAATATGAAGCTCATTTTTTCTTTTTATTATCAATAGTAATACAAATCAGTTGTATTAGCATGATAATGAAAAGTGACCAGTTTTACAGACATTAAAAATGTTTGTGCAAGTTAGAGACAAAGCTCTGAAGCTACGTAAGGAAAAAAAATAAGAATTTACATTGTATAGTATAGCATACATAGTTTAGAGGCAGTTTCATCAAGTCTTGCAATCACAATCACTTCCTCTACACTAAACCTCTCACTTGGTGTTAGAGATAACACCTTCCCCTCCCAAGAGGAACACCTGCCATTTCCATGAAGTGTGGAGATTACGGTGAAAATCATAGGGGTTTTTTTTTGTTCCTCTTCCCTCCTTCTCCCAACTATAAAGTCAACAGGAGGTGAACACTGCAACATATGCTTACAGCAATTAAGGAAAGCTTCTGTCTACATAAGCTCTGAGTTGAACTGATAAACAGTATCCTCTTTTTGAGCAAGAACTGATAGACCTGTCAGGCCTAAGAACTGGGTTAATGCTTTAGAAAGCTTTAAAAAAAGATCTGGGTGAGCATTTAGTTAGATGCATTTCCCCTCTATACACCTCTTACTACATTCCAGATTGTAGTTTTGTACCTTAGACCTGAAGTGTTCTTGAGCATTATACTTAAGCCAGATACAATTCAACTGGAACTTCAGATGGTTATTAACATCTTACTGAAGTTTAATGCCCAGTAAATACATGCATACATGTTTCTCCTCATCAAGCCAAGTGTTCACCTAGAAATTGCAGTAGAGGTGTATCAGTCTGTATAAGAACACACATGGCACAAGTCATTGAAAACACACTTCATGCTGCATCTGTACTCCCACCTGGAGAGATGCTCCTCTACAAGAGTCAATTCTGCCTTTGCAGTCCTGCAGTTTAACCTGCTTTTTTTTCACACAATGACTTAGCCCTTGTTATAACAGGGGCTTGTTTGCTCTGCTCAAACCAGAAGGAAAACTGGAGCACTTGAAGCTAAGCCACATACGGAAGATTGCATGTAGCAGTAAACAGTTCCCTGACTTCATGTTAAGCCATTACGCAAGAATAATACTTGAATGCTTAAGTGCAAGTGCATAGTCAAGTCTTGCATGACCTCCAGCTGCTAATATCCAGTTACCTGCCTACAGCCATGCTCCAGAATGATTTAAGAGCACATTATACCAACTAAGAGAAGTCTTGGTTTTAATTACCCAGCATGCAAAGGTTGATAGAATACATCAGCTTCAATTCAGCCTTCAGTCTCCTCAGCTACACAGCAAGGCCAGCAGGCAGCCACACACTCCCTGCTGCCGAAGTCGTCCCTTATTTGATGTACCTGATCTGCAGTTACTCAAAGCTCCATTTACTCTGCTCACAGAGTAATGTGTGCCATTTTAAATTCACTCCACTCAACCCACCTGATGCTGATGTCCATTGATGTCCAGTGAAGCACACCTGGGAAGCCCTTCAAGGACCCCCAAACCATACTGCCCCTATTCAGAAGGGCATACATTCAGGCACTTCCGCCATGAGGTGGAGGCAACAGGATTCCAGTCCAGGGGACTAGTTTTATTGCCTTCCTGGTACAAGTCAGAAAGCTTGCTGCCCACTGTTCCAAAGTAGGCAAGGTAGCTGCTTTGTTTATCATGTTTTCAGCTGTAACTGGCAAGTTAAACTGAGTATGTCACAAGTACAGAAGAGGAATACTGAAAAGCTGCAGCATCAAGCCATGAAGCAGCAACACCTTCTTCCAAGTAAGTCCACCTCAGTGGCATAGCTTTATCAGTTGGGAAAAATAAAAATAACCTGAGTGAAAACAGCACGTGGACTGTAAGAATGCCAGTGGGTGACTTGCTGTTCTGAGAAGAAATTCATCTGTCCTATCAAATACTCTCAGGTACTTTAAGACTAGAGAGATCAAAGGCCAAGGCATGCACGTCTCTTGAGCCAATACAGCTGGGCTGCTCATTGTGAGCTTTGCTGAATTCATTATTCATACAGCAAGGACAGTTTATTCAGTTTTGTTAGACACATTTTATAACCCGCCTCAGAAGGGCTTGACCTAGATAAGCTTGTAATGTGAACTCAACTGTTGTTTATCCTTTAGGTTAATTAAAGACTTAAAGGTTAAGTCTCAACTAAAACCAAACTTAAGTGAGCTGCCTTCCTCCAGAAGGGGACATTCATTTGCTATGCACAATATACAGTCAGAAATGGACTTTTATCCATGGAAGTTCAAGAAGAAACTCTGTTAGAAATATTACAGCTCCCAGTGTCCCATTAGGTGCTTAGGCTTTAGACACAGGTTACACAGCTCAAGTGACAAATTCTGTAAGGAGCAGGCTTCCAGCTTCTGCTTCAAAACAGTATTGGGTATTACAAAGCCAACTTCACAATTAATTACACTGTTCACAGAGAAGCATTTTAGGAGCTGGTTAACCATTCTTTGTGCCCATATAAGATAGGAGTAACAAAAAAGGAATTTAATTTGACAAGAATGAAGATTACAGCACCTTTTATTTAGTACAGTTTCCCCAATCCAATGAGTTGCCTGACAAGATGAGCTAGTTATGGAAGACAATGAGTTCGTGGTAAATCCCTGTGAAACCTCAGGCCAACAGAGGTTCTGATATAGATCACATCTTACTTTTTTCAATGTTCAGAGATGGAATGCACAAAAGCAATCTAGTACATGTTAAAAATATTTTTCAACCTCAAATTACAACACTTAAGTGCTGAACAGTATTCACGACTCCTTCACCTCAGGAAGAAACACCATTTGTTAATCTAGTGCTGCAGTGAGCTTCATTGAACAACCACCTAGATTACTTTCACCAAGCAACTGTGTTTTAAGAATCCAGTTACACACAAGATACAGTTACTCTTCAGGTTTCTCTACTCCTTAGAGGCAGAAAGCCATAATTCATTGGGTAACTCCACAGCCAGAAGAGAGCTCTTTTCCACGGTGACAGAAGTGATTTTTGGCAACTGCACTTAATTTAAACTGAATCAGAAAGTTCATTTCAGTCAGCTGACAACAGAACATGCTAAGTACTGATTTCTAGACTGTTTTTGTTGAACAGACATGACCACCATTGCATAACTGACAGCAAAACTCAACATGTGCTAGGTTGCTGTGCATCAGAAACAGTACATATAAAATTAACAGTGAGTAATAGATGTGGCAACTGCTTAACTTCGTTTGCTTTTTGACACCGTACAGCTCACTAGCCAGCTAATCATTGAGAGGTAGCATATATGCCTCACCTATTCCAAGTCATGAATGTGTGATGGGACCCACCCTTACTCAACATTTTCATCTTCAGCAAGACAAGAGACAGATGCAGATGTTCTCACTTTCCAACATTATCATCACAAGTGTTCCAATATAAACATAACTGATTAAATCAACACCTATTCCACTATTCCAGTACAAGGGAAGGGAAGGATGACAGATGTAGAGTGTAATTGAGTTGAGACACAATACATGGAAGAAACCCAGGACAGCATTTCAAGGAGATAGTGATAATACTATTCCTTTTGAAGAAAGGCTTACAGTCATTTTCTCACCCCATACCACTAATTTAAGGATGAGAAGACAGACCCCAGCAGGGAATGCATCTGGCCTGTATTCAAATATCAATTTTTGCATTGCCTAAATAAGTCTGAATTGAGTCCATAGGCTTGATTCATGAATGCTGTATTGACTAAACAGAACACAGAAGAAAGTTTGTTTTAAGTTGACTCTCAACTGTCAGTTGCTATTTCTTACATGGAGTGTGGGGAGGAGGTCAGCAGATTTCAGTGTAAGAAATATCAGTGACAACCAAGAGAAGATGGAGACTCAAACCCTTTACCAGGTGTCATCTAGCCTTTCTGCAGTTTGTACCATCAAGGAGGGCAGCAACAGCAGGAAAAAGTGTTTGAACCTGAACAGCTGTGCTTGTTAAGGCCAGTAGAGGTTCAAGAGAAACATTAATACAAAAATACATTGTGTAACCAAGCAGAAGGATTGTAGTTCTGAAATTGCTTCTAGTTTTGAAAGTTGGAAGATGGAGCCCATTTCAGTTTAAATAGGCAAAGGTTTTGTTGGATATCAGAAATGGTTGCAAAGTTGTTTTCACATTTTGAAGGTGTGATATGCAAAGCCAAAGATAAGGGAGTCAATACAGACTTCCTTTCATGAATCCAGCCCTATATCCTTAGTGGTATTTTATCTATGCCACCTGTAGATAAATATTTACAGTTCCAAAGCATCACAGTAAGCAACATCTTTCTTTAAAGCTTTTCTTGTTCTTGCCACTTTTCTTGCCATTCTTGTCTTTGTTTTCTGACATTTTCTTTGCTCTTATTTCTCTCATTAAATCAAAGAACACCTAGGAGGGAAAAATAAAGATTAAACAAGATCAGCCACCAGAAAGCAGATAAAAACTACTGTATTCAGCAACAAATAAAGACATAGAACCACACTGTACTCAACACAGCAGAAATAAGTCTAGACAAAGATCCCAGTGACAAACACAACATCAGAATTACATGGTGTGTCAAGCAGTGGCAAAAGCTGCACAATCTTACCTGGCTATCAAAAAAATTCAACAGCCCTGTTTTAAGAGCTTTTTATTGAATACCATTTTTGCACAAAAGCAGCATTGAGAGCTCATGAGAACATTTGTCTGTGCCTAGCAAACATTTCCACTGCTGTTAACTATGGAAAGCATTTAGTCCTGTCATTTCCATGTAGTTAGAGGTGCACTCTGCTTGGTAGTATTCTGCTTGGTCTATAATTACAAAGGTGCAGCATTCAAGTGACAGGCCACAAAAAATTCTCAAGACTATGTTATAAGATAGATTCAGAGAAAGCCATGCTTTCATGTTTCTCTGGTTTTTTTTGTCCAAAATTTAGGCAATTTCACCCCTGTATTCCTGATGTCTAGGTACATACCATCTAAAGGTGCAAGAGCTGTTTTGCTGTACAGTTACTGGGTAAAATTATCTTTAGGATTACAGAACAAGAGTTTAGCATCACTCTGTAGAACTACAGTGTGTTTTTGTCCAAATGGGGAACTCTCAAGCCTTTGATGCTTGGAAACAAGACCATGCTACTGATCAAAAGTAGATTAGTTTACCATTCAAAGCGCACTTAAGTTTTTTTGTATTCTGCCACAGCATTAACACACAATCACCACAAAGATGAATAACCTGTCTTACAACACACCAGACAGTACTTATATAGCAGATAACCAGTATGCCACACAAGCTAGCCAGTGAAGACCTGTAACAGCAAATCTAGGTCACCATGCTAGTATACTCCAGACACACAGCTCCACTGCTGTTAATCCAAACTGATCAGAAAACTAGTCTAAATATAAAATAGGCTAGCCATTCACTAGTAATATGAGTTGTTTATAGGCAAAAGCAAGTCTAAATATTCACATTTCACTACATCACCCAGCTTATGCAACTGATAGTGACTTTCTAGGAACATTCTGCAAGTCAGAATGGTTCTTTACCAAACTGAAATTATGCCATGTCCTTTAAGCCAAAAGATCTCAATCCAGGAGTTTCATATACTGTAGTTTTAATGAGAGAAGTTCCTACCAGTAACTTGTGCACCAACAGCATTTCCACTTGTGAACTAATATAGAAGAACAGGAAGAACTGTCTAGAAGAACTTAAGAGTACAGCTAGCTGCAAGTGTTCTTTATCCAAAGAGAAAACTGCTTAAAATTTGTAATCTTTAAACAAATGCATTTTAGCAAGACACATTTGGAGCCCTTAGGATGCAAAACAGTAATTTCAGATCATCTTCTGTGAATTGGTGAAGTAAAAAGGCACCCTTTTCTTCAAGAAGTCCTCACTACAAACAAAATAAAGGGGATGATTGAAACTAATCTGTCCTCTGTACTGGACAAACACTCCATAGTCATAATTCATTTCTCTTCTGGAATATCTCACCACCACTGTTTATGCAAAAAACCAGCAGTAGAATAACATGAGAATAACTGTCTTATACCACCAAGGACAAGTCAAAACAGGACAGGGACACAGCAAAAAGTTCTTCTCACAATTCAAAGTAGTCTTGTCAGAAAACAAGAATAAAATCTTTAACCACACTACATGTAGCTTTGTAGGGAAGGGGGAAAAATTTCTAGAGTGTCCATAGCTTGTTATTTATTGGTGTTATAAGTGGGACACAGCCTACAAAGAAAATAACTCACTTCAGGGAATCCTTAGAACCATTTACCCAAAGTATTACTGAAAAACTATTGGTTCGGGTACAAACAGTTAAAACAAGACAACAGCATTAACTTGTTCCAGATCTCAGGTTCCCTTAAGCTAGGTATGTGTTTAAGTGTACACATTCTAGTAAGTTCAGTGTTTATTGGGGTTTTTTTTAATAAACTAGGCTTTCAGAAGCCAAACTGTGGACTTTTTTTGAACCAGCAAGAGTCAGCTACTAAACAAGTAGCAACAATCTAATTGAGCAGATGTCATTTGTCTTACCTTATCTACATTCGCTCTAGTTTTGGCAGAGGTTTCTACGTACTGCACCCCCCATTCTTCTGCCTTACTTCGAGCCTCTTCTACAGGCACTTGTCTGCGCTCCTCCAGGTCAGATTTGTTTCCCACTACCAGTAAAGGGATTTTATCCTCTTCAGCCTTCACACGCAGGATCTGTTCCCTAGTGCATTAGGTATTCAAAATAAAAATAACTGTGTTAGTAGTAGCAACAAAACTCCCACACTTACGAGGAGTGGATCAAGTGGTCTGCACATTACTAGTGTTTACAACTGAGTATTTCCCAACAGTTGGACACACACTTTAAAATTATTCCAAGATTAGCAGAGTAATGCTACAGGCTTTACACTGCTGAAAGCCTCACACTTCCAGGAAGGCAGTTTTACCATTTAGTGAGTAATGAGGCTCTAGGAAAGAAGAACAGTATGGCAGAAGAGGAACTGGCAGCAGGAGTTCACATTTGAATGAGGTAAAGAGTACAAGTGCCATGTTTGCCAAGTTTTACCTTGGCATTCAGTCACCATCTTCAACACACAGTCTGCATCACATCTCAATATAGGTCTGGGCAACATCAAGTCTTTGCCAAGGCAGTAGGTTGGGAACAAGTAGCTGGCAGAGATCATTCCTAATGGCTACCTAAACTTCACTCAAAGGAGAGAGTTATTACACGATGCTGAACTAAAATGCTAGCAACCTTCCTCCTTCAAAGCCTCCAGGAAGATATTTGAACTGTCAGCATTAACCTGTCATGCTAGGAGGACATATCGGCATCCAGGAAAGGAGATGGAGTGATGTTGCACACCAGTCTTGGTTTGTGCTGTTACTGGGGTAAAACACAAGTTGAAACCAGACTGACACAAGTTGCTGTCCGTCTAGGATGCTGGAAGAACTCTACCACTCTATTTTTAGATTGCTTCATTTTGTTATGAAGAAGAGCTAAATGAGGCATGAGCACAGTGCTACACCCTCTCATCTCACTGAGTTACCACACTACTTCAGATGCCTGCATTTTCCATCCACAAAATAACAATGTATGGAGAGTACATGAGACTCTAAAATAGCATTAACACACTGAAGCAATCTGCTTTTGCATTTAACTGCACCTTCACACATTTTCAGATTACAGAGGCATTGAAAGCAAACACTGAATGCATAGCATCAGCAGGAGAGCTAGGATTTAAAGACAAGCCCATAGTTTGTTCAGTATTCAACTTTTTCATAGTGTTAGAATTCTGGAACTTAAAAGGATCAATAATACCAATCTGCAGTTTGGCCTGGGATGCTGGTGACTCATACTATGCATTCCCCACTCCTTCCTGGGTCAAGGAGCTGGTACTTGCATGCCAGCATAAATATTCCATTTAACTAATTTCACTATTTGTTTTACTTCTGAACCATTGAAAAGTAGGAGATTATGCATCACAAAGAGCTCCTAGGCCCTTCTTGCCCATCTTCAGGGCTAGCATTGCTTTTTCATTGTTTTGCTGTGCTGGAATCTTGAACCAACACACAGTTAATCTAGTTACAGAAGTCTCACAAAAACACCAAACCAAACTGCCAAGATAAACACTCCCACTCTTTTTCATTCAAAGCCTTAAGCCTTAGGTTTAACATTATATTTCACTTAGGTACATAAGCCAAAACCAAGTGCTTCCACTTGTCTCATTTTCTTTGTGTTTTTTGAGCATTACCTGACCTTTTCCTCCATCTTACACTAAGAAGAGTCCTAGTACTCAGTTTTGTAGTCGTACAACAGTTGAACTGTTGGCTCCTTTCAGAGCTCCTGTTAGGGCAAACTGAGCTCTGCTTGTGTGCCCCATGACTATCAGCCTTCTGAAGCAGAACAAAGTTCCATATTATGTGACTAAGGAACAGTATTTTTATACCTCAAAAGATTTTGTGGTCTTCTACTACTGTTGAAACAGTATGATATGTTAAGAACCTGGACCAAAGTTCAGGAGTGCAAGGGGAATTTGCCTTAGCTTTAAGAAAAACCTAGAAATAAGTGTCCTTAGCTACAGCACTTCCATTACCAGTTAGTATCTGTTAACCTTGTACCACTGAAGCAAAGGGAACATAAGGCAGACTGATAGTTTTTATTCTGACAAGCGTAAGGAACTCCTAAATTTTCCCTATGCTTTGAGAGGTTTTCCTTCAAGTTATACAGCTGTTCCGGGCAATCTCCAGTTTACCTTCTCCTGAGGCAACAGGTATTATCAAAAAAGAGTTAGAACACTTGCCATGAAGAATGTGGCTACATGAATTCTAAAACCAGAACAGTGGTTTAAATCTTTTTTTATTTACCCCCCCACACTACACAAGCCGTTTTGGTGGCCAGTCTGGTGTCAGTTTTTACATCAGAACTGCTAATCCCAAGAAGAAAAATTGAAGTGCTTACTACTACCGTGTGTCTTTCTAGGAATACGTCTGCCTACAATAGCAATGCTTGGCTGCCAACCCTTGTTTGGCACCAATCCATACCTGAGAGTGGAGGCTAATCCTTCCTTTCCTTAGAGCACCTGCTTCTAGCAATAAGCAATACTGTGTCTGAAACCTGGCCAAAAGACAGATTTAATTCCAGAAGTACTGTTCTAAGATAATTAAACTTCACATCCATGAAGACTGAAAATTGGCTGAAATACGCCTGTTTTAAGAGTCCAAGAATCTGTTACTTGCCTGAAGTTGCTGCTGGCATAATGTACTCAGAAGTTACAGGCATGAAGACAATTAAAGCCAGAGGCTGAATACTCTGGTTTAGGTTATCAGTTACTGAGAGCACAATGGCCAGGCGTCACTTTCATTGATCAAATAGTAACAAAGGATGAAGAGCTGTTGTAGCTTTTAAGCAGTTGTCAGAGCAACATAGGAACCAGATATTTTTCCCTTACTAGGAGACAAACTACTCACCGAAACTCCGCTGTTGCTGTGAAGGATTCATGCTCTGTTATTGAAAAGACAAGAAGAAACCCTTCCCCACTGCGGAAATAGTTATCTCTGATAGCTGCATAATCCTCCTGTCCTGCTGTGTCCAGAATGTCTATCTGAACTTCTTCACCATCCAGAACTACTTTCTTTCTGTAGCTGTCAGCCTTGGTAGGTTCATAGTCTTCTACAAACTAACAAGAAAGGGATTAGTGTTTAGAATTACTGTCAAACAGTCTCAGTATTTGTCCATATTCCTTCTTTCACTTCAGTGACATTTAAATTCCCCAAAACCTTCTCATAATTCGATCAGCTACTAAGTTCCACCACTTTTTTTTAGTTTTACTATTAAAAGCAAATTATTTAAGCACTTAATACATCAAAGAGCCAGCTTGCCTAGTCAAGAGAAACTTGCTACACAAAACACTGTTCAGCCACTTCAGTACAATTTAAGAACAGAGTTGCAGTATAAGTTACCAGCAATCTGCTGGCATTATCTAGATCTCCCACTTTAAGAAAATGCATTTCAATATACTTCAGGTACAGGTATCTGAACTTTTAACAGGTGTAGATGAGAGCATCCAGCTGCTGAACCTGAAAGCCTGCTCCATAATTACACAGGCACATACTTCAGTACATTCAGTATTGATCAGACCAACAAAGCCACTGCCAGTTCAACTTAGTTCTGCGCTGACAGCACACATCCAGCATAAAAGTAGAGAGGTAAAGAGCCTCTCAGCCTCAGAACACAACAATTAAGCCCAGTTAAGTTGGCTGGCTTTCATTAATGACTACATCACCTGTTCAGATACTTACACCACTACAGCATGTGTGGACACCCTACAGATAAATGCTAACTTTTGAATTACAGGATCATTCCTGTATTCCTTCACATACTAGTCTGGATTGCCTAATCTAGCTTCCTGTATACGAGTATGGAAGAATTCATGCTATGAACATGCCTACTTCATCACCTGGCTCAGAATGAGCTAGAATATTTACTTCTGACTTCAGCCTTAACTGACCTAAATTACAAAATTAAAGTTCAACTCCAACTAGTAACAGCTTCTGTACACAAGCACCTGTACATAATGCATGACTCCTGAAGACTGTTCATCCACAAATAAGCATCAATTTTGTCACCTTTAGCCAGAGATGTTCCCAGAGGGCACATCTCTCAGCTTCCTACATTCTGCTCCTGCCAGTTGGGTCATCAGGTCTTTTGCTCATCACATTTAGTTCCCCGGTCCCACAAAAAAAAAAGCAAGCTGTATGAATTTGTGCTCTAGAGAAGCTGAACCAAAGTTACTTACCTCATCATACATAAACTGAAGTGTGAGTGCAGATTTGCCCACACCTCCACTGCCAACCATAATTACTTTATGGAGGGCCAAGGAACTCTGGTTCTTGCTCTTGCTGGCAGCCATTGTCCTGCTTGCCACAGACGAAGTACCGGGCAACCAATTATATCTGCAGACAGAAGAAGCACAGTCACCCATCCATGACTTTGGTACATCAGGGTAGCAGGCAGGTAAAGTGTCTCAGTGCTGAAAGACCAGATTAAAACCCTGCCCCACAAGCCTAAACAATGGGCCACTCCAATGCACAGGCATGCAAACCATGCCTAAAGTATGAGTAGGACAAAGTATTAAAACAAATACTTTCTATTTGTGACAACAGTATGATTAATAAAAGTGCCAAAGGTTTCTAACAAGCTACTCTTGTTTGTAAACCCAGCCTACAAGACTACTGTCTAGAGCAGTTTCCAAAGAAAACCCACTCTTTCTCAAACGACATGAAATTAAGTGTTTTCTATTGTTCTTGTTAGAAGGCTTTACATCTTTCTAAATATTTCTTTAATATTGATACAACTATACCTTAGATCTGCTCATAGGCAGAAATCAGGCTTTTGATCTTCTCCCTGTGTAGGCTAAGAAAACAGCAGAGATACACAGTAAATTGGCAGGAACAAGTTGCAAAAGCTTCTAGCAGAAAGTCTTATGACACGGCATTAGCATTTATTTTACACTTCCTGCCTTTTGATGCTGCAAATCTATTTTGCTTAAGAAAAAAAAAAAAAAATCCTGCTTTACTGCAAAAAAATCCCAGTTTCTATTCTTCTCCTGATGTTGCTAAGCCATAAAGGAGCAAGCTTCAATAAACAAGCCCTAGCTAACAAGCCTCTGTTTGTGTGTTATGCAAGCCTAGTAATTAAATGCTGGAGGCTTCTTAAAAATAATACTGCCTCTTTTTTTGGTTGGTTTTTTTAAGAGTAGCTGGACACAGTAGTTGTACCAGAAGCACAAGCAGCAGCTGCCACACTCTTAGAGCAGCATCTCTAAGAACAGCACACTGAGGATAAAAGCAGAAGTACGTGAAACAAAGATGTGTCACCAGCCAGGATTCCCGCACAGAAAAAAACCCAAATATGAATATTTCAGACATATGACATGTATATGGGAGATGGCAGGATACCAACTCTTGTGTCCTCAGAGCACCACAAAGGACCCCAGTTGTTCATATCCTGGCAGAGAGCTGTAAGGAGGCCAGTAGACCATTCAGAAAACACTGCTATAGGAAGTGGCTGTATCAGCCTTGATTTATAGCAGCACTCTTTATTCCAGAAGCACAGGAGCAATGGGCCTTCCAGGAGTCTCAAATTTGCCTGCACACAATTACTGTACTAAACCACTGCAACTGCCACATCATCAAGTGCTACTGTATGGAAACACAAGGCCAACAGTAGAAGTTACTTGGAAAAAGCTTCAGGACAACCAGCTGCCCTAAACAAAATTAACAAGAGACTAAGGGATCATCAGCCTACAAACATGCCATAGGATTATTTAGCCTGGAAAGGGACCTTTGGATGCAGTCCTGTCCAAACCTCTCCCTGAAAGCAGTTTGCTCCAAGCAATCCAGTTTATGTGCCTTGCATTTTGAGACTGACATGACCAGTCTGGACAACTGCCCTCAGAGTACACTGATAGTGACTACTTTTTTTTCCCCTTGTCATGACTTGATGTTCTGAAAAGCAACAAATCAAACTAAGTTCTCATTGACTCGTGCATACAAGAACAAACATGCCAACAATCAAGAAGTGCCCTCAGGACAGCATTTTCAAACATCTGAGCAGCAGTATTTTTCCATGCAGAGTTTTTTACTCACACCTGTTTGCTACATACATTTAGTACAGCAATGCAAATTAATCATGTTTAAGTACTCATTCTGGGATAAACACTGGTAAGTGAAGACAGATATTTTCCTCTGGTAATCTTCTCTATTATGTTATACATCAGCTCCCCCATCCAGGACACTCCTTAGTACAGAAATGGGGTGTGACAATTCCTACTTCTCCATAGGTTCTCCCAGTACAGCACAAACACACATTTGTTGGGGACAGTGAATTTAGCCATTGAATTGCCACAGACATTCTAAACCAGAAGAGAATCACAAGACTGATTTTTAACTCTTAGTCACCAGAGAGGCAAGAGAAGAAGGGAACAGTTCCCTGCCAAGGAAATGTGAAAAAACACAACAGGCAGTGTAGGGTATGCCCAGCCACTGCCTTGGAGGGATGTCTGCTGAGATAAGGAGATTGAGCAATGTCCCAGCAGGACCCCCCTGGGAAGGCAACTACTTTTCAGTTACGGCGAGAAGACGACAGATGCAGAATCCTCTGGGAGACCCTATGCAGATCTTTTGTAACCCATTGGCCTTTACCCTCTGACACCCACCCCCTGTATCCCGACAAAGCTAGCCCCCTGCCCCTGCGAGGGCAGAGAGAGCCCATCCCTGGCCTCCCCTTCACCGGAGTACAGACCAATAAAGCTACCTTCATGCGGAACAGCTACACGGGCCTCTCGTCTCTCTCCCTGCTCTGACCTGGAGGCTGCCCTGCAGAGCTGAGCTGAAATCATGAGCTGACAATCACTAAAGAGCTGACAGCTTCTGCACGGGCCCTCCAGCTAGCAGCTGAGGGAAGACACCAGGCCTCGGGAAGGCGATCCTCCACGGGACCATCTCTGCGGACCAGTCACAGCTTCCTCGGTCAGACCTACTGACCCCTCACCAGCTGTCATAAGGTAGCATCTGAACTCCAGAAGTTGTTGCTTTGCCTATTGTCCACATGGTCTACAGACGGTAAACTAGAATTCAGCTTGCTTGGACATAAACACCCAAGGAACAAGAGCTACAGATTGGCCACACAATGAGATAGTTCAGGGACTTTAAGTGTTCCAGAAGTAACACAGCTTGCTCGTAAATTGTAGAGAATGCTGTTTTGTCCTAGTTCAAGAGTAGTCTGGCATTCACAGTAGGAAATAAGCTGTTTTCTGGAGTGTGACCCTTAGCTACTTTTCAGTATAATTGTGACTGGTTTTAACCTGTGACTGTTCTTTTATCAGGTATCCTAACATTGTTGTAACTGTTGTGTTATCTAACACAAAGCTTTCAAGCTACACGTTTTTCTGGAATCACAAACTTAGGAATATGTAATAGGCAGCAGCACTAAGTCCACTGTGCTATGCAACAGCAATAAAGGCATAATTTACTAATAGCCAAGAGAAAAGATTTCTCTGTCCTGTCAACACAAATACTTCATCTTCACATGGTCATGGTAAATTAATTGCTGTCTTTTAGGAAAAATACTGACAAACTTGAAACAGTTCATCATAGAGGTAGAGTGGAGAGAATATTTAAATCCTTCCTTCTCTATTCCACCCCAACAATGGCCTGTAGAAACTGCAAGGTCAGCCTTACAGTATTACCTCATTCGCAATCAGAGTATAATATTAAACAAAACCCACCCAATAGCATACAAAATGGGTTTGATTGCATCTAAAGCTCTTCATGGCCAAGGTACTTGATCTTCCCTGCAGAGCTGTTCCAAGTGCCACTTGAATATTTCAGAGGATCAGGACTACATGAACCCCATGAATGCAGCAGTACGCTCACAACACAGCCCCTGAGCAGCGTGTACTCAGTGAGGTCCCAGAAGCTTCACACAAAGCATCTCTTCTTTGTTGGCACCAGAGGGAGTGTCCCCCCCCCCCCCAGCCCAGAACAGCCAGACAGTGCAGAGGCAAGAACAGAGGACAAGGCAAGGCTGAAGCAGTGTGACATAGGATTAACACAGTCAGTATCAGTGCAGAAGTACCAGTGCTTACAGAACAACAGGTTAACAGCACATCACTGGTTCAGAAAGGGGCACAGTGAGATTATAATAGGAATATTGTAATAAAACAAGAAAGGCATTGGAGCCAACTGTTTGTTTATTTTTATCTCCACCTCTGCAGGCCAAGAAACAGTTTACACAACATGGTTCAAAGCTCACATCTAACAGTTCCTTGAGGTTAAAAAAAATTAAAAGAAATCTATTAACACAAGTGGAAGCTCTCTCCTCTGTTATCTCTGAGTAGGCAAGGAATTTTCTTCCTATTCTATACATTAAGCATCCTTGAGGCAGTCAAGGCACATTAACTCATCTTTTCACAGAAAAACAAGTCTTGGGAAATCCAACCACTTCTCAAAAAAGCAGCAGTTTCTAGAAGAACCTGTGACAACTGCAGTTGCTTTAAAACATTACTCAACTCCCTTCATTTTATGGGACATAGACTTGAGGCAATGGGTCTTAGTGCATCTGCTGAAGAGCTCACTCTGAGTAAGTGTCCAGACAAGACACCTAATGCTGTGGGGTAAGATGCCTCCTCTCCCCTATTGCTCTTTACTTGTTGTTTGGGCACAGTTTACCTTCCAGCAAGATTTACCCTCCTCTGACAGGACAAGAGGCAATCCATTGAGCAGTCAGTCAATCTATTTATTTTCCACCTGTCATTTTACCCTCAGGTTTAATGACACCATGTTGAACTTCATATGCTAAGTGTTTTAAGCTGTAAAAAAAAAAAAACAAAAACCACACTCCAAACCTTCTGAAAGTTTATTTGAGGGAGTGAGGTAGGGGAGTGAGGTAGGGGAGGTGGTTTCTTCTGGTTACCATTCATCCTGCTTTGAAATAAACTGCTAGACAGACCTACCATGACAGAGAATAAACTTTTTCTGTCAGTATTTCATTTTAAGAAATTAGAAGTAATTACCTGCTTCATCTGTTTTAAAAGATAAGGATTAAGCCATTGACTTGATAATTCTGCATTTATTCTGTAATAGGTAACACACAGCCCTATGCACAATAAGAGCTTTGTGATGCTAGTGAAAGATGCTCCTCAGATCAAGAAAGGAAGGTTACACCAGCCACAGGCTGCCTACATGAAGCACAAGAATCTACAACTCAAACCATAGGAGTTACTAATCAGCTGTTTTGATTTAGACTTCTGAAGATCTCTACTTGGCCACAGGACTAATCAAACCATGCCACCTCCCATTTAAGTTATCTAACCCTAAACTCACCAACTACTTCAGCCTTCCTTTGTCTTATCTGTTTAGATTACAATTTCTGCAGGTTAACTAAGGCTCCCTGCACAATGTTGTGTCATTCTTGGCTGGTCCCTTGAAACTGAGCACTTCAAGGCAATTGTTTATAAACACTTAGAAAATTGCTTTTTCTCCACCCTCTCCTCAACCTAAATAGTTAAACTGCTCAGAACACAGTTTACAAACAGGACTGGTTTACCTAATACCAAGATTCAAAGACTATGACTGAATAACTACACGTATTTCAAACCAGACCACACTTTCACATTCCCTTTTTACTTCATGTGCATTAAGACACCACAGCTGCACAACACTTAAAGGAAAAAGCTCGTCACTTCACAAGAAAGAAACTTTGCTACAGTTCATCCAAGTACATAAGAAAAAAAAGAGAAGCTTCACTAAGTCTACCTGTTTTCCAATAAATATTCTGCTGCTGTAATAAAAGAATCTGAGACCCTCCAAAGGCTTTAATTGGAATTGCTGCTAGTTCTGCCATTCAGTTCGAGATTTAAAACTGAAATAAAGCTCTAAGCTCAAAATTGCTGAGATCAGCTCTTGTTCTCTTGCTGTGCAGCTGATATCTTTGGACATTTCTTTTCATTGCTATCCTGCCACTGAAAGCAGCCATTCTTTGGATTTTAAAACAGGATTCTAGAAACCCTTAGCCCAATAGCTTGACAGAGGAGCTTTGTTAAACCCTTCAGACACCTATTTTTAAAGGAAAATCTGGCTATTCAACCTATTATAAAGACTTAAATATGATGTCATCAAAAGCAAACACAGAAAGAACAAGGTTTTGCAACAGTATTTTAGTGATCCTCATTTATCAGAATATGAATTAGAGGCTTTGAAGTGTTTGGTTCTGTGATATAACCACAAGAATGCAGTCACAGAAATTCCCTGGATCACAAAACTAATTAACAATCTCACCGAACTATGAACTGTAAGAGCTCCTCAGCCATTCTGAGGTTACCCAGAAAATATTTAAGTACTGAAATTCCATTAGCTTTCAATGGACTGTAAATGCTCCAACTGGTAATTCAACTTAAAAAAAAACCAATTTGAGATTAAGAGGCATATTTAATGCCACTGAAAATTTTAGGATATGCAGGCTGAAAAATTACAAATGCTACTCTATCCTCTTTTGCTGTGCCAATATCTCCCCTCTTGGCATATATCCATTTAGTGGTTTCCAAGCTAAACAGAGATCACAATGTGTTTGGTAGAAATCCCTGCTTGGGATAGCCTCATATCCTTCCCCATGTAATGCTGGATGTTTCTACCTTCTCAGTTGTGGTTATAGATTTTTCTGGGCGATGTTTAATTGGATCAAGGAATTCATTCAGCTTGAGATGTCTTGCAGAGCACATTGGGGCAGTTTCACAGTCCCCATTTATATCACCCAGTGATACAAATCACCATCTCCTGTCCCTCAGTCCCCTCTCCCTTCCCCCTGGCAGTTCCAGCCCATCAGCACACTGGGCCTGCCAGTCACATCTGCAAGGCCACACACACCTCAGTGCTGATGTGAAGGGAGAAAAACAGTTTGTACAACTAAGGCCAAAGAAGGTGGAACTACAGCAGCCAAGCAGTTTCTTATACTGCTGCAGAAGCAGGGCAGTTCCCTGACCCTGTTCACAATTCACGCCTTAGACAAGGGGCTGGTGCAGCCACCACCCCGCTGCAGTGTCTGGGCTGAGCACTGGAGTGAAACCCAAGCCTCAGATTTGCTTTTGGCAATCAGGCATTTTCTCTCCCTAAGATCTACTAGTAGATGCAGTTGCAAAGATAAGGGCATTGGACCGGAACCTCAAAATGGATTTTGAAAACTTAATACTTTATAATATCAGGATGAAAAGTAAGAATTGAAGGCAAGGAACTACGTTACTCTGTACACATGAAGGGATCTAACCTCTTTATATAGGTTAGATCCTTGTTCCAAGTGGCAACAGCCATATCCCTAAATGTTACAGGAAAAAACCACAGAATAAATACATTTACTTGATACACTGAAAGTTACAACTTATACTATAACTGAATGTTACATGACACCAGTTTCAGTCAATTATTATTAGTTACAAATCCTGCCTAAACCCCCCAGAATTGTGTGTACACCTACAGACACTGGCTCTCACAAATGTGCTCTGGCAGGAGCTACATATACACTGCTAACTAACAGACACATGAAGCAAGACCAGGACTAGCAAGTTCACCATGTTACAGCAGTTAAAGGTTAAACCAGAACCTGAAGCCAGGTCGTTAGTATTCTCCATCTCCTACAAGGCTGGGGAAATACTAGGCACAGATTGAGGAACCATTTCAATTCACAGTTGTGTTTCCTCAAATGAATCAGATTGGAGTATTAACTTCCATAATAAGAAAGACTGCAGACTGTGAGATGAACTTTTACAGCAGGAAAGACCCTAAGACTTGCTCATCTAGAAAATATCACAGGCAGTATAAAAAGCAGTATTTTTAATATAGTTGTGATCAGGAGTCTTCTCTGCATGCATGAAGACAACCCAGATATCACACTAAAATATTCTAACAGTATCAATAGCATCAGACATCCAACCACTGGATACCAGCCAATTAGGATTAAGAATCCCTACTAGTGATCCTGGTCTCTATACCATATCTTACTTTTCACTATTCCACACATTCGTATGCAAAGCCATCTCCAGCTCTTCACTTAGCCTAATAAAGTTTAATAAGATCAAGTGATTTTTAGAAGAGTGCACGTCGTATACAAAATATTTTTTGACACCTGCAGTTACGTAGAACAGGAAGAACAGGAGACACACAAGTGCATTGCTCCTTTAACTGATCATTGTCCTCGCAACCTACCAAGTCTAGCACACTGCTCTTTCCAACAGGTTATAGCTAGACTTGGATAATTCCACCTTTTAGGCTATGTTCAAATCTGGACCACCACAGCAGTGATCCATTTTAAGTACAAAATACCTGTATATACTCATATTCCCCACAATCCTCTCCTTCCTTGCCAAGTACAGCCCAATTCTTCTTATAAATTTTCAGAGATGAATCAGTGCAGCTCAGAAAGCAAATCTGATGGCGTTTAATTTACATTTACTTACTACATGAAATTCTTAAATATATGCCCTCTCACATCATTCAGTACAGGACCATTCTAGATTACTCATTACAAATAGACAGACATTACCTTACACATTAGCAGTAATCTCAAGACAGTAATCTTGCTAAGAATAATCTCAGTGTCTAAGGAAAAATGGAACTAAATCCTGTCCAAGTCTGTAGCAAGGCTGCAACCTTCAAAGGTTTAGTCACAGGAAAGAATCAGTCTGGTCAGTTGGAGCATCAGAAGAGCAACACTTTAAAGCAACCCTTTAAAATTGAACTCAGATCTTATGCTGAAGTGAAATATAAGCAACTATATATCGCTGTTCCTAAGGAACTTAAATATCTGACTTTGTTTGTTTGGGTTTTTTGGGGTTTTTTTTTTTGGTTTGGTTGTTTTTTTTGTTGTTGTTGTTTGTTTGTTTATTTGCTTGGTTTCGGTTGGTTGTTTATTTTTAGAATTTCATCAGAGTGGAAAAAAATACAGCCAAGTAACTTGTTTCTGAGCAGTAGCTAAGAGAAGAAGAAAAAGGACTTCCCTTAAACAGTGCTTTTAAGGCACAGGAGTACACCCTCTCTCCCTGAAAAAATCACATATATCTATGTTTAAGTAAATAAGGTTTTAAGGTCATGCTGTAAAGCTAATACTCTTAACAGCAGGTATCAACAGTATCAAGAGATTGTCATTGCATATAGGCAGTACACTTGTAATTGCCTTGTTGCACAGATAGCATGCAAGCATCATAGTTACATAGAGTTTTATGGGGAAAAAAAGTAAGAAACCACCCTCCATATTATTTTCAGTATTACTCAGGGCAGATCAACTAGTAGAGTGTATGTAGCACCAGCAATATACTCTTTATTTCAGCAAGATGGTGTTACCTGAAGTGAAAGTAAGACAGTAGTGTCATTACAGCTAAAACCACTTCTTCTGTAGGGAGACATCTAGCCAGAGATCTCCAAGTACTTTCAGAAAGCCTCCAAGTCTAATATTAACACCCAGAAGACATATTGCAGACACAGAAGACACATTGCTTTTACCTTGCAAGATCTTGCTAGAAAACCTAATAGAAATCTTCTACAAGCACAAAGACTGAGTTGATACCATTAATCAGTATTACTATGCTAATTACTAAGAGTTTATTATTTAGTAATACTAAGAGTATTACTAAGAGTTTGTCACTGTGGTGATAACAGTCTAGTTGCCCAATTACTTAGGGTGAATTACAACACCACTGTTCACACTAGTTAATTTGGCTCATACCAGAAAAGTGACACTCAGGCAACAGACTTGTTCAACGGCCTCACTCCCATTGACTTGCAAAGTGTATTTCACCTGTATTTCACCTGTATTTCCTTTGAAAGCTCATCCATGCAGAAACATGTTCATCTTTGATACACAGCATACATAAAGTCCACCAAACCACTAAGAGACAGTGACATGCCTCAGATAACCTCATACCATTTTTTACCTGGATCTCCAGGGGCCTAACAAATACAACAGCCAAATCAAACAGATCACACAATCAGTGTCTTAAGGGGCACAGGAGAGCTCAAAATAACCAAAATCTTACCTTAGTACCAGGTTACAACATGGTTTCAGTTACTTCAGTGAAAAAACTGCAACTATATAATCCACAAGAAAATTGCCACTACCACTGATTTTGCAAATTCCACCAAATGCCAATTCAACCAGAAGTGTGCTACAGAGTTGCAGGAGCTCTCACCACTGTTACCCAGTCCTGAGGCAGTCAGACCGAGTCATTGGTGTCACAAACATGCCACCAGACACTGCAGACAGGCCACAAGCTGCTACCACTGCTCCCCCAAAGGATGTATCTCACTAGATCATGCTTCCCTAGTGAACTGGATGTCTGGGATAAATCAGAAGTCCAAACATTATTTAGTCTGGCTTAGCTAATAGCAGCAGAAGCAATTGTCTCTGCCCATACAATTACATTCCTTGCTTGCAAACTGAAGTTAATGTCTCATGCTCACATCTCTGTTTGGGGAAATGTAAGCCACTGTTGAGACCATATTTGATGCAGATAGGCAAGTAATAAACCCCCATCCTGACTTCACTCTTAACCATAGAATCCCAGCTCCCTAGGGGCACTCAGGAGTCATCTTCCTATAGACTATGAGAGTACTTCCACTATTTTAAGCACTTCATTGGGGTTCACAGATGTGTACCGTGAGTCACTAAGCTTCCTCAATCAGGCAACATCACACAACTGCCAAGCACTGAACCTTTCCCTCCATCTTTCAATCAATGCATTTACATTACAACACGAAAAGAAACAATGGTGACATTTAGTACCCATAATGTAGCTGCTGTGCTAAGTCACCTTTAAATAGATTTCTTTACTCCAGTTCCCCCAATCAGGTAGAGTGAACTGCACATGCAAGAAGCTGCCTTTCCACTGGACTAGGAGCATATGTTTTCAATAACAGACAGTTTTCCAGACTACTGTATTCATATACTTCATACCAAAGCCAAAAGCAGTATTTCTATCTTCAAATGGGAACTGGATTATTACACCAGTACGGGCGTCTTATGAAATTTCAGTATCCCTAGAGTTAAGAATACTAAAAAGCTGTGGAAAACTTTACTTATGGGAGAAGTCTTATCCTTGGTCTCCCTCATGGAGAATGCTCTGCCCACCACTATAAAACACAGCCAAATGTGTTCTCTCCAACACAGCCTCCAGGGTGCTGTAGAACGAAGAGTGGCACAGTATAACACGCTTGGTAACTCTGGGTTTAGGTGGCAGACTATTAACTCAGAACCACTTGACTTCAACACAGAGAATAAGGACACATTTAGTTCAGAACACTTCTCTTTATGACCTAGCAAATGACAGGTCACATGAACATACAGAACCAGTGCAGAACATAAACCGCGCATTTATTCTTGGGTTCTCCTGGAGACATCTCCTATCTTCACAGAGCACTTTACCAGAATAAAAAACCCTATTATTCTGATACCTAGGAGCTCATCTCACGGCTTTCATGCCTTTCTTGGGAAATCAGCACAACAGGGTGCCTCCATACACTAATGCATGCAGCACAGGCAATGAGATGGAGACATTGGGGGTCTGTGTGTAGCTACAGGGGTTACAACCTCACTGGAATCACAGAGATGAGCTTGGATAGTTCTCATGGTTAGAGTGCTGCTGTGGATGGCTGGAGCAGACAAAGCTCTGTCTAGAGATGATAATAAGCCAGTTTATGGATCAGGAGTAGCACAGTCTGCAGGAGGACTGGACTAGACAGTCTCCACAAGTGTCTACCAGCCTCAGCAACTCTAAGTCATCTGTGCCCAGCAATGCAGTTGCTACAAATCTTATCTGTGGGAAGGCCCATTTTTCAACTTGCACAAGTAGTACAGCAGAGCTAGAACACTTAAAGCCAGTCCATCATGACTAACACTTAATTAAAAACCTTGTCTAACACTTATTTACAAGAGTGTAACAGGTTCATGATCTGCTATTGCCCCTGTTATACTAGATGATATTAGAAGACAGTTGTGAATACTTAAGGAAAGGAGTTGGACAAGAACACTGCTTGATCCCTGTTTTACAAGCTAAATAAAGATAAAGATGCACAGTATCACCACCAACTGGTCTGCCTAATATTTTTTTAAATTAGTTTCCTTCCATTAAAACTTCAGAACAGATTCAACCAATAAAGCCTACTTCAAATTTAGTTTGCCTCCTAAGACAAAAGTAAATTTCCAATGCCTGCAGAATTGTTTAAAAAATTAAATTGATTCCTAAACTGTGTTTTGAAACACGATAAAGTGGAAAGAGAGATAGGAATGTGTGCTTGAAACTGGTGCTGTCTTTTGAAACATCATTTCCTTAAATTTCTTGGCCAGTCTATTTTATGACATGGTAGATAAAAGCAGAAAGCTGCCATAAAAGTCAGTCAGTGAGACTTCTTGGTGAGTACACTAATGAGAATTCCTTACCTACCCAAAATGAAATCTCACAGTAAGCCAAGAACACTAAATAGCAGAAGAGTACCATCAAGGAGAGGAGCTTCTTACTGCAGCAGCAGTTTAGTGGAAAGGCTGTATCACAGATTACTATATACTTTACAATTAATTAATTTTAATCAGGGATCAGCTTCCCCAATTAGCAAAACCAGCTCTTTTCTGGAAAGCTGAGGCAACTGACATGCAATTTGATCTAAAACTACTTCACTTGTTAAATGTCTGCTTTAGAGTGGTGCCCAAGACAGCATCCTCTGGAGCAGGATAGCAATAACCTTATACAACACCTACTTAAAAACAAAAAAAGCCACTTTAGTTTGTGTTCTGCAGCATGAAGTCCAGAGTTCAGGTAGCTCCTACAAATAATCTTTTAAAGTGCTTTGTCAAGTTAAGTATAATCCTGTAATGTAGTATTCTATAATATTCTTGTCTATAAAGTGGGATTCTTTTCCCTGTTAAACCTGTGACTCAAACCAGCAGCTTGGGAAAAAAAAAAAGGTCATCCACATTAAATCTAAATTGGAAACATTCTTTAATATGTCCACCTACCATGCCCAAAATAGGGGATAAGTCTAGGTCTCCAGTACCCTTCAGAAGAATAATCTTTCACTACAGGTAAAAATATATACCAAAAGAGCTAGAAACCAGAGAAATCACAGCATCTGCTTAACTCTGCATGTTTTCAGCTTTCCAGTTCTATGCTTTGACTTCAGATTATTTTTGACACATTCCAAATTTAAGAAGAATATATTAAAAACTCCAGTTTCACTGCATTATTAGTGGCCTAAAACATTTCACACTAAGCTTCAACTGACAGCAACACTAAATCACAAAGTAACAGCTGACAGGATTAAGACTTTAACAAATGCTTATAATCCCAGAACTGATTTTTTTGGTCTTTGACTTGTGATCCAGCAAAGATTCCTAGTCAGGACTGCATTTCCATTAAGTCTCATATTCATGTAATCAACCATTATTCCTTTGTCAACAACTTCAGCAAGGAAGGCTATGGACTCATGGTTCCACAGAAAACAGTTGAAGTTCTAAGCAAGCACTTTGTTACCATAAAGATTCAAGTAGCTCCTTACACATCAGCCTAAAAAACATTCTCACATTACACAACTCCATGACTTTCATTTTGACAGGTCTTGAAAAACACATTTGCACATCTCAAGCACAAGAGACAAAACAGATCCTCTAATATTACTATTAAAGCAGCATTTGGAAGAACATGAAGAGATAAACCATGAGTTATACAGACTTATCTTGCTTAAATGACAAGACAACTTGATATTTCTGGGGCAAGCATGAAGGAAAGTTGGTTAGTCCTGTTTAAAGGGCTAAAAGAGCTACCAACAAAATTATTGCTCCTTAGCAGCTATTAACAAGGACTTTTTAAATACATGTTCTTTAGCCTCTTATCAAGAGGCAAGCATCAACTGTATCATACAACAAAAGCCACAAAATTGACTGTTAGCACTAGGAGAGTGAAACAGCCAAGACTGCTGACCTTGCTGCTCCAAGCAATAGCAAGCAACAAGCAATGGAACCTTATCACCACTACTTGACAGTGATGCAGAACAGTTAGCAGAGACATGGGGCTGGAAGGTGGATGAAGAAAGAAAGGCTAAAGAACTACAGTTTTTTATCAGTAAGATAAACTTCCAACTCAAGACAGAATAAGTTTGAGAATATAAATTGCTATCTAACCTGGCTGATAATTAGGATCAGCACCCCTCCTAAGTCAATCATGTAAAGTCACTTGAAGTCAGGCACACAGGGAGTGAAAAGCAGCAAGCACCTACATTTATCTACTCTGTGTCTCCCCAGCAACTGCCTTTCACTCAAACCCCCAGAGACCACTACTCCCATCCCGAGCTGCTTGCTACAGCAACAGCCACAAGACACCTACTGACCTCAGGCACTGTTTGTCCTGATACCACTGTGCACTTGCACTCCCATGAGTGCTTAGGGCCTGCACAGCTGCCACGAGAAACAGGCTCCTTCAGTACCCCAGCTCAGAGAGGCTATTAATTCCCATGAATTCGTTGTGTAATAGAAAGCAATTCATTTAATCAGTCACATGGAGCTTGAATTTAGTCAGTAAGAAATGATTGAGTTAACGTGCAATTATCCACTGCATGGAAAGTGAACAGGTTTACAGGACAAGAACAAACTGTGAACCAGATTCCCAAATCGTGATGCTAGGGATTGTTCTGCTGTTTCACATGGCCACTTTTGCTCTGTTCACAGGACAGTTTTGTTCCATGTGAAGCTCGGACCCCAACACTTCCTAGAGAAGCAAGTAATTTTATCCAGCATTTGGTCAAATAACAGTAGGTGCTCAATCAATTAAGCAGCTGAAAAACCTTAGAGCCCAAATGAGGCATTAGATCACAGAAACTATAAGCCATCCAGGATTTCAGTGTATACATCTAAGTTGTCCAGGCAGTGTCCCATCATTACTGAGTTGATTTGATCAAAATGCCTCAACTGCTCTTCTACACAGATTTCCAGTACCACTGCACTGACAGAGACAAGTTTGAGAGTTTTAAAGGATGGCCAAGAAAGGATATTGTCCGGTCAAATTAAGCTTTCAGTTAAGAGCTTTTGTAAAGCATTCCAGCTAAATCTTTAGACTAGAAATTCCTCTGCAGTATATACATAACACTAGCAAAAATAGGTCAGCTTCACTTTCTTCCAGGCATGCAAAACAGAATCAAGTTGGCTTACTCCAAAAGAAGTGAAAATAAACAATTTACTCCTAAAAGTCTAACACAGGAAACTTGTTTACAGGACTAGTCTGAAGGTTATTCTATTCCTAAATGAAATATTTATTAGAGAAAAAAAATACAAAATATTTCAGCATGGTAAGTTACCATCATCTGATCATAAGCAAAAATCCAAGTAGTTAAAATTATTCTAGCAAGTCTGCTATACATGAATAAGTGCAAAGATGCTATTTCAAGTACGATTGAGCTGTTGCTAATAAATTCTCTGTAATCAAATTATTTTCAGCCTTCAAGCAAATCACTTCCAAGAACCACAAGTCTGGCTCCCAGTTGTTAGTTCCTACTCTCACTTTGACAACCTTAATTGGACAGGGAGTATTTAAGACATTAAAAAAAAAAAAAGACAGCTTTTTCTGAAAATCATGTACCTCTGAGGATGAAAACAGACAAGCACTTCCCTGTCCCGCAGAAGAGAAACAAGGATCTTGGAACTAGGGAAGTAATGTTAGAACAGTTTAAAAAAAAAAAAAAAAAAAAGGCAACACCCAAAACTACTCAGCCTGCACACTTTAGCTTTGAAAATTACAAGGTTGCTCCTTGTACAGGTGCGGTCTCCTTGTTCCCTTCCACCATGAAAATACCCAGACACAGACAAGGCTAAGTCTCCTGTTCTCAGAACAGAATCGATTCAACAGGGCTCCAGCAGAACGACCGACTTAGGCCTCCACCAGCTGTTCAGGAAACATGACTGGGCTGCTTTGCCTCACCTCTCTCTCTGCCCTTCTCCAGGTAAGGTCACGCTCAGGCACCACCCTTCTCTTTCTACAACACCTCCACCAGTAAGGCTGCAGGGAGGATAAAGGTGGGCACAGAGAGTTCTCTCTCTACCCAGATAAAACGAGATCCCCCAGGAACTTCTGGCTCAGCTGAGACCGACAGCATCCCAAACCCTCTGTTTATCTCGCGCAGACGAAACGTTATCGCTTATCCGAGGGCACCAAGCGACGGCAGGGCAGCCTGTACGGGAGGAATCCGCCAGAGGAACGCTCAAGGCCAGCTCCTCCTCGCCCTTTCCCTCCCCCAGGTCCCACTTGTAGACAGGAGCCACAGCGGTCCCCAGCTCCACCTCAGCCCAGCGCCACTGGGAGCCGCAGGAGCGGTCGAATCCACGAGCGGGGCCTCTCGCCTCCCACTGCGGCTCCCGCGCAGGCCCGACGGTCACCGGCTGCCCCCGCTCTCCCCTCGCCCACTCCCGGTGCTCTCCCACGGCCGAGGAACCCCCGGGCAAAAGCCGCCAGGCTCTCCTCGCCCCACGCACCCGGGAGGGAGGGGCTGCCCCGCACCCCCGGTGACACCTTCCTTCCCTCCCTCTCCGCAGAGCACGGGGACCGGGGGGCTCAGCCACATCCCCAGGCTGCGGCCAGGACCCGGAGACTCCCGCCTGCCCTCAGCGAGGGCGCGAGGCCGGGACGGCCGAGCCCCCCACAAGCCCGAGACTGGGGCGGGGAGATCCCAGGGTGGCTGCTTGCTCTCACCTGGGGGCTAAGGCCCGGCTCCGCGCGGCGGCTCCAGCCCGGCTCCCGTCTCGGCTGCGCCCCCCGGCCCCGCCGCGCCCCGGCTCTCATTGAGGGGGCGCCGCCGCCGCCCGCGCGCCCCCGCCGCGCACTTCCGCCCTCGCCGGCGCCGCTCCCGCCGGGCCCGGCTCCCCTCGAGCGCGCGCCCGCCCGCCGGTCACGTGGCGCTCACGGGCCAATCAGATTGGGGGCGGGCCGTGAGGGGCGGGTCCCGCCGTGTGAGTGGCTGAGCCCCCCGGCGTGAGGGGCCGGTCTCGGGAACGCGGCAGCCGAGAGCTGCAGGGAGAGGCTGCTCGCCCCATTGCCGCCTCCGGCTGTGCCCCCCGGGCTCTGTGGAGAGTCCCGCAGGCTCGGTTTGACCCAAAGGAATCACAGAATCATTTAGGTTGGAAAAGACCTCTGAGAGTATCGACTCCAGTCAATGACTAAACACCACAATGTCAATTAGACCACGGCACTGAGTACCACGTTCAGTCTCTATTTAAACACCTCCAGAGACGGTGAGTTCACCGCCTCCCTGGGCAGCCCATTCCAATGTCTAATCACCCTTTCGGTAAAGAATTTCCTCCTGATGTCCCACCCAAACCTCACCTGGCGCACTTGAGGCTTTGTCCTCCTCATCCTGTCTCTGGCTGCCTGGGAGAAGAGGCCGACGCGCACCCGGCTACACCCTCCTTTCAGGGAGTTGTAGAGGGTGCTAAGGTCTCCCCCGAGCCTCCTTTTCTCCAGGCTAAACACCCCCAGCTCCCACAGCCGCTCCTCATCAGACCTGTGCCCCAGACCCTTCACCGGTCTTGCTGCCCTTCTCTGGGTTCACTCCAGCACCTCAATGTCCTCCCTGAACTGCGGACAGAAGGGGACACAAGGTTTGAGGTGTGACCTTAACCAGCGCTGAGTGCAGGGGGAAGAAAAGAAGTTAGGAAGGGCTCTGTCTTAAATACATCACATATTTTAGTGCAAATTCTACCAATGGATGCAGAAATTAAGTCTGAAGTCAGAATGCAAAGGAATGGAAGTGTCCCTGATTTGACTTATAAGGGTTGGGAGTGCTGAGTGCTTTATTAAACCATTGAGTTGCAATACTGTCACGTGTGTGCAGCACAGAGCAGTTTTCACTGCTCAGGAAAAGAAAATAATAGCTATTGCTGTATTTACTGTGATTATTTCTTCAAGTCTTTATCAGTTCCCAAATCCAAATTCTCTCTGGCCATTTCTAATGTTATTAATCACACGGTCAGGCACAGCTATCTTGCCAGTTACGAAAGAAAACATACATTTTCTCATTGCTTTAATTTGCTTAATTTTTCTAGGTTTCAATGTTGACCTATTTGAATTCCACACACTAAATTTAAGAGTGAATATGTTGGATAAAATTATTCCTTTGAGAAAAACATGCTTTGCATGATAACACCCACTTTGGGAAACGATGGAAATTATGATTACCACTGATCTCCGGGGGTTCAGCTCCTGTGGGACTAAAGTAATACATTAAATAACTGTATTAATTCCTGCTTTCACACTGGGCTTCTATGTGGCCTCCTGCAGAAGAGAAAGGGAAAGAATTAATTACATTCTAGCTCTATCTGCGGATGTCTGCATGAAATTGCATTTTCAAGTTGGAGAGCATAAAAAAGGCCTGTCACTTAAAATAAATGCAAAAAAAATTTCATCCTTAAAAAAGTGATAGGTGAAACAATGGCCTATTGCCAAAGCTAAATAACATGGAGGAGGAATTTGAAAGAGATTTACTAAAATCTGTAATTTCAGGGTTGGGAAAAAATGCCAGGGACTAGAAAAAAGAAGTTGCAGAGGCAGAAAAAAGAAGTAGTTGTGTGGCTCTGAGAAACAGCTGAGTACTTCAGGACTGCATAAAAAGGAAGTATCTTCTGAATTTTTCCTCTTCTCAAGGAAACAACATTTTCTATGTTTTTTGTAAGTAAACAGGATTTACATCATCCTTGCATCATCATCATTTTCTCTTCCTAACTCAAACTGCAAACCACCAGATTTTAGTTAACTCAGTAGGAGGAAAAAGTGAAATTATGAAATTAAGGTATTATGAAAGGTCCTGATTGCAGCAATTCTTTCCCTCTGCCTTATAGATTGTATCAGAACTGCATCAATATTCATCCTGCACTAGAAGCTGGCAGACTGAGAGCTATTTGCTATTTGATGCCATCCACACAGAGAAAGAATAAGCAGAGAAAAAAATATTGCCAAATGAGAAAGAATCCTGTTTTATAGGTAACAAATTAGCCAATTCGTGGTATTTCTAGGATTAAACAAGAATGGTTTTTAATATAGATTTTGTACATTTGTTTGTAGTTCTAAAAACAAATGAACAAACCCAAGAAGACCCAAGCAAAAATTAATTAGAACTGTTTACTATTTACCCTGTAACTGTGTCGCCACAGCCATCTTTCATGCCACGCAGGCAGTGTGGTGGATTCATTGCTCTGATGTGACGATTCACAGAAGACAAACATTTTCAGCAAATTGTGTCTATGATTAAAAACTACCAAGTACCTGGGAAGCTGAGTCTTTTCAAGCTGAACACAATACAACTCTCCTGCACATATCACAGTGCTGACACTTCCCCTTTCCCCTTGCAGAAAAGAGGGTCGAGAAATGAACCACATCTACCCTGCTTCTGAAAATTGTTTAAGGGAAATCTCCTTCTTTGTAGTAATCCACTCATGACAAAGAACATTTGTGTGATGCCACATTTTGAATTATTATGCATGTTGCCTAGTATAATCTCCATGGTTACAGATATATTTTTTGCTTCAGTACTTTAGGAAGAAAAATTCTATAGAACAATTTAGGGGAGAAAATTCCTTTTCATTGTCATTTATATTGCATTTATTTTATTCTATGTGCTTTCACTTTCTAAACAAGTAAAATTGCAGTAGAGATGGAAAAATTTGTCTCCAGCTGTTGCTTTATCCTGCCATAACATGTTTTAAACTGCAAATTCCTGGAGATGGGAACAGTATTTTTCATGCAGATCTTTAGTTTCTAACCCGCTAAGAATGTAACAGGGCACTGTGTGTCACTGCCAGAGTCATAAACAGTAAGTGTGGTGGGATGACTGAACAGTAAATATTTTTTCTTTGCAAAGATTAGAACTCATGCTTCCCTTCTGAGCAGTTCTAAATAGAAATTAGCTGAAGTGAGTTCCAGAAACTGGTGATGGGAAAGATGTAAATCCCAGATATTTAGCTCTTTTTCCACCATTTTCACACCTGGTTCTTCTTTGATAGTGTTCACATTGGAAGGGAATCAGTGCTACCTAAGAAGTCAGTCTGCAGATTTAGTGATGTAATTTGCAATCTTGAAAAATACAAGAAATCTGAAGCAGAGAATGCTGACATCTGAATGCTGTTGAGGGACTATGGCAGGACAGGTACTTGATTCACAGCTTTTACCCCAGTCTCAGTTTACAAAGACTGAGATAGGAACGGCTGCCAGTGATAACCACAAAGAAATTAGGGTCACTGGAGAAAAGGTAGTGGTCCTGCCTCATCTCCTGCACTGTGGCTGTGCCAGTAGCATAAGAACAGGCTAAAGCAGCGGGGAGGTTTTGTCCCTCTGAAGGAATTCTTAGTTACACTTGGCCAGTCCCTTATAGCACCTGTGCAGCACAAAGCAAGGGTTCAGTGAAGGTGACCAGATGCATAAATTTTTATTAACGTACTCCATCAATCCAAAGCCACTCTAACTTTTTTTATTCTACTTTTAAAAACCAATTTTCAATCCAAATGAATGCTAGTGTAAGATTGGGAAGAACAGAAGAAAGCTTGGGGAAACAGAAGAATGCTTGGGGAAACAGAAAAACCCCCAATTCGATTGTATTATCTAGAATGCTGTGATGTCCTGTTTGTTCCCAAAATACACAGTTTTTTGTATGTGCAGAGTTGAGCAGCCAGAGCTAGTCTAGGCTCAGATAACTTGTAAGAAGAGGTATATATACATAGTGTGCACTCAGAGTTTGTTCTAAATTAAAAATAATGTAGTCAAAGATGATTTTCTCTTTGGGCAAGGTTAGCCTAACAAGAAGTACATTTTACAGATTATTTATATACTTAAGAGAATGCAGCTGACCTTACCATGATTTATGAACTTCAGCATTCAAAAACCATAAAGCAATAAACTAAAATATATTTGAAACAAGCAATAGTAAATGAAATATGACTCCGGTTTTGGTCTTGTAGGACATTATGGTGTTTTGACTGTACCATTCACTTTATTTTTGTTACAAACAGCCGGAAGTCACCACACTAAAATAAAGTTCACTGTCAAATAACCTTTCCATTTCAGATACAGCTGGGATTTGTCAGGATCGTATCACAAGGTCATTTTTAAGGAGATTCTCACTGACATTTTGTGAGGTAAGGGATTTCACATTCCAGTTTTACAAGTGTTACACTTTTGATCGTCATGATTATCAACACCATGACAGATTTAGGGCCTGATCTTGGAACTTTTACAGAAGGAGCTAAGTTTATTGTAAATAACTTGATAGCCAAGAATCAAAAGAAAATAAAGGGTCTACAAAGAGTTAGAAGAGGTCATTCCATGGCCCAAAGCCAAGATCAGTTACACATGCATAATTTTTGGCATGCAATTTTAAAAAATGCAGTTAAGATTGTGGTATTATAATAGCAGTTTGTTTAAAATACTGGACTACTTTATCATAAGAAAAAAGCCAACAACATTTACCTTAAATGTCACTTTCTGCAGATTAAGCATAATAATTAGTTGCATACTGGACATAGCTGTATTTTTTTTCCCCTTTTTTGCATCCATATGATAAATATTCAAAAATCATTATTTTTTTCACTCTTTGGAGTTCTTTTCCTGCTTCAAATAACACCTGGTTTTGCAGTTGTTTTTTGTAGGTCATGTTTCCCAATTGCCAATCACTCTCCTTCCCTTTTGGACTCCCTCCAGCTGGCCCATGTTTCCTGAAGTGTACTGCTGAAGCAGATGCATTAAGTAAAGCTTTACCAGTTAAATGTAGAATAGAAAGTGTGCCTTACTGTCTTCCAGATCACACTGAAGCCAGTTGGGTAAAAACATGAATTATTACAAAAATAGATAAGGCAGGAAATTTTTTTCAGAATGATAAGCAGTAACACACCGTTGAAGATTTACCTCCCTGAGCTGAACAGTGCTACCTTGTTGAATAGCTGCTGTTGGAAGGTGATGTGAGCATACTTGAAAAAAATTCATGCTAACAGATCTTGTACCCCTTATTTTTAAATAAAATTTTCCAGATTACATTATTGAGAAATATATTTGATTAATAATAAAAATTACTGGCTTTTATAGCAGCCAGCATTCTAGCAGTGTGGGAGCAATACTTCAGAAAGAAAAAGATTTTGCAATTAAAATTATAATATTTTTAAGTACCTACTTCTGCCTACAAGCTCTAATTAAGTTGATGTAACTTAGAATGAGGTTAAAATGTCCTTCTGAAAATTAAACCAGATAATTTTTTAATGTAAACATATTCTGACTATGAAAGCCCTTCATTTTTAGTCTGCTATCTTCATTGCCATCAGTGCAGTTTTCCTTTTTCCGTGTTTAATCACAACATCTTTTGCACATGTTTGGGAGCTTTGATGCCCCTTCACTATTTAGGTGGCAATAGAATTTTTTTTTTTCTAAAGCACCTAACAATTTAGCAGAGAGATCTTGGCAACTGAATTTTGTAACAGAGTTTTTGTTATGACAGTATTTTACCTATTTGTGAATGGCACTCCTTCTAGAATAAACTCTGACATGACTCAGCTAAAAAAAATCAGACTTTTTTTGTACTTACAACATAACTTTACACTATTGTTCTGGGAAATGTCTAATTAAAGAAGGTCTAAATGGGAACTTGAATGGAAAATCTCTTCTGGAAGTTCTGTGTGAAGTGGTTTGGATGGTGAAACAAGTGGCTACAAATTTTGTCTACAAATATTCCTCTTCAGCTGCACTTTGCTACAGATACTACTCCCTAAATTTACATGATATAATGCTTCACTGTTTGTTAGGTCCTGTATTTAAATACAGAGGTGAAAGCCTTAAAAAAGTGGGTAAGCTGGGTATTGTAGGAAACCTGTAGGAACTTATTCCACCAGTGAAGTTTACGAGGAAGTTTGTGTGCCTATGAATACATTAATGTAAGCATCATATTGTTATGACATTATATTATCCTCAATTATAGAGCTTGTTAAGCACATAATAGTCATATGATAATATTGCTGCATTTGAGAAATTTTCACTACTGAGCTGAGTGTTCATGTTTACCCAGCATTCTTTTCTAGAAAAGACATGTTATTTGTGGTTGATAGCCTAATACACTCTACAAAGAGCCCCTCCTTTTTTCCATGTTAAAGAGATAAGAGTACAATATGCTTTACATTAGAGGATTAAAGAAAGTAATTTCAAAATAAGCATGCATTGTACCCCGTAACATTTGGGCTTTTGCATTGTTTTTTATCTTTTCAGTGAACAGTAACGCATACGTAGGATCTCTCAGAAGAGTCAGAGATTAACTTTTTAGAAAAGACTATTTGCTAGAAGCTAATTATGTCACTAGTAGCAAATTGTGATCCAATATATTAATAGGTTTGATCAATATTTAATCTGCTAACTCATTAATAAGCACATTGTAAATAAAAAAACCCCACTTCATTCTGTCTTCTGATGCAATTGACAGTAAATTTCCTATTCCTTTGGAAAAGCTTGGGAGGAGCTGTACAGATTTTTGGGGTCCTCAGACTACAAAAGTAATGTACCTTGGCCAAAATATAAGTACAGGACTCTCTCAGACAGTTCACAACCACGGCATAAGCTTCTCTTCAATCCTCAAGTTTTGTTATTTCATTATGGTGTATTTCTGGAATACTATAAAAATTAGAACAGGAGCACTGCAGTAAAATGAAGACTAAACTGCCAAGAGCCAGGAAGCTCTGAGTTGAGACTTCTGATACTGTGGGTAATGAGGGCAAGCAAAGAGGAAATATGAGGAGAAAAGAACCTATGAGGGGAGAGAGAGATATATATCTATGTGGGTATATATACATTTATAATTTAAATATTGAAGCTGTTGTGATTTTGCGCACCTAAAATAGTGTTTAAGAGTCAGAAATTCTTCTTGTCCCCAAAATTCATTGAAGCTCCACTGGATTTGTAGCACAAGAGAACTGCATTATGCAGTCACAAACAAATCCACCCACTCTTCTACCTAGGCTAATCTCCTCAAAATAAATAATTGAAATCCCAAATTCATCTAACATTTGCAGCCTAAAAGAAGCTGGTTACTGAGAAACAGTGAATATTTGCTTTATTTTTGTCTGGCTTTTCCCTTCCATTGCAGGACCATGTTTTAAGACCTTGCAAGCTGTGTTACAGATTTGCCTAGAACAGAATGGCCAAAGAATGGCTTCTTTTGACATTTTTTGATAAACTACAGTTTATTGAACAGTGTCATATCTTGGCTTTCTCAAATCTTGTTTTCTTGTTTTGACATTTTAATGGATGAGAGCAGAATCTGTGTATATCATATACTGCAAATCTGCACCTGTACTACTGCTGAATCAGTGTCTGTAATGCAAATGTTGAACAAATTAATGCAAGAAGTTTCATCTATTCAGAAGGAAAACCTAAAATTTACAGTAGGAAATAAACCTAGGTGTACATCTTCTGAAAGTCCTTGAGAACTATGATTGCCTTTAATCATACAAAACACCTTTGTGTAACTTTGAGATCTTTAGGAAGAAGTTTTACCCAGCCTTTCAGAGAACAATAAATCAAACTTTGACTTTTCAAAATTGCTTCGCTGCACTCAGGCATGAATTTCATCTTAAAGCTGGATTTCTTGAAGGGCAACAACAGACCTTTAGCCTATTTTTCCTGATCAGATTTTCAGTAGCAGAAAATGAATTGGTTTGATCTGGCTCACATAACTACAGTTATTCCCTTCATAACTCTTGCAATTTTTTTAGGTTTTCCATTTTCTATGCAATAGTTCACTAACATTTTAAATGGAATTATAACCAGGTCATAAGACATACACGGCCTGCATTTCCCCTGCCTTTTTTCTTCTGTACCAATTCCTGTCTGTGAAAACATCTGCAAAATGCCTAATGTCAATTGATACAGATTTAATCACTAGAGAATGGTCACATAACAGAGAGGTGGCCCATAATATTATTTTTCCATTCTCTGGAAGCAGTGCACAATGCATCGAAATTAATGTGGAATCTTCCTTCAGTTCCGTCCAAAAAAAGGAGCAGTCCTTAATGCTCTTTGGAAAGCAAGAGCGCCATGGATTTGGCCATTGTGGCTGCAGATATCCATTATGTCAGATGCAAAATGCAACAGTCATGTCACGTCCATGCTGGATTCAGCTTGATGTAGTTCTGCCTTTTCAGTTTCCTTTCACAGAGCCTAAGCAATGTGACCACCTGCTGAATCCCTCTTTTTAGCATGTAAAGAATCCTTTGTTTGGATCCGCTGGGCTTCTTTGACTTCTTAGCTCAGAAACGGTTTCCTTGTGGCTTTTCTTATACCTCTCCAAGGGTTTTTTGGGGATAATTTGGGAAACTTTAAATTCAGGAAAAGATGGTAAAACTCAATTCCTTTTCCACTTACTGATTTGCACTTTCTTATTTAGTTGTATATTAATTGAGATAGGTCCAAGCTACCAATTCTAAATACAGTCTGAATCATGCCAGAAAGAGTTGCAGCACTATTCTGCTGGCAGAATTAAGATTTCCTTAAACTTCAGGACTCATCTTTAATAATTTACTGGAATTGAGTTCATCTTTACAATTCTTACAATTTCTTGCCCAGAGACAGCTGTGATTTTACAAAAGTTTTCAGTTTCACTTACCTATAGCCAGCTTTTCTGCCATTAAGGTTCTATGTATCTGATGGAAGTTTCATTTCTTAGTTCTTGACATGCAAACAAGGCAATTAAAAAGTAGAAGCAGGTGAAGATTTCAGCATGAAAAAAACCACCAAACTTACGGTGGGGAACTATTTTGCAAATAGAAGTAAAGGATTCAGTTAGGACTTTTACCTATGTTAGAAGAATGATTATCTGCATTAAAGGTTAGGAATCATTGTTATATGATTCCAGAGGGCCTTAAGAGACCTCAAATACAGGAGTCTATTCTGGTTAAAAGCAAATGAGATTTATTCAACAGCTTGATGACAGTGTGGGAAACACTCTGTCTCATCCCCAGAATTTTCCAGCTTGGTTTAAAGCTATCCTCATGGGGTGACTCTGCACACAAGTTCCTTCTGACATGTAGTTTAACAGTTGGCTTTTGACATAGCCGTTGCATGACACAGGTGAACTGTGAACTGATAATTATCAGGTCTGCTTCTCAGAAATGGGTATAAATCAAAAATATTCTTTCCTGTCAGTTCCCAAAAGCCACAAGTGTAAAAACAAGGTGTGATTGCCATGCTTTGTCCTTGGTCACCGCATCTATAGCATCAATTTCACCAGCAACTTTCATCTCCTCCCTTCTAAAAGCTTTTATTAAACGGCTGCCCCCTTACCATGTCAGTTGTTATAAATACAGCTGTCATAAAGGAGGATACTGCATGATTTTACAGATCTCCAGGTCACAAATCAACAATGAAAAGAGCTGTAAAACTTACTTCTCTAAAAAGATGGTTTCCATCTCCCTCAATCTAAATGTAAGTTTTTGGCTACAGAAGAAATAAGGCTTTTTGTGCTTTTCTGGACAGCTAATGGAGGACCATGCTTACCTATCCCTTTAGAGACTTCTTTCAGTATATAGCCATAATTAAGGGGAAGACCAACCTTTAAAGGTGACCAAGAAAACATCTGTCAGCTTTTTAGGATACACATTCCTTCTCCATCTAACAAATTTCAAAAAAATCAGTCTTGCTGTGTCACAGGTTTGGATCATGGAGAGACTCTAAAGTTGCTGCTAGAAGAGGTGCGAAAACATGCTAGTCCAGATTAGAAAGTGCTGAGCAGCAGACAGAGCTACAATACATTAGAAGGCTGCACACTCGTGGCTACTCCTGATCCTATTTTAGATCCACACCACAGAGCTATTTCCTATTTGTATTTTGGTCCATGTGCACTTTTAGCTCTCTGAGAAGCATGCTTTGTGTTCCAGCAGGAGAATTTGAGTCCGTTTTTATTCTTATTGACCAATATTAATTCTAACTCTGTTTTTGTTAATTCCAAACTTTTGACTATTCATTTTTCAGGAGAGTTTCAGTGGCTCATTGCTCCAGGACATAACTCATTTGTATTCTCAACTCACTAAAGTATACTTCTCCAGCCTGCTGAAGACACAGCTCCAGTTATTTGGGCAGCCAGAGCTCTATTTCAAACCCTAAGTTTTGAGCTGAACCTTTTTCTCATATGCTCCTGATGTTTTCCAAATCTACCAAACCAGTCTGCTGGCAGCCTTGCTTTAGTTATATAAAAAATGTTCTAGTTCCGGCTCTTATTCTGTTCCGTGTACAACCATTTCATTCTAATTCTGCCAAAATTTTGCCACTCTTGTTGAAGTTCCTGTTAATAAAATGCAGTGTTTCCTGGCCTGCATCCTGTTAGTGTTGACACAGTCTCCTCATATCCAGTGTGGGTTCATCCTACCAAGGACAGGAAATGTTCTGCTTTGCTGATTCAAATCTGACCACAAATAATGTGGACAAAGAAACTTTTAAGAGGGAAAGTTTAGGTAAGAACATGGCAGTTGAGAACATAACAGTCAAAGTTACAAACTCAAAGGGAAGAAGTATCAGACCTGGCTTGAAAGTTCTTGATAAATGGTAACAGTAATAATAATGGAACATAGTCTGAGAATTTAGCCTAATATCACCTTTCTTCTTTGTGTGTTTTTCCTTTCTCAGGTTTTTGTTGTGGGTTTTTTGGTTTGTTTTGGTTTTTTGTGGTTTTTTTTTTAATGTATTCTAATCTTTATAACTTGTTATTTACACTGGTTTGAGCATATACCAAGTTCAATTTATATTATTTAACAAAGATTTAACAAGATTTTTGGAATTTAATGTTGCTAATAGTAACAACTTTGTGTGGAATTGCCTCATGAGGCTGACAGCTTTAAATCTGCCATTTAAGCTCCCAGTTGTGACCAATTGTCTAAAAAGACAACCAAATCCACTACTAAACAATTAAAACAATAAACTATGTGATTAACTGTGGTGGGTTCTTGAAACATTAATTCTACAAAAACTGCCTGTGGAACTGGCAAATGCTAGACAAGAAGTGAAAGAGTAATAGGGCACAAGAGGCTGAACTCAGAGGAATCACCTTGGCTTAGGGGATATGGCAGTTCCGTGTATAAGGACAAACCATTGTTTTTCAAACTCTGCCACTTAGTCACTCTAAATATATTTGAAATTCACAGATTATCAACTAGTGTGCAGCAGTTGTGCAGCTGAAAGGAGGAAAGTTCTCAGCTGAGAATTTAAATGGAACATGGCATAAATATTTAAGGCAAGGCATGGCACAAAAAGGTGAAAACTGACCAAGTGTGCTTGATAAAGGAAGACAAAATAGAGACAGGTAAGTCCTCAGGTTCTTCATTTCACATCTCCCTTGGGCGAATTAGAAGGTCACAGTATAGGAGAGTGAAGTTTAATGGGTGCTTTGCACAGCATTATCCGAAATCATGCCTTCTTTTTCCTAACCAAATCTGAATATCCTTCTGCTTCAACAAGGATGGGTAAGGGATTTGCTGTGTTAGTAAGGACCCTTTAGCTGAATTAGCATGACTAGGCAGGATGCTCTCCTTCCTCTGAGATTGCTAACGAGTGTCAGGAAGTATTGCCTTCCTTCCTGGCTCCAAGCTTGCTACCTCTACAACATCCTTTGCCTCTTCTGGCAGGGCTTCCTTGCCAGAATACAGTGCAGACAGATATCCACACACTGCTAAAAAATAGAGGGTCCAGACATTTCTGGTGGATGTAGTAACCTTATTTCTTTCTTCTCCTCTGTTGTATAAATAACTGCCATGTTTTATCTAGTAGTGAGTATTTTGGTTGTGAAGGACCAGTCTGTAATTAAAGTTATGATAATTATTATAGCAATGTAATATTTTGGACATACAGATTTACTACAATTTTGGAAAACAATGGTTTTGACACCTTTGGATTTGAAATACGCTGTATCAACAGATTTGGGTATGTTCAATATACCTACAAAAATTTGAGTATGTTCAAAATACCTACAGTTGTAGTTACTTTCTTTCAATTCTAGTTGTCACAATTACATGTTTCACCTCTGTAGTAATGGATTTTTCCCAGTGATGACTTAGAGGAAATAGTCTCTCCATGCAGTTTTTCACAGAGTAAATCACGGAAGTTTCCCAAAGTTTTCACTGAAAAAAATGCTACTGTAGAGCAAGAATTTAATGCAACCCCAAAAAAATATTAGCCTAAATAAGAGGCCAAATGTAATTTCATGAAGTTGTGACCTCACTAGAATAGTGCCTGGTTTCGGAAGCTTTTTACACTGTTACACAGCAGATGGGCATTTCTGAGCTATATTAGCAGCCTATAGCACAAGGCAGCATAGACTCAGCTTGTCCTGAAGAGAAGATTAAGCCTTATTTAATGTTTGCATAGTCTAAGATGCTGGGAATGAATCTATTAGAAACAGCATTACTGGTCTCCTCTCCCCTTCAGTCCTCTTCGTTTCAAGAGCTATGACCATATTCTATGCCAGTGATTTTAGCACCAAATCTAGACATACATTGAGATGGCAGAGTAGAGTTTGACAGATATTCAAGATGGAGCTAATTTGTATTGTAAAATTACTTCTTGTTTCCTTCTTGATCTTCACAATTAGCTCAGTTGGTCAGAGTATGCTGCTAATAACAAGGGCGTGGTTTGATCCCCAGATGGGCCATTCACCTAAAAGTTGGACTGAGTGATCCTTATGGGTCGCTTCCAACTCAGAATATTCTGTGATTACAGAAAGTTAAAGACATAAATGATGCCTTAAAAGGCATAAATGATGCTTAAAGACGAACACCCCTTCCCTGTAGAGATTATAATCAACAATAAGTAATAAAAACACAATATAGAGAACTACTGCCAGGAGGCAATAGATTTCTTCCCAGGGACTGTGCTTTCCTATGGGACATGCATGCACTTAGTCATTCTTAATCTACAATGTGTCCAGGTTAAGTACTGTGTGCTTTTTAAAGATGTAAATAGCAACGCCTAGTGGATTAGCATAGAAACACGTTGTGGAAGAAATAGATCTTAGGAAGGATTCGAATGAAGATAGCATTGTGAGTTCTTCCAGAAATCTTATCAGAAAAGATTTTACATTCAGAGAAGAATAGTTGCTGCCTTTTCATCACAGTTACTTTCTGAAAAACAAGCATTGAAGAGAGATAAGGAAACTTTCTTGTAGACTATTCCTATTATCAAACGGCAACTTCACTCCACCCTTCCCTTGTATTTGGCTTCTTACAGAGTGCCTGGAGCTGCCTTTTTGTTCCAAGATTACCTTCAGAAAAATCCCCTGCCATTATCAGACATTCTAACAAAAGAAAGAAGTGTATACTACTTCCAAAGAGGAAAAATATAATTAACTGCCATTCAAAATCCGGAGAAGTACCCTTTAGCTTGACTGAGATGACAATCAATAGCAGTTCAGCACTGTGATTTCATACCTCCTACCATTCACACTGTCATACTTGGCCAGTGAATCAGGCTTGAAGGGAAGGCTGGGTGGAGCAACAGGCTGCAGAGGAAGATCTGTCCCTTGCTCCCTACTCTGTGCCCCGTCCTTCCTCCCCATCCCCAAAAAAGTAGCAAATGAGAACAGCAGTGGTGGAGGAGTGCTGCTGTTCTTTCCTGCCCAACAAGGAGATAAGGCAGCAGGCTATCTAGGAGTGTCTCTTTCGAATGTCCAAGCACTCACAGAATCATTCAGACAGAAGCACAGCAACAACTTCTCTGTATCAGGGAGCACCCACATTTCCTTCTCTTTGGGATGAGGCAGCAGCTCATCCTGAGAATAATCCTCACTCCTTTCCTTCTCTTTGGGATGAGGCAGCAGCCTGCTAGTTGGAATTTCCGTAGAAAAGGTGTTTCAGACAAGACAGAAGATTCTACAGACCAGATTGGGCCAGAGGGCTGCATTTTGAACCGTGCTGGTCAAGAATCTCCAAAATTCATCTGTGTCAGACTGACTGCATCCACTGACTGCACTCTGAGTAAAGTCAGTCACCTGTTACTGGAGATCACTGTTTATATCTGGACATAAAGACTCTTATTCCATTCTCAGTCTTTGTGCAAACCTTCTCTTTGCGAGAGGACACTGCTCATAGCACGGCTACACAACCCTATCAGGATCGTCTCAGACACTGGGCAACACTACAAAGGAAACCGTCATCACCCACGAACTTCACACACAGTTTGTGGCTTTTGGAGTCATCGGTCCTTACTGGAAACAGAGACCAGTATGAACAGGCTGAAGAATTATATTGAACTCATAATCCTGACAGTTGTAGCCAGTTTTATTTTTCCTTGGTTACCTCATTTGTTGTCACAACACTTCATTCTGGAACAGAAACCCAGTGGACAAAGCATGGGATTAGTAAGTTAGTAATTTAACTGCACCCTTAGCACTAGTCCTTCTGTGCTATGACAATGTGGAGATTTTTGCACAGTATTATGAAGGAAAGAGTTGTGTCAGAGTGCTGAGGTGGGGAAAGTACTGTTTGTGATTGATACTGTGTTGCTGCAGAATAGTTTTAGTAACAGTAATACTGCAACATAAATGTTTCTTTCAGCTGGGAATATACCTTGTTTGTTAGACTACAAGAGTAGAAGGAATTTCCAACGTTCAAGCTCTTAAGATGCCTTTTAAGTGAAAACAGAGACTTGGCTGACTGAGACTAAGACGACCAGGACTGAAGGAGTTTGGCAATTAGGTCACAGTAGCAGCAAAACCAGATGTCAAAGCAGAGCTTTAAAAAGCCTCTCAGATGGAAAGGTTTGGAATGGAAAGGAAGTGAGAGGAATGGAGGGTGTCACTTACAAAGGGGAGGAGATAGGAAACAATGATGCTATTGTGGCAGCAGAGCTGATGAAGGTCAAAGACGATAAGCTCTGATTTGCATTCTTTCAAAACTACTCATACAAAGCTGGTGATCTTTTTAGTGAAAGATTAGAGTCAAGGGACATCGTGGCCAGGGAGTTTGCTGTGCTTGTATGATTGTAATCTACAGTGCTTTAGTTTTTCGAGCAAAAAACAGTGCCTTCAGCAATTTTATGCAAAGGATATCTGCTTTGCATTAGACTTGCCATAAGCCTTCTGAAGAATTAGCTGTAAACCTTAAGATCCGCACTTTACAGGAAGCTCTCGGAAGGGTCAGTCCAAGCTTTGGTATCTGGAGAAGTCACTGGAGGACATGGAACGAGCAATGAGGCTGTCAGGTCTACCTCCATCCAAGAGATACTGAGAATATTTCCTCCTTAACTACATGCTTTTGCTACCACCAATTGAAGAACTAATGGTGCTAATAACAAGGGTGTGTTTTGATCCCCAGATGGGGATAAAAATGTGCCAGACATAAGAGACAAGTATCCCAAGGGAATGGGACCATGGCTGGATCTTGTGAAATTAATGAGGGGTAGTCCCACAGGGGGATCCATGTTAAACTTCTTTTACAGAAATTGCTTATACAAATCTATCTCCTAGAAAACAGTATTTATCTACATCAACATTCTTTATCTAGTACTAGATATATAGAATATGCCTAGATTCACTGAAGTTTAGATTTCCCTCCTTTAGCATTCCTACAGCTTGCCAGAATGTCTGCTTCTGCAGAAACAAAGGTTAATTAAACACATCCGCCCATTAGATCAAGGAGTGAACATTATTACAATCTGGCCCCAAGCTACCTTCTTCAGCTGTCAGCACTGAAAGACACTTGGAACTACAAATTAGTCCTCAAGCAAAACTAGTTTCAGCAGAAACCGCTTGTTTTATTGAACAGAGAAGGTCTCCCTGATATTTACAATTTCGGCTTGTACTTGTCTCACTGTACCTAGTTCCAACAAGAAACATTTAGGGGTATTTTGCAAGTGGTGTGATCCAAGGTTCTTGGTCTTTACAGTGCCGTGTTAACACATAATAAGGAATGTTAGAAAAAAATCTACCTTATCTGCATTGCTAATGCCATATTTTATAATTAATAGAGTTTAAGGAAACTCATATTGGATTTTTTTTTTTACTTGTATTGCTTAGCTTTGCCTCTTTCACTGTGCTTGGGCCAGTGAAAGAGCTTGGGAAATAAACTGGCCAACTCCCTCATTATGCATTTCTTTTCACTTTCTTTTCCGTTTCGTTTTCTGGCTCTTACGCATAAGCACCATATTACCACAAATACTTTCTCAATTCTGTGAATCAAATCTAAAGAATAACACATTAACTATATGAACTCTTCAGAGTAGCACTATGGCTGAACCCCAGTTTCCCTCTTACTGTCACGGGGAATGAAGTCAGGCAGCATATGCCTTTCACAAACATATACTGTTACCATGCCTATAATCCTTGCTACCTGAAGAACTGACATTCTTAAAATGTTTTCTTTCTGTGCTGAATCAACAGAACGAGGCTGCAATAGACCTGCCAGAAAGCAGTGACCAATAATCCGATTACTTAAGGTAGGCAGGACACACTGAGGTCTTCTCTGAAAGTAGGATCTTAAATAATGTTAATTATGTAAAAAAGCACAATATCTACTTAATCATAGAAGCTGGCTTGTATCTATTTTCTTCAATAATAGATGAAGCAAGTATAACTCTCTCTGCATCAAAAATTCAAGGCCCCTATTTTGTCAGAACTCTTCTCAAATGTGATATTGTATTATGCATCCCCCATTCTCATTCACATTACCCACAAGTAATTTCTGCTTTTCTCAAGCTGACTCATTCTTCATACCTATTAGCTGAATTGTTGATGAAAAGGGATCTCTACCCGTGAATGGAATGCTTGTGTATTGAATTTTTACTGGTTTGGCTAGTTTTGATCAGACACATAGACCACAAATTCTTCTTCCTATTCCCAATCTGGAAGAGAACACCAGGGCACCTTATTTCAAAGCCTGTTTTTCACAAATATTGTCTAATGTTTGATTAAAATTTTCAGCTTCTCAAACACTATTACCATTACACTTAATGGGTTAATAATAGGAACTACAGATAAGAGGAGACATAAATGAAGAGCTACAAAAAAAACCCCCCACCAAAACTATTTGCATTTCTTTCTTGGGTTTGGTTTCAAAGTCTATAAAAGTCACAGAATTGTCTTTTTTGTTCTGTTTGTACTGGACAACTCCTGCCTGCTTTTCAAAAACCCTTTGAAAAGCAGCATCTCTGTCCCTGCGAGAGGTCCACAGACACAGTGCTGTCTTGCAACTGCTCATCACTTGGCATCAGGAAATTTTCTGAAGTCTCTGAGGAAAACCTCTTACTCTCTAGCAGAAGCTGAAAGCAAAGTTGGAGTGGTACTCTGGTCAGTCTCAGACAGTTGATCACTGATGACATAGCCCTAGTGGTAAAGTGCAAAATATGCTCATAGTTAACATTTTAAGAAGATAAACCCCAAAGGAAAACAACATGATAAACTCCAAGTATTGACCCCAAAGAGGAAACAGAATGTCCTTCTTGGAACATGTCTCCTTGGCATCTTACCTGAAACATTCTGTCTAGCCTGTAATTCAGTAGGCAAGATGGGACAATCTTCTTTACAAGTACAACATGTTAAATTACTTTAAATTTGTTTCTATAAATATAGCATGCCAATGCTTACTGACTGACTCTGCCACCTAGGAGCTTTATTTGCATTCTGCAATGAAGCAGTTGAATTTTTAAGGTATTTTGTTGTTAAATTTCAGTTAAGTTGTAAGGCTGCCTGCACCACAACGTCCTATTCATTACATGTGGCAAAAGTCTTTATAAAAATCTTTATAAAAATCTGACCACAGCCTTTTGCTGCTTGTCTCACCCACACTAAAAATACTGTATGATACAAAGTACTGTATAAGGCTGTGTAACAGACAGCTGTGTCAGTACTCAGGTTTAATAGGGAACAAGCCATGGTAATATTATTTCTTCATTCCGTCTTTTTCTGAGCCTCTTTAAGTCTTACGCCTATGTACATATTTTCTGGGCCATTTATTCAATCTGTGCTGAAGAACACTATCAAACAGGTGAGATGGCAAGGATTTGAAAAATTTATATATGTCCTATCAGCATAAACAAATCTGTGGGCTGTGCTCAGGAAAGCTCTAAAGCTGCTGGAGCATTTCATTAGCCTGAACAGGGGTACTGTTCATTTAAACAGGTCTGCAAGAATCGCATCTCTTTCTGCAGCAGTTTATTCAGAGATGACCCAGCATGTAGTTCAGAACTGCACTTCTAAGCACATATTTGTTAAGATGCTGTTGCTCTTTTGTGCTTCAGGATACATTTTCATTTAGTCATGACAGCATAACCAGCAGTCTATCTTTTGCTTTCTGTGGGCCAGTAACTTTAGTGTACTCCATTAATTAACGCTATGGGTATTATTAAGTGGAACGGCCTTATCCTCTTGAGAGTATGAAAAAAAGTTACATTTACTTTGGCAGAAGGAGATTGCTGTGAGTTTTAAGTGCATTTGTAAAGTGCATTCCTTTTTTTTTTTTTTTTGGTGGGGATCTACTAGGTTATACTTTTGAAGTTCAGGATCACTGTAAACACAACATATTCAGCTGATAACCTGAAGCAATATCTGAACAAGAAAGACTAAACAGGTCCTAAGCAAGGAAAACTTTTGTAAATATTTCAGCATTGCTTAGGTGATTAAAATATAATACTCCAACAGGATATTGAGAACAATTATTTTAATAGATTAAGGAGTTCATTCAACTTTAGAGTTAAGTCTAGTTTGATGATTAAAATACAGGGAAAAGAATGAGAAGACATAAAGTCTATTTTCAGCATTAGCACTGACTCACTGTGTGATATTAAGCAAACCACTTAATTTACTGCCTCGCTCTCTGTCTCACCTGTAAAATGAGGGAGCCTGCCTCACAAATTCTGTGTGGGATTACTTAATTAAACATTTGCTATGCACCTAACATTTCTTGAATGCAAGGTGCTGGAAAATTTATTTTTGAAGATGTACATAAACAGGATACAAGAGCAGAATTAGGTAGTTTCTATAAAGGAAACTCGCATCTCTTTCATCTTTGGATTTCTTAAGGATGACAACAAAATAATTAACTACAGAACCTGCTGGTCACCAACACAAGTGAGCTAATTGGTGACATCAATATTGGTGGCAGCCTGGGCTGCCATGATCATGCACTGGTGGAGTTTGCAGTCCCCGATGACATGGGTTAGGTGAAGGGTAAAGTCAGGCCCCTGAATTTTAGGAAAGCAAAATTCTACCTCTTCAAGGAGTTAGCAATAGGTGCCCCTGATAAACTGCCCTCAGAGAAAAGGGACCAGAATAGAGCTGGCAGATCTGGACATTTTCCACAGAGTGCAAGAGCTCTCAATACCCAGGTGTAAGAAATCAGGACAGGACATGTGGGACAGGGAGGTGATTTGAGATATTCAGAGTGCTTCATCTAGGGCAAGTGGCCAACCTGGTGGCCTGACTACATCACGTATCCTAGAATTCTAAAACTGTGAGTGAATCTCTTGAAGTAAGTTTATGAGTTGAAAAAAAAAAGCATAGCCACAAACTAGACAGACCAAACTATAAGTAAGAATAAAAATATATCATTATTCTTCTGTAGATCACACAACTGAAAGACTAAGGTGAGTTTTTTCCATGATGTATAAGCAAATTTATATCCAATGGAAGTGAATGGCAGTGATTTAAATCCAGAGAAAAGAATGTTTTTCTAAACCCCCAGACTTTTACTGAACTCATGGTCATATAACATTTTTGGAACCAAGATCTCAGTGAATTCAAGCAACAAACATTTCTATGGAAATGTGAACATCCACTGTGACATTCTATTAAATGAAAGAGTTACAAATCCCTCATGTTGCACAGTACAAGCCAACTACTAACTGGTAGGCTTGCAAAACCAGCTCGTGTGAAGCCTATTTGACAGCTGATCTCTCTGGACTTAGCTGCAGCTGGATCAGAAGCACCTGGTATGGGTCACTGCGGGAGGCAGAACCCTGGAGGAGGTGTTCCAATGGTCACCTCTGGTACAGTACTCTCGATGCTACTGAGGCTGAGCAGCACACAGCATATATTAAGTATCCTGCTACTCTTATCATAACTGTGTTTAGAAAATGTTCTGTCATAAAATTAGCTAGATCAGCAACTTTTAACCAAAGAGAAGTTTTTACCTCACAGTTCAATTTAGCAGACAAAAAAGCAATGGTTTTTACTAACACTATGCTGTCACCCCATGAAGGAGCTGATCAAAACCACAGTAAGCAAATTAAAAACACAAAGTAATGTGATCAGTGACATATGCAAAGGTTATGTGTTTCCTGTATAGTTGCTCACATCACCAAGGACTTTTTTGAAGACAGTTACTGTTATCTTAAGTATTCATAAAAATATCACTGCTGCTTTCTGTTGGTTCCATCTAATCCTAAATTGAGGCCTTTATGTAAGGCATGGTCATAAATCCTTTACAACCTTGGAATGAAGTTAGTGTTCGGTATTCTATGAGGACAACAGAGACAAGAAAATTCAGATGCACTATCCTTTTAAAAGCTACTTTCTAGGTTAATAAATAAGTTCTACAATATCACTTGGTAGATATAAATGCATGTCGTTCATTTACTTTCATTATAACATTTTTTACACTGTGAAACATGGATCATACTACCTTATTCATACATATATTAAATATAATCATAAATCATAACTATATTATTGATACATTTACCTAGTTTCTACTAAATTAGCATTGCAGAGACATCTAGACAAAACCTTAGGCCCTCCACCAAGAGTAACAGAGCCTTTAGCTCTGCATTTCAGAGCTACAGACCAAGACGGAAAAATGCAGCAGTAACACCACCACAGGTTATAGTTATACTAAAAAGAGCCAATGACTCACTGTGAATATTTACTTGGCCTGCATGCTTTAGGGATGAGTGAAGATTACTGAAGAGAACTATTTCTTTTCTTCTCCTTTTATTTTGCTTATTACTGGCTAGTACTACTACATTCTTCATATGAAACCAGATTAAGAATAAAGAAGAGGTGCTTGTCATCCAGCATTAATACAATACCATGTGTATGGTATTAATACAATACCACAGCTGCTCCTCTATACATTTTAGCAGCTGCTTTTTCTTGTCTGTCTGTCCATCCACAGCAAATAGGTATGTTGCCTGGCACAGCACATGTACCTTGGCCCTTTTCTACACCTAGCCCACACCTTTAATCCAATCTCTGCACCCTGAGAGCCTCCCATGTTGCCGCTGTTGCTTTTCTCACCCCAGCTGGGCCAGGGAACTCCCTTCTCTTCTTCACGTCAGTATCAAATACTGACAGTGAGTTGTCCTTTTATTTGTATCCCAAGATGCACATAAATGTAAATACACGGAGCAGTGATCAACTTTACAAACTGGATAAATTGGTTGCTCTCTCAGCTGATACTCACTGTGCTTAAAGGGTCGTTTGTCCTAGAACAGCAGTTTCTTAAGGAGCATGAATTAGGCAGGCAGGAGGTGGCAGAAGGAGCTCCACTACAGTCTTGCACACCAATTCACATGATGACTGTAGCTGGACTCCTCCTAGTGCCTCAGAAAGTTACAAGAAAAGGGAAGGGCTCAGGATATGATATCATGCACTCATTCTAAAAACAAGGAAACTGTTGGAGATAATTTAAAAAGTAACAGCTTAAAAATCCTGAATGGCCAATAACAGAAAATTACTTTTCTAATTCATCTTCCCTAGCCTTTCCAGTGAAAAGTTTCAATAAATAAAAATTACAAACTTAGAAAACCATGTTTGCATCATCACTAGGACTAGCCTAAGAAACCTATTACAACTGAGCCAGCTCAGAGCAATACTTATTGCTGCCTCTGTCAGATTTTAAGCTTTCAGCTTATTACCAGCTCTGTTGAGGCAAATGTACCCAGCCCCAACACAGCTGGGTCTGCAGCCACAGCTGGTTCTGTGTAAGCAACAGGGACCCACGTGTATCCACTGCTTCGTAGTATCCTGACTTGTCTAATTGCCTTTCTCAGCAAAAATAAAATCTTTTAAAGCATCTAAGTGATTCAGGAATCCAATTAATATTTTCTAAAGCAATGTAAGCAAACAGGTTTTTAAATCTCATGGAAAGTCAATGTGATCTTGTGCAGATTTGCAGGGCTAAGTTTTACTCCTTAGATCCTTTTCTAATTGCAAGTCTGCTTCAGAAATAATAATCCATTTTCAGGGATATATTACTATAAATTTATTTACCAGGTCATTGTCTACAGCCTTTAAAAAAGAAAACAATAAACATTTGAAGCAAAGTCCTAACTTAGCACAATTGTTCTTTACCTGGGTTTAGCTTTGAAATTTTCTGGTTTTATTTCAGATCCAAAGCAGCATTTGAGTGCCTGGAAGGTTCTCTGTCATTTCCACTTTTATCAATTGGTCTAATAAGCCACTCATTTTTCTTTCACGTTGTCAGGATAATTTTGTTTCTGTTATAATCCCATAAAACACACTCAGAGGAAAATTTAGCCCAGATTTCAAGCAAGCAACGTTTTTATGTAGTGTTAGGAATTGCAACATTCTCTGTTAGGGCGGTCATTGTGCTTAGCTTTCAAATGTCTTCTTTTTATGTTAAAGATTTCCAGTGATTTTGTTAATGCAATTCGTTCCAGACTCAGCATTAAGGCCACCCATGAGTGATACAATATTGTTTATCATCATTTTCATGCTCCTGTATTGGCTTTTAATTTAATGGCTTGGATTTGGAGGAACCTTATATTAAATCAGTTTAGGGATCAGACATTTTGTGTTTCAGTATTTGTCAGTACACTTCTACTGAGCTGCACAACAGGGTGTTGCTCTTGCAGCTCTATTGTTAAAGAAGAAATATTTTGCTGCCAGATTTCTTGTTCTATTTGTGCCTTTTGTTACTGGACTTTCAATTTCAGGAACTTGTTCTATTTTAGAGGATGGGGAAGAACAATACTTTATAATATAATATTTATTAAACAGATGGTAGTATTATCAATGCTCATTTATCCAGCAGTGATGCATCTCCCAAATAAACAGCAGTAGTAGTAGAATAAACCAGAGCACAGAACCATTTTCTTCATAAAGATTCTGGGATTTTTTAGCTACTTGTACTCTGGAATGAAGGATCTGGAGTTGTTCTGTCTAGTAAGGATCAGCTATTTCTCAAATTGTTTCTGAGTTTGAGGAGTGTGACTTAAGATCACTAATACATTAATTTTTGTAGAATTTGGGAAGTTGTTCTAAAAAAACTGTGATACAGTTTACATGTATATTTCTCTTTCTCTGCTCTCACCTTGATTTTTAGTAGTACTATAAAACCTACATAGGTGATCACCTGGATTTGAAAAGATTTCCTAAAAGAGCAAAGGCTTGTCACAGCTCTGGATTTGAATTGGACATTTCATGTATTCACATACTGGACTGCAAACCATAATTTTAAGTGTTCATAAGACAAGGGAGCGGGAACTGCTCCTTGCCATGAAGAGGGCAGGGGCATCTCTGGTGTGCTCGTACTCCTCTGTGGCCCCAAGAAGGTTACTCTCCAGTGAACATCTGGCTGCAGCACCTGGGTCATTGCTCACCCCAAGCTCTGAGGAGGTGGGTACTGCCTGCATCATGGTCCTATTCTGAATCTGCAGGAAATAAAACAGATGGTGCCTTGGAATATTCCAGAGGAGGATATTCTGAAGACAGCACACATATTTCTTCTAACCAGGCTTTGAGGTCAAACAGATGAAGTAAGTCTTGGCTAACCACAGACACATTGGTGTTCATTCTCTTCTTGGTTCTCTGCAGATTTTAACATCTCTCTGCATCCTGAGTTACTTCAGTGTGAGCATGAGAAGCAGGATAACTGTGCACAGCTCTGTTTTGTTCTGTTGTATTCCTTTTGCTTCTTGCCATAAAACCATACTTTTCTTAGATTCTTGTGTGTTCACTCTCTCCCTCTTTTTCTTCAAGATTTAATTAGAATTATGAAACAATTCTGATTAAAAGGAATCACTGGACATTACCTCATCCTTTACCCACTCAAAACAGAGCTTCAAAGTTAGGTCAGGTTGCTTAGCACTTTGCCTGGTCCAGGTGTGAATATCTCCATGGGTGGATATTCCAGTCTTCCTGGGCACCCTGTTTAAGGGTTTGACCACTCTTACTGTGAAGTCCATATGAAGTGTAAGTCATGCTCCTTTCTACACATATAAGGCTGGGAGGTTTCCTTACTCTAACATCCAGGATCTGGTAAAAAACCTGGATAAGGAAGTAGTTTCAAGCTTGGGAAAGAGGTGGAAGGGATTTATAGGATGGGGGAATGAGGAAAAGCCAAGATTTTACATTTATAGTAGGAGATACAGTGATGAGCAGGCGTAAAAAGAATCATGGCAGGAAGGGAGAAAAGAAAGGACTGTTTCACAGGTCAGGCAAGGTTGTGTGTGGGAGGAGAACTTGGATGATGACAAGGCAGGACCATAACTGAAGTGGTCACCACCCTCAGATTTGGGTACCTCTTACAAGCCTAAATAAATCTTCAAGAGTGTGTCATAGCTAAAAATATCTTGCCAGTTCTGGCATGAAGTTGATTGCAGGAGCTTCCAGAGCATTTTGCTCTCTTGGCTCCCTGTGCAATTTCAGTTGGATAGTACACTTCACATTTAAAACAGTGCTGATCTTTTGGTCTGCTGCTGTTATGTTCCAGAGAAAGTTGCTTTTTTTAAGAAAGAGCTACAGGTCCTGCAGCATGCAACACATAATATTTTTACAGGAGATTGTTTATAGATAACTCCAGTTTCAATCGCAGTTAATTTTCTTAAAGACTAGCGGAACTAAAACATGATTTATAAATATATGCAGATATTCTTCTTCATAACAATACCAAGGAGTTGGAGCAGTTATGAGAAATTTTAGTAGTGAGCAATATGAGGTAGAAAACATTTTCCAACACTGATAAAAAAAGAGAACAGAAATTGAAGAAGAATTATTTTCTTTTGCTGATTATTTAATTGTTCAGGAAAATACAGTGTGATTGTTAAAACTGCTCTCAGGTGTACAAAAGCAATGCTGGCAGCAATTGCACTTTGAATAGCAGAATGCAAAGAAGAATATAGATGTGTGAAAAGAGGGAGAAGATTTTTAAGAAGGGTGAGATCAGTTTGTGTTCATAAGAACTGAAGCATAGGTGATTTATAATAGGAAATCACTTCTAGTGATATAAACATGTTAACTGATGATTCCTCTCAAGACTCTTGTGAAGCAGGGAAGGATTATGCCTTGTTTTGACAGATGGAGAAAAGGCTAAGTTCTTACCAGGAACTTCGCCAGCTCCTTTCAAAGCAGTTTCCAAGGAAGATCTTTCCCTTCAGAAAGCTTGACGCTACAGACATCCCTCAAAAGCTTCCCTCCGTTACTGTGGGAGAGCAGAGATGGTCACAGGTGTTGATGCTACTGGCCTGACCTTTTGGACCTCTGACTGGATTCAATCTGAACACAAGACAAGCAGAAACAACCTTTACTATATGATGACTCACTCTGCCAGAGGAAGATTAGTCAATGGAAATGTGTGTGCCTGTACTAGTCAGTAAATATGTACCCATCCCTACACAGAGCCAGGGGCAAAGCACCAGGGCAGTGGGAGTGGAAGCCTGAGTGGAGGAGTCACAGCTTTTTTGCTGTTGGCATGCCAGCATCAACAGAAGTTAGAGCAGAGGAGTCCTAGGCTGATTTCCAGCATTGTAACAGACCTTACGCGTGAAGGATGTCAGGTGCTGAGCCTCAGCTCTCCCATTTACCCTTTCTGCTCACAATCTGTCCAAGGCATACTCCAACCTTTCCCCAAAACATGGTTTTTTCACCTAATCTGGGGCCAGTATTGTTAATTTTTCCTAGATCTTTTCACAAGGAAAATTATTCACTCTAAAACTCATGTAACTCTATGTTCACTTTCTACTGCCCTATTAATTAGTAAAGTGGTAATGGGATAATCAGAATCTCACAGTGGTAAAGGTAAGTAGAGATTTAAGAAGTTCTAATTTAATAAATATTCATTAAAAAGCAAGTCTGCTTCTTTTTCTTCATTCTGGTCATTGGCCATACTTGCATCAGGATAGTTCATATGGTCAGGTGTACTTTAGCTTTGCCATTCCTTCCCAGAAGTTTCTGAAATAGAGAGAATTATTTGCCAGCTAAACCAACTTCAGCTCACATTTTCCTAATACTAGTTTGAATGTTGCCAGCAACATGGTATATCCATGTTTACATCCTAAATGCAGCCTTCACTAGAGATCCAAACAGAAACATCCTTTCAAGGTCTCTTCACGGCAACTTCTCTCTACAATGAACTATTGTTGAAACAAATCTGGAGATAAATGGGACCTCAACAACATAACTGTGTGCCTCCTAGTTCACCTAAAACTTCAGGAGTTTAAAACCTCCAAATTCAATCACATAAATAAAGACTGCTAATACCTTTCTATAAAGAAATATTTTCATTAGTGATCTAGGGGCTGCCATATTCTCTCCATTACTCATTAATTGTAGGACATTAATAAAGTTCCTGCTTCCAGTGTACCTTGATGAAACAATAACCAATAGCAACCCCCACCAACACCAGCCGGAACTACTGGACCCAGTCTCTGTGTTCCAAGCTCCTAATGCCATCTGAGCAGTGTTTAGATAACTCTTCCTATATAATTTTAATGGCACACACAGAGGCTGAGAATCCCTCCCTGAACCCTAGCATAGGGTCTTCAGAGGGGCTCCACATGGAGAGCCCTTTGCTTACTTATTCACCATTTCCTTGGCTTAACTATCAAGGCCTAGCTTGATAATTAAGCTTCTAGTTTAGCCTGTTCAGAGGAGAAAGGGAAGACAAAATCCACTTGGTTAGCGAAGGATTTTCTTTATTATCACTCCTTACTCTTAAAAAAAATTCCCAAGTTACACATCTTTGCAAAATAACAAGTGATTCGTCTTTTCTCAGTCTACTCTCACTCCTGTGGCTTCCAGGTTTTATCAGCATTTCAGGTGAGACAGAATGCCTCCTGTTGCTCTCTCCAGATTATCTGTCTTAATATTTGGCAGTGATTTGCTCTTATATGCAGCCTCCCTCTTTATATGTAGGCTGCCTTCTTTAGTCATATGCCCCAGCCAAAATACTCCAGTTCTGTCTGCATCAATGGAATTTGGTTTTTTGTGGGGTTAGGATGGAAACGAGACACATTCAGAGATGACAGCCCTTGACTGCCTGACATTGGTATCTCAGTTTTAGTTATTGCAGGCTGAGGGGTCAAGTACTGTCCTGGTCTGAGCATCATAATAGACTTCATCCATCCAGATTTTTAGTACAGACTAGAAAAAGACAGAATGGCAAACCTAACACAAATGGGCTCACAATACAAAACCAGTGTATAATTCCATGCAGATATTTTTGCTTCTCTTAAGTGCACCTCATCTCTTGTACTAAAACTATTGGGATGACAAGTAGTTACTAGTTAGGATAAGAACAAAAGGCAGAGAGGAAAACATGACTCAGAGTGGGTTACTTGTTAAAGAAACTCATTATTTAAGTATTAAAATAGGAAACACATTGCAGAGAAAGAAAAGGTTCCATTTAACTGCTCTTGACAGTTATTCCTTGTCACAGAAAGCTATCAGGTATCACCTAGTCTAATTAATCACATCCTGAATTGCCATGCATGAAATAAATTTGTTCGTTTGGGGAATCAAAAAAATGTATAAGGCTGTGTTGTGTGATTTGCTTCTGTTTCTTATCCACATATCCTGTATCCCAGCTTCTCCTAAGGCAAGAGGATGTTCTGTCCTCCTGAAATTAGGTACTGAATACATTTAACCTGTGTAAATTTCAAAGTCAGCTCACCTTTTCAAAGAAGATAGAAACACAAAAATAAAATTCATCGCAGATTATTTGACTCTTACCTAAAGTAATTACATATATTCAAATGACATTTCAACCATTGAGACAGTCTTTAGTTTAATTTTCACTGAACTGTCTACTTTCCACAACCATGTACCTTTTGGGGCAGGACATCTTCCTTTGCTATGTTCTATTGAGCCACTAGATGTCCCTCGTTCCTACGTAAAGCTCCAGGTAGGAGACAATCCATGAGGAAAAGCGGGACTAAGGTGGAACTCAAGCAGTGCAGAAGCATGTTTGTGTTCACATCGTGCAGGAGTTTTCTGTAACAGGTGCTGGTCCTTTGAATCACACCACTGAGTGTGATTCTGTAAGTCACAGCAGTTCCAGATATTTGTGTTCCAAACAGACAACAAATGTAACTGTGTTTAGACAAACCAGAAAATCAAGAGTCATCAAGATAGGAAAGGGCCTTCAAGATCATCAAGTCCAGCCTTTGAACAAGTATGACTGTGCCCACTAAACCATATAAAAAAGTGCCACGTCTACTTGTTTTTTGAGCACTTCCAGGGATGGTGACTCCACCACTTCCCTGGGCACACTGTTCCAACCTAACAAGTCATTCAGTGAAGAAATTCCTAATATTCACTCTGAGCCTCCCCTTGCACAATGAAGTACATATATGGCAAATACTAAAATCAAATGAGACTGAAGAAAGCAGATGAAGATGGCATCGAGGAAAATAGACTAGAAACCCAGGGATAACAGAGTAAACCGCATCATTCTATTCTATACATTGACAACAGCATTTTCCATGGGCACGTTATTATTGACTTCTTTTGGCCACTCATGAACTAAAATGGCACAGTCTCTCTTGGCAGTCAGACTAGATCTTATTTAATGGAAGCATACATTTAGCTGTAGTCCAACTGAGGTATGGAAGGACCATATCACCACGCAGGTAACTCCAGCCTAGCCAGGGAATGGTCACATCAGTATCAGACTGTGAATGCTGGGCAATGTAAGCCAGACGTGACACAAATAACAGCATTTAACTTACACTGGCAATGCTGAAAGCAAAGTCAAACACTGCTCTGGAGGAAACAAAATGTTTCACCAAGTAAATAGTGTCAGGAAGCTGCTTGCAACTGCCCAGGAGCTGTACAACTCCCTTTTCCCTTCCTGCACCCTATCTGCCTTTCACAAGTTTCCTGACCCCCATCAGTTAATTTATACCATCAGCACTTTGCAAGACCCTGCCACAGAAAGTGCTGCATCTCCAATTCTGTTTTGGAAACTCTTCCTCAGATTAGGACTCACTTCCTCGGTATTTTAAATTCATGAAGTGGAAGGGAAGGGTCACATCTAAGCAAAAAAATGAAGAAACCATTCCTCTGGATTAGTTTTGCTTTTTAAGTCATGTGAGTGATGGCAAATTATATCCATAGAAGAAACAGGACTCCAATGACCCATTGGCTTTTTTATATAACCAAAATATTCATAACAGAAGTCACAACATGTCCTTTTCCAGTTGTTTTTGAAACAGGGGTGCTGTCATTTTTCAGTAAGGATACATATAGAGGGTTCTCCCAACTCAGTGTACTTGTTACCTAATTTTAATGCCACTGACTGAATGATACAGATTTTCATTGTTAATTAAATATCAGATCATGGTGCATGATCTCAATGTTATTCATGCTTTTAATGCCTGATGATTTCAGGAGGAGCATAAGCAGCTAAATACCTTTATGAGTCTTGGTCCTGTTCTTAAAGGGAAAAAAAATATGCAGTTCTAAAGAATGTATTTGTTTTTCCAAGGCATTGTCAAACCACGGAGAGCTGGGAATGTAAGAACTAAAACCTACGAAATACGCTTTTGGTCTTCTCTACAGGAGGCCTTTGAACTCTTCTTCTTATTCTCTCTCCCAGCTGTTCTCAGATTGACTCCACTGGAGTGAGTGATGGTTGAAAATATGGTTATATACAACCATTGTGGGCCATTCGATTGCTGCATTAATTCTGGAGCTGTTCAGATCAGAGTTAACAACAGTCTTGCAACCAATATATTGTGTACTGGTGACCAGTTTCCACCAGGCCATCTATCAGCAATACCAGAGAGGGTCAAATCCAGAGCCCAGTGGCCATCAGTGTGAAATGTTATTTTGCTTTCAGTGGGATTTGTTATTTCCACTAATGAAAGATAAACTATTTGGGGGCTGATAAATCTTACAGTTCCACATAATCCCTGGTGTTCTTTCCAATGCTTAATAGGTCTGCTCTCACCAGTTATCTAACTCAGTCTGAAGCTAAATGGATTTTTTTCACAGGCCAATACACACATTACACAGAATCTCCTTTCCCCTCCTGCTTACTCATGTTGTTGGCCATCTTTTTAATAGGAAACTGAGAACTAAGAAATTGAGAGAACAGAATGACCTATTGAACTAATTTTGCTCCACAGCAGAGCTGACAGGAAAACAACTGCCTCAGCTCAGGGTTCCAGGAATGGAAAAACAGATGTTTCTGAACTACATTTAACAGATGCTATTCCAGCTTGAAACAACATTTTAAAATGCAGATCTCAAGAGTTTATGTATTTCCAAAGTATTCAAAGAATGGGAAAGTAGAAATTTCTTGCAAGTCTTCAAGTAGCACCAAACATGCCTTTTTTTCTTTTTTTTTTCCCCCTGTATTTTCCTAAACTAACTTCTCCAGTTTAGCATTCCTGTGGCTGATGCATGCACCAGAACATGCATTGGTGCCTACATGTCTTAGGTAATCAGATCGGGTAGATTAACACTGCCACAGAACTCGCATGTGACCTTGGGCAAATCACTTGGTTTCCCTGGATTTCAGTTCTCCACTTGTGCTACCTAGAGCTTGTAACCTTTCCTTGAGAGCATCTCCCTCAACTACAAATACCTAGGGTAGTACATAGAAACCACAAACAAGAACATAGCCCCCAGGAATTGCCATAAAATAGATTTTTAAAATTAAGTTAACTACCAGCTATTCAGTGAATGGTAAGGGTACATAACCAAGGTGGGCAAGACACAGGTTCTTTATAGGGGAATTGCAGACTATCCTGTCAGCTGTGAATGTTCTAAGTGCCAGCATCAAGGGTAAAGATGGAAGGGCAGAAATGTGAGAAGACAATAGTTTCCAGGAAAGGTGTGTTGAGACATTCTTGCCCTGAGCCTGTCAGGTTTGCCTCTGAATATGTTTAGCACATGTAAGGAACTCTTCTGTCAAGCATCACAGAATTTGTGGGTTATTATTCTCATACTACAAATTGAGAACTGAAGTGACAGCAAGTGATAACCAAAAATATACATTAAAAATCCCAAGCCCATGGAACCGTGTATTTCCCAAGAATAAGCTTTAGCCCATATTTACACAGTTTCCTTCTTCCAGTTATGCCAAATAATTCACAAGAGCTGCCTGTGATAAAACAGTCTGAGCACTTCCTTCCCTGGCTGAAACCAGAGATATGCTACCAGCCCCGAAACAGAAAACACCTCAGCTTAAATTGGTTACCAGCTCTCTTGATAGTTTTGGTCAAAGTGAAGGTAGAGATGATGACTTTACTGAAGGAGTTCTTGAACTTGCCAGATATTCCAAATGTTTAGAGTACTGTGCAGTTTGGGGCTGGGGAAATGAAGCTCTTAATGGGAGAGAGGTGCCACCATCTATACCAAGAGAAAAGGAGCAGAAGCACAAATTTAAGGAAAATATTTCCCTCATGTTCCAATGTACTTGCAGAAATTTCCCAGTGTTCTCCCATACACCCCACTGATACACAACAAGTGTAGAGGACATTAAACCAAATGAGTTATCTTTTACTAAAGAGTTATTGTGAATAGGATTCTATTCCACTAGAAAGCTGAAAAAATCACCACTTTTTAACAATGCAGATTTAATCCAAAATTGATTCCTTTTCAAAAACCTAAATATTTTCTGAAAAAATGTTGACTTTCACAGAATGATTATTCTATGGGGGGAAAAAAAAGAGCCATTTTTCAAATATTTCAAAATAAAACCATAATATTTGGGATTAGAAATGATCCAAACATTTTAAATATATATACTGGAAACCTTAGACCAAAGACTTCAAATGCTGACTTTCAGAACTAAGGTAACTTCTTGTTTTAAGCCAGCCATAGTAGAACTTTCTTGTACCTTTAAAGAATACTGTGTATAATACAGCAGCCTTAAGGGTAGAACCACTGGCATGTAACAAGGCATTAAAGGTCAGTGATCAGAATTTAGTGTAGATTGTAACAACACAGAAGAACTGAAGCTGGGTGCTCTTGGTCTTTCATGGCCAGAGCCCTTATTCTTGCTCCTTGTATTTAAGTCTCATAAATTGTTCAAAACTTTATCAATTGAATTAACAGTTAAAATATCGCTTCTCAACATCTGGTTCATATTCTTGTCCCAGCTATGCTGATGCAACTCTAAATGAAACGAAGTGCTTTACATGAAGTCACTCTGAATTTATGATGGTATTCGGAAGACGTGGACTTGGTTCTCAGTCTTTAAAAAACGTCTGCGTTTGCAGCCAAATAAAATCACATGTGGTTACAGCCTCTGTGGCACAAGATTGCCATCCAGTGGTAATTCCCAAACCTGTATTCGCTGAAGGCATTCCCAGAGAGTTGACCAGCAGCCGGTGTTGCTTATACCTACCAACCTGTTAGCTGTAAATTCAAACTCCTGAGTAGCTATTGCTAGGCTGAGAGGAACATTCCTGTTAAAAATTGATAACTTATCTCTTTTTTTAAAAAAATCATATTTCCATATTGAAGTAGTTTAGATGATGAATGTAGATTTTTGCTTCCTTAAGAGCAGGAACATGCTGAAGGGGGAGGCCCCTGGCATACCTATACTCAGAGGTACTACCACCATCCTAACCCTGCATCTCAGCTACTTTTCCACCCCCTCTGCTGGCACAGCATTAGTCAGATCCGAGAGGAACACATCAGTGCTCATTTAAGCATCCTTGTACAGAGCTTCACCACCTGCTCTGGAGTGCCCTGCGCACGCAATGGAATTGCGGCTGTGAGTGATCAAGCTTCAAGGCTGGTTTCATGTGAATACTTATGCACCCAGACATCAATATGACTACTGGTATCTCTGATCTGCAAAGAACAGGCCCTGAACTCAGACCTTCCACTTCCTGGATAAATGCGTTACCTGCTCTGGTAGATCACAGAAATGTGTTTTAGAGGGAACAGGTACAGCTGCAGCTGTGGAGACTTGGCCTGGCTGGCATCCATTAGAGGGGTTTGAGGATTACCTCTTGAACTGAGCCTCTCTGGGGAATTGAATGAAGCAACACAAAGTTTGTAGCTCCTGACTGAGCCAAGATATGAAAGAGTGCCAAGCTGCTGAGCCCTGTTGAACTGGTGCACATCTAGGCACACAGAGAGGCATTCTGCATACAGCAGAATACAGCTTATGTATAAACAGGAAACGTGGTTTGGGAATCTAGGTGTGATGCAAGGTCAGACACAGCTCACTGGGGTTTTTCCACCATCTCTGTTGTAGATTTAGGAGCTCAAATTCTGCCCTAAACACTTATTTTTTGGACTTGGCCTGTAGCAAATAAAATAAATTCTAAAATAAAATAAATAACCCCATGTATTTAATGGAAATTGTACTGATCTACCTTATTCTCTGTTTCACCCTCCCTGCATCTGTAATGTTTTCCTCTGTAGTTAACTGTATCTCTTGCAATGCGGATGTTTATGAATGATTCATAGATTTGTTTGGCCTGATTGCCCAGAGATTAAATAATTTCATACAATGTTCCCATTAGCATTGCAGGCATCTTACTTTTAAACAGGAATTAAGTTATCTGGGGTTGTGGAGGCACTATTGCCATTAATACTTGCAAGGTAGAGCTCATCCCAATGAGCAGCCAGTTCTGCCAGGTCTCTTTAGGAGATGCAGAAATAGGAAAAACAGTACTTTTCCTTCCAGGTAAAATTCCATTTATATACATCTCTTGCATGTGAAACATGTGAAATGCGATGCTGAAGGTTCAGGTTGCTCCTAAGAGCAAAACAACAGTGGAGTTTCTCCCTCTAACTTCTGAAAGAAATCAGTGGGGTGCACATAAAACTGAGAATTTCCCATTATTTCTATGATAATTTATTTCTTCTACTTCACATTTCACTCTGTTCAAGAATGGCAAAGTATACACTGAATTAGTACAAATGAATTTTACCTAGAATTGGTCTAGCCTAAATAGTCAAATTCAAAATTATATGAAATATTAACAAATGTGGAAAAGAAAATAAAAAAAACATTTTGCATTGAAGAATAAAGACTCAAATGCTGAAAATAAGACTCATTCTTCAGGACTAAAATTGATGAGTTGACCTATGAATTTAGTGTGGTACAGTTGCTTTGAGACAAGGAGAGTGAGAGACTGGTAAATCAGCTCTTTGTGTACTTTGTAGCAATATTCATATTACAGATATGTGGTGGAATGAAACAATGAGTCATTTATGTGTCTTAGATCCACAGCAGGTAAGTCAAGAACAAAAAAATGTATCGTCAGACATTTTCAAAGCAGTTTGATTCGTTTTCTACTTATGAAACCCATGCTGCAATCCACAACTCATTCAAAATTTTTCAAAAAATCAGAAAAAAAGTAAGAAGAAAAAAAAATCAGAAAAAGGAAGTCCTCCCTTCAAAATAAAGCAGAACCCAAATGCTTATTATCAGAAACACAGGTATTACTTGGTGTCTATAGGATTGATACAGTTTCCTCACATTTGTCCAATAAAACGGGACAAATATTTTGCTGGTCTTTTCTTAGGTAAGCAGCTTTCTCCTAGATAAAATTTTACTGCTGGCTCCTGTGCACAGGGAAAGGAAATTATCTTCTTGGAATGCAAGTACTCTGTCAGTGCAAAAGACTGCAGTGGGCAGTTGCAGCGACAGGATTAATACTGCCTTGCTGGCAAGGGAAGCTTTGGAGCAAAGGTGGGATATGGACACAATCACAATTTACATTTTCTGACACCTTTTCTGAAGCTTTCTACTCAGGAAATAAAAAATATTGATTGGGGGTGTCTAAATTTAGTGAAACCTTCATACTTTTCATATTTGATCAGAGCAGAAATTAAAAGACAACTGGCAAAATCTCACCCTTCCAGGGTGCAGACCTCAAAGGAAGAGCCAAAGACAAGTACAGATCTGCCACCTCCTGTTTCTAGTGTGGACAATACAACGACGGAAATAATTAGCTAATCTTTCATTTAAATAAAGCCTTTTGGGAGAAAGGCTAAAAATAAACACTGATTCATTCCTTGTCAGGGAAGTTTCTTCTGTCAATTATCACATTGTTACTGCTGTTTTTAATCTAGTCAGATGGTGAGATTGGCAATCCTTTCTGCAGGGGCTTCTGGGTGTTATTTTGTGGAGAATCTTACTTGAAGGACTGATTACTGCTTTTATGGGAGCCAGTGGGAGTTTGGCCACGGTCCTTCATGCATGTTAATTTGAGGGACTTCCAAATGTTAGCTAATGATCTCAGAGTTCTTTTTATGAAATATGTGTGGGTTTGTTTTGGGGTTTGGGTTTTGTTGTTGGGTTGTTGGTGTTTTTTTTTAATTCCTAGGAGAACACAATTAAGGCTGGAGAAAGTGCTGCACTGTAGCTCTGGACTGGCCTCTCAATAACATCTGAGTTCTAGAATGAAAAAATTCAGAAGCACACATTGCTACTACATGCAGATATATTATACATAATATATTAAAATCAAATGTATTCAAATGTAAAAATGTATTATTTATACCGTTCAGACCACATGCTTTGCATTGCTACGGACTGGGTCTATCTGTGGCCTTCACTTGCAGCTACTTAAAAAGTAATTATGCTTTCTCTTTTTTAGTAACAATACTAAGGGGAAAGCAGTAGCCTCCGCCCCAAAGCAGGGAAATATGTCAGCATGGAAAATAGAGGCACGTGTGGGTGGGGGAGTTTCATTCCTGTTTTCTGAAGCCTTATGTAGCTGTAAACGAGAAACAGGGGAAAAAGCGAGCCGGTGGCAGCCGAACAGAAAGCCAAGGACACAAGTCCAAACAAGCGCTGGGGCTGCGGCTCAGTGAAAAGCGTGCAAAGGGGTCTTTGGGCTAAACGCTGACTTAAAGGGCTTGGAACGGAGCACACAACAAACATAGCTCTCCGTCCTCCCCCCTCCCCACCGCCGCTACCACCCAAAAAACTCCCCCCAAAGTTATAGATATGTTTGTTTCTGGCTGCGTTCAGGCCAGGAACAAGATTTTGCACTTTTCCATGACTAATAGGGCAGTGAATGACTACGAGACGTTCTTTCCCGCAAGGAACACAGCCCGCAGCATCCCGCGCATCCTCGGCTCAGCCTCCGCGCCGCCGGGCAGGTCCGGCCGCGCCCCGGCCGCAGGGACACGGACAGGGACACGGACAGGGACACGGACAGGGACCCGGCCCCCTCGGCCCCAGGCGTCCCCACCCGCGGGGCGAGCGGCCCCCGCGGCGCCGCGCAGGCTCCGGGCAGCGGCCGCCCTTCCGCCCGCCCCGGGCTTGCTGCCGGCCCCGCCGCCCGCGGCAGGGGAGGGAGGGTAAGGCCGGGGGAGGGCGGGGGTCGCTGCCGGGGGCTGCCGGCCATGCGGCACGGGCGGGCCGGGGATCTCCGTCCTGCCCCGCTGGGCTGAGTGCCTGGGGCGGGGGCTGCCCGGGCGGGCGGACCCGAGGGGCGGCAGCGGGCGCGGCCAGGCTGAGTGCACCCCGGCCCCATGCCGGCTCACGAGACTATTTTTCCTTCTTTTCTTTTCCTCCCCCCTGTCTCTGTGAGGACGAGCCCAGCCCTGGTGGGGAGCAGAAGAGAGGGCGGTGAGGCCTGCCCGCGGGCGGGGGCACCTGCAGCAGCCAGAGCCAGCCCGGGGCCCGCCGAGGAGCAGCGCCCGGAGCTCCGGGCGGAGAAGGAGCGCAGAGGGAAGGCGGGGAGGGCACGGAGCAGCGTTCATGCACACCCAGCACCCCAGGGAACACCGGCACAGCCTGGCCGTGCACACCGCGGTGCTGCCGGACAGCGGGGCTGTGGTACAGCTGTGTGCAGCTGTGCACAGAGTCTCTTTCACTCAAAGGTACGAAAGGAAACAAAGCGCGTGAAAGGAAGGAAGCGCCGTCAGCACTCAGCAGCCAGGAGACCGCTGGGGACAGGGACCTGCCACTTCCGCGATGCTGCGCAGGAGGTCTGTGGTAGGGATTGCCAGAGCTCTTACTGCCTGCTTCCAATTTAGGAGATATACCACCCTCCTCTTACTCATTCCCTTTTCCACAGTCAAAGAGCATAAAGCACCAAATGCCTTCTACCGAGCAAAAGACAAACAAAGAAATGCAACCATCCAAAACCCAAGCCAAAGTGCATCTGGCTTGTGATGAATACTGGACCATGTCAGCTGGGAGTGAGAATTTTTCAGAAGGCCGGACTCCAGTCCAAAATGGACTCTGTCATTTGGAGTCTGAATATGAAAACAGCTTGCAAAACATTTTTTCAGGCTTCTGACAAAAGAGTTGGTCCTTCTTTTGCTCTGGTATCTAGGCTACATTGTGCAGGCTCATGCATATCACTGGTTTTATTCACATGAGTAATTCCATTTGAATTTGGAGCGACAACGTGTATGTGTAAAGTTACTCATATGCTTTCTGTCTCCTTTATATATTGAAATGATGTGGGTCTGATTTTTTTTTCCATTTGATGGTGCAACCCAGTAACTGTTGGCATCAAGGTTATTGTGAACGATCAGTTATTATTGCTGTTTGTCAGCTGACACCTTTGTTTTCCTTGCCAGACTAAAATCCAGCTATTCCTCTCTATGCAATCTATTCCAGCTATGCAATTATATCATGTTTTTATGCAACCATCTTTCACCTGATGGTGTAAATTCATCTTCCCTATAAAAGATCTTTTTGTACTCAGCTTTTCCTCCAGTCATGACTGACAGTCATTCCAGTTGTGCCATCTGAGTCTTTCTCACACAAGTCTCTCATGACTTCTCCCATACAGTATAATCTAAATTCATACTGATTCTAACAGGGTATCTGGATGTTTTAATATTTGCCAGCTGGAACTTTGTATTATTCTCATTGCCAAATGCCCTCTCTTTCCTCCTTCATATTTCTTCAAGCTACAGCTTCTGCTATTCTCATAACCTTGTATATCTTCTCTATCTCATTGCTGTATGTTTGTCTAAGGGCAAAATGTCACGGGGACAAGAAAAACACAATGTCTATCTTCCATGAAGTGTGGCATTAAGTTTTAAGTGTGACTGAGTGTTTTATTAGATGCTTCTTTTCCTCAGTCAGGGAATATAAAGAACAAACAAGTAAAATTCAGTGCAGACTTTTTGTTTTTAATGGAAGATAATAGCTTTTCACTGATATACTCTCAGCTGTATACTCTAGTACCATAATTCGTGCCTGAGGAGAGTAGACAGGCTGAGCAGCCACTGACTCCTTTGTCAACCAGTCTTTCTTCCTAACCTAGAAGATTTTGTATATTAGTGTGAGTGGAGTCTCCCTTAGGAAATAAAGTATTTTGAAGTTACTTCAGCTGCAGGTCACAAGCTGTCAAGAAGATGCATTCAGTCACACCTAAGGACAGATTTATTACATTCAATCTCCAGGGCAGCTGCCTACTGTATCTTGAAAGAATCCAGCTAGTTAGTTTTTGTGAAATCCCCGAATGATGCCTTCTAGGAACACTGAAAACTGCTATTTCTGGGCAAAGGGGTGATGACCTGTGCATCGAAATGACCTGCTCCAGTGGTGACAGTACAAATTACTTCCAAGGAAAGGGTAAAAGGCCAAATACATCTTAAGACTGCCCTGCGAACATGGTGGGAATTTCTCATTTCTTTTATCATAAAGTCTGAGAACCAGGAGCTCTATTTCCTCCCTCTGTCATATCTAGAAGATGAAAAATCACCTGTTTGTCTCCAGTAATTTCTGAAGAGCCTCCTGCTGCAGCGACACTTCACAGCCAGGGTGTCCATTCCATTTTATGTGGTAAGACCACAACAGAGACTGAGTTGTGCCTATGGCTGGAGTCACCAACAGGACCCTAAATAAGATTTGAAAAGCAGATTAGGTTCCTGAAGTAAATAGCCTACTAAGGACCGTAAATAAATTAAACCCATACACACATTGATTACGAGCCTACACTTTTGATCAGGCTGGTGCCCTGGATTTATATATCCATAACGTGCTATACTTGTGCCACCCATGGATGTGTATTTAGAGAAGTTCGTTCTCAGAAACTTCATTCAAAATTGAGATACAGTCAAATGATTAATTGCAAATGTAAATTGTAATTAAAAGATTACCTGGGAAGATCTACTAATCAAAACTATATTAATTTTTAGTTTATTAAAAAGCCCCATTCTTTAAAAAAGCCCTATCAAAAAACTAACAAACAAAAACTAAACAAAAAATCCCCAGCAAATGAAGTTTTAATTTACTAAGGAAACTAAGGTGGTAAAAATGCATTAATTTTCATCTGCACCATGAAACATATTTAAATACAGTGGGAAAGGTAATTTCCTGATTCATATGCTAGAAGTGTGTATAAAAATGTAACAATCCCAGAAATATTTTAAATACTGAATTTCTTTTTTCCAGGTACTTCCTCCTCTACCATTTTTGGGAAATAGATGAAATGTTTACTGTATTATTCTAAACCAAGTTTTTATTTTTGTATTTGTTTACTTAAAAATAAGAAATATACCTAGCATACAGAAAATACTACTGCATATATTTATATTTATTTAATGAGTTAATTTATTACTACTTAAGAGATCACTTTGTAATAGAGATGAAATAGTGCTACAAAGCACTAATGGCTAAAGGATTTTCATTTCTGGGTGAAAGCTTCCAGAAAAAACAAAAGACAATATATTAATAATGTCAATTTGCAAAATTTAATTTTGGAATGATACGCAAACATAAATTTATTATGAACTTCTAAAATTAGAGCTTTAATATTAATGTGATCTGAATTAAAGAAAAGCAGTATCTTGCCTGCAGAGCTCCAGAAGCAGGCAGTGAGCTTTTCTCTGGGAGAGATCGATGATGTTTTCGTCTGTTGTGCAGTGAAGGTGCCAATGCCCTCGGTGCTGTGGCACTGCTCACTCCAGAAGGAGCAGTTCCACACCGAGCCTTTCAGCGTATAGAAACTGTGATTATATGTGGCTGTTTCAGAAGAGTTACCCTCTTTAAAATACTTGTTCATGTCTAAAAGCATTTTGAAGCACTGAGATATCGCAGTGATAATGTTTATGAATACTGCCCTAAACTTGTTAAAATTCACCTAAGAGTTACTCAAAAGCCTCTCAGTTTTTTTGCCAGTTTTTAGTATGTCTGCTCTAAGCTTTATACAGACAACAGGGTTGTTATTATTTTACCTGAAAGTACTTGTCATTCTTGTGAACTCTGAAATCAGGATGGAGCTGTGTCTTCTGCTTTGATTTGCCATTTTACTAGTCCTCTTTCTGTCCTTCAGCTTCTCCCTGTAAGAAGCAATACCTCTTTCTGTTCCCTTCCTTTTGTCTTGACTCCTGCACTTGTAAGCTCAGTCATGTGGTAACTGCATGTTTTACAACACGTGGCAACGCCAGGCCCTTATTTCAGTTCAGAATTTTAATAGTACAGAACTGTCACAGACACCCTATGGTCCTAGAGCCATTCACACTTTCAGGTTGAAACTCTGAAGCTGAGCTTCTCTGAAAATTACTTCCTGTATTTTGAAAAAAAAAAACAAACCAAACCAAAAAAACCCCACCACAGAAACAGTTCAGGTTATCTTGAGTTTAGGAAAAAATAAAATAGCAAACCAGAGGATACTAAATTTATCACACATAGTGAAGCACTGCAAATAAACATGATATACTGAAAAAAAAGCCTTTTTCTCTATTCTAAACAAGTTGGGTTTGTTTCTAAAACTTGGTAAGGGCCTTGCAAGTCTCCAAAGTTTCCCCATTCATGCAGGCAGTCCCATTAAAACAAGACTTACAATAAAACCACTGCTAGAGCCAAGGTTTCTAGGATAAGTGCAAATGGGAAGATCTGTTATTATTTTTGAAGAGCAGTAACACATCAAGTTGTCTAGTGAGAAAATGCAGTGTTCTGCCTTGAAAGGTTCAAGGCTTGAGTTCAGAAAACTGGGTCATTAACAAAAAAGCCCCAAAACAGAACAAGATCTCCTACTTCCCCGCCCCCCTCGCGCCCCCCCCCCCCATATGAGTGGTTCCATATCTCATTGTATTCCAAAAGGCTTGATCATTTTAAAAAGGAAACTTTTCTGAGCATATTGAAAACAGATGGAAATGAATCAAGGGGCCAGAGGTAGAAAAAAGCTTTAATGAAGACCTATTTAAGCAATACTTTAAATAAATAAATCATTTGTCTGAGAAGCCACATCTATCAGAAATATAAATAATTATATAATGAACATATAAACTACATTTCCTGAAGTAATTCCTGTCTTGCTGCATTTCCTGAATTATTTGTATTATGAAACAGTAGTGAGGCACCATTAATTGATACACGCTCAGTGCTATAGTTACTGCACTAATTGCAGCTCTCCAGGCCCTCGACTCAGCTCCTCCAGCCCTTTAACAATTGGGATTGATTGCACAGGAGCTATTTTTAGAATGGAATGGCAGAAGACTTTGGAGAGCAGCAGACATTTTTGTGTGTGCTACAGCTGTTTCAGGAAAAAAACCAAAAAGTTGGATAAAAATGTTTAGAGTTGTCTTTTTGGATTTTTTTTTTTTTTTTCCTGAAGTCAGAGCTTCCTATTGGATAACTGATATTGTATCAAGTTGAAACTGAGGTCAGTGGTGCATGACACAGGACATGGCTCTTTGACTTGTTCTCAGAAGAGGAGCAGCTTTTCTTTGGAAGTGGGACTGCTGAGGTTGACAGTAGATGAACTCTGGTGGGCTGGGTTCTATAGACAGGCAATCCGGGAGTCAAGTTTGCCGTTTAAAATACCTATGATGAAAGGCAAGATTCATGATTAACCTGGTGGGGTTTTTTCCCCAAGCCTGAAGTGGAGCAGTTAAGTGATTGTTAGGGATTGTAGGTCTGCTTCCAAGAATGCTTTAGCTGAGAGTAAATGGCCGAGATTCACAAGGGTCAGCCGATGCTCAAAAGGTGTCACTGGGAGGAGACACCCATTCAGTCCATCCCAGCTTGGCCTTTTGTTATCCCATCCTGCTCGCCTGCTTTGCAAGAGTTCAGCTGGGGTAGATAAACAACTGGACAGGACTTTGTTGCTAATCTGTTATATGAAATCAGGGCTGTCATCTTCTCTGAACATTTGTACAATAGGAGGCAAGGCTTGGAGGAAGAATAACAAGCAGAAATATGTAGGAAGAAGGATAACCAGCTTTATAACTGAGAAAAAAACCCCAAACCGCAAGGGGACAAGCCTGTTTTACCTCTGTAAAGTATTAGTAACTAACCTATCACCCTTTTCAGAGTAAATTATATCAATAGCAGTAATACCTTGGCACTGTTACACAGCACTGCATCAGCAAATTTGAAGTGTTGTACTAAGGAAGTGACTGTCCCCATTTAGCTGTGGAAGTGAATGATTTGGCTGTGGTTGCACAGCAGTTTAGCAGAGTTAGGGAGATAATCCCTGTTTCATGCCTTCAGCTTCTTTTTCCTTTTCCAAAGGATGCCAGAAAGCATTATGGACTTACACACCTATAATGTGTCATTACTTCATATCTGTTAATTCCCCTGGACATGAGAAATGCACACCTTGGTAAATGCCACCCATCTTTGTATTCCTTCAGAGAAAACATACAAAGAATATACTTCAGTTTCTACAGTAATAGCTTACAATATTGGTTTGCATAAAAAAAACTCCAACAAAATTGAAGTAGTTAATCTTGCCTGAATATGCTGCAAGAGATTCTCTAGCATCTTTTGGTCACTGAATATATTCCAGTCTTTAAAAGGGTAAATTTTAAGAGATTAATTGGATGGTAAATTAAGTTAGATACAATCATTTCATATTAATATGAAATATAACTAGCTTTTGTATCTAGCTTGTTTTACTGTAATCTTTGTTCTTCCTCAAATTACGTGAAACTTGCCCTGGACTTACACATTACCATCAGATAAATGACCATTTGAGCAGGTAGCGTGTGGTATAAAGACCATCCTTCTTTCCAGAAGATTTGATGTTGGCACTTTGCTGGCAGGTCCTTCCTTCAGCAGTGGCCATGTGGGAATGGCCACAGCCACAGTGTGGCTGTGAACTGGAGTGGCTGAATTTTGGACACACACCTTGCCTCTGCACCTGGGACAGCAGCAGCAAATTGGAGCAGTGATGGCTCTGCCAGTGCTCATCTGCTACAGTCGTGAGGGAGGAGGTGGCACCAATGAATTCGCTGCATGATCATTCTGTTGAGCTGTGACTGTCCCTGATTTTATCCACTGGGAAGTTAAATACACACCTGCTTAAACCAGAGGAGTTAAGGGTGTAGAACAGTGTACCTGTGGAAAACAGGCATTACTTTGCAGTGCTGAAGAGTTAACTAAGTGGCCATACTGACAGACTCTTCCCTATTGATTTCCATTCTGGGTTCTCAATGCAGCTGGAATCTGGCTTTCACTGAAAAGGTCTTGGAACTGGGAGACTTTGTCACCTCCTTTAGTGACAAGTCACCTCAGACACATTACCAACACAAATTCCAAAATTTGGCCTAATCTTGGGGGCTTTTTGGGTGTGCTTTGTAAAATAATCTGTGTTAAAATAAGCCACTGTTTTGAAAAGGATTAATAGAAGAATGTTTTTCTGGTGCTTGTGTCTTCACAGAACACAGTGACATCTTGTGGCATGGGAAGGGCTGGTGTCATTTTTTTCCAGATGCATCCTCATTTCAGCCAGTTTACAGATAAAAGTCTAAACAAATTCTGGACAACTGCTAATGCATTACTTCCATCTGTAATATTCACTCTTTCAAAAGTTTTTTTTAAGTACAGGTTTGTCTAAAGTACTCCTTTAGTAGTGAAAAAAGACCAAGCCTTGGTATTGCAAATGTAGGGTGTTGGAGCTTCATTTCAGTTCACTGATATTCCTTGGAAAACTTTCATCTCCAGGAATGTTCCTGTCCCAACCTCACTGATACAAGAATCTGAGTCAGAATTTCAGGTGCTTTACTCAAGTTAGTGTATTATCACAGATGGACAAAGTTGTCATGTTGATTTTGATGGGATTGAAAAGAAAACACAGTAACATTTTATCACAAGGTGGACACTTTTCCTTTTTCCCTATTTTTCTTTTTAAACTTATTTTTTGTCTTTTTGCAGACCAAACAGGGTTTAGGCCCTGTCCCTGATATTTTGGGACCCTCCTCTGACATGGCTGCCCTTTGCGAGTTAATCCTTGGATAAGATCCTGGTTATCAGCATGAAAGGCAGCGCTGCCCCCTGTGCGTGGGAAGGTGCCCGAGTGCAGCAGGCGCGTCCCTGTGACCGCTACAAGCACGCCTGTGCTGTTTGCAGAGGCTTTGTTTATCTCTACGGAGGGCGCAGCAGCACCACGCTGAGGGACTTCTGGAGATACCACACAGGTGAGCTGGCCCCTTCTCTTGTATGGCAGGATTCTACATCCAGCCATCGTGAAATTGAGGATACATTGTACTTAACGTTATCCTCATTTAGAGTCTTTCTGTCACAGGGATGGATAAACTGCTTTTTTTCATTGGGCAGATGGGGGTGTTTGTTCCTCTTGTAGGTGTCCCACAATGTTTTGAGTTCAGTTCAGCTCCTTTTGGGTTTTTATCTTTTCTCAACCATAAATACTGAGTCATTTAAAATATCCTGGTTCTAGCAAGGGATATCAAAGAGCTTTCCTGACTTTATAACACAGAAATAGTTCATGCATGTAAAGGTGCACAAAGGAACACGTGAATACAATACCTTGTAGGTTTGTATTATCAATGCACTATCAAATATAAGCCTTTGTATTTTTTGACTTGATGTATGGTTTTCCCTGTTCAGTTGTTGTTACTGGAATAAACCAGAATTGTGCTGCACTTCATGCTCATGGAATTGTCGAGTTTTGATGAAGGTAACAATTAAAATACAAGCAGCAACAAGTATTACATTTAAATGTAACTATTACTCTTGTATTTAAATTTGCTAAATAGAAAAATGCATGTATTTAATTTCTGGGAGAGTATCTTCTGAACTAACAGAGAGGAAAGATGACAAAACACTTAATTTTGAGCAGCACAGCCACAGTCAAAGCCCACCTTTTCACCTTTTCCTAGCTGTTTATGTGTTGAATGCACCACTACCTTAACTTCAGCTTTGATTTATAGTGAAAAATGAATGGGAAATGTTGGATTGCTCAAGAGATGGTCCAGAAGAACTGGAAGAACATTCAATGGTGGCTTATAAGGTAGTAGACCAAGATTTATATTGTCCATATCCTGACATTTTATTTCCTACTATACAGTGCAATAAAATGCCATAGATTATTATGCACAGAAATACTATGCCCAGAAGGTATTTTTGTGTTGGTGCAGTTCTGGATGTAGCTGTACCAATGTTTGGGAATCTTTCTGAACAGAGTGACAGTAATTCAGCTCTGCAGCAGCCCCCTGGTTTCCTCAGCCAGTGCTCAGTAAGTAGCAGTAATACCAGATAAAGACCCTGGCAGCACATTCTCTGACTTATCTGTGCAGTTGTAACAGTTGCTCTGAATTCATTTGCATGATCAGCCACGGCATAAAAACATTCACTCACTAAAGAACTCGTGTAGAAGAGGGACGGGGGAGTGAAGGAAAGTAAGAATTACAGCCCTGCCTGCAAGGGGAAGATAGAATTTAGGATATCAGCAGCTACAACACAATGAAATATTTCTACAAACATGCATAATCCAATATTACCTGAGCAATGCATCAAGAGAGCTCCAGATTCCCAGCCCTGAAGCTGCCCCAGGCTGACAAGGAACGAGTGGTTCTGAAATGCCGTCCCCGTTAAACGGCAGAATGTTCATCAGGGCTTCCCACTGGGAGAGAATAAAGAGAGAATAATTAAAAGTTGGTGGCTTTTTGGGATTAATTGCTAAAAAGATCATCACGTTGTTAACTATATTTTGCTGATAGCAACCTTTGCATTTAAGAATTGTTTTAAAAATTATTTTCATGCTATGTGCCTTCCTGTAAGCAACAAATATTTTTGCATTTTGCAGGGCAGACTGTATATTTTTGGTGGGATGGTGGATTCTGCTTTCACACAAGCAAGAACTCCTCTCTGGATATATGACATTGGTAGGATACACAATAGCCAGTTTTTTCCATGGGAAATTCCAAGTCCATAGGCAGTAATAAATAGTAAGAACCAAATTGGTTTCTGCTGCTTGTAACAGAGCCTTCCCTAAGCTAAGTAATGTGTGTAAAACTGTGTGCGTATTTTCCCCCAAAAATTAGGCTGTTAAGATATCAGAGAGTCAGTTCTTACTTCAATTAGAGAGTATTTTATGGGAAAATTTTATGTATTTTAAGGTCTCAGAATTGCCATTCCTCCCTCTCTCCTTCTTAAATTTACTATTTGATCATAAGACCTGATAATTCATGTATTATTTAATTTTTATTTTTTATGCTATATACATTTTAAAAACCAAGCTCTTATCGAAGAAAGTAGATTAGTAATGTATATCTCATTTTGTACTTCTGCTGAAGAAACACAAGCTGGAGCAGGAGAAATCAAATATAATTAAATAAGGTGGGAAATTAACATCAACATTTTATAACACACATTTTTTTTTCTCCTAAGAACAAATATTTGGGATCTCATAAGTGTATGTTCTAATAAAAACAGTGCAGCATTTGGATTTAATAGCAGTGTCATACACCATGGATTTTCCCTTTGGAAATCCTGTGTACAGTAATGGCTGTTATTTTGATGTCAGATCGGAAGGGGAGAGAGAGGCTCAGTTCTTCTTGTGCCAGTAAATCTGGTGTCCAGATCAAGATTTATGTTTCCTGGCTTCTTTTGCTACTTCACTATGTAACCTTAAGTCAATGGGGTTTTTTCAATCCTTCTTTTGTGTTTTCCACCAGTTGTCTGAGATAACCTGCTGGAAGAAAGAAAAGCTTCAGAACATATTCTAGGAGAAAGCATCTTATTACTCACAGTACTTATCAGTGGAAATTAGAAATGAGTTATTCAACATTACTTGTGTGTCTAGCAGTTTCATAGTTATTATTTAAAATCTTTTGGCAAGAACAGCTTTAAGTAATGCAAGCTTGCACTGATTTCTCATTGTACCTCTGGTGCTGGGTATCTGATATTTCCTCTCCTTCACGGTGATCCCAGATCTGTGATTTCTGACTGTTATTTGAGGGCTGTTTAAAGGACCTGTGAGAAAGAACAAGAAAGAATAAGTCTGCCATAATAAGGTGTATGTGGTAAGTAGAAGGAACCATACATCCATCAGGAAATCTGGGAGTCCTACATGTTCATAAAGTGATGAAAATCATAGGTTATTTCTGCATTGTGAAATTTAGCTTGAGGAAACAGGAAAACAGTGTGGTACCTGTGTGATTCTGTATCAGATAAGGATAGAGGAAAACTGTTCAAAGTGTGTCTCCTGCTTGGTGCTGCTGTCTTAGTGGGATTTCTTCAGCCTTGTCAGTAGAAAACACCAGGACAAGACTTACTTGAAAATGAGCTGTGTAATTTGAAAAATTACTGTGGGAGGAGTGTCCTCTTGTGGTGTGGGCTCTAAACTGCACTTTATTAACTCAATCCCCCAGATTCCGCAAGATGGACAGAGAGCTGCAACGAACCAGCAGAGACGGAGGTAAGGAGCCAGGAAGTGGAGAATGTGTGAATCAAATGCCTGTTGCTTTGTTGATTAAACAGATTGCTTTGAAATATGTTCCCCCAAACAGTTCCAATCTCATCTCTTCAGAGACATGTGGCTATACTTTATTTCTTTGCACTTTCAATAACTTACGGCTTTTTCCTTCTTCAAAACAGTGTTTAAAAATACTGCTCTTAAATTTTAAGTCCTATATAAGAAGTTAAGTCTTCTCCTCTGCTGCTGCTTCTGTTTTTCTGAAATCCTTATCAAGAAAACTAATTTTAAATGGAGTATTGCAACCATACGTGAAGCCTGTGCTTTTAAAAGTAGGGTTGTGAAAACAGATTGGCAGCCACGCTAATACGTTTTGGAACGTGAAGTGCTGCAGCATTTTGTATTTCTTCAGTCTGAACACGTGGACTTACTGAGTTACTGCCACTTCTAATTGAAACCTGAGTGGAAGCATTTATGGCTTGGGCTTTTGAGATTGGTTTTGTATCACTACACATAAAGAATCACTAATTTTTTGCTACTGAAACTTCATCTTCACAATGCTTATATACCTTGAAATTACACCCAAAAAATTATTAAGACGTGACAGAGTTATCACTCTGGTTATGTGTGCTTGATGGAGGAGTCAAGAGAAAGTTTGGGACTGCAGGGTTCATTTGTGGGGGAAAAAAAAAAAAAGTGTATTTCCAAGACAGACATTGCTGCTGATATGACTTAGTAGGTTTTTGTCTTATTGAACTGTTCTAGAGCTCTGCACCAGCTAACAGAAAAGGTCACAGTGCAGTTGTGTACCATTCCAGCATGTACATCTATGGGGGATACTTTGGCATCAAGGGCATTTCTCAGGAGTTTTGGGCATTCCATTTTGGTAAGTTAAAAAAGCAGGATAAGGTTTTGATCCAGTGTAAAACAACAGCTGCAGCAGGAGAGCATGGCTTGCTCTGCTAAGAAAATTCTTATCAGTAGAAACGCTCTAAGTTAGTTTTGGCTTCTCTTTGACAACATTTAGTGGTAAGTTCTGTCAATTCAATTAATTGCTGGCTGAAATTAATTAGACTATTACACTGGAAGAAGTTTTGCAGTATTTACCAGTTTTACAGGTGAAAATCAGGGAGAATGTTTGTTTACTATTCACTAAAATTCTTCAGGGATTACCAAAAACCTTCAGATGCAGCAGAGACCCTGATTTCAGCCTATTAATGCCATCTTTTGATCTCAAATCTCCAACTGACCACGGGGAGCCAAACCTGACAGGAGATAGTTTATTAGCATATTCATTACCAGTCTGGTCATTGCAAACCAGATGATTCCCAGAGATTTCCTAAATGCATAACTTGTTATCTGATGGCCATTCTGTCACTATTTTGAAACAAATGATGGGTTTATCTCATCCTTCCTTCCCTCACAGGGAGAATAAGCAGAGACATTAATGAATTAATGTTTTTGTTGACTGATTTTTCTCCTCTAACAGCCAGGAAAGTATCTTTCTGTGTCAGAGTTAATGAACTGACAAAGTCGTAGGAAAAACTACTCTGTAAATAAAATTTCCATGGCATCTGTCACAAGGCATCTGACATTTTCATTAGAAGTTTATTTCAAAACCGATTTTTTAAAATGCACATTTTCAGTGTCAGATTTTAAGCTGTTAACTCATATTATAATAAGCTTAGAGCACAAACCCTTACTCTCCAACTGAATAGTTACCTCCTCCATGAAAGAAATCCTTTTTCAAATGGTCAGGTAAATTTGATCCACCTATAAATCAGTATTTTTGTTTCAGATACAAGGAAGTGGTTGTGTGTCTCCAGCCCCAGTCACAGCAGCAGCCCCGGAGCTCGGCACGGCCACTCGGCTGTGGTTTATCACACAGCCATGTACCTCTTTGGGGGGCTGATGGGGCTCACTGAACAGAGGGACTTGTGGAGGTGGGACTTTGGAAGCAGCAGCTGGTCCAGCATCAGAACAAGGTAAACTATTCTATTGGTTACACTTAAAGAGCAGAGAAAGAGAGTTAATCTTACTATTTGATACTGCATGCAGGCAGAGAGGGGGACGATGCCCTCTTGGTAATTGTAGGGATTGTTCAGATCAGGATACAGTGCTGCTGCCATCCCTGGGGCTCCAGTTGGCTTTGCTCGGGAGAGCTGTTGGCAAGGTGTTGATGCAGCTGTCAGCAGTGTAATTTTGATGTCCCAATGCAGCTGTTCAACAGTCATCTTTCTGAGTCAAAAGGAAAACAGAAGCAAAAATCAGTGCTAAGTTTCTTGTTGGTCTCCCCTTAACTGCTGGTTTCTCTTACCTTCAGCCAAGGACCTCCTCCGGTGGTAGGTCATGCTTCGATAGTCTGCAAAGACTCTATGCTGGTTTTTGGTGGAGGGATTTCAAATTCCAGCCCTAATGATGACCTCTGGAAGTATCATTTCAACACACAGACATGGAAGAAGCTTACTTGTACTACAAAGGGAAACTTTTCTCCTAAAATGTATCACTGCATCTTAGGAATTGGTGCAGATTTCCAAACTACCTCAGGTTTCACTGATACATTCCCCAGCCCCTGGATGAGGGAGCAGAAGGACCATCCCCAGATGGTGCCCATCCTGAGGCACTCTGGCTTTTGCAGCTACTTCCGCCCACAGCCCACGGAGCGGAGCAACGCCATCGAAATGAAAACCTTCAGCCTGCCCCTGGAGCCAGCAGAACTCTCTGCCTTCCAGTCCACTTCAGAGGCAGGACTAGGCCCAAACAGAGACAGGAGCTCTTTGTCCAAGGACAAATCTCTCCATCTCTCGCTCTGTTCGGGAGAGGCTTTTGCTGCTGCTGAGGCTGTGGGTGAAGAGGAGGGAACTGACTGCAGGTGCACGGCTGCGGGGGGTGAGATCAGCAGTACCAACACACTGCTGCTCATCGGGGGCAAACCTTTGTCCAGCTTCTCTGAGATCTCCTTCAGGCAAATGGAGTTCGATTGCTTGTGATTGCTTTGCTTGCAAAGTGAAAGAATAAATTTCCACCACCGTGGCAGTAGGTGGAAAACCAACTGCTTGCAACTGTCTTCAGCTTCCTATCAGCATGCTGGGGAAAAAAATAATTAAACCTTCTCATACTTGCTGTGAACAGATTTTTTACAATGTTAACAAAACCCGACATATATTTAAGTCACAACTTGCATGTAAGTTGTGATTTCTGAGAGGAGCTTGTTGGAATGCTGCTCTTTTTGTTACTTTTCTCCTGGTCACTTCATATCCTTTCAAATTGCAGCAGCCAATGCTGCCTTGAAAATCAGAACTGCAGTAACCCCTATGGGCTCCACAAGATGCCATTTCAGGGGCAAAGCTTGCTCGTTTTGCACTGGCATAAGAGAGAAATACAGTCACATTTGAGGGATTCAATTAATCTTAATAGGAACATTCTGTAAGATTTTTAAGATTTTATTTTCTTGAGTGTTCTTTGCACAACATATTTGCAACATGAGATGGGCTACAACAAAGGAACTCAACAGACAAATCAGCAACTGAATTCTAGAAGATGTTCAAGGATTGTATATAACCTTGAGGAATTGAAACAATGAGTGCCCCCTGAAAATCATCAGCAAGGACCAGAGGAAGGGCACTATACCTGTAAGAAAAAAGGATTTGCCAAATGAGTGTTGGCTTTTATGACTGAGCACAGAATCAAAAGGGTTTGATTTCCCATGGCAGGGTGGGGAGAGAACAGAAAGAGGAGGGCTTGAGAGAGTGACACAAAGCATGGGCTGTTTTGACTGGTAACTCATGTTTTAGGCACAAAGGGATTTCTGCCTTCCCAACTCCATCTCTGTTTTGCCAGCCTAGGTAGTACTGATTACACATTTCCCTTCTATACTAATAAATTCTGAGTTCATGTATGGTTTTTCTTTGCTGTAAAGAAAAAGTGCTTGTTTTGCAAGGTAATATTGTCCAGTATTCAAAGCATTTCTTTCCATAGAAGTTACTAAATACTAGCCTTCTGCTAGAACTGCAGCTGTCTGTAAGAGCTGCTGGTGTCTGAAATTACTGGAAAGTGTAAGTTAATACTTCCAAATATTTAAAAAGATCACTTTTCAAAAGTTTCATAAGAATAATGACTTTCAAGTCATTTACAGACTTCAAGAATATTTACAGATACTTTCATCATCTCTTCACAAGTAGCTGTCACATGAATTCAATAGGAAAATTATAGATGGATTTGCAAAAAGCTGCTTGTTTGGACCATCCATGACCCTTATCTGGAAACAGAGAGGACTGTACACTGCCATGTGAATAAAGCCTGCTCCATTTCCTATCACTGTGTGTTCATTTTCACCTTTGTGAGTCTAAAATATGTGTTTGTATTTTCAAACTGAGCAAAGACCTTACCTTTCTGACCAAGGAACACGATCCTGCAAGCCCCAGTCATTTCCTTGCACTTCGGCCGGCTTCGAGGACTGCCCAGGCTTTGAATTTCTCCTCCAAGAACAAGAATTTCCCAGTTGGAGGAGGTTTGTTTGGAAGGGACATCAATACAGTGACTGAGCTGAGCATGTACTCAGCACTGCAATCTTAAATCAGCAGCTTGTTTTCCTTTTGCTGACTGACATGTCTGTTTTGGCATTATCCTGAGAGCTGCCGTAACACACAGCCTTTTATCTGGGATTGACAAGGGAAGGAAATTTAACTGGAAAGGGCAACAATAAACCAGTGATTTTTCCAAGTCACGCAAAGGCCTCCTGCCAGGTAGCAGTTTCCTGGGGATGTGCAAGAGCCCCAGGAAAATGCCATCCAGCCTCTGCCATTCCTTTCTTCCTGCCCCCTCAAACTCTCTTCCCTTTGGCAGCCCCACGAAGGGTTTAACATTTACTCCGAGCCAACGCAGGCGGGACACGAGCCAGCCCAAAGGCAATGGCTTGGAATGGGCAGGCTTGGAGTGTGCCCATCTCCCCCGTTCCCTCCCTGTGTGCCAGGTCAGGTGGGGGCACCAGCAGTGGCAGCACCACACCCACTCCATCACCTAAAAGATCCCAAACCTCTCAAGCCGGCCCTAAGGGCCCCGCTCTTCCCTGCCCCTGTACAGGACACGAGTGCAGGGGCTCGGGAAAGGCCTGGCACGAGAGATGGGGGCTCAGGGCTGGCTTGTGGGAGGCTGAGCCGCAGCTGGCCCCAGTAATGCTGTGCAAGGGGAGAGAGCCCTGATGCTGAAGTGGGGCTCTGTGCCACAGCAGCTTTGCTGAAGCCACTGGAGGCTCTTTCTCCCCTTCTGGCCATTCCCAGGTCTCTGAAAAACAAGGGTGAGCTCAAGCTGGAAGGGAAGGAGTTTGGGATTTGAAGTGACTGTATCCCACAGGAGAGCCTGGCACCTCAGTCCACTCTGGGCATGCACGACCCATACTTAAGTGCTCTCCAGTGTCAGGACCTAGGGACACAATTCTTGCTCACACCATTGTGACACTTCCTGGGTCATATCCCCTTTCAAAACTCAGTCAGTGCTATCAGCTACACCCACAGGGTTCTCAGAGCATGTCAAATGGTTTCACTCCTCTTTTCCCACCACAGTCACCTTTTCAGAGAGGGAGAAAAGAGTCTTCATGGATGTGCTTATGGTATTTCTCCATAACTGTAGCAGTTAATGAGAATTCATCCCAGGCCCAAGTGAGTGACTAAAAGCTGCTGCCACCTGAAAGCTCGGTGGTGGCCTGCATGAAATAATGAATGGAATTACTTCAGCTAGTGGCAAGTATTTAGAAACAAAACAAACCGCACCATTTTGGCTGGGACTGAAGGGGCTGCCTCTGAAGTTGGCTGTTTAGAATGTCTCTGAAAAGCAGGGAATGTTGCACGTATCTGATATGCTCACAGAAATTCAATCCATAGAACAAAAGCAAAAGGATGCAGCATTCTTGGCAATCTCATGTGAGACACAAGATGCGCTGTTGTATCATAAATTGTATGTAAGAGAACAGATTGATCAGCGCTAAACATCTCAATAAACTCATTGTCCGTAATTAAGATTTGGTTTCAGAGCATTAAAATGCATGAACGGCAGAAATGTTTTCTTCTAAAATGCAGATATTCAAAGAGGTTTTTCAGTTAATAATAGAAAAACCTAAAGATTTCATTCTTTTGAGTTGTAAGTGAATCGGTAAGAACAATTCAGTGATTTAGTGGGATCACAGTTTGAGCTATACAAAAAATTATGCCACAAGAGAAATTATTTCCTATGGGCTTAGTCATTAGGATGGAATAATTTCTCTTCCTTTTGATACTTTCCAAATAGTTTTTGAGAAATGAAGATGATCAAATGGTTTAGTTGCCCTTTGCTGCCTTCTTTAGCATTTCCCCAAAGTCAGGGCTTGGGAGTAGTTTCCTTTAAACAATCATTAGCAATACTGTACTTGAAAACACAGCCCAGTCCCTTGCTGGAGACAAGAGCGAGGGTGCTCGGTTAACTGGACTGCACTGGAACCACACTGGGCAGCTCAGGCTCCCCTTCTGGGCACACTCCTCGGGACTCTGCTGTTCAAAGGCACTGGACACCTGACAGTCCCCCCGGCCAATCTCAGCTCTGTTGGAAAAAAAGCCATTTCATTCTTCAGCATTTACCTGCAAGCTTAGTGCTGTCCCAAGTTCTGCTTTAACTGACAACGGAGGAAGTTTGGAGCAGCAGCCCGGTGTCCCAAGCCCCAGCTGACCCACCTCTTACTGCTGTGCCGGTGTAACGCGGCGGGGCTGAAAGATGACTCTGCGAGACTTTTGCACTGACATGGTGTATTTAAGACAAAACTACAGTATAAACATTCCAAGACTGGGTTGAGTGGACTACAGATCTACTTGTTCCCATGTACAGTTTCAATACAGATCTCAGTGCAGTGCCTAAGACAGTACATACATCACCAGTGTTGTCAAACAGAAGCAAGAGGGTGCACTTCGTTTTATAAAAAACCCAACAAATAAATTATACATTGAGAGCTATTGCCAAGCTTTACATATAAAAAGTAAAAATACAGTAGTTAGTGCGGCTTTAACAAAACAAATCTAGCTAAAAAAATATTCTTATATACTTCAAAAATAAGTTTGTCCAGTTATACAGGTAGGGGAGGGGTGTGTGTGTTTATGGAGCAGAGTGCCCAAGCGAAGCAGTCAAAAGGAGGTGAACTGTGCAGGAAAATCCTGTGGCTCCGGGCTCCGTGGGTGTGGCAGCACCGCAGGGCAGTGCCTGCTCCTCACAGCCCAGCAGGAACACAGAGCCACTGTGACACTGAGCCGGGCCCTGGCTTCAAGGGGCCGTGCTGAGCACCTGCATCTCCCCACAGCACTGCCAGGAGGGCCCTGCACTCGTGTCTGTGGTGCCAACACCCGGAGCAAACACACCCAGATCACACCTGTGTCACTGAAAGGCCATTAGCATGGATTGGTCCTGTTTTTTGGTTGAAAAGTTATGATTGTCCAGCTGCATTTGAAAGCTGTGACATTACAGTGTCTAACAGCTACGTATATATGTATATAGATACTACAACTTCCTAAACTCAGGAACACTATGTGCCCAGATAGAGCTTTAAATGCTAGCTGGCTGTGGAACAGAGCTGCTAACACTTCACCAGTAGATTTGGGTTGTACCAGAATTATGTTCACAATGTGAAAAATACATCCAGTGCTGTTTGTGAAGGACACGCTGATCCCAACAGTAAGTCTTTGCTTCATGAAACAAGAAGGAGCAGGGTGCAGACAAAGGCAGAACAGGCAAGGACTGAAAACAGTTTGTATAGACAGACCCACACATAACTGGGCTGTTCATCTGAACTCTTCTAACAAGGCTGCAAATTTTCTTGCCAAAGTTGCATCCAAAAAATTGTCCAAAACATTGCTCTTACACAGCTGTCTTTGACAAAGTATGAGTAAAAATTAAGTTTAAAATCAAATACATTCAAGCTAATTCATTAACCATGACTGATTAACAGGTCAGTAGGTAATTTATGTTATATGACTTACCTAATACTAAACTCTATTACCACTGAACTAAAGAAGAGATTCCCTTAATTCTGGTGTAAGAAAGCCTCAACTCCCACATTTTAGTGCCCATTTCCTAAGCCTGTAATTGCACACAGCACATGCAGACTCTGATGGTCTTAAATGAGTAAGACTGAAATGCATCTCCTCAGGTTAATCAGTTTGAGATAAGGGCTAGGCTGCTCTTGTTATTATAAACACCAAGATTTTTATAAAACCTTTTACTCCAATCACAGAATGTGACTGGTTACTGGAGTAAAATCACTTTTACTTTTAGAGCCAATCACTTAGCATTCATTCATTCATTCATTCCTGTCAACTCTTACAGCTTTTAAGTGGTTGGCAGACCTGCCAACATCCTGACATCAGATTCACACAAAAGTTTTATTTATAGATCTCTTTAAATAAATACCGAAAAATAGACTTTAAGAAAACACTTGGACCCTACAGCCAATCAATCAATAGTACAGCAATGGTAAGAAAATCCTTTTTCCTCAGTAACACACAGGCATTAATTAATACTTCATAACACTAACTGTAGGAACAAACTGTAGGAAAATCCCTATTTGTGATTGATAAAATGCAGGTGATGAGTAATGCTGTATTACCTGCTAGTCAGTCATGTTGTAACACAGTATCCCTAGCTGCAAGGCAGAACAGTGATGCCAAACTGCAGCATGTTCAGATCACAAACCTGTGTCACCTTGGTCTTGCCAGGCTCCTTATATAAGCAATGATTTGGGTTAGCTAAGTAAGCTACCTCGAGATAAATGGAGTCAGTATTTGCTCACAGTATCAGATATTGCTGGGAAGAGTTGTGTTTGTAGCCCCAAATCTATTAGAAATTCCAAGTTCCCAATTTACCAGTTGAAATGTCTGCATTTTTATGTTAAGTTTCTGAAAATCACGGAAAGCCCTGCCCCTTTGAAGTTTCTCTGTGTGTGCACCTGTGTAATTACAACATTCCCCTCCAACCACTGCTATCCTGACCATGCTGAAATAACAGCTGGTTATTTGGAACCATTTAGATTTTAGGGGACACACTCACCACACGTTATTTACTTGTTACTTGCTGTGATGGCTCGGGAGGAATCTAAGGATGGTATTCAACATGCAGTGCTGGAAAACTGTAAACTTCTGTTATTCCAGTTTTGGGAGGCATTCAAGATGACAGTTCGCAGAGCTCCTGAACCCAACGGGAAGAGTCAAATATCAAACATGCCTAAGAAAATGCTACTGCATTCTGTCTATTTACAAACCCAACACATGTAGCTGGCGAATGCCAGCTCAGCTGCTGAGCAAACAGATGAATAGCAAGTGCCAAGTTTCCACACACAGTCCTGACTTTGTGCAGGAAGCAGACTGTTGCAGCCATTGCTTCCCTTTTCCTGCAGGAACTTTGCTGGCAACTGCATTATTAATCCAGAATAAGACATTTGATACTCAAATTGGGAATCTTCTACCTTTTAATAAGCAGTAAGGCTCAGACTTATAAGTATAAAAAAAGCCAATACTCAACTGGAAGTAGCACTGAGAGAGCTGAAGGCCTGGGAGCAGGAATGCTGCGCCTGGTCCGGGACAGCGGCTCCACTCACCCGGCAGTGCGGGAGCGGGACCTGCCCGCGCTGCTCCGGGGGCTGGCTGGAGGGGCACCCGCAGCACCTGCCACCAACCCTGACATCCTGGCTCTTGAGGCAATGGCTACAAATCACTGCCTGCAGAGCCACTCTGGTGTGTCAGTCCAACAAGCTTTCTCTGGTCCCTACATTTCTCTATTAAGGCCTTGGGGGTTTTGAGAAGTGGCAGTGGGCCATGTAAAATCCACATGGCTTCTCCCTTAACACTCATTCAGCATCTTGCAAAAAAGAGCACGGAAGTAACAGCAGCATGAATGCCTTGGTCTGAATGCAGCAGCCTTGCTGGGCCCAGATTACTTGCACAACCCATAGTGGTTTGGTCCAAACCTCTGTTTATACTGAGACATGTGCACACAGCCAGTGGGCAGAAATGAAGTTGTGCATACAGGTTCCAGAACCAATTTTCACATTTAAGTTTGTTTCTAAGAACACATGCATACAAATATCTATAAACAGCAGCACTATGCAGAAAGCATCCTCCAATCCCAATCATAGGTACAAACCTCTTCCTAAGAAAGATCCCAGTTGTTTCATCTGTGCTTCCCTGTTAGATGTGGGATTCATCATCTTTGTTTCTCCTCCCTCTGACTCTGCATTACTTTTTTCACAGGCTGTATCCCCAGGGTCCATTTGATGACACTGCTGCCCAGGGCTCAGATGATCTCTGAATTGTACACAGTGTACCCCAAGCTTCACCTGAGCACCCAAAGACCTTCACCAGCTCTGTGGAGTGTGTGCTCTTACCTTCCTTCTACAGAGAAGTGAATTGCTAACAGAAATTTTTCATCCTTTTTTCTTGTTTTCACCCTATTCTTTCTATTATTTGTTCCACATGTAACTATCAGATGATGCTTGGAACAGGATTCAAAGGGGTGTTAAGAACTGATCTAGTTGTACCCTCATACTGCAAAAATACCTGGTAAGTAATCCTGAAGCACAGCATCTGGAAAAAACACCCAGAAACAGCATGAAGAGAAACAAGAAAATTCTTTTCCTTTCTAGTCCTAGAAGACAACAAAACTAATCGATAAGCAGTTCCTGAAGTAAGGTGCACTCACTCCTTCACAGCTTTGGCTTTTAAAACACACAGATCTCTAGTCTAAAATGCATGTATTTGAGTCATGTAGGAAATGAAATGATCAGTGTCAAATGTGGGACCTCTGCTGTATTCTGCTAATGCTACAAGCTGTTTGGCAGGTTAATTTGCATTTTCCTGGTTGCAATGTGCAGCAGCTCAAATCCAGTCTACGTAGCTGGTCACTGATGGGACTAGATTTTCATGCTTTCCAGGTACTGTAACAGGGTGTGCAAGGATTACTAAGGGGGTTAAGGCCAAAAAGGAGAGTATGTGTTGGTAAAACAAAGGAAAACCAGAGTGAATAATTACACAGAAGAAAATGTCCTTGGCTGTATGGGACAGTGACCACTGGAGAGCCCTGTGCACGGCACAGCCACGAGGTGGCCCTGTGAGTTCTCCTCATCCCTGCGCTGTTCATTATTCCACAGCCGTCAGGGCCCTGTGCTCACACCCCACAGCTCCGAGACACCTTCCAGCAGCACCAGAGGCAGCTCAGGGTAAGGAACAACTAACCCAGCACGAACAGAACACAACTATTTTCTTTTCCTCAGTTCAGAACTAGCTCCAGTGTGACATTTCGCTTCTCCTGAGGGAGAAGATCAAATGTGCATGTGGTTTTACATCCCGGTTCAGGCTGCAATTCCAGTTAGATTGCTATAAATGGAGAAGTCTCTTCCTGGATCCTGGCAAACCAGCTGGCTGTCTGACTCCCGTTCAGCATGAGTTTGATCCCAAGCAAGTCTTTTGTAAGGATCCCTTGGAGATATGTTAGAAGATTTGAGTTTTCACAAGGTGAGAGTTTCAGAAACTCCTTCTTCTAGAGTTCAGTGGTGAGCAAACATTTTGTTCTTATCGTAGCATCCTCAGTAACTGGGCTAAAGAGGGGGGAAAAAACAAGGCTCTGTAAACACACTCCTCCAGAAAGGTTTGCCACGATGTACTACAAGAGATGAGTATTGCTTTAAAGAGCATTCATGGCTATTCCCCTTGTAACTTAATGAGACAATGGACAAACTTTCCTAATGGACAACTGCAGAAGAGCAAACCGAATCAAATTCACACAGTGCAGCAGCAGCACCACTGCCATTCTTTTAAGGTGGTCACTGCAAGGCCTGATGATCTCGCCCATCATGCTGCCTCACCAGCATGGCAGAATGGAATAGCAATGGAAAAGGCCTCTACCAATCTGGTTTTCTGACACCCTTTCAGCTTGGAAATAACTGAGGGGCATCCCTCTTCACTGCCACCAATCCTCTGGAAGGTACTGAAACACTGTAAAGAGATTTCTCAGAAAATTTTTCTGTACCATAACTTTAGTCCAGTATTGGAACATGTGAGCAGATAAGGAAAGAAACTGAAGTGAAATTATAATATACACACATCAGCTTATTTGTAATACTTCAAATGCTATAAAGTGAGACAGAACCACAGTTTATTAGCACAGCAGAACAAGGCACTGTGTCTGAATGACCCCTGTAACTATGTCAGTGGAAGCAGTAAGAGTGCCCACACAGACTTGTGGAGTGAGCTGAGGAGACCTCACCTCGCAAGGACTTCGGGTGTCTGCTGGGATGGTGTCAGTCCAGCTGAGGACATCAGGGTCTCCGCGCTGCCTTTCACTGCCTTCAAAGATAAGGCAACATTATTTCCCAAAGGCCCGTTGGAAATCAATCCCGTCTGAATGGGGGAGAATGAAAGAAGAAACTCAAAACACCTGCCAGGATGCTAACTTTTCAATATGATTGAAAAGAAACACCTGCTAACTTTTCAATATGATTTACTTACAACTGGCAAAAATAGGATTCATTAACCTCCAGTCTGGGCTTTACTAAATACAAGTTCTTTAAGAAGTTTTATGGCATTTACCTGCAGTGCAATACAGCAAAAATGAAGTTGAACTATCAACAGGGTATGTTGCCTGATTTACTCCAGCTGAATTAGTTTGCTTTACTTTTGATCTGGTACTTTATAGACCTTCAAATTATTAAAATTATATTGTATTTTACTATTTAACTTGAACTCCCGTTTCCTAATCATGACAAAAGCTTTCTTTTTCTCTTTGTTAAGAAATAGTCAAGTAACTCACTGGCACTATCCACCTCGGTGTTACAATGGGCTGGGAAGATACCTACAAAAAGCAAACAAAAGCTCAATGAAAAGGTTGAAAGTAGCTGAGAACATTCTCAAAATAGTATTGCCTCCCAAAACAACACTTCCCCCAAAACAATCCCAGATATTTGTCCCTCGTTAGCCTTTGAATCACACTAGTGATTAGCAGGAGATGTGGCACCCACTGAGCACAGAGCCAGACACTCACTGGGAGCAGTTTCAGCTCAGTGCTCCCTTGCAAAGGAAGGAATCCCTCACCTTTTAGTGCTTAACCCAGAGCACACAAGTGTGAAGAGTTTAAAGGCCCTGCTTCTTCCCCCTTTCTATTGGTGCATGCAATGTAACTCCATTTTGCCAACACAGATTTTAAGAGATTTCTTTTTATCTATATAAAAGGGTTGATTTGTATTAAAAGTTTACTTTTCAAGTATTTATTTTTTGTGGATATCTGTATATATACAGGCATATACACATGTACATACACCTTCCCATATAATTTCTGAAGCCTTATGTATCTCCAGAAGTGTGAGAAGCAGGCTGGCACTTGAAGGTCCTACTAAAACAGTACTAGAGGTTCCTGTGGCACAGATACAAATTCACTCTTCAGGTTCCTTCATTTCCCCTACAAAGCTGTAAAGTCTACATCCCTACACCAGCCACCCTGCCGGTGGGGGCCATATGAGCAGCAATCCCTGTCCATCCCTTCATTCCACTGCTGCAGATCCAAGACTGGCAGACAAACACTAAAGCCAGAGGAGAGTTCATGAGTAAAAACCACTGTTACGTGCAAAGGAAGAAGTCTGGGTTTGAAATACATTTACCCGAGGTGTGGCTTCTGTAAAGTCAATTAGATTCTCTGGCAGTGATGTTAAGGAAACGTCCTGGTCATCTGGAGTGCTCTATGGAATAAATCAGTTTTGAATTGAATTCCCAGTAGTAACCACATAGGTCTACTGAATACTCTAGTGGCTTCCTGAGTTATAGACCACTATCTTTAATAAACACCACTTTTTATCAGGCCCATTTTTTCAAGTCTTTCCATTTGATCTTTTTTTAATGGCCTTTTAATTTCCCTTATTCTCATCAATGTACTGGAAACAACATCATTCCCATTGTACGCAAGCAGTGAAACTGTCCCTTCGCCACTGCAAAGGTGGGGTACTGCACCATTTGAGATGTCAGCAAGGTCTGTGAGTGGGGTGTTTGAACTCAGAAGGTGGAATTATGACTATTCAGCGGGATCAACTATGTAATACGGTTTAGAGGCACAACAGCTACAGAGCAGGGTACTTTAGTCACCCAGAATAAGTTGTCAAGTCTGCTCAAGTAAAGGCAGCACAGGTCCAATGCTATTGGACTCTGCTTTTCTTTTGGAAAGGGACAAAAGAAAGTTTAATCCCCTAATTTGTGCTCTTCATGGAGTCCAGTTAAAAATTACCTTAAGGTACCTAGAATGTAACAAATGAACTTTGAATTTAAAGTTTTCCTTCTGTGGTCCTTTTGATGGGAACTGCCTGTGCCAGAATTTCATCCCTACAGTCTCCTTACAGGAGCACAAAATCGTTGGGATGTAAAGGGCTCCCCACCAGTGTAAGAAAAACAATCAGTTTAGAAAAATAAGAGTCACACCAAGAACCTGAAAGGACAGGCAGAAATGGCCTTTGGAAAGATCTGTGCAGTGTCCCTGCCTGCTTTAGAAAGCACTCTCTGGCATTCCTCAGTCCCTGGCATTCACAGAGTTATGACAGGCATGCAGCAAGGTCTGCTGGGCTTGCCTGGAGGCATCGGGAGCTCAGAATGTGACACAGAAACCTTTCAGGCTGGCAGGTGGTGATACCTTTGAAACAGCAGCCTCCTCAGCTGGAGCCAGATTAGCTGGAATTAGCAGGTCCTCGTGGTTAGAGTCAGCATTGTCCTCGTTCAACATACTACTGGAAGAGGAAAACATTCTCATTAGCACCCTGCCTGGATAGCGCAGAACAGTGCTGCTTCCCAGACAGCCCAAAACCTTGACACCAGTTCCACTGAGGCAGACAAGAGACTGATGTTTGTATGTTAACATAAATGCCTTCCAACAACCTCCATAGATTACTGCTCTCTCTCATAGCTCCAGCTACAGCTGTGTATAGACCCAACAGTATCGATGTCTTCTATCTCAATGGAGTTTCTTCAGCCCTGGAGTCTAATTTGCCTGAAGCCTTTCCTGTCATCCTCTTATCTTCCTCTTTAGAGCCAGGGGCAGCAGGATGTCAGGAATCTCAGTCCTTTCAGAAGATGAGAGAGATTCACTTGCTGCTTGCAAGGATACTCACCCTGAGGCCTGGCCTGCACCGATTAACTGCCGCAACAATAATTAAAAATGCATCCGTAAACCTGTTTAGTTAGATGTAGCCTAAATGCTCAGCAACTGCTCCTCATCTTTTCAGACCTCTTCATGATAATCTCCACGTGGTCCCCTTACTCCAGAAACATGTTTTTCCAGAATCACTTACGGAACAAAGGTGTTTGAAGCAGGGATTGCTCTCAGCAGCTCTCTTGGATCTTGAAATACCGGACTGGTTGCTGGGGGACTGCTCTGTGATTTACCTGACAGGAGAATGTTCCTGGCACAAAACAACAGAAAAACAAAACAGAAAACAGTTACAGCCTTCCATGGAAAGCTCTTTATGAATCACTTGTTAGAGCACAGTTTTGGGACTGCTAATGTACATTTTATTTACAATATTACCCTCTGCTCTTTGAGGTCTGACATGTGCATCTTCCCAAATGGACAAGAAATTAGATGTCGTAATCTTTTAAACTTTTTCAATGCCTGCAATTCCACTGGACCCTGAAATAATTTAGTATTTAGTAATTCTCAGGAAAACTACTGTCACGGGTTTGTACACTATTTTTTTTCTCCACTAGAAAACAGCTACTGTGAAGAGACACATCCCCTCTCCCCACACTGAAGCTGTTCACATTTCAGAAATAATTAGTGATTGAAATTGCTGTTGCACCAATGGTTATCAAGTATGGGAGAATAAAGAGCATCTGTATTACCTTGTATATAATAAAACCCAGCAATTACAAACCTGGCTTTCATGTCAAAACCACTTCATAGCCATGAGAGTAAGGTACCCTATGCAAGGTAAAATGCAATGATACTGAGCCACTGGCAGACCACACCGAACCGCAGGTTCTCAGTTCTGTACTGGGGTAACTACACCACATGTTTCTTACAAATCTCTTCAGTACCTGGCAGCAGCCTCCTGAATATTGGAATTCTTGACACCTGTCATGCTGTCATCTTTTCCAACCTGAGAGGAAGAAATGGACAGAGACATACATTTCTGATACCTGTTTCCATCTTGTGTCAGTTCTGAGATACACAGTAAAGCTGAGTGTCTCTATCCCAGCACAAAAACGTTCTGTTCATCTATAGCTCAGGGACTTAGAACAACAATCCTATGTGACAACTTCAGTGCAGAAATAAAAATAATTCACCAACATAGCCAAATAAAATACCATTATTTGCTAAGGAATTCACTACAACATGCAAGAAGCACAGTCTTAGTGTCAGAGTAATTGCTTGATTAGAAGGCAACCTTTGGAGGTTACCTGTCTCAATGACCACTCAAACCACTTGGCTCAGGGTCTTGTCCTGTTACCTGTTGAGTATCATCAAGGACAGAAATTCCTCCTTGGGCAACCGTTCCAGTACAGGACCATTATCACTGTGAAGAAAGGCTGAAAATCTTTCTGACTCTACCTCGGACAGGCTCTTGGAACACCCTTATCTGCAAGGCACCTTCTCCAACATCGGGCAGTTGAAGAGAAATAGAACATTTGAGAGCGTCACAGCCCTGTTCAGTTGAGTATTTACCTTGTGCCCTGCTTCTGCCTGGGCCTTCAGGATATTGCTTTTGAGATCTGCTGGAAGCCACTTTGCTGCTACGATTGGGCTCTCGATTGCGTTGTTAAGACATTTATCTGTCAACTTCACCACTTCGTCCTAGACATGAAAACATCTTTATCAGAAGCAGTTTCCACACGGACAAGTCTGGGCTGAAGTTTATCAACATCTCTAAATAACGACAAGGCTCTGAAGCCCAAGAAAAGTCAGCAGATTTATACTGAAATGAAAACGCCAATTTTTTCCTTTATTTTGGAATTCAGTTGTAAAGTCACAGCAACACAAAGTAAAAAAAAGCACAATGCTTAAATGTGGATATGCAAAATGCTGTGCTAAAAATACAGTGTGCAAGAAATGAAGTACATCCTAAAACTGCAGCCTAGTTTACTGATAGGAGATCAATATAACAGCCACTATATCATTTCAGTACAGCCCACGTAAAGTTGATAATTTACTCTCAAATGCAAGTTAGGAAGATTTTTAATTTAAAATCCACTTATAAATTAGAATAAGAGTTTAATTAAAGTTCTACTAACCACCTCTCCCACCACTGATTATATCAGAGCAAACTGGCAGCCAGATACACAATGAAGAGAAGTAAGAATGAGATACCTTTCACTACAGTGTATTTCATTATGTGCAGTGCATTTCTTAATTATAAAATGTTAATTAAGCATTCAATCTACTAATTGCTATTTGATTAGTGGCAGAAGTTAATTAGCTGAGTGAAAACTAAACCCTGTGACCTTCCTTCTGAGGGTATGACTCAGCAGGGGGAGACAGAGTCCTGCTTTCCTCACCATATGCCACGGTCTATGGCAGGCTCTTCCCAGGAGGGAAGTGCTGCAGGACTGCCCAGAGCAGGGACAATCCTGCTGCACTCCTGCTTGCACTAACTACAGCGCGCCCAGGAGGAATGAAGCCCATCAGAGAGAGAGATAGAGAGAGAGAGAAGTGCAGAGAAGTTAAAAAGAGTTGAACACCTGTCCCCCCACTGCTCTCCATCCACCTTCAGCTTGTTACATTCCCTGGAAACGCTGGTGAGAACTTGTAGTTATTTGGTCTTTCGAGAGGGGAAAAACACTGCCTTTTTTTCTCTCCCTCTAAACCATCTTTAGGGATATCCAAATAGGATCTCAAGAGACTATCTAAAGGAGAATCTGTTTTCAAATTTTGACCCCAGTCAGCAATGAACTTCACAAAATATTCAAGGGTCACTGTCAACATAAAAAGCCATAAGGACCAAAAACCAAGTGGTGCTAATGACTATTGCCAGCAGATATTAAGAGGTGCACCTTCACGTAATTCATGAAGACTAGCAATTATTAGACACTGAAGTACTTTCATTTTAGAGAGGCTCCTGGAATTGCCAAAAGGAGTAACAACAACCAAATTATTATTATTTTTACAGCTGCAGCACCCAACCGTGATAATCTTTAAGTCTTTACACTGGACCTCACTGAACCAGATGTTGTGTGTAACAGCACCTGCACAGCATTTTGAATGCATTATTCCACTAATACGTTAAATCTCATCATTTTAACTGAGCACATCAGTACACTGGTGCTTGAAGTACCATTTTATTTAACTTCCTCTCAGCTTCCTCCACCTTAAATTGGACAATCAATTTAATTAGGTCACTCTAGTCTATTAACAATTAGACTCCCTACTTTTGAAAAGCTTAGCACTATCACAGAATATTTTAATTTAGTAGAGTGTAAGTTTCATACCGTCAAGGAACTATTTCCCTCAATATTAATGATCCATTTTTCTCAACCCTGTCTATTTTGTACTTCAAAAAAGCATAGGTGTCTTAAGAGGTTTTTTTTAATGAAAAAAGCATGCAGATAGAGGGGAAAGCATCTGGCACCTGCTAACCCCTCAAGATGTTTAATTTACAAGACATTTCAGTTGTTCACACAAACAGTAAAGCCGCTGGAGTTTATCATTATTCTAGCTCATTACGAATGTTTGTCGTTTCCATGGACTAGACAAACTACACTTGTACTGTGTTCTTCAATCAAAACATGAAACCAGGCAGCGATGCAAAAAGGCAAGGAGAGACTGAAGACAGTAACAAGGCATATGATCCCAATCCTTTGTGCTTTTGAGTCGTCTTCCTGGTGCCACTAAAAATCACTTTGTGCAGGAAGATGGAGCCTAATACAGGCACATTTTGGAGCAACTTCCATGTATCTACAGATCACAACAAATTCAGAAAAAGTAAACCCTCATGGCCTTGCATTTCTGACTCGGGAGCAGACTTTGAACATGGGCAAACAGGGTGAACCTTTATTGTTCATTTCCCTTCAGAAGCTGATGAAAGCAGAGCGTTGGTGTATTTAAAGCTATTTGCTCTCTTTGTCAGATCTGGTCACTGCACCAGTGAAAGCTGGGAAAGGACAAAGTCGCATTCTTCCATCCCAACAGATTTTGGCAGTGAGCAGCAGGGAAGAATGAAGCCATTCATTCCCTCGCTTCCTCTTTTTCTCTAGGAGAACAGGGGTAGCTAAATAAATATTTCCTTATCAAAGAAATCAATCAGGATTGATTGATTGCAAGTATAGAATTACATAAAGATGACTGTCAGGCCATCTCTGTCCCCCGATGGAAAACAGTTAAAGATTTTTAATTAACAAAGCTGAAGTGAGCTGGCATAAAACAGTGCCATGAAGTCCAGAATGCAGCTCTGCCTTCGTAAGTAGAAAGATAACAATTCACCCTAATGCATTTTACCAAACCTCTTATGCACTGTAACAGTTTCTACATAGGTAAGTATGTTATGCACTGGTAAACCTCAGGTGAGATGAAATGTGCTGAAATTTGTAATCGCACACGTTCAGAGAGAATGCTGCAATACTACATTCCCTCTGAAGTAACAGCAAGCCCCAGGATCTAAGCTTATTGCAAGGTTTTAGTGGATATATTGCAGTCCCATGCAATTCTGCCAGAAGAGGATACCACAAACACCTCTTTTACTAAAAGATTAAAGAAGAAAACTAACTACAGGAGAAGAGCCCATAGGTATATTTTATAACCAACACCATAAATGAAAGCTTCTATTTTTTTTCTAAAGCAATTTCTAATTTTTTTCTATTTTTTTACTTTTTCTTCAAAGGCAGGAAACAAAGTAGTTTTAATAGTGTCTTTTAGGTCACTCTTTTCAGGACTGGCTTCCAAACCATTAACCTTTCCTCTCTGAAGGGTGTGCTCATTTGGTGCTACTGTAACCTACATGTCTTTGCAATCTGAAGCATTTGGAATTTCAAGTATGCAGAGAGTCTCTAATCTTTGTCTATCTTTTTTAAACAAAGACTCTCAAGTGACTTCTTAGTAAGCTACATCACAGGCAGAAAAGTTTTATTCTATCTCTTCTACCCAAAAAACCCTCAGATGATCTACTCTTACATTTTCCTAATATAATTTACACTTCCTTCTTGAAAGCTGAGCTCTCTTTTACCCACTTGTTGGCATACTGTTAATCCACAATTCTCCGTTATGAAAATGTTCTTGCTCTCTAATCAGGTTACTATTCCTCCAGTATCTATAACCTCTAAAGTTACTTGGCACCTCATGTGACAGCAGCTGGATGACTCTGACTGTACTGTATTGGCAGCTCTTTGTTAGATTAGCTCATTACAGGAATCTTAGCTTGCTTACTATAAATCAGCCACGATTTAAAAACCACTGAAATACTTTTGGTCCGTTCTCTTCAATTAACCAACTAAATGTTTTTCCCCCTCTCTGTCTGAACTAAAGTGGAGCTCAACAGGCTAAAATATTCTTAAATAAACTGTGTTCATTTGCTTTAGTTTATGTAGAAGCAGCGTTTCAGCATAACAGGACCTACAGGCTACTGACTAATCTTCTTAGAGACCTGGTAATCTTTGTAATGCACTCACCAAGAGAGAGGTGCACCAGGCAGCCCTGACAGCAGCCCTTAAAGGGGACATGAGCCAAGCAGCCTGCAGCACCATCCACAGCAGCAGCCTTCTCTCACATGGAGGTGAAGAACAAATGCTTAGGAGCGGGCTTAGCTCAAACACCCACTGCTAAACACCTCCTGGCACCTGGCTCCTGTTAGTATTGAGGCAGCAAGAAAAATCACAGCTGCTTCACTCAAAGTTAGGTAAATCCTCAGGTCTCCCTACAAGGGAGGGTAGTCCAGAGATAATGCTGCCAGGTGTTTCACTCTCTCTGCTTGCCCAAAACACAAAAATCTCCCAAAGCTTTTGCATCAGAGAAAGCAGAGTAATGAAAACTAAATTTCACATTTTTTAAAGCTCATTAAAAAAATCCAGAAGAATATCCTGTGTGAGGGTAGTTGTCTGATAACCAGTGAATCTATCAAAGTTCACTGCTGTTGTAAGGGAGGATCCTGGCCTCTCCATCCCTTCTAGCAACACTACCTATTTTCACTATGGCTCTGGCATTTCTTTGACCCCTTCCATGAACCTATTTAACTCACTATTTACCAACTTAAAGAACAAACTAAAAACCTAAAGAAACCCAGCACATCAACAAAAAGTTCAAAACAAAAGCAGGAAAAAAAAAATTGTTTGCCAGTTTGCAGATACATTTGTTCACTGAAACCTGCAATGATTCCTGCAGGTGACAGAGGAGAGAGGGAAGCTGGGGAAGAAAGAGTGAAGAGGAAGGAGGGAGAAGAGAGCCCTCGCCCTGTTCAGGGCACTCAGGCTTGTACTTTGGCTCAGCTGCCATGAAGTGCAGCCTGATTTGCTCAGAGGGATTTGAGAGCAGTAAATCAAACCACATCACTCCTCTCTATGTAAACACAGAGCACGAACACCTACATCAGAGAGCAGGTACAAACTGGTTACTCAACAGGAGGGATGGATCATCGGCAAACCCGACTCAAAACAAAATGTCAAAACAACCTTCTCGGAATGGAAAAATGCCAGCAAAGCAGCTCAGCCCTTCCAAAAAGAGGGTGAACTACACAACACCATGCAGGTAGTAACCTACAGATAAAGACAACTGAGAAACATTTCAAGTGTTTATGACTTTTATTCCCACTAATTTTAGAAAATCTCACCAGGCTGCAGTCTCCACACACATGCACTTCTATGCAGATCTTTATCTTGCTGCCCCCTCACACACAGGTTTATATACCATAAAGCATCTGTATTTCCTTTACTATCCCCCAGTATTACTCACTCATAGTCTTAAAAGTCTTGCAAACAGACCAAGGCAAGCGGAAGGCTTTTCAGAATGATCTGAACAAAATTCAGGGCCATAGCAGAGAGCATGAAGGCCAAGTACCTGTATGTTTATGTTTACGTTGGGACGCTCAGTTGGCACGGGGCTGCTGCGCTCTGTCTCCAGCTGTTTTAGTTTTAGGAATGTGTCTTCAAATACTGAAAAAGACAAAAAAGCTATCATCATCCTAATGTTACTGTGGAGTCATTTGACTTGCAATTTGCATTATTCCTGAATACTAATTATATAATTTGGAAGTTGTGCAAAAAAAGCATAGGGATTGGAGAATCTACTCGTTCAAGCTTCAGTGCAAATTTCAAGCATGCAGACTGTGTGCACCAAGTCACAGCACTCTGCACTCCTGTGAGCTCATTTACCCAGCCATCCTCACAGTGAGGGAGCAAACACAGAGTTAATTGCTTAGATGGTTGCACTGCACTGTATTTGTGGACACAGTCACATCCGATGAAGAACTGACTTTTCCCTTGTATCTCTGTCCTTGTTGTTCCAGTAATGGGTAAAACTGTCCTTATGGATATAATCTAAGGGAGCTTCCTAAAACAGTTCTGCATTCTTTGTAAGGAAACAATTGCATATCAACCTCATAATTTAATCTTGATCTCACACAATATAATAGGAAAAAATCTGTCAGTTTGCTTACGATTAGAATCTGCTTTTTCCACAGCAGTTTCCTTCGTGTCAGAAGGAGGGCAACTAACAGCCTCTTCTGAATCTCCTGTTGCCAAGCCAACAACTGGACGGCCCACAGCATCATCCACACAAGTTTCTGGCAACTCTGTGCTGTCTAGCAAATCAACAAGAGGTATGCTGCAAAGGCAGAAAGATGGGCAGAGAGATGCACAATCATGTTACCACTCTTCCTGTAACAAGAAAAAGCTTTAACACATGCAATTTCTTTTTTCAAGCTGTCTTCTGCTGACCAGACACAATCTAGAAAAACTGTTTCAGGTAACTAAGACACTGGCTTTCAGTGAGCTTAAAAAACAAGAAAAAGGCAACATTTCTTGTCTGTATAAATGACTTCATAACAGAACAGGTCCATGTTGCCTGCTGTGTCATCACATAGCAGTTGGAAAAGTGAAGAGAGAAGGAGGGAAGCTTTTATCCATTAAATACACTTTTTGGAACAAACATTTGAAGTTTTTCTAACAAACTCAAGGTATCCTTTAGGATTTTTACAAGAGAAAAAGAAAAGTTAGAGGGAGGGAAGTTGGGACCACAAAAAGCTGTTTGTGCAGCACTTCACCCAACACTTGTAAGCAAAACAGAGGGCAGAAGGGTGCACTGCCCAGGTCTGCACTGACACTGTTATGGTCAGGCGTACCTAGAACCAGTTTCAGGTTTGTTAACTTAGGCAGAGCTGTGAATGAAACCTTAACAGCCACAGTGTTTTAAGTCAACCATAGCATGTACTCTGTACCCTGCCAGGATCACTTCTTTCACCTCCTCTGGTTTCTGATGGAAACATCTCCTTTTTATTTTCCCCTATGAGCTGTATCTTCAATGAACAAGCAAAAATAATTATAAAACCAAAAATGATATTATGATGCTTATGTTGTGAAAGCAGTCAGGAATCTCATACATCTCTCTCTAAAGCATGGGAACAGCTAAAGCTATCCTAACAGCAAACTAACAAACACAGAAACCACTGCTGCACAATGCAATGGTTAATCAGACAGCCTGTGCACACAACTACAGCTTTACTGCTGCCCAGTTCAGTCAACAATTACCCTCAGAGTTTGGCTGCAATACTGGTTTAAGAAGAAAAATCTACCAATCCGTTTTGCAAGTCCTGTCCCAAATATGAGAACAATGATACCAAGCCCATACTCACCACAAGAGAACCTACCCTCAAGCACAGACAAGTTTTCTACTTGACAGTTTAGACCAGCCTCTCCCTTACTACTACCAGGTTAATGCCTCATGCCTCTCTCCAGCCCCTGGTATCTGGAAGCAGTGCCCTATTGTCACTAGGGGCTCCAGGAAAAAACTCCTTCCCACCAGCTCAAGCACACAAAAGAATCCTTTCAATGTTAAATATATACCTCTGAAATAGATTACAGGATATCACAGTTTTAGTGCTAATAATGTACGAATCATTGTAAGTCAATTAATTGCTGAGGCCAACTGAGGCCACTGGCTTGATTCTCTTAAAGCAGTGGAATAAGAAGCTACTAGCAAAGCAAATAATAGGAAAATTTTTCAATCTCCTGTGCAGCCTCTCTCTGCACCACTAATGGGAAAAGGCAAACAGCAGCCAGTTTTGCAGAAAGGGAATTATGGACACAGAGATTTAATTGTTAAAACTAACAGACAGGAATAGATGCTCTTCCAATTAAGGCAACAAGGAAAGTGAAACTGAATCCCATACCTTACTGATACATGAGGGAAAATGTTTTATAATCTTCACACGGAGACAACAATTTTCTTCCTATTTTCTCACAGTTTTCTGTAAATAGTCTCCAAAATCTTTAATATGACAACCGTAAGAAGGTCAGATTTTACCTACAGCACGGAGTTGCTGACACCATGACATTTTGAAGCAACTTGGCATTAGCCAAGATAAACTCAAAGAAGCCTCCTAAGCCAAGATTCAAGTCGGAATTGACTCCATCTTGCCTTCAGACCCACTGAAACATCTCCTTAGCCACCCCAAGATGGGCAGTGAACAAGAGGAAAGAGGAAACTTGGGAGACCCTCAGCCACTGGAATTTGCACGCATGAGCTCTCTGAAGCCTCCCAGACCCTTCACCCTCTTCAGTGCACCAGGAGGAAGATTACCAGGCAGGCTTCATAAATGGCCAAACTATGGAAGCAAAAAGCACAACAAACTTGAATCACTGCACAGAATTTCTGACACCTCTTATAAAACACCGACAAACTGGCACATCAACCATAAGGGAAATTCTCAAAGTCTTCCCAGGAAAAGTAGGGCTTCTACAACAGTCAGTTCTCTACTCAGGAATGGAACAGGCATTAGCCTTCCACATTCCTGCATTTACCCACATACAAAGGGATATTTTGAACTTTGCAGAGTAGTAAATGCCAGGTTTTATGTCTTCAAATCAATTTCTACCACCATGTTTTACAAAATACTCCCTGGGAAATGCTGATAAAATATACCAGGAATTCAAGCCATAAAAATAATTATGAATATAGGAATAATGAAGATAGTGCATGTAAAGGTTTGTCAACCCACTAATAAGTCATTATATGCTCAGGGAGCTCACACAGTCAAGGGAGCAGCTACTGCATTATCCCTTCTTTTTGCCTGACCAACATACTGGTATAAATATGTACCACACAGCATTGAATGTATAACACGACTGAGAAAGCTTGCAGTTACAAGTGCTGTGAGTTTTAACTTCCTAGTTGAAAAGCAAAGCAGTACTTCATGCTAGTTTGTGAAATACAATCTTCAAAATACAGTAACTGAGTCCTACAAAAGAGGTTGTTCTCTTGGAAACAATCTGATTTCCAACAGCATGGAGTACCATGTAAGCTCATTGATTTTTTCAAACTGGTAGTGACACAGATTAGTCTCTCACATAGACTCTGCAAGGTAGTACAACAGTATGAAATTCTTTGTTAATTTCCTTAATTTTGGGGCAACCAATATTGTAACTGAAGGTAAGAGCAGTAGTGAATTTGAGCCTTTTCAAATTGTTTTCTCCTAAACAAAAATGCAAAATATTAAAAAAAAAGAAAAAAAGAAAAAAAGAAAAAAAAGCTTCCTTTTCCAAGTGAGGAAAGAAAAAGGAAAAATTGTGGGGATGTAAGATCCTACAAATGGAGACAGCTCACACACACTCAGTTTCTAATCAAGCAAGTCCCATATTCCAAGACTTCTGCTGTCTTCCATTTGAGGATAATTTCAAATACTGACACAGCATAATATATAGAAGTCAACAACTACAGGAAAGGAAAGAAAACATGCTTAGGAAAATATGCTGGCTGCAGAACCTTTGGGCATATTAAGTAAGGATGTGTCACGACAGAAAGACATCCATGTGCTTCCTCATTGCAATTCACAGAGGATGGGACCTGTCCCTGTAAAAATGCAGCTTGGTGGTGGTGGTACCAGTGTGATACAATTTCTTTGTCTGCTATTGAGAGCTGTCTCCCACCCTAATAGAGACCAGGATAATAATTCTCCCCAAGCCATGAAGTCTTATCAATATAATACCAGCACAGAGGAAAATGGACCCACAGGATGTATGCAAGAGTCAAAGCCATGTGGCAAAAGCATGCAACATATATCATACTGAAACAAACCAGTTCTAAAGGTAGGTGGGTTTCATGCTGCTTCCTCTATCCTGAATCAGTCATGGGAAAAATTTACAAATACCTGAGCCACAGCTTTGATTACCAAACTTGCTGTGAATCCCAGGGCAGTCCATGACCATCATTAGGGTCTCCAGCCCTCTGCTCAGCACTGGTGAGACACCCCAGAGTGCTGTGCCCAGCTCTGGGTTCCCAGGACGAGAGACACACGGATATACTGGAGGGAGTGCAGCAAAAGGCCACAAGGACAACAAAGGGTCTGGAGCATCTGAGCTAGGAGGTGAACCTGAGAGCTGGGACTGCTCGGCCTGGAGAGGAGAAAGCTCAGGAGGATCTCACCAATGTGTATAAAAACCTGACGGAGGGAGTAAAGAGAACAGTCAAACTCTTCTCAAGGGAGCCAAGAGAAAGGACAAGAGGCCATGGACACAAATTGAAATACAGAAAATTCCACTCTAAACCCAAGAAAAAACCTGACTTTTCTTCCCATGAGGTTGGTGAAATAGATCTCTGGAGGGTGTGAAGTCTCCATCCTTGGAGATACTCAGAACCTGGCTGGCATGGTCCTGAGCAACCTGCTCTACTCAGCCCTGCTCTTACCATGGGAGTGGACTGCATGATCTCCAGGGACATCCTCCAGCCTCAGCTATTCTTTAATTCTGCGACAGCTACGCAAAACTTCTCTGATACCTGAGGACTCAGCCACTACTTGCAGTGGCCTGACCTCGACAAAAGCACATCTGAACTTAAAACTGCAATAAAACAGTCATTTCTTATTGCAGCAGCGTTCTTGCATTTTAAATACAAAACTAGCCCAAGTTCTTCCATTCAAATTAGCTTCTTCTCCCTCAACTACACAGACGTGATACGATATTGTAAAGTTAAACAACCTGTTTTCATTTGCATATTCTTATGCAACTTTATAAACAAGAAAGAAATAAATGGGTTTGCTTCACTCCAGAAGTTTACAACATCCACCATTCAAAACCTAAAACTAAAAAGAGCACAAGAGATTGCTCCTATCAACTTGGTAGATCTCACAGATCTTTATATATACATGTATGTATACAGCTTACTCATACTTTTTTTTTTAAGCAGAGTTGTAAAATAGAGACTCATATTTCATTAGCAAACCCTTTTCCCCCATCAGATATGGGGGTGAGGAGGCTAAAATATCTCAGGCAATATTAAGTTATGTCCTGGCTGACACTTACTTCTTTGGTTCTTCAGGTCTGGGTATCTGAAAACAATAGTTTTTTATTTCTGAGCTATGAGGTAATTTGAAACATAGTGAAACAATTTGAAAATTATTCAGACAACTCCTTTATCCTAAAAGCTAAATATAAATTAATTTTAAAAGCCCTCTGTTACAACTTTTCCTCTTTTTCTTAAAGGAAAAGAATATTGCAATTTAAAAGCAACAAACTTCAGAAAACACAAGAAAACACAGTGTGTTCAAGGGTAAAGGTTTGTTCCTCATGTTGTTAAAGGCCCCCAAGAATACCAATGAGCCATGAAGCTGGAGTCTTAACAATTAACCTCATGAATCATATGGTAGGACTGGTGTTTGTCAGGAAATATTTGTTTCTTTTCAACTGGACCAGAGAAGCAAAAAAGAAAAAAAAAAATTGTAAAAAGCAAAAAATAATAATAAAAAAAATTACTCTTTGCCTTTTTGAGAGTTCTGATAAATTTATTCTTAAAAAATTGAAAATAATTCTGTTCCATTTCCAAACAGTATTTTTCAGAAGAGGTCTTACTGAGAAAAAAAAAAGGTTAGTTTTCAGATCAACCATGTATCTTAGATATTTTTACGCGATCATGGATCAAACGGAGGGGCAGTTACAACCTCTATTTCTTTTAGATTTTTGAAACCATATTATAACCCACTAGTTGCATATGTAGCTTTATAGCAAATGTGACTTCCTGCATGGCTCTCAAACACAAACCCAACTTAAAAAAATGAGTCTGTCATGAGAAAAACTTTAAACACAATTTAAAAAATATATCCATCTATATAAACACATAGATAGATATGTACTGCTTTTAATGTAAGAGTGATGAGTGGCTTCTGGTCTATATGTTGTTTTTCTTTAAAGACTAAATACCAACAGCACAATCCGCAGAGCCTTTGTAATAAAAGCTTTTGCCCCTCTATAGTCAGCTTTGGGTCCGTTGTCCTTATCCCAGAGGGAGCTCAGGAGGTCATTTGCCAGCCTCTGCCGGAAAGCAGTCCCTTGCTCCAGCAGGGCCCACGTCTCAGAGACTGCTCATGGAGGTTTGGGCAGCGCAGGCCCCGGCAGCACCGCGCAGCCCCGCGTTCCTGGCGTTGCGCTCGTGGACGAGCGCGGGGCACGGTCCGTCCGCAGCGCGGCTCCTCGGCGGGGCCCACGCCTCCCACGCGGCTCCACCACGGTGACAGCGGCCGGCGGCGTCAGGGGGCCTGGAGCGTTGGGGAGCGGGAGGGGGAGAATTAGTCAATGGGCACGGAGGAGGAAGAGGGGGGAGAAGTAAAGCAAAGGTGAGGACAAGAAGATGGATGCGAAAAGACAAGGGGCATTCCTGGAAGGTGAATACTGGAGGGAAGAGGCATGCAAGTACACGTGCACATGACGACAACTGCCAAATAAACCCCTTTTCCGCAAAGCAACGTGCAGGTTTTTGCACAAATCTGAACTGACAAATGAAGCTCTCTCATGTACGTTGCTTACACTTCCCAAATGTAAAGCACTTCGTACTTCAAAACACTTCACAGAACTAAGCAAGAATCATGTGCATTTTACAGATAGGAGAAAATAATGTGATGGAGGAACAGACCTCTGAAATATACAACACATTTTATTCGCAGAAAACAAGTTTAAATGGCAGCTCTAAATGTACACCTGAAACAAGTATCTATAAGCAATACCCGTTTTCAAAGTGATTGGAAAGGGCAGATTCTAAAGCAATTTTTTTAAAATAAGGAGAAGAAAATAGAAACTCAGAAAAAAAATTAACATTACTGTGCAGGAGCAAACAGTAGAGTAAACAAATCATCCACAATTTAGGTGACTAAGGGACTAGTACTACTGAAGAAGTTGCTTGCAACTATAACTTGCATTAACATAAAAAATTTAATTGAAAAAGAACCATTTTACAAAAGGTCGCAACACAAACTAAGACCTCACTTTCTAATTTTGCATATGAAGGCATAATGGTTTGTAAATTTTAAATTTAGAATTCCTAAAATCAAACCCATAGAAATGCTGTGCACAGTTATGGCCAATCTTTGCCACAGGTAGAATAAAATCCTCCAAAAGCTAGAAAGAGGAGCAAGGGAGAACACTCATCACTATAAAAAGTGTTTGGAAAAAAACTATTATGCAGGAGCCCTTAGCCAGGAAATTGGAAGGCTTTAGGCACAAGAATCTCCAAAGCAGCAGGGATAATCAATTAACTGAAAACAGCCAGATTTTAAAATACTTAAAAAATGGACAATGATCTGTTAACTGTTGTCTGTGTAGCACTAGGATCCTTCACTTGTATGTTTTAGGAGAGGCTGATACAAGGTACAGTCACATATCAAAAAAGTGCTTGGAAGAAAGCAGTTCATAAACTACTGAAAGTAAGGAAAATTCCTAAAAAGAAGGTATTTTTTCAGTTTAATGTAAAAGATTGGACTTAATGAGCCAAATCTAAACAAAGTGGAAGGATTGTTGCTGTTCACATAGAGGGGTCAGATGGCCTTCAGCTCAAATTGCACCTTCTCACGATCCAGATCAGCCAAGTAGACAGCTGAGTTGGAAGATCACATGTGTTAAGGCAGGCAAGCAGAAAAGCATGCAGGATTCACAACAGAAGTAAACGATTAACATTCAGGGATAGTCCTCCTCTAGAAAAGAGACAGGATTTGTACACAGGTCACCCATGTGTAAATTCAGAATTTTGGTTTTTGTGAAATACACTGAGGAAGTGACCCATGAATACCAAGGGCTCCAATCCCCAACAGTTCATTCCTTTAATTTTACCATTTCTGATGTATGTGGCTACATTCACTAGCAAAAAAAAAAAAAAATTCTCTCTACTTATCCCACAGTAAGGAAGCAAATATTAAACCTTTGTCTCCTGTCCTATCTTAGTACAAAAGGAGCTTCCCGGGGAAAGGCTAAACTTGGAAAGACACCGATCATATTTTAGGTTTTCCAGACTTGCAGCTAATATTCCAGATCATTTTCAGATCTTGCAGAACAGTACAGCTTTCCTATGCTGGCAATTTTACAGGAATGAAGCAAAGAAAAAAAAAAACCAAACCAAAAAAACTAAAAAAAAATAAACCCAGAAATACTAAAATCCTTCCTATCTGGCAAAGTACTTTCTACAATCTGGCACAATTGCTGTTGGCAGCTGCCGCATTAACATTTTAAATTAAAGGAAACATTGACATTAGGAAGGGATCTAAGCTGCAAGGTAGCCAATACAGGCATCTGCCAAGCAGAGTATGGAAACCCACAAGGTCAGGACCTTACTTCTAAACCCCTTCAATCTAACTATCTACAAAATCCACAGTCCAAAAGATTTTGGTGTTCTCAACAATCTTTGGCAAGCTCTCTCTAAAAGAAGACTATTTTTCTGACAGAAAGCAAAGATAATTCATGCAGAAACAGGCCAATTAAAGACAGTAGCAGTTGAAAGGAGATCTTGTTAGCAGCACCGAGACACCCTTGCAGGCACAATAGCCAAGTCACAGCCCCCAGCAATAAATATGTATGTTCTGGCAATTACATTAATGTAACCCCACTTCCCATCTAGGAAACCAGAATGCAGCTCAACTCCTGACTCAGCTCCAAACTGCCTTCTTTTTCCTACAGCTGCATTTGCCCTTTATTACAAGCAGAACTGTTTCCAGCGAACACACTAAAACCAGCAGAAAACTACTTTCAGTAACAATGTCTCAACAAAACATAACACAGACACAGTAGAAGCACTGCACTATCAATTAAAATGCACCAGTTGCCATGAAGCTTGTCTTCTTTAGGACACACTGTTTTGGGTTACATAAAGGTGTATTTTGCATTCACTCCCACTCTTCTAAACACTACATCCTGCAGCAGCTGGCATGTAACCTGAGATTCCAGGACAAGGTTAACACAGACAGGCTCAAGTTCTCAACCCTAAAAACAGGCATAACAAACCCAAAACTGAAACAGAGTAGCTACAGAGCCCTCTCTGCTTCAGAACCAAAGCAGCCAGATTTCAGTAAGCAACAGCAGCCTTGCAGACATGAGCAGGAACATTAGCCACAAATCAGATACCCAAGAAGAGCTGTCTGGAGCAAAGTCAAACATTTCCACCAAAGGAAAATACAGGTGTCTAGCACTCATCTTGCAATCAGGCCAAAAGCATCAAAATAAAACCATTTTGAGAATGCTGAAGAATAAAGAAGCCACCACCTTTCACCCACCACCACGGAAGGAATCGAGCGATCAACAGGATCCCACCATAGACAAGCACAGATTTCAGATACTAGATAAATCAAGGGCAAAAGAAAGAAAAAACAGCATTGATCACATGTTCTGATTGAAATGTCAATAAAATGCAACTCAAAGCAGAATTACCATCCCTCTTATCATTCAAAATTGATAGTATTAAAAGTCTTTAAACAAAAACAATTTACAAAATTAAAGTACATTTGTCACGTCACCATTAGAAACAGGTATCATCTACTTGTAAGAAGATTCTGAAGCAAAGCAGATTCATATGCCTGACAATGGGAGAAAGACCCTTTCTCTTGAGGGCTGAAACTGCTTAGGATAAGAGCTTTCATGTCACGCCATTCCACCACTACTGCTCCTGATGAGTCTGGCAGAAGCCAGGATTTCCCTACTTGCATAAGCCATAGGCATGAGAAGCCAAAGAAGTTAAGATGACCTGTGCACAAGTACTGGGTTGATACATGCCAGTTTTGGTTTGAAAATAGCTTTGCAATATAGAATTAGCTAAAGAAAAGATAAATGACATGTACATTTATCTATCTTCAAACAAATCCTCTTCATTTTGAGATGCATCTAATCAATAAAACAAATACTCTGATTACATGAAATCAAAGCTCTTATCTTCAGCTTGTGTCATTTTCCTCAAGCTCCCATTCTACCCAAGCTCATGAGAAAAGTCAGTTTGCCTATTTCAGAAGGTTCAAAAAACAATTCAAAAAGATACCAGTTTACAAGGTTTTGTATTATCCTAAGGATCAAGGAAAGTCCTTGGGCACCACGATACCAAGCAAAGGTTTTACAAGGTTACCTTTACATGTAAAGGTCATGAGAAGGACCCAACTCTCTCCAAGACTTGAAAATGCTACTCCTGACTTAATTCCTTTAACCCTCGAAGAAATTTTCTTTTGGTTGGCAGTGACTAAGCATGTTGTCCTCACCTCTCCACACACAATGCATAGGAAGAAATCAGCTGCATCATCACTAACTTGATTGTCAACTTACATTACAGATACAAGGATGGCAGCTTATTCAAGTACAGATAAAGGAAACGCTACTTGAATCATGTGCAAGCAAGCAAAATTCATTTCCCAGCAAAGCTGAACATACCACTTCTTATCTTGCTGGCTCGCTCCTGGGCTCCTTGGGAGGTTTTCTATTTCCACTAAGACTGGCGCAGAAGGAACCACTGTTAGGACAGGCAGGTTTGGCTTTGCATTCCAGCTCTTTGGAGACAGAATAAAAAACAAGTCATTATACACACATTAATGAAGTGATGACACATTAAAGAGAACAAAACATATCAACACTTCCTCTTAAGCACAAAGCTAAAGCAAGGCCATTTTCTTCCCTTACTTCCCTAGCACTGGATACCTATGCCCAGTCTTTTCCAGCACTGTACACAGTAGTTACCTGTAACTTTCCATTGGTCAATCACTGGATTTCAAGAGCAAATAACAAAATCCTCAAATCTGTTGAGACACATGAAAACTGCCTTTCGAAAGAATTAAATAGAGTCCTTACTTGTGATCCATTAGTTTGGCTGGTAACGGCATTGTGCGCAGCACTGAAAGAAGAAAAATTTAAAAGTGAATCTAATCAACAAACTGCTTTTGCAGGCTGGTAAAACTGTAAGGACTTTCAGAAAGAAACAGAGTCTAAGATATTTCCCAAAAAGACCTTCAACATTTCTGCTTTAGGTCAGTTGTCTTATTCTAGGTAACTAAGGGCTTCAAGTTATTTTTTCTTAGTTCAAGCTGTAGTTTATCTACAACTCATCTGTTTTTAACTCTTCCTTCCCTAAGCCAGTTTGGTTTAAAAAGTCTTCCTGATTCAGCAGTAAGATGCGGCACTTCTAAAGCAAAAGTTATATAATTTTAATTAAAACATCCAGCAAAATGTATCATTGTCAAAATGCTGTACATTGTCTACATGCTGTAGATACTATGTTCGTTCCATAACTAGAACCCTCCTGATTTGAAGTTTCACATCACAAAAGTTTATCAGAAAAATTAATGAGTTTCTTGCACGTACAACCTCTAATGGACTTAAAAGTAGCTATTCAAATTTACATGCACAGCAACTCAGCACAGCACTAATAATAATTTATATTATTAAATATTTACTATATTTGATGAATTAAATAAGACCCATATCCCTTGATGATTTCTGAACCTGCAAGAGACATTTCACATTTCTGAGAGACTTAAAAGGAGTAATTATGCATTATGGATCTCATGCAAAGCAAACTTTTTCCCCAGACTTCTAATCTTTTAAAAAAGGTTCCCATTTCCTACGACCCATTAATTTTCTGATTTGTGGTCTGGACAAGAGCTATCCAACCTGGCAAGCTGACAATTCAAACAGATTTCTGTATGTACTTCAGTGACTCTCTAGAATTTATTTAAAACACCGTAATGTCAACACTGAGCAAGCTGTTCCTTGCCTGTTTGCCCCTTCACCCCTTCTCTATTGGGAGAATGTGCGAGAATTAAAAGAAATATCTAGGAATGCCCTCTAAGTAGCACATTCCCCTGTGCTGGATTAACACAAAAGAATGGAACAACATACATCTTTCATGATGCATTTTAATTAGCAGCACTGGAGTGTAGAGTTTCAGAAATGGCACAGCTTGCTGTGGAGACACAACAGTGCCACACCTCAGTGCAGATCAGGAGACCACAGTCTTATCAGGAGGAGAAACTGCATATGAAGTTTCTCTTCCCACTCTCAGAATGACCTAAGCAGCCTGAAACTTGGAGAAGGGCATGACAACACAGCATGACAAGAGCACTAATTAATCAAACAGTCACATTTTGCATGCAGAGGATCTTAATGATACCCAGTTTAGAACAGTACTTTCCCATTGTATAAAAAGAAAAAACAATACAGGAGTCACAGAGAATAACTGCAGCCTTGTCCCCACACTTCCCAGACTTTTCCCCCTCTCAAGCAAGAATCAGCCCTGCTACTACAGACAGAAAATGGTGGGCTGTATTAAACCTGTTGTTCTGAAATGTTATTTTGGCATTCCTTACCCACCTCACCATGGTGCTCAATATCTATGAATATTGACTTTTTAAAAAATAATTTGGTTGCAACTGATCATTGCAGTGTTCACAAGTTATTAGGGCAAAGGACAGAAACCACAACTGAGTGACCTAAGTTTCTTCACTATGAGGTAGTTCCTTTTAACCTGGTTTCCTCTCTTCCCTTAAGGAAGGGTATGAAAATTATGATTCAGATACATATGAGTAATTTACATTGCAACAGCAAGTATGACCTGACACATCCAGGAAGACTCTTGGTATAGAAATAAAGAACCAAAAGGCTTCCCTTTCAATGTTGATCATGAAAAAAAAAATGCAAGTGTCATACAGAATATAAAACCATCTACTTATTTCAAAAATATTAATTTTACTGTCTTTTCCCTGTCTTTGACTGTTACTTGATGATGTATTTAAGTCACACAGCCAGAGCAGGAAGATTTCAGGAAGAACACCTCCTCATACATTTTTAGCTGATCTCTTTACATGGCAGCACATGAACTACAGCTCATACCCAGCAAGAACCATAGCTAGTAATAAACAAAATTCCTTGTTAGCTAGTAAGCAAGTCTTGCAAAATTGTCTATGTGACAGCAACACAGGAGCTTTGCTTTGAACACTAACTTTTATGTAAAGAAAACAAACACAATACCCATGGCAAAACCACAGTTAAAGAGGCCAACACACTATATCCTCCTCCTTCAGACATGTGCTCAAGTACAAGTGCCAAACATCAAGGACAGAAATTCAAATATTGGAATACATCTTACCTTGTTTCTTCCAGTTTAGAAGTGTATGCTGCAGAAATACAAAGCATTAATTAAAATTTAATTTATAATTAGGTTATCAGTTAAGTATTGATTATATGATTAATAAAAATTGCCTAGCACTGCCTAAAAGTAGGCAACCAAAAGAGCAAAATTTGCACGCATCCCATGTATAACGTGTGAAAAAAAAATCTAAATCGGAAAATAAAATAAAAAGTCTGAAGAGCAAGCCAAATTCAGATTTAAGCAAGTATCTGAAGTCAGACATGGCTGTCACACTTGGCCTATGCAAGAGTGGGAGTCAAAAATGAGGTATCACATGCTGTCAGATCATGACAACAAAGTGCAACTCCTAACAACAGTGAAGAAAATTTCAATAACAAAAATTTCCAACTCAATTAAAATACTATCATTAATATATCACTGTTTCCTGGACCCAAGTTTTCCACCTTCATACCGAGACCTACTGTGCAATTTTCATGGGTGTTTTACGTGCTATGCAAGCTGGCTTGGACGTGCTTTGGACACAAGCTTTTTCTGATAAATACATGAGGTCTCCTAAATAAGTCAAAGAAAACCTAATTTTGAAAATTCAAGAGAAGGGCAAACAACTACAGGAGAATTCCTACCCAGGATTTTTAAAGGAGACGATTACCTGATTCTCACACTGGATTATACTTCTCAGAATAGATGTTCTTTTACCTTTCATTTGCAGTGTTCGTCTTGAGTATCTCTTGCTGGGCCTTCTTTCAAAGGATGCTGATCTCCTGGCTTTGTTGGTCTTTGTGGTTTGATATTCCGTTTTCCCACTAAAAATGCCATGTTAAAGTACAAAGTAGAAAAATAAATCACTTACTTTTAATGACAGAATAGAGACACTGCTCATCGAAACATCTTATTTCTATTTTAAATTCACAGCTTTCTATCTGGTGTCAGTTCTAACAAAACATCCCAAACTCCACACCTCAAAAGGCCTTTAACAAAAGAGGTTAAGAGTTTTAGAAACATTCTCTTCTTCACCCCATTTCCCCAAGACAAATGGCAGAAGCAATGACTTTTAAAACATTAAGTTGCTGATAAAAGCACACTTGCCCTTTGCATATTTCTGTGGTCCCAGTATATGGGGTTTGGGAGAAACTGAAAATTCTAGAAGAGAATAAAACTTCAGTAATACTGCCCAAAGTCCTAGAGAAAGACAACAGGACTAGAACTCAGCATGCAGGAAAAGCAAGGAATGACAGAAGACATGTGCCAAATGACAGATGACACTGACCTGTACCGGAACCGAGATCCCAAGCGAATGAAGCCAGATCGACTGGAGCTTTTCTGGACGGGACCTCGGAGCCGGAAGAAGGCATGGTGCTCCACTGCACATTTCCACAAGTGTTTGCAGGCTTTGGGATGATCCAGTCTAAAGACAAAAGTGTGCTCCTGCTCCTTTCCCTTAAAGCACACAAAGCACACTGATGACTTACAAGGGGCTTGAATAAGTCAAAGCTAAAATTTCATGCAAGCCAAATGAAATTTGGTTTTTATGATTCCTAATATATATATATTTAAAAAAATGTTTTAGGCAGAAAAATCAACCTTTTCAGAAGCTATAATGAACAACTGCTACCTTGTCTAAGGTTGGAAAGGAGTTCATATATTTAACAAGTCTGAATGACTACAAATTAAAGACACCACTACAACAGGAAGATACTTGTTGATGAGGCTAACACGGTTTCACTTCCAAATCTAATCTTCTCAAATTACCAGTGCTCACTTTTTGTGAGCACTGGTATGCAGTTGTATGCAATTTCTTCCCCATAGGAATAATTCTGAAACCTGCTTAAGTAATTCATTCTACGAAATGTGGTATGTGGGCTTTTTCTAAACTTTCTTAGGCAATGCATGCTGTTTCCAACGTATCTGCTTAGTTTTTAGTGTTCTCTTTTAAAAAAATAGGTGACAAAAAATTTATTTTTTACTGAAGTCCCTGCATTTCCCTCCTCCCCTCCAAGTCACAATCAAAGATCTTTCAGGCATCTACATTAATTCTCAAAACTTAAATATAAGGAAAGAGATTTAGGAATATGTAAACTAGTACTGTATAATCAAGACTGAGATTTAACTAAACAGATATTTATCTACCTGTTCATCATCTTCAACAACAACCAGAGTGAGTTTGTTCTTCTTGAAGTCAAGCCTTGTTATCTTTGGCCTGCCAGATGAACAGAAAGTGCAGGTTATGCCTAACTTTTAGTAACCTACTGAGAAGGTATCTCATATTCATGGTGTTCTCATAACCCAAACTTTTTTTTTTTGCTATCATAAAAGAAACACAAGAACCAAAATCAAAAATAGATTTTAATGTACAATCAGAGATCTTACCAGAAAAACAAACCGATCTTTGTGTCTCCTTCAAAGACAAGAACTCCTGTAGGTGTTAGTCCCAGGCTGTAATCATTGCCATCTCTTGCCTAATTGCCACAAAATAAAAATTATATTCATTTTGGTGTTTGACCCTCTATCCAATTTACTAGAGTGACTCACGTAGTTTGTTTGCCCAGTGTTATAATTACACACATATCTGCTTATCTTATACAACAAAACTCTAGTTTGATGATCTTACAAAATGGATTTTTCTTGTTTGCAACACTTCAATAAGGCTAACTAAAGAGAAAAATTAAAGTTTCTTGATTTGTCTGTGTAATAAAGACATCCTTATGCATTTGCTGCACTTGCTCCTCCACAGGAGATCTAGGCTTATTTGTAGTTCTTCACGTGGTAGCTAACTGCACCCCAGCAAATTTTAATTATTATGGTTTTTCACAAAACTTAAGTCTAAACACAAACTGTAGTACACACTTCCACACCAATCACACATTTAACACAGAGCAGATATGCTTGGACTCAAGTTATACCTTCTAGAAATATATGCCAAAACTGGAATGTTGACACAAAGCCAGATCACTTGTTACGTAGATTGCATGAGAACAACATTCCCTTTCTTTCTCCGCTCAAAGTAGAACCCGTGTTGAAATGTAGCACAAAACTAACAGTATCATTTCCAAAGGTCACCATCCTGTGGTTAAACATACCTTGACTATGTGCATGTCTACACCATACATTTCCAGCCACTTAGCTTTGTTTAAGTAGTTAGTTTCAGCTTGTGCTGGTGTTTGCCCCCTGAAATAAAATTTTTGCTGTTACGTAGATGCCTGAAAAAGCACAGAAGGGAAAAACTAGTATATGAGGAAAGAGGAAAAGAACTTCCTGAAAGTTTGTGAAAAACCTAAACACTGGTGACACTTGTTCACTTTAATGAACATCGAGGTCACTTTTTAAAGTTTTAATCTGAAAATGCTGCTGCAAAAATTACTGTGTTTCAAGATTTTGTATCTCAACATTTTACTCAGACCTTTGAAAAGCTTCATTTTTCACATTATATTCTCTTACAAAATCTGACAGGACCATATTAAAATTCTGTTTCTGAGCAAGACCACAGAATAAGCGTCAGCAGTATCTCTTTAACAGAGTCTCTTCACAGAAAAATCAGTGCAAACAGCTGGGTAGCATTCACTGGAAGATGTAGTACCTGCATTCCTTCCACTTCTCAAAAACAGCTAATTCCATCTCTTCAGTCTGAGTGGGAACAAACCTAAACTCAGACACCAGCTCAGGGACATGTTCAGCAGGATCATAGTCTCCAAGTTCAGCTACAAAAGAACAACACTGTTAAGCACTGTTCCAAATAAACACAGTGGATATTTCTGCATAGAGTAGAACTTCTGCACTCTTTTCTAGTTAGTCTAAAACAGTAAATTTATTTTTGCATTCCTCCTTCTCCTCCAGTTCTCCCTATTTTTGAAGTGGCATCTTTTTTGACAGGGAAATTATGGACACCGAACCAATGGTTGTGTTGTCTGCACAAAAGCTTTGTATTTATGTTTACAAAGTATTATTCACATATTCCTTAACAAGCTTCCTATAAAGGGGATTTATCACCATCATTGAAACTCACCTTTTTTCTTTCTAGCAGAAAGTTTTCAACACTTTTATCTCTGAAGCATCTACTGAGATGACAGCTGACTAAAGTTAAAAGGAATTTTGCCTTAAAGAATTAAAACAGTATCTCTTGAGATTTATAAAAAGCAAAACCAGTTCTGATGTTTTTCATGAAACTATTTGTCCATCCTACAAATCAGTTTCTGGTTTTATTATTCTATATGGCCCTGTCCTGCTAAAATTACTCTGTATCAGGGCACAAGCATGCAGCTGTTATTTGTTGGTCTCCTTTTCATCTAAGGACATAATAAATGCCCTCCTGGGTTGGTCAAATGGCTCATCGAGTCCACTGCTGCATGCTCAGAGGGGCAGTAAGAGATGCTATTTAGAAAGCATACTGGAACACATCAGTCAAGGGGTGTGCCACATCAAAAGCACAACTCCATCTTCCACAGATGCTAACAAGCCCAGTTTTAAAGACAGATAGATACCTAAAATGCTGAAACTCACAGCTATAAACCTTTAAAAAAAGTCCTGATTTTCACAGTCACTAAGCACTGGCTCCTCCCACTAATTTCAAGTTGCTTCTTAATGTTCAGCTCATAGTCAAAAATTTAGGAATAATACTGTAACTTGGGACTTTGGAAGTCTGATGCAGGCCAGTAATTGCTCTGTCTGAAAAATGAAACTACAGATGTCTGTGTAGAGAAAAATAGTGACATCTTTGGGAAGACCCGGAAAAGTCAAATAAATGCCAGTATTCCACAGGTACAGAAATGACACACACTATAAAACCCTGTTTCTTGGATTTCTGAATGCTGCAAGCATAATAATAGTCTTTTCACCCCCTCCTTTTTTTTTTTTTTTTTTTTTAATGCTGACTGAGGAAGTCCATAGTTCTATAATAATTTACTCCCACTAAAACGCCTGCCTCTGCTGAAAGGAATGCTGTCAAAGCTAGCTCAGGTTCCAGCTGATTTAAATAAAAGTACACAGCTGTCAGACAGTAAGATTAAAGCTCTGCTAGAGGCCTCATTCAGTGGAGAAAGGAAAGACAAGACCACCACAAAAAGCAGTGGGTATATGGCCTAATTAGATCACTTTGTTCTTCCAAAATCTTATTTACTGAACCTGTATCTTAAGGCTCTAACAATGCTAATATTTTAAACTATGGCATGTATTCTAATTGCTTTCCTTCCACACAAAAGAGCAGGTTAAAAAGGCAGGCGTCTTCACACTTTAATCCCAACCCTTATAAAAGTGAGCTGTGTTACTACATCAAAACAATTCAGGACGGCTTCAGATGTCGTATCTTGTGTGAAAGTGGACAGATTTGCACAAAAACACCTGAGAAAACAACTTTAGGGCAAAGCTGTTTATGTTCAGAACCTCCTTGTTCTGCTTCCTGAGGAATTGAGTAATTTTCTGTACATGCTCCCAGCACAAGTACAATCAAAAAGATCTGTGTTTCACACTGGATCACTCACGTCCAGGCAGAGTCTATTTTACGGACGTAACAAGGACAGACTTTTATTTAAAACAGTTAATAAGAGTCTACACAAAGCTGTTTGTGCAACTTCACCCTTCCCTTTTTGCACCTACTCACCTTGCATGTTATAAGCTGCCAACTGCACAGCGGTGTCAAAAGGACATTCCAATCTGCCAAAAGAGAAATGTGCTGTTAAAACCTGAACTGACACCATTAGCAGACAACTTATGTAACTGACAGTAAGAAACTGCAAATGTCTGGGATAAGAAAAGGTATTAGTAGGTTTTCAGAAAATTAACAGCAGATAAGCTCTACATTATTTAAGCATTCCTCTCCTGATATTCGTGCATAGAAAAGTAGTATTTTACAGAAAAAAAACTCCATTACATTACTAAGCAAAACTTATTAACTATCAAAATATGTATGTAATAAACTCTGTGGTGAACACACTGTAATAGTTGAAAAAGCTGCTTACTTTCCACTAAGAATATCCAGTTTCAGCTGCAGAACAAATAAATACCTGTAGGATTAAATAAGAAATAAGTCATTGACTAATAGTGCTGATGTGTCACTCAGTGAACAGGAGTAAGTCAGCCTTACAAATAAAAATGTTTCCTACTCTTTACATGGGTTTTCAAGATGAAAGAAACCGCACTGTGACCTTTCAAGGCTTTATCAGTTCAGTTTGTGTGTTTTGCAGGCATTTCAAATGAAGCAAACCCGAAAGTACAAGTTGCCAAAAGCTAAGCTACAGTGTTGCATGGAAAAATAAACAGGATACCCAAGTAAATAATTTTTTCTTCTCTTGTGATCCTACTTGAGCAAAGAACAACTTCCACCTTCCGCATTTCCTTCATTATTCATACACATACCAATCTCATAAAAGAATGGTTATTTTTAAGTCTTGCAAAAAAAATATTTTTTTCTACTATGGATTGCTTAGTTGAAGTCTAACCCAGAAAGCTGACTGCAAAGTGACAAAAAATAAACAGTATTTTTTGAAAAGGCTGCAGCCTTTTCAACTTTACTCTTCAGAGCCAGCTTTCCTTCACTGCCTTGCATATTCTCTACTCTTTTTGCTAAGAAATTGGGCAAATATTGGATACAAATCCCTTTGGTGTACAATAACAATTCTTCTGATCCAATATCCCTGAAGAGCAGCCCCCTTGATCCATTATGGTACACAGCTTTCCTTTAACAAGAGAAGTCTCATCAAGTATAAAACACTGGCATCCACCATGGTATCCAGTGTGAATTCTAGCACAGATGCCTGGAAGCCTTACACACAACTTCAACGTGTGCCTGTGTCTCCTCACACTTTCATACACAGACACAAAACAGATGCAGGTGTTTTTCCTACAGGTTCCATACAAATCCACAAATACTTTGCCAAACCACTTACTATCCAAAGCCTTTTGAACACTAGCATCTACATGAGGAATAAATTTGGTTGGTACTGACCCCAGGTATGAAAAAGAACACAGGCCTCCAGTGTGTAGCGGGTGTGACCAGTCTCTGCTTATCAGCCACATAACTGCTTCCAAACAATTCAAGAACTCCCCATGCTGTGTTACATAACCACTGGCTGAGAACATGAGCAAGCTGCACCTGTAGAAGCTGAAAAGTAGCTCCAGCTGGGTGTCCTGCTGTTTAAAGGTGAAACCCTGGGAAAGCCCCTGCCAGTGACACCTATAACCCACAGCAAAGCTCCACTTCCCACTGCTTCTGCTACTTTAAGGCGTCACACTGTCTCAAGACAGGAGGACAACTTGCTGCTCTCCTCTTCTGGGGGATTAGCTAGGCAGGCAGACAAGTGTTTAAAAGCCCTCAGGCTTCAAGTCTGCCCTGGTAAAACCTGCACAGCAAGGTCTGACTGGCAGAACTCAGTCAAAATGGATGAAAATGTTCCATAATGGTAGATACAGATATAGGTCTGAATTTTGTCTATGGTTACTGGTTTTAAAGATGGTTAAATTTTTATTCAAAAATAAGAACGGGGAGGTAAAACATTCTTCCCAGATCAGCAGGAAAGCAGTAAAAAGCAGCAGTTACCACATTATGTTACCACATGTAAATATGAAGCTGCACAGGGTACATATGGCTGGAAGGGGTAATGCTACTATAATCTTCCTGGTAGCACTCCGAGGGATTTGGCTAAAGTGCACACTGAAGATCCACACAGACATAAACCTGAACAACAAACAAATGCACTTCACACCCTTACAAATGACTGAGGTATGAAATGTCTACAGCTATCACGAAAACATAACTTTGTTTACTCTCCAAAAGGGATCAGCAGCAGTGGTAACAATGCAAAGAAATGCTGCCTTTTACAACAGAACTATACTCCTGACAGATGGTAGGTCCTGTTCTTTCTCAAAGCACCCTAGTAGTCTCAGCCCAATAAGAAATGGAGTTCCAAGAATGGATCTGCGAAATGCTTTAATCAAGAGGAACTGCTGCTCACCTGATGCTACAAACCTACACATACAGAACTGTCAACTCAGCTCAACATGGTAGTAAAATACTACTTTCCCTTTCCATAAGCTCTGCAAAGACCACACATCAGTGAAATGCTAACTGAACTTCTTTTTTGCCAAAGAGAAGGTCTAACTTGCAATTCAATGTTTTTCTGCCTGGAGACAGGATGATTGCATGCAGTTGAAATGAACAGGTTAAGAAAAAAGACAGAGGAATGATGTCTGTTCTCTTCAGTGAAAACCTCTGTCCATCCTGTATAAGCTACTCAGATCAGTTGCCAAAATTGCCTAATGAAAAATGGTGCATTAAGTAATATATAAATATTTAGATCTCTGTATGTCACAGCACATTTATTTCCACACACAAGATAGCCACATTACAAAAAGAAAACTACATTTACAAAAAAGCCAAGTAAGCAAGCAGCTCTAAGGAACTCTCTGAAACATCAGAAGTCTTTAAATAAACACCACAGAAAACACTCCCTGGCTTTGTTTGGGTCCCTCAAACACAAAATCCCTCTTACCTTGTTAGCTCTTCACGTAGATTGTTGGGCTCTGATGAGTAAAACTTTACACGAAAATGCAGACAATATGGGGGGCCAACTGCAAAGCAGAATTCATTCAAGACAGCAGTAACAGTTACTGGATGAGACAGCTTATTTATTTATTACATAGAACCACATCACAAAACTTTACTGAAATGGGTTGGCTATGCTCTACCACAAGGTCTTAAAGTAGGAATTCCTTTATGCCAGGGAAATCCATGAAGAACATCAGGGTGAAAGGACACTTAAATATGTACACAAAATTGTTTTATGTGTTACAAGTCAACTCAATGGTCATATCACATTAACTTGATTCTCCCTGCCAAGAGCACATGAATCTAGGTTAATCCCTGTATTTAAGGGCTCTATCCATCACCAAGAAAGCTGTGCATCTTGGCTCTGCAGTTGACTTCAGGAACGCTGTTGGTCTCTGCAATACCTTCCCAGGGCTCTGAGAAATACTGCTGACAACTCGGGCCCTTCTATTCCACAGAAGTTTAGACTTACTTTATCGGAATTTAAGAGACCCTTCTATGGAAGAATCATCTCTTCTGGAAACCAAAGAGTTAATTCAGCAAAAGGGTGGATTAACAGTTCTTTAAAAATGTGCATCGCTCTGCTGATTCCTGCATTTGACAGGAGGAATTTTCTCACTCTCAGTGCTTCCAAAACCTCTCTTGTATTAAAACAACACCACAAATCCCTGAAGACTTCCCACAATGCAGAGCAAGGAAGCTGCTGAACAATATCTTATCCAAGCACACATCACTGCAACAACCAGGCCACACTGAATCCTTGTGCAGCAGGTGAGGACTTGGTGGACTGGACACAGATGCATGCATGCAGGACTGTCCCATGCATGAGGCTCCAAGACAAGTTTTCCTATAGCCAGGATAATGCTCTGTAACGCTAAAACATCTTCAACTGCCTTGACTCCACTTTAACTATAATTAATGAGCCCATAACATGTTTAATTAAGAACATTAGAATAAAGTACTATGAGCTACAGAGGGAAGATGTCATTATATAATCAGCAGCATCATGCAAGGCTTTTGTCACTTGTCACCCTCACCCCCTCACAGGACAGTGCCCCCCACCACCCATTTCACTCGCTGTGCTTCCTGTATGTTAAATACAATGTTCGGAGAGAAAATGGAAAGAACACTTACTTTTAACTTGCTTTTTAATGCTTTTTGTGTTGTCCAGCCAATGCTGAAAAATAAATTAATTTCACTGAATTATCAATGAAGAAATCTTCCAAAAAGAACAAAAAAGTAAGTGTTAGTGAAGACCATCTTGGAATAACAAGTAGTTTGTTAAAACAATCTAATTCAAATCTTTCACAATTCACAGCTCTCTCTGTGCTCACTGGAGATCCTTTTGCTCAAAGTTTGTAATGCAAAATGTCCATTTTGAACAACAGAAATATCCTGTAGTACCTTATTTAAACCAAATCTTCAAGACAGATCTATATACTTAAAAGAAAAAAACATACTAACAAACCACTCCACTAGATTTTCATCCTGTCCAGACAAACAATTCACACATTAGTAGGTCAGCTAGTGACAATGTGCCAGAGAAGAATAAATCATAGCTGGAGACTCTGGCACTCAGTTGCTGTGTGATGTTTACTTGGGGCAAGAAGGGGAGAGACAAAATAAATATTGTTGGCTTTCAGGCATTTTCTTTAGATGACTCAAGTCCAGTAACAGCAGAGCTGTCTATGTCCCAACATCAGAGTCGGCTCTACCTAATTCTCAAAAATCGATTCACAAGGTGACATTTTAGCAATTGTCACATGGGAGGACAAGTAACTGCCTCACCTAGTAATGCTAATTATAAGCTATATGCTAGACAAGAAGCCAAATTAATGGCTTGACTTACACTGTGTACAACAGCATGTGAAAAGAGCTATGCTTGGCAGATTGAAACACCTACACATATACACTATGCTCCCCAAAATAATTGCACATAATCACACTGCTGAAAAGTTTATACCAGAAGTTAAAGCTGGAAATCCAACACACAGCTAGCGGGACACATCTCCTTCCTAGCGCTGTGCATGGCCAGCAGCTCCCTCCTCCAAAGGAGGTGACTCACCAAAACAGGAAACATGGCACCCTATCCAGCCAGAGCCAACTACCTGACACACCATGTCCTGCATGGTTCATCATGCCCAGGGAACAACGCCTCATCAGATCAATCCCAAATGTCACCTTGCAACTAACACAGGTGAATTATATACTTAGCAACACTCCTTTTGTTAAACTATGTGACATGAAGTTCACAGCGAGCCCCAGGGAGGACAGAAAAGCAACAAGGGTATGCAAAAGAACCGGTATTTTCAGGTTGCAATGCCAAGTGCAAACACATTCCTGCCTCCAGAAGAGCCCTGCCTTCTGCAGAGAGCTGAAGTCAGCCTGTAACACAGCCGGGCCGTGACTGCATTAGCTGCAGATGAGAACGACTGAACCATCTGCTGCTGCTGTGCACACAGCTGAGAACGCTCATTGCCTATTCAAACTAAGTAGCTACAGAGAGCTATCTGAAATGTATCTACTACATTTTTAAAATAAAGCAGGAAGCTTAAGGAGGAACGAAGCATATATTTACATAAATTTTGCTTACACTACCAGTGAAATGGAGTTGAGCAATTTTTTTTTCTTCAAGGAACTAATATAATCTTTTTTCCTATTCCATAAAATTACTTGCTGTAAGAGAGAGTTTACTTTCTCCTTCCAGCATCAAAAAAATATACAAACTACCCAGCTGCAGGCTTGCAGGTGATTTAGATACAAGAATGGCAAGGAGAGCCCTTTCTAGGCTCCAGGACTGGCTGTGCCCCCGGTTTCATCTCCCTCCTGTTTTCTCTCATCTCCTCCACATTCCATGGGAAGGCAACAGAGAGGCAGGCCCACGACAGGCACCGATAACATTTCACTCTGCTCGGCTCTGACTGCTGCTGACCACAGGAGCTCTGTTCAATGATGAGGGTGTGCATGGAAGAAGGGAAACAGAACTGCTTTTAAGTGGGGGTGGGAATGAAACAAAAAAAAAAAAAAAAAAAAACCAGCCCCAAAACCAACACATGAATGGACAGACACAGACGTCATGAAACCTGAGATTTATTCCAAGTGATTAAAATGGAATTCAAGTGGACCTAGAAAAAAAGTTTACTTTTGATGAGGGTTTGCACAGCACAGTCTATTGCTGAAAATCAGAGAGAAAGGTTGCCAAACAGAAGGCAATACAAACAACAGACTGCGCAGAGTACTGGAAGTCCTTACTAAAACAGTTTGCTGCTGCAGAAATTAAAACCAAAACACATACAAAACCCCCTCAAATCCTGACCCAGCAACATTTCAAGAAGTTTGGGCAAATGAGGTTTATTTAACAAGATGTTGAGGCTAAAACTGGTTCCTTCCTAAACATCAGACTACAGTGAACACAGAAATCACATGAAAACAACAATTCTTTCACTTCACTGATTGTTTCAAGAACTTCTTTAAAGAAGCTATTATTTGAATACTAAAATCCAAAATACCAGGAAGAGTTTCTATTACCTGGGTTCCCCCCACATCCCCATAAATCTTTAATACCCAATAATAGTGATCACTTCAGCAGCAAAAAAAAGAATGAATGAAATAAAAGTAATCCTTCAGTTGTTCACAACAAAATCTACTGAAAACTCATTTGTAGTTCAAACAAGTGGGGGATTTAGAAAATTTTTGTATAACTACATGTTGCTAGTTTGCATCAGTACGAGTAACTAGCTCATATGGTAATATTCTCATACTTTAATTGGGTACCAGAAAGATTATCTTCCTTCAGAGCCAGTGGACAATCCCATCTACAGTAAGGGAATGGATTCTTACACTGTTTATTTAACAGGTCTCCTGAATAATCTTGGACAAGTCACTTGATTAGTCTCTATTCTTTGTTTCCAGCTGCAGATTGGGTTTCTGCTAGAACTTGCCAGCTCCTTTTGCAGGAATGGCTGCTATCACAACAGTTCTTCATTTCTTCAAGCAATTAATTGTCTCTGGCTGTTGCATTCAGCTCTTCTGGCAAAATACAATCTTTTCTGCTTCATTATATGCAGTTCATCATTAAGGTCCAGTTTAAACAGATTGTTATCTCTACTCTGCTGCTTTTCAGTCACACATAGTTAAGAAAAGGAAGCAAACCAAGTTTGAAATCCCCTGTACCTGGTAGACTGTGCAGTATCAAATATTCAATCAGGTGCTCTCTGGACTGGCAGTAATAATTTGCTAGACAAAAGCAAGGCATGAGCCACTGCTGTGGCAGAAAAGATTAACTCTTATGAACACATTTCAAGATGAAATGGCTTTATTTGCTAACAGATCAGGAAGAGAAAAAAAATTTATCATACAGATAATTCTACCAGTTAAAACTAACACACTGTGAACTCATATGAGATCCTAGAGATAGGGAAATACATCAGAAGCCACATTGCAGAAACTGAGTTAGGATACCTAAACCATACAGATTATTGTTTTTCTGAAGCAAAAAGATAAATGCAATAGAGTCCTTCGTTATCAATACTCAGCATCCTGGACTGCACATGCTGAGCACAGCTAACATGATTTTGAGAAATATAAAATGGTATGCAATAGGCTGTTTACTCATTTGTATTGGTATGCATGGTTCTGAATGCCAGCCATCTGTTAGTGTAATGGTCTTTTTCTTCTTAGTATTAAATGTCTCTGTTCTGCAAGAGGTTAAAGACCACCTTCCCTACTGGGAACTACATACCAGCAGCAACTAACCCCACTAGCCATGAAGTTTGCTTCAGATGCTGAATGCCAACGATTTTCTCCGAGGAGTGTGTTCTCTACAATTACATGCTAAGCATAAAATTCGATCACAATAATTTTGAAAAGAAGCCATCAGGCTATAAGTGTACTTTGGGGTGGAGCACTGTGTCCAAAGCTGTCAGCTTCTTTCAAAGGTTCAAGTTTGTGGAATTTTTTTTGCCTTTGTACAAAGCTGCAACAATTAAGAGATCACCTTCAAATTGTTCTGGACACAGACCTTCACAGAAATAAATGAATATAAGTCACTGCCTCCATTTTTGTATGCTGACCTTGAACAATTCAGATATTTAGCTCAGCAACAATTCTCTCTGCTTCCCGTCTGCCATCCTCACCATGAAATAATTCTGAAGTGGCCTTGAAACACAAAACCCATTAGGTTATACATCTAACAAATAAGATTGACATATGCAGCAGGAAAACTCAGATCTCATTCTACCTGGGGATGTTGGGCTAAGTGAACACAGGTTTAAGTTACAGGGATGAAGGACAGAGAAAAAAACATTCGTTGCCTAAAGACTCACTTAACTTGCAGCTACCCTTGTGGGCAGAATTAAATACTTGACCACAGGAAGTATCTATTATAAAACTGCATAGCCCACAAGTGAAAGAATTGTGGTTGCTTCTGACAATGCTCTGCTTCTGATCTCAAAACCTGTTACATTTTTAGAAACACACAGTAAAACACCAACAAACTTGGGCTTGGAAGAATCCTCTACTTGAACTGATACAGACAAGCACACCTATATCCTCCCAAAAACTTGTAGCTGCAGGTCTGAGTCACAACTGATTTGAACAAATCAAAGGTATACCCCTCTTGCAAGCAGACATTAACAGGGAGAGTTTTGCTGACAAGAAAGCTGACAGCATTTGCAAAAGAAAACCTTCTCCTCTTTGTATAGCATACAACAAAGGGCCAAGCACACACTCTAGTTTTGCTCCTTCCTCTCTGCATCATCAGCACACCAAGTGTTTCTATGTGACACACCAGGCTCTGGGGTCCTACTTGACCATCCCACCTAGTGACAATAGGAGGTGTGACAGGAACATGTGAAAACAAGAAAGGAAGAGACAACAGCATGATAATATGTTAGAGTGCTGGAGGTGGAATTAAACTTGGGGACACTGAACATCACACATGACAGAGCTCACTTCTGCACAAAACTTAATTCACAAAAGGCAGCTTTCTTATAGCATTTTTGTCAATATTAAGATTTAACTTTCAGACTGTTGCTTTAAGAAGTGCACAACTACTCACTGCCACTTGTGCCGAATCCATGAACCTTAGTCCAAAGTAGTCGCTTTCTATAAGATCCAGATGATACATGATCTGTTCAAACAGGAGCTGGCCTTTGGCTTTTTTCTGAAAAGATAACAGGATTTAGTACACAGCAGGTAGATTTATTGTAGCATCTACCTTTTTCTAGACATATGTTTCATCCTAATTCCAAAAATTTAGCTTCTGAAAATGAAATGTGGACACCTTTTTTTTCCCTCCCTTTGTATTTTCTGATGGCTGTTTTTCTCAAAGGCAAATGTGCATCCCCACAAGAAACACATATAATATCCATAAAGAACTTGCATTATCTCCTCTTTTGGAAAATGTCAACACTGATTTGCCCAACAGGGTGTTAAAATGTCATTTTATCATTTTTCCTTTTAGGCTTTCCTTACTCACTGACATTCAATAGAACTGGAAACCCAAGCCAATACAATTGCAATAACTAATGCACTGGAAAACTTTTGGAGCCAAGTACAGCAAATTGCTTATGAATTTACTACTGTTTGGTATCTAGGTGTTCCACCAGTTTGGAAGCAGGTAGGAAAGCCCATTGAATTAGGAGATAGCATTCCATTAGCAACTGCTAGGAAACAGTCTGGGGCAAGCAACCTGAATAAATAGCACTTCGATATCACATTTACAAAACTAAGTTCATAAAACTAACTTCTAAATGCAAAAAGCCAGCTCATATGCTCATACATAATTTATGAAAAAAACCAGCTCTGGCCCCAAGGAAACATTGCTTTTACAGTGATGATCTAAAAAATTAAACAGTTGTTTTTAAAGAAAAGGTACATAAATAGCACTGAGCAGTTTCTACACAACATATATTTTTCATGCTATGAGCTCCTTTATAACAATAAATGGAAAGAATAGCTTAAGAGTTATTATACCTAAGATGCTTAAATGTAATAAAATACATTAATAAATCATTAGATCAGAGTAAAAGTCATAGTGTTAAAAAAAATTAAATGCAAAGAAATTTAGACATTATTTATGCTTACTCTGCGAGCAGCTTAAGGGTTTCTCTATTTCTGTAAAGCCACCATCTTGCAATCTTTTATCTCAATATTTATACATTCACAACGTGAGAAATCGGATAACTTTCTAAGCATATTTTTAGTAAGCTACTAATTAGCAGATTTTGTACACCTCTCAGAATTCTGGGCCAGTCAAATTTTTATTCTCAGAAATAATCTGGTTTAAACAGTAAGTAATATCTAAGTAAGTAAAGTTGCATGCCATAATTTTTGCCACCTTCCTCTACCCTGATCTTCAAATATTTTATATTCAACTTCGTAATCACAACCATTGGTTTACTTGATGTATCAGTTAAATCCAACCCAACCTATCACAGCTCAAAGCAAAATCTCAAAAAAAGTTTGTAAACTGAGCCTGTCTAAGCAAATTCTCACACAGTTACTTATTTCCAGGTACTGGGGAGAATAGCAGGAATGGAAGGCATTCGGGCCAGCAGGTAACTTCACAAACACAGAGCATCTACAAAACGTTGTATAATGCAAATAACTAAATGTCAACCTCATCAAATTTGTTCAAAGTGTTTTCTGTTGGCCTCAGGAAAAAATTATTTCTCAGGCAATAGCAGATTTATTAAACACCAGCTCTAGCAGAAGCCTTAAGGCAAAGCATCTATACATACAAGCCCACACTTTTCTTCACTAATTGAGTCTGTAGCCTCGGTCTTGAAACACCAAGGCATTGAACTGTTGGTATTTTTTCTCAACACAGGATATCTTCAGCTTAAACATTAATATAATAATACAAGTGAAATCAATTCAGCACCTGCAACAGCAAAACTAGAAAAACACTCTATGTTGCATTGAAGCTTTCTGCAACTTGTCTAACACTAGTAGAAAATATCCCCTTATCGAGCAGAACATTCAATTCCTCTGTAGGTCATCTTTGCAATTAACCAGTTATCTCAGCCAAATTCCCTGCTGGTGACAGGAGCACTTTGACTCCAGCCTGGAATACTACACATACTATCTCAGACTAACCACGAGCGAAACTTCAATTTCTGCAGTGTCAAATTAGTTTCACAGTGCGTTCACCATTTCGGAAATCTCAGCAGAGGACTCAAAGATTAATTAGACCCAGAATGACTAATGTGGGATAAAGTCCCTGAAGAAGCAGTGGAGCGGCTGTGGAAAGATTTGCAGGACTTCAGGTTGTTTTCTGACTTAAACCACCAGGGCCGTCAACATGGAATTAATTATGTACTACTCTGCATATGACTTAAATCATCAGCAGCTGTATTTGGAGCAAGTCAGCAGAAGTACTGCACATGCTTTACTTCAAGTCCTTCCTCCTTAAACAAACAGCAACCAAAAATATTAATGCTTTGTAACCAGTCAACTTTTATGCATCAAAATCCATTTCTTTGTGTTCAGTAAAACTACGATCTCAAGTATTTTCAAAGAGCAAAGATACACTTTAATTACATTTTCTTGTGAAAAATTACTGTAACTTTCTAATGGCAACATTGGTGCTAATAACATCAAGGTTGTGGGTTCAATCCCCATATGGGCCATTAAGAGTTGGACTCGATGATCCTTGTGGGTTCCTTCCAAATCATGTGATTCTGTGAAAGTGACATTTTTATCCGGCTGCTGTCCCACACTTCCCCCCCCCCAACTTTTCTTCTCCTTGCAGCAGAGCTCAGGTTACACTCAAAGGACAAATATTTTCAAACTGTTTAATGGTTACTGATGAACTATTAACAACTCCACTCACAAGAAGTCCAATCAGTGGCTGGTTCTCCCTTCAGGGCACAAATTAAACTCCTCATGAGTTTGCAGTTCAGTAAAACCTGACTACTTGATTTACAGTTTGCTATTCTCTCTAGGAAACAACAGCAAACATCTCACAGCAGAAGAATCAACAACAGGAAAACGTAAATAAAATATACCATATATATACGGCAGGACATCTCCTGGTTTTGCCACACTGGATAAAAGCATCTTCTGATCACTTCGGCACCAATCACATGGCCCTCGCCCCCCTCTCCCCCTCCCCCCAATGAAAGCGATGCTCCCAACTAATGACATCTCCTGCTGCTCTTAATAACTGCAGTTGCTGGCTGAGTAGGTGTTACAAAGGCTGGGCTTAACCCCGGTAGCTCAGCAACAAGGTTGGGTGTTCACCTCGGTGCGCTGGTTTGTCCCTTCACTGCCGGGGTAAGGTGATCCCGAGACATCGTCCTCGGCTCAGGCATCTCAGTCACTGCCTAAAACTTGAAAGGCAGCATTTATACCCTCTTCTCATGGTCTCAGAGTATCGGTTAATTTCATGGACACGCATCCATGAGGACAAGGTGCTCCAAACCTGCCTGCCTGATGCCAAAGCCACCTTTAGTACTTGAGCAGCCAGTACAGACCAGCACTGGAGAAGCAACACAGGCTCACAGCAACTGGAGAAGAGCTTGTGCTGGGTGAGCACCAGCTGAATGGCTCACTTCTTTAAGGTTTTTAATCACAGCAAAGTAGTTCTTTTTCTTCCAAAACCTGAAAAAAAAACCCCAAGACCAAAATACCCACCTAATAAATTTACTAATTAAAATACTTTTATCAGAAAAGAATCTTTCTCCTCTTTGTTTATTTCTTTCTTCGTGAAGAAATGGATGTCCCCATACAAGATGAACTTTGAAAAAAAAATAGATGAATAAGCATTACCTTCATGGGACTTACTATCTCTTGCGTCTTTGCAGCTGTACTTTTTGTTCAGATTTCTTCAAATGATCATGTTACTATTTTTAATTAACAATAACTAACAGTAGCTATTGCCTTTTGCCACTGAGCGGCAAAAACTTCCCAGTTGTTGTCAACTCATCAAGAGGGTTACTATTCATATGCATACCAGCTTCCTTAGAAATACACCATTTACACACACACACAGAAGGTATGGATCCCTATTCAGGATTTACAGCTACCCAGTTGCTAGGATGTCACCTACGCATGTTTGCAGACCACAGGAGCATGGAAGCAGCAGATGAGCCTGCCCATTTTTTTAATGAAGTAAATACCCTTCTCCCAAACCACAGGTTTCAAACAATTAATCCATGAGAAAGCTCCTACAGTGAGCTTTAAAGGAAAAAGACTTCATCTCAATATCATGCAAACGGTGTCTATAGTTAACACCATTAAGGTTTGCTGGAGAATTGGAGGGTTAAAACCCCTTATCTTTACAAAGGCAGTGTTAGAAGTACACATTATTTGTATCACCCTGATCTTCTTATGGCTTTAAGTACTGACCTACAAATGGAGCTGCTCTTCTCAAACTCCAAGCATCAATCCTTCAAATAACTTTTCCAAACTCTCCAGTCAATTTTCTCTTTCATCTAAAGATGCCACTGGCAGCAAAACACTAGTTCTGCTTCTTTCTCTGGCTTATCCTCAGTTTTTGACAACATTGCCCTACACACTTGTGAATATAAAGCCTGGCAGGCTGGAAGACTGGGGAGAATTTCTACCTCCAGAGACAGAGCTTATCAATTCTTCTATTTACTCAATATCTCACAAACATAGGAAGGTAAGCATTTGAGATTAAGTATTTTGTTCATTTATTCTCTGGAGAAAGAAAAAAGCATTTCCCAAAAATCTTCATAACAAAGAACTGATTTCAATACCTATCCTAACTGTACATTCATTACAGTGCTACGTAGAAGGATCTTAATATACTGTGCTCAGGCTTATTGACCCTATTACATAAAAAGACAAAGACTCAAAGCATTCATACCTGTCAAGTTTGCTTGTGGAAGTCTCTGTTTCATCTGCCTGAAAGTTTTTATCTTCTAACTGCAAATTTGATTTAACCAATTTTTTAATTCTTTCTGATACAGAAGATATCCAAACTGCTAGTTCAGCATTAAGGTTTACAGATTAAATGCCTCTCCCTATTACACTGCCAAACATTTCAGTTTTATTTGGTGTTCCACCTGCAGGTTTCTCACGAGCACTCTGATTAAGACCACCAGAGAATCCCAGGCCTTTGAGCTCTTTGCAGAGGCAGTTCAGCAGGAAAGCAGGACTTAAGACAAAATTCATTGTTACGCTGTGAGTTAAGAATGCTAAACTTTCAGGCAACTAAACCAGCCTGCAGCACCAGCCCCAGAAACATTCTGGCAGCACACTGCAGGCCAAACAATTTACTCTGCAAGCAGCACAGATTGCTGCCAGCTGCTCCCTTCCTCCCTCCTTTCCAACAGTGCCAGGGCATGGAGCACTGCACCAAGACTGAAATGCTCTCCTGCCATTGCCCCGAAGTGGCTGGGCTGCCAGCAGGACTCGGTGCAAGCAGTCTGTGCTGCTCACACGGGCGGAACGACTCAACATTCCCTGTCTCACATTCAGTCTCACCGTGCATTTCAGTCTGGCACCCCAGGAAGCACTGGCTCACCCTGCACTGCGGCTGGGCTCCCCCACACCACACAGACAGCACCTCTGCTTTGGGAGACGGGGCTCAGGACTGATTTTGTCCAGTTTCAGGCCCCTAAAGGTCTTTCAGTAGTTTAAGCAAACACTCAAAAGCACGTCAATACTTTCAGACAAAAGATCACATGAGAAAAAAAGTTTTAATCCAAAACTTTATAGCCTTAACACACACACAAAGTGGCATGTTCAAATGTTTACGTAATTACTACTTTTGTCAGCTGAGCTTTATTTTGAAACTTTAGAGGTCAGCCTTGAACATTCATAGTACTCATTTTATTTGATGACTAATTTTCCAGCATTTTTAGCATTATTAATTTTCTTGTTAATCAGCATCCATGCCACAAACAGCATTATGTATTTCATATTTACATCCATAAATATTCAGCAAGTGGCCATAGATATTCTACAAGTTTTTAATAAACCACAGTGGATTACTGAATAAAATCAACTATCACAATACATCTCTGATCTTGTAGTCAGCTCAACACAAATCATCTCTCTCCAAACAAAAAGTCATTGGCACTCCTTAGTGATTTTCACATTCCAGATAGATTTCTTAATTTTATTTAAAATAATCACTACAAATACAGTCCTTTTTAATCGTATTTTATACTCCAGAAGTCTAAACATCTCAGTTCAATCCCACTATTCCACACAGCTCTTGGACTGGTTTATACAGGACCTTGTTTTGATGATACTTCATTATAATAAGGACAAAACCATCTCATTTTGCAATCTCCATATCAAATTTCATGCATGTGTAAGTAAGGAATATTCCAAGATAAAAAACTACTCAGAGAGCATCCATTCTCATAATTTGTGTCTTTTATCTTACACCACCAGGAAGCTTTTACCTAAAACTTAGGTTGCACATACAGAAACTGGAATACAATTAACACTCCATTATCCATGAGAAGATTATGTAAATTGTGGGTTAGGCAGGGTCAGGTTTTTTTACTGAAACACCACTGGCTTCCAAAAAGTACAGTTCTGCTTCCATAAAACCCTATACTTACTATCTGTCTCTCTTGTAAGGCTGACCTTGTTTCCCCATAGAAAGCAATCAAAAAATTTTAAAAAAGGTGCATATTCCAAGAGCACTTATTTACATTATTTATGTTACCATTTCTCCCCCCATTTACATTATCCTTTTCCTCTCCCAATTAGTACTGTAGATAGCACAGAACTGATGAAAGCAAATACTTAATTTTAAAATATTTTGATTTTTAAATCCTCTGGAGCTCTCCATTACTCAAAATAGCACTTCATTTCAAATTCTTGACAAACATTTTTATTCCCAATTATTGTGTAAGTTGTTGGTGACCCCAGATAAAAACAGCTTTCAAGTTCCCCCCCACCAACCTGTCTTTCCTCACAAACCATGAGCACCAGGAGAGCCAGTGTTCCAGCTGTTGAGGGATTCCCTTTACAGACCAGATTGGTATGACTGAGCTGATGGAATCTTCAGGTAATAAACCAGGGCTGTTCATGGCTTTTGAGCTTTGGGAATTCCAGAGGTGCAGTGGGGGAAGATGTAGTTTAGTTTTGCATGGGAACAGGACGAAAAGTGAGATAAGAGATGTCAGCAAAACAGAGTTCTTGTCCTCTCACCACTCATACTATTCAGCAAACATTCCACCCATGGATCTTAAATAATTGGAAGAAAAAGCATAACCTGACTTTTGTTCAAGCTGAACTCAACAGAAAAGCAGAATGTATAATGAACATCAGCAGCAGCATTTACAGACATCTATTTTATAAAAACTTCTTAACGAGAAACAAAGTAACAAGCTTCTTAGTGTTTCACAAAGCACATAAGCCTGTAAAAACAGCTGAATCCATTTGAAGAAACATAAAGCTTCAAAAGAGTAGTAACAGATGAGGAAAACTACCAGATCAAAACACAACTTTAAATCTGAGATGAAGCTGTGGGAAAAAACCTGACACCTTTCGATCTGCCCCAGAAGAACACAGATAACTCACACTAAGGTCATGCCTGCCATTTTGAACATACCAAGGCGTCAGTAAATAATATACATGACACTAACATTCTTCAGTCACTGACATAGCTACAAAAGCAGTAGATTCTTGCAAAGAATCCAGTGTATGTACTGTGTATGACTGCAGCTTTGATAAAAAGTTCAAGTCAGGCATTTTTCTAATTAAATACAACAGAAGACATAAAAAAGCAAAAAAATAAGTGGCTTGACAGACACCAAAGATAAGATCAGTGGACAAAAAGCAGAGTTACTGCTCAAATCCTGGCTCTGTGTTCAATAAATTAAATTTCAGCTGCATCATTTACAACCTGTCCCTTCTGTCTCACTGTCAATATTCGTAAAGTATCAGTCTTTGCTGCTTAATGACTCTGAAATGGGTTTGGCTTACATGCTAACGTCCCTTGTCATTGCTCCTTGTTGTTTTTGCCTTTCCTTTTCTATTAAAAATTAAGCAGAAATTCAGCAATCTCAGGCTCAATTATATCAATGATTGTAAATCCATAATACTCTTCTCAGTAGCAAATTCACTGTAAGAATACAGCTCAACAGTATTTTGAGCAAACTTAAGCCTGGTATCACCTCTAAATGCTTCTTCACCACATTTGGGGAGGCACATGGGGAACCAGATTGGAGAATCACTCCAGCTGGAAACTACATAACAAAATTATACCGATTATTTTCAGCCCCAGCATTTTCTTGACTTAGCTTACTGCCTGGCTGCTAAAAAACTGTTTCTTCTGCCAAGGGGTATGAGAAAACAAGGACAAACGCAATAACGAAAGCAACATCTTTTCTTCCTGTGGCAGCAACAACTTATGCCACTGTAAAGTATTTGTGTAGCCATTGATTTAAAAAGGTACGGCATTCAATCCTGTCAAGACAACCCTTTCTCTGGCTGTGAACTAACCTGTTTGCTAAACGACTCATTCTTAAGAAAAGTTCTGTTATTTATTTTTTTCAATAAAACAATTTCACAGCGCTTAGGTAGACAACATGACTGTGCACAAGTAAACTGGCAGACCAGAGGGCACCTCTTTGAGAGAAAGAGTTCATTTTAAAGCATATTTACTGCCAACGAAGTAATAGCACCAGTCTTGGAAAAGATCTTAGCTCAAAGAGCACAAAGATTCTCAAAGAAAGTTTTTGTAAAAGAAAAAAGTATATACACACGTATTTTTAATTTAAGCTTTACATTTTAGAAAGTGATGTTGTTTTGCCAGGATTTTGTACTCCCCACATCATCCCCTGTCTCCCCTACCCTTTTTTTCTTTCCTTTTTAAGAGTCTACTCCAAAATATGAATGATGCAAGTGGAGAAACAAGAATAAATAGGGAGTTTAGGGAGTTTGAAATGAAACATTTAATTTACTTTTAATTTATTATATTTTAATCACTGAAGAAACTGGTACATGTCAACCACTGACGATGCGCTGTAATTACAGCATCGTCAATATGTCAAATTAGCATGTTGGACAAATATGTCAATTTAGCACGATTGGTTACTGTTACTCACAACTCAGATGTCCACAGTCAAGAGTCTATACTGGCTTTTAAAGAAATAAATCTGGAGTGAAAGGAGTTTCTTGTAGAAGTAAATAGTTACTACTGCCCCCTGGGCTGAGATTTATAGTCCAGGTGGCAGGTTGTGACACCTCTTCAGGTTCAATTTATGCTCCTCAAAGCCTTAGAAATGTTGTTAGAGCCGCCAGGAATTTGCCTACAGAGCCAACTCCAGCTCCAAAGATTACTGCTCTGGTTATGTAGAGACACCAATTTAAACTTGAGTACTTTTTAAAGTGGTAACTCTTGCTATAAAGTGTTTGTGGGCATTCCTGGCCTCAAATCAAACATCCTAGGCACCAAGCAGCACTGGATATATTCATTACATTGCTTCAGAGATTTACAAATTAATTTTACTGCCCTCTATAAACACCTATCTATGCAGTCATTTTGCAAATAAAGATGCCAAAGGGTTTCTCTACCTCTAGATTATTTGGGGTTCTGGATATCACAAGTTATTTCTGCTCACTACATCAACAACATTACTTAATCAACAAGTTGACTTCCTCACACTACCTAAACACTCCACGACTAAATAAGAAAGGGAAGAAAGGGCTGTGTGGAGCAGCCAGTCTTGAAATGGCTTTTCTTTCTAGTCAGCAGTTCCAACACCAGCACATGTGACTGCAGCCAAAATCCTCTGGAACTAGTCAGGTCTCACAGATCCACACCTTCCTAACTTCCTAATGCTCAGCTCCGCGAGCTTAAAACAAGTCACTAGCAACTATAACACACGGTAATGGAAAAACAGAGCACATCACTTCTGGTGCTACTGTTCATCCTGTTGGCCAAAACCAGGTATCTAATTAGGCAAGCAGAACAGGCACGTGCATATTAAGGAAGCTTTAGAAATGTAAAACAGTGGCTAACACCTCACTCCCAATAAAGCACCATGCTATGAGACAATCCCTACTATATAATCTGCCCTGAGGAGGGGAAGGAAGTAGATTTTTCCTCTTCCTCTCCCATCTCAAGTTAGCGTTAAAAATTGCATCCATCTCTGACACAAAACCAAACACAGTCCACACAGAAATTCCTGCTAGTACTTCTGCTCATCCCTCCTCTTCAACAGGTTACACCAAAAGATTCACCTTCTTTGTCAAGATACATAGCTCACCAAAAAGAAAAGCCAATTCATTCAACAGGTTACCCTCTCTGGGTTAAGCCTTGGCCACAATTACATTAAAAAACATTAGAAAGTGTTCAGTGTGTAAGGCATGATGACATCTAGCAAAACACTCTCAAGATGCAGTGAATGACAAAGTTAACTATTCTTTTAGAATCTTTTTATGAGCAGTAACTTAGTGAACACCAAGTCATAGGAGTCGGCTGCCAAGAGCAAAGAGCTATACCTTTAGCTAACTTGCAAACAGCAATCCACATCAGAGTAACAGAAGCCAAGTGTATTTCAAAAACACACTTGGATCACTCGTACCGGTAAGTCCACGCTGACATCTGTCCCGTCCAGCAGCGCTACTCGGCAGGTAATGATGGATTTGGCGTCCCCAGCTGCAGGGATGTGGGTGGCAGCCCTCTGGGCCTCTCTCAGCCTTTCCTTCTCCGCATGCTTACGCATGGACCGGCGTCCCAGCGTGCGGCGAAAAAAGCTCAGCATCTTTGCTACAGAATCCAAGAGAGAAAAGGAACAAGTTAAGTTTTTTACAAAAAAAAATCCCAACAAAACAAATAAATGAACAAACCCCCGTATACCCAACAACAACAACAACAACAACAACAACAACAACAAAAAAAAAAAAAAAAAAAAAAAAAGAGAGAGCCTGGAATAAAGTTCTTAGGAAATCCCAGACTTTGACAAAGAAGTGTCAAAGAGTCAAACAGATTTTCACTTTGATTTAAACACCCACAGTCTTTGGCTGTGAAAGTCTTTGGAAAAAACCCAGCTCAGACCTTGAGCGGTAGTTGGGTGACTTTCTGGGACTACATGAAAGTACGTTTAAGGAGAAAAAACAGCGATCGTGCAGATCGCCTACTACTCTCTGCAATCTCTCATTAATACAAACGCCATCGCGAGCTTCTCCGAGACGGTGATCTTCCACAGCTGGGAATCAACTAAGCACTACATACCACCGGCTCCTTCCCTGGCTCACACCCTCCACCTCTCCCATCGAAAACAAGCGATAAGCGACCCTTCCCGCCCCAGAGCCGCGCTCACAGCTTTCCCTGCAGGAATGGCTCTGCCAGACCGGCGAGAGACCCTCGGGCACGGCGCTTCCCGGCAAACACCCGGAGCTGTGCGGGGAGTCAGCCCCGAGCCCGAGGGTCCACCCCAGCCGAGACCTGGCCCCGCCCGGCGCCGTCCCCGCCGCGGCGCCCCTGCCCTTACATAACGCCCCGGCCCCGCTCCGGCCCCGCCCGGGGGCCGCGGCGGCCTCACCTGCCGGGCTCACCTGCGGGGCGGCGGGAGCGTCCCCGCGGCAGCTCCTCCAGGCCCCGGGGGCGGGCGAGGGGCGGCGAGGGAGCCCCGGGAGGGGCCGGGCCGGGCCGCCGGACATGGCGGAACGACGTGGGAGGCCCTTAAACGGGCAGCGACACGCCTGCCATTTCCTCCGCCCGCGCTCACTCACCTGGCGGCTCCGGCTGCCGGGCTCTCCTGCTCGGCGGCGGCGCGGAGACGGAGGCGGAGGGCGGCGGGAAGGGAGGGCGGCAGCCGGACGGGAGAAGGAACGCTTTGCTTCCCGCCGCGCCGGGAGCGCATCGCCTCTTTAACGGGGCGGAGCCCGGTGGAGAAGGGGCGCCCCCCGGCCCGTGCCAGGTGGTTTCGCCCGGCGGAGGGGCCGCCGCAGGGGGTGGGGGGGCGCGGCGCGGACCACGTGCTGCCCGGGGGGGGCCGCCGCGCGGCGGGGAGTGGGGGCGATGGGGTGGCCCCGGGGGATGGGGCACCCCTGGGGATGGAGCCTTCAGAACGTGTTTCAGATTATTTCCTAGAAGTTCTGGAGTTTCTCCTAATGCGGCGTGGAGGTTTCCCCTCAGCGGTTCGGCCAGGACTGTGACCAGTCCTCGGCTGCCCAGCGGGAACTGGAACCTTCAGGCAAACGCGCGCTTAAACCATTAAATTTATAAGAAAATCCTATATTTAAACACTGGCTATAGCAGTGTATTAAATAAAGCAGAGCCGTCTACAAACGAACACTGTTAGTATTTATACACTGAACTAAGGCTGCGACTACAAAATGCAGTTTGTATTTTAAAGTCCTTCAAAGCCAGACGCGCAGCCTGTGCCGGGGCTCCGCGCTTCCATCTCTTTTCTTACGTGTTACTCCAGCCCCGGGGCACAAGCCCCGCTCCTTGGCAGCAATTAGAGGGCGGCACTTCACTGTGTTATTTTTTATTACATAAATATTTGTGTCCAAGCCAGTACTCGAGGAAAACCTCAAAAAAACTTCAGGAAAGGCAATATAAATTCTCAGTGCGTAGTGCCAGCTGAGTGACAAAGCTCTGAGTAAAGGAGCTCCAGACCCCTTTAAAATCCCAGGATAACTGGGAATCCAGCCTACCTAATAGTCTGGGAAAGCAGATACTTAGGCTAAAGATAACACAGCATTTTCTATGCTCAGGTCTGAATCGCGGGCTGAGACACCCGGTCAGTCCCTGGCAGGTAGAGGAAGTGGCATAATGAAACCCATCTTAACAGCTCAGCTCCAGTGCCTCAATATATATCGAGTTACCGTGATGTCATTTATTGAAACGGGGGGGGGGAGTATTAAAAAGCTGCCAGGTAATTGCCCACTATTTGTTGACGAAGCAACAAGCTGATTTTACTAAATGTCTGTGTTGACAACAGAGCACTCTCCTGCCGCTGGGAGGAGCAGGGCGAGCTTTGAGGAAAGGTGAGATTCATGTTATTTATTCAAAAAGGTGAATCACAAAACGGGGGGGAATTTAGATACTTTTTATCAGAGGAGCAGGGACTATGCTTGCTCTCAGTCGGCTGTCATGAAATACCTGTGGGAGCTTGCAATAAAGTTCCCAAAGAAACCATACAAAATCTTAACTGTATTAACGTGGAAAAATAATTTATCTTGAGTATTTGCAGATATCTGATGATTCTCAGTGCAGATCAACTAATCAATCGTTTGTATATCAAAGATGCTTAGTTTGTAGTGGAGATCTGTCAGGTAAATAGGAGTCTCCTTGCTATTAAGTCTACACCAATTCACATTCTCCTGTAAGACCAAGAATTCTGGGGAATTCCCTGATTCTTGGACATTGTCCCTAAATTTTCTAACCATCTTCAACTATTCCTCAAATTGAGTTTCTTTCCACTCTGTCATTCACAAGCTCCCATGCTGGTACCAAGATTATTTCCTTCCTGTAGCTTCAGTGACACAAAAACTTAGCTGCTCATTTTTGCAATTTCTGCTTCACACCACCCTCTTGCTACTCTTCCTGTAATTACAGTCTACTCTTTCCTCACTTTTTGCTACTCAGATACAGTCCAAGTATGTACTCATTCAACTGTGTTATCTGTCACTTGTCTTATACCCAATCTTTCTATTCCAGTTTTAAACAAATCTCCTCCTACAGGAATGCCTCTTCTTATGTCTGTTGTTCTCCTTAAAGTGCTTTCCCGCTAGTTTATCTTTTTGTACTTCAAATCCAAACACCTTGTCCTCTCTTTAAAGTCCTGTATTAATCAGTGGAATTAAGAACATATCGGGGTCTCAGACTCTCATCCCTCCTGAGATTTTTGTCTTGCCTTCTAAGTCCTTCCATCATCTTTACCCACTTTTGTTTTGAACATCCCCTCACTTTTTGGCAGCAACCATTTCATCACGAGCTTCCATCTGGAATTTTTGTTCTTTACATCAGTGTTTATCATACCCTCATCTTTTTGATCAGATTATAATCTCTACTGAACATTATCTCCAATACACTCCCTGTATACAAGACAATTTAGAAGTTATTATTCCATTATAGCAAAGCTTGCAGTATTTAGATATTTTCAGGCAAAAACTTGGGCTGATGCTTTAACCAAGCAATTTAATTCCTGATAATTTAGCATCCTCTTCTAGTGCACAATCCATAGGGCTATATTTATGTCATACAATGTCAAGAAGGAAAATACAAGGTGAACATTATCTGGCATTGGACACATGTAAATGTGGCACAGCAAAACCATGTGTACAATAGCAAGAAAATCGCAAAAAAAATTTAAACTTTAAATTACTAAAGCACATCTTTATTTTGCAATTAAACAATTAAGATCCACAAGTAAACTATATATATATTTTCAAGTCTGTACCTAGACAACTATTTGTCAACTGAAATTAAATATATCCACAAAATAGGCATAACAGCATTTTTTCACATAATAGAATGAAATTTTACTTAAGACTAAAACAAGACTTGTTAAATGTTAATTAGCATATTTATCGTGGGAACTGCTGGTTTTCGGTAGAAGTTAGTGTGTAATTTTAATGGCAAGAAATTTCATTTTATCAAAATGAGGACAAATACATAAGGCCCTTTAAAGCATACAGTAGCTGCAGTGACAAAAGCTGATTTATTTTCACATTGTCCAGTGTTGACCAATTTCAAGTTTCCATCGTCTCCCATCAACCGCTGCTTAGCCAAGATGGAGCATTTAGGTTGTTGGTTTGTTTTTTTTTCCCTCCCCCTCATGTGCTTTTAAACAAATTTATAGGCAGAAGTCTACTTATGGGAAGAGCCTTTGCACCCCCTCAATATTAATAAAGATACACAAGAGTTAGAACAACAAAAGAGCTATTTAACTCTGAGACGATTTACTCCACACATGCAGTCCATCATTCAGCAGTATGAAACTGAGATGAAATTTGACAACTGAAAGCCACAGCTGGAAATGCAAATTAATTACCAGAAGTAGCTGGCAAAAATATTGCCACCATCTGTTAATCTTGTTAATAATGATCTAAATAATACTCTTCCCTTTGTATTTACACATAGTATAGCACCTGTTACATAAAAAAACCCCCCAAACAGCCCTGCCAAACTGACTGGTTAAAATGGGATCACTGGTAAATGAAGCAAACCAAATGGAAAACAAATCTGGATACACTAGATAAGATAAAACCTTCATTCCCTTACCTTAATTTTCCTGTAAGATTATTCTGGGTTGTTACTGTGGTGCCACAACGTACTGAGATAATTGCACTGGATCATTTAAAGTCTAGTCCTTGTGGATATATTCTAGTTAAAGAACAAAACAGCTTAACGTAAACTGTTTAACCCTTTCACTCAGGTCTCGGGCCCCTGGCCTAGGTGCAAAAGGGTGACAACTTCCTTAAACTTTGTTGTGCATTATCTTCAGTTATCAAAATTCAAATAAGTTAAGTAAAAAAAAAAAAAAAAAAGAATACTGATTTCCAGGTAATTTATCTAATGTTAAAAAAAATGCTTAGCAGAAACATTTACAGTAAACATAGCTCATTTGCAGCTAGCTCAGAGAGATCACAGAGATAAATTTACAAGTACCCTGTAAGTTTCTATTTGCACCTTTTTTTTTTCCTTTTTTTTTTTGTGTTTTTTTCCCCCCCCAAATGCAGGCTTCATATTCATTTTAAGACAGGAAAATTGAGATGATAGAATTATCTTATTAATAGCTATTTTCTGAAAATCCCTCAGAAACACATGAACAATCAACAAGAAATGGTTAGAACAACAGAAAGCATTCATACCAGGGTGTAATCCAAGTCATCTCTGTACAGAAACCCATTAAGCATCTCTCCAAACCCAATTTATTTTGTCCAAACGTTCAGTCAGTAGTAAGCATGAGATAAAGTGCTACTATTTAAACATCAAAACATTTTGAAAAAAATTATCCTTTAAAACATGTAAGCTTGCTAAATACAAAATACCACAACCAACAAGCTGCCAGCCAGTCCGTGACCCATAGTTCATACTACAGCAGACTAGAGTCAGCTATTTTAGTGGTTTTTTAAAATAAGGCTACTAATCAAAATGTCTAAATTTTTAAACTTGAATATTTCACTATACTTTTAAAGTAAGTCATTTATCTCTCCTTTAATACCATTGAGATCTCAATGAGCAAAACACACCAAAGCCAACAGCCAGAACTTACAGCCTGTGTACCAGATCAAAACTTGTAGCTGGAGAAGCCCTATGAAAAGATAGACACTTGTGGGAGTAACAAGCACAGAGGTAAAATCCAGTGATAAGGAACTGGCCTTCCTTGCAGACTTCTAAACAAACAAGTGAGTTTCAATGTCTAAGTGCAGTGGGATAACAGAGACCAGACAGAACAGTTAAACTGAAACAAACCAACCATTTCCTCCTTCTAACAGCTTCCCAATCACCACTAATTGTAAATCCCTGCACATTCATGCAAGATCCACCGTTAATCAGTATTTTTTTACCAGATCTTAATACTGGATCCTAGCACTAGAAGTAGCAATGGGAAAGAACTTCTTCAGTCTCAAGACAAAAGATGGGTACTAAAATGGGCAAATACACCCAACCCAGCTAACTGGGGACCTGAGATGTAAGTGACAAAAAGACTGCAACCAGCATTAGAGGACACCATTCCTGTCCTTGGTGGAAGTCCAAGTATGTGAAATTTTCATGTGGACCATAATCAAATCACTCCCTTTATCCTCAGGCCTGAGGGGCTTGCTGATTGACTGCAAAGTGGCTTTACAGTCAGAACTACAGCATAGGTACTGGACAACCTTGCTTTTGCTTGGAAATTGGTGGATCTGTAGAGCTTTTCATGCTCATGCTAATTCCCTGAGCCATCAAACATCGCCCACACACCTGCACAGACACTGCATAAGCATAAAAATATCACATAATTCAGCTCCACAGCATACCTGGAGCTCCAACATCTCTATGCCACACCTTCCCTTCTTCCTGTTTCCCTGGGCAGTGCAACTGCAGCACATCCGCTGCATTTTGGCCCTTCCACGGGTACTAAGAAGCTTTTTGGAAGGTCTCCACGGAAAGTTGCCAGCTACACAAGTTCTATAACAAACTCCTCATGTTCCTTAATGTCCCAACTGCTTTCTCACCCTTTCTTTAATAGATGGTGTGCCACACTGTAATCAGATATTCTAGAAGAAGTGTTATTGCTTCATCTATATGGCGTATAAGCTTTCAAGATTTAACAGAGAAATGTGGAAGAAATGTCAGCTAGCATTAAATCTAGTGAGAAAAAAAACCAGGCATTCTCTTTTTCATAACTGGGAGAGAATAATAAAAATAAAACACATAAAAGCAGTATTTTACTGCTTAAGACCTACAAGTGACTGAAAATACCAAATGCTTCCAAATTCAGGATAAATGAACTTTTTAGTTCTCTGTTATGTGGGATATTTAATGCAGTATTTCTCAAAGTGGACTGGCTGACAATCTGTAGGTGCTTTATTAAACAATACCTGCATCTTATTTCATATTTAGCAAAACCAAAAAAAGCTCTCAAAAACACTCAAAGCCCCCACTAGAGCCCCATGTCTTTCTACTTTCTACTAAAAAAACCCCTTCAGATCCATTTTAAACAAGAGATGGTAATGGTAGTTTTCAATCTGAACCTAAAAGTAAAAACAAAAGTCTTAACATTTTACATTGGCACAAAATTGTAATAATATTGCTCTTATTTACAATGAAATTTACTTTTTTTTTTCTTAGCTGGATTTATATCATGGAAGTGTTACAAACATACTCTTTCCCACACCCACCCAACATTTTTCCTTATCAAATGGTATGAAAATAATTATTCATAAAATCCAACAGTCATAACACCAATCACATATAAGTCTATAAGTCATTATGTCTGAAAGATACATTCATGTTTTGTACAGCATGAAACATACAAAAACTTCTTTAAAAAACTCTTTAAGGATGATACAGATCTTCATAACCCAAAGTAAAATATTAAGCAGTTTTGCTTTTTTTGGCCGTATAAAAATATTTTAAAGGCCATTTATACCACAACAGGTAGAAAAATTTAAATGACTGACTTATGGTGCAGAAAGGCTTCAGTGCTATCTCTTTCCCAAGCAGTTTTTGGTTACCTTTATCCTGGCTTTGAAGAAGTCAAAAGCCACTTGAGTTGCTGATGGCCAATTAACTAAGAATATGTACTTTGTTCCATTTTTTTCCCCAGTGCAACTAGTTAATAAACTACAAGTCAGTGCAGAGGAAAATTTTGCAGAGACCTATTTTTCTTGCCTGTGTTTGTAATCAAAACAGTAATGACAGATGACCAATACATATCCCACACTTAATTGTGGTATAAATGGGACTTTTGAACTCGAACTGCTTTGGCAATTTTACATAAGAATATTTAAATATGTGACAAAGCAACGCTATATAATGCTGCTATAACCTCAGTTTCTGATTTCCCTCAGAATAACAGGACAAACGATATTTTTGTTTACAACTTAACTATGAAGAAAATTTCTTTCAGTATAATGGATGAATTATTTTGCTTTTTGGACATCAAGTGCTGAGTTCAATATAACCTTCTAACTAGCCAGCAACTCAGCTAATAACCTCATCACGTGGAAGTTAAAGAATTATAAAAAAGAATTTTTATTTGTTGCAAATGGCTTACAATAGAACTGAGATTAAAGCTACCATATTACCCTTCCTCAGTTCAGTTCAGATCCAGAGATTCTTGTAAAATTTATTTTTCACTGAGGGATAATATTGACTTAAGCATCAAATCTAGAAATATAAGTAACAGGGCCACAGCCCTCCTAATATTATTTTATTTTCTAAAAATATTTAAAACTCTATCTTCCATTTGGCATTGTGGTTCATGTTCATTACTAAGTCATAAGCCAGGATTTCATGTTGCCTGAATCCCTTTTCATTTAATAGTTCATAGCTGATCTGTTTCAAATGTCCATAGAACACAGTATATTATACAATATAATTCTTCAATAGTTAAAAATTATTTAGCATAGAACTTTCCATTTTAATTCTATGCTATATATATAGCTTACAACAAAATTTAATGGATAAACATTTTCAGGAAACCAGTACAATAAATTAAAACTTTTAAATAGAGGGCACAAAGTTATGCTGTCACAGGGCAGTCAAAGAAGTGACTGTTTTTTTCTTACAGTATATTACACTGGGTACCTTGCTTCTGACTTGGTTTCTCCTACGCTAGAAAAATACTAAAAAATTGGGACACTTATGCATCTTTAGAATGAGCTCAGATACTGTATCAGACAGACACTTCTTACAAATCTTCTACCTACTTAAATAAGAAGCAACCCATACCAACTGGAACAATTTTGCACAAGCATAACAGAAGGCGACTGGGGTCATTACGAAAGTAAAATTAATTTCTGGGATAACTTCATAGTGTTCTCCTCCCTTCTCCCCTCCAAACAAATAAAAGAAAACAAAAGGCAGACCTGTACGAACATGGCTTGAAATCAACTATGAGAACGTAACAAGTTAGTTAGAAGGTAAGGGAATTAAATCACAACTGATTGTAAGTTCAACTTAATTATCAGTGCTATTAAAGAGTTACGTCTAATTGAGTAAAACAGCTATTCTCAATAAAAGGATAAAACAAAGTATCAGCTTCTAATGACCTACCAGCATTTCATAGTAAGATGCTAGTAAGTTACTGGTTGGAAGGAATGAAGGAATGTGCCAGATTTTTCACGTAATTACAACACAGCAGCATACAATGCTCATTCATTAAATTGGCAGAGGTGCTTTGCCTACAGAGAGTAGCACACAGGTACTTGTATAAGGAAAGAGGGAATGGTATTTCCATGACCCCTTGTGGTAACACATTCTAAGCACCAAGGGCCGTTTTTAAAATCTGAACCCATTAAGATAAATATGACAGGACAATACCACCCCCATGGAATCATGAGTGCCTTTCACTGGATGTACGCTGTAAGTCTCAAGGCACTTAAGGGGTTAAGACATAATGCATGCACTAGTTCCCATCACATTAATCTGAAGTCACATGAATCAGAATACACCAGTGTATGACACACAAGCCGTGTCAAAGAAATGCTGCTTATTTTTATGTTGGTTTTTAAAAATGTTTATTGTTATTATTTTGTACAAGATGCTGGTAAGTGGGCATTATGCAGCTACTGCTGGGTTAACAGACGCCAGCTCTCCTCTAACAACCAGCTGGTCTCTAGTAAGGGTGTAGGACAAAGTGGGCTGCATCAGTAGGCAGTGTGTATCTATCTAGTATTGGCAATATTGCTAATGTTGTAAAAAACAAAACTGTGAGAGTCTGTACATAGTAAATAAACCTAGCACTGGAAAAAGACCATGGCTTAGTGTGTTTCTCATTTGTTTTTCATTTTAAGAGACATGGGTGTAAAACAGGGTGAAATAATTCCAAGCCTTGTTTGTAGCAATTCAACCAGAAGCACAGTATATGGCACTACAATGAAATATCGTAGATTACCCTGAACACAATTAGTTCTTACAGTTTATGGTTTGTTCGGAGCAAATCACGAAAATAAAGTCTTCAAACAGATGAAGGTTAGAAGAGTTTCAGAGACTGATTTTGTTTCAACGTAAAGTGCAACAGTGCTGAAGTTTTCAAAGTCCTTTGTCAATTCTTTGCTGTACTTCACTATCATTTCCTGCAAGCAGTATTATGGCACAAAGAACGTTGCCAGTTCATTATAGAGGACAGGATTCCTCAATCGATATCATAGGTTTTTTGCTCTTTACTTATGCAGTGATGCTTGTAAAGGTTTAATAAATCCTTCTTCATACACCTTCAAAATAGCTTCACATACAAATCTGTACTGACTCTGAAAAGGAAAGTAGATTCAGTAAATTGAAAAGAAATGTAATTGAAAAATGTCATTTGGAAACAGAAAAGGCCTCTAAGATTTCCCCATCCCATTCTCTTCACACGCCAAGAACTGTGCTTCAAAGTTAGTTTAGGAAACCCAACACAAAAGGAACTTCAGATGAGAGCATTTTGCTTCTCAACAGAAGAACAGGATGAAGGGTACTTTGAAATATATGCCAAAAGTCATACCTACAAACCCAGTATTATTATTGTTACAACATCACCTATTCAGTAATTTTCTGCTCTTTATTTCCTTGATGAAATTCACTGACCTGATGTTTCCACGCCCTTAGATTTAGAAGTCATAGTTTCAAAGCACTTTTTCATACTTACATTAACTCTGGCATGTTACTGGCACCTCCCTCTCAGAATTTGATACAAAAGAAAACTGTTTCACGTTTGAAAAACCCAGAACTCCTGTTTCTTAACATTATATAATGTCTAACTCCTCAATGAATCCAGGTCTAGCACCTGCATACACAGAGGCCACTAAAGGTTTGTTTTAAACAAATCATAGTTAAAAACCCCGACAGTAATCAAATTAGAATATAATGAAAACAAACCGAAATAATTGCAAAGCACCACAACTCCCGTTGCATCCTGCACAATGTGTCTATGCTGGTTAGAACTCCAGCACACCTGCACTGTCAGGGTCGTGGAACGGCCCTCTCCGTGCAGTAGAGTTAGTGATGTCAGATCTTAAAAGGGAACGTTGACATATCTAGCACTAGAATCATTCTTTACTGTCCTGTGGCGTGTATATGAAACAGCTCCGTTTCTGCCCATCTGGGTAAAATCTGTGTTTTCCCCGCGCTCCCGAGGGCGCCTGAGCTGGCCGCGCACAGCGCCCCCCGGCGGACAGCGAGTGAATCCCTCGGGACACACGAACCCAGCACCAGGCTGCCAAAGGAGAAACGGGAACAGCTGATGCTCATGAAACCTTAAAAAACCCAATTCCTTTATTAGACCTTCTCCCTCTCATGCACTAAACACCTGCTTTTCACTGAATCTTGAAAATTTTGGTTTTCTAAAAAAAATAAGGAGACCAGATGATATTTAGCACATAATGTGAAAAAATAGTTAAAACCCTTACCACTGCAACTCCTACCTTTACTAATAACATTTCTTCCCCTCTACATATGGTAGAGAGACAGCTATTCATCCTGTAGAACTGTCACAAACAGCAAGAGCCATCCTTTGCTATTTTTCATGTATCATCACCTTTCTCATCCTTCCTGTGCTACCTGAATAATACAACTTTTTAGTGAAATATGAATACTGGAACATGAATTCAGCTGCACCGAATGACTGATGACCTAGAAATGGAGACACATACATACTTTTGGTCAGTCTTAGTACTCTCTGAATAACACAAAAGGTTTACTCAGATTTGATCAGAGGAACAGCAGCAGGGACATGAAAATTACTATAGCGAGTAATAACCTTCAGGTAATTGTGATTTGATATTGGATCTAGTGCCTTTTCTCCTTCAAGATACTTTCTCTAAATGCTGTATACTAGGAGTAAAACTATATCAATTACTCATGATTACTCCTTCAAAAAAATAAAAAACTTGGAACTATCCAAAGTCTGGAACAACCGAAAGCCCAAGTTGGTTTTTTTTTTTCTTTCTGAAAGACAACACAACTCAACCTTTTCACCCTTTACAGGTACTTTCTAAAAACATAAACCCAAACTGCTCTTACAGGTAAGCAATACCTGACTGATATAATAACAAGTTTCTAAATCTGTTCTAAAACACTTACAAGTCTGAAATGCACATGAATTATCTCACAAAACTCAAACATTACAGGTGCATGAAAAGTTCTGGTATCTTAAGGTACATCAGATGTCATGAAAGCCCCAAAAGAATCCTTGTAGTGAGTTACCTTCTTAGACTTAATGTGCTTATGATTGCTTTGATGCATTTTGCATCAGATTTAATAACACTGATTTTTAAAACTATTATTTTTCTGATAATTTCCCTTTAAGTCACTACAGGGCATAGTAAAGGCTTGTTTCCATTACAACTAAGGCAACATAAAATCACTGAATTTCATCACTGAAGTTTTTTCTTGCATGTCTTGATTCTTTCTGTCTTTATGTTTTATACTACTCCCATTCTTAACACCTGGAATCAGGCTCCTGCTTTCTCCTCTGAGTGATTTTTACATCGCTGAAAATTGACCCTTTTTGTCATTATTTGCCAAGTATCCTTCAAACAGCTGCTGCTTTTTTTTCAAGTTTTCTCTGTAGAAATTTAAAGAATTGCTCTTTTCCAATAGCCTTAGGAATTTATTCTTGCCTGGAGCCAAGGCTACAGCTACACTGGGTAAAGGTGATCTCTGCAATATGATCAACAAGTATATTAAAAATCCATCCAACATGACTAGATCATAGAAAATTATTGTTCTGCAACACAGAACAGCAGGGATGATACTCACAGGTGTTTGGATCATCATGGCTCTTTGATCTCTCATGGTTCTTACAATATCTAGTGGATAAACAGGCTGATTGCACTCAATGAGACACATCGCTGTCTCCATCGTGATCAGAACCCCTGTCCGTCCAATCCCAGCACTGAAACAGCAAAAAAAAAACCAAAGTGGAAAATGAAATCAAGTGTCTGGAGTACAGTTCATTCTTGAAGACCTTCCTTCTCATGGATTCTCAGGGCTGATCATGACTCCCATACTGCTGGGGCAGGGGTTAGACTGGTTGTGTCTGCGTCTGGAAGCAGCCTCTGTCCTGCCTGAACAGGGCAGTACAAAACTGCCATTCCTTGGAAGAGGAACTGCTTCACCTAGCCATTCCCCTGAGCAGAACTTAGAGAGATGTTTATTAAGATCACCTTATAAACCACACTAACATCTAAAGGATAACAAAACACGAGCATATGCTGGGCACGTTGTGCCAGTTTGAGCATTACTGAAATGATGTTTTCTGCAATGTTGGGCCAATAAAATAATAATCATGTCCTTCATGTGATCCATACCTTCTTATATCCAAATAAGGAAAAGAACAATTACTAGAAGCCTCTGTAAGATGACAATAAAGATTGTTTTCTTGTTAGTAAAAAGTACAATCTAGATCTAGATTGCATAGATTGAAAAGGAATATATAATAGCAATCCCTTTGAAGACAACGAAGTACCATAACATACACATCTCAGAATGCAAGATTATCAAGAGAGCTTACAGACAAACATTTTTTTCCCTTAAAAATAAAACAAATCTGAAGATTTATCTACTTTGTTTTATATACACATATGCTTTTCCAGAAGTAGCAAGCCTTAAGGATTGAATATTTAACCATGAATTTGATGATCAGTTTCAAATTTTTCAATTAATGCTGCACTTTTGAAATAGAAAACAAGTGTTTCCCCATATTGGAATATAGGGCCAAATACATATTTTGAAATGCCAGCATTATCCCAACTCATACAATAAATCAAAATATTTGTATCTAAAGTGATTAATATAAACATTTCAAACTCTGAAAGTTACTTGTTCTGATTTTAAAGAGTAACTTCAAATTAAGTCTGGCTAAACAACTATTTAAATCTTTGTCCAGGAGGTGGCATTAAAGCTACTCTGTGTTTCAGTGATGTCATAAGAATTTTAGGACAAGATGTAAATGTGCTGGTTATATAAAATGATTCAGTAGTATTTCATATTTCTATAATTTATACATATAGAATTTAAATGCAGAATGCTTTACCAAGCAGGAACAAACAGTAACTGTCAAAGAACCTAATGACTCATTTCACAACTTCAAAAGATTCGGAGAAGGACAAGAACGATGGAAAATGTGCTAAGTTCCCTATGATAAACATAAGGTAGGATACGACTCTTCAGCTTGGAAAAAGAAATCACTGACTGATGGAGCAGAGCACTGAGACATGAGGGCATGAAAATCATGAAGGACACGGACAGGATGGGTGGTTCACCATGTCATGGTGAATTTACAGAATTAGAAACTGTTCAACAAAACCAGTAAGACCTTATAAAGATAAAAATAACCACAAGACACAATATCAGAAACGAGTGGCTTGTGTAGCTCAATATAACAAAAACCTTTCCAATTCCTTAAGGCCTTTGTTGCCTTATAATCTCTGTGGGTTTGGACCATTTTGTTTTTAAATTATTATTGTACAAAATAAAATAATTTTCTACTAGCTACTTGGAGTCCTTGCACTAAAGCTGGTAGCTTAGTCCTGAAAACAAATTTTGTTATACTAATGCCCTGCCCTATTATACTGAAGAGATGTTAAAAATAGAGTGCATGCACCATATGGAGGAACACCTGGGCTCCTTCTGCTTGACTCCCTGATGGAATTTGGTCATACTTCTCAACAGCCACCAAGTTGGGCCAATGAAGTAAATTATGTTCAACTGTGATATCCCATCTCTTTTCTTCTGTGAAACCTAAATTTTTCATACAAGTTTCAATTACACATGGAAATTATCAGTTTGGAGCTGAATTGATGCCTCCTTGAGATAAATGAAACTGTTCCTACTCCACAACGTTGTTGCAGTGTTTCTGTAGACTTGCATGCTTTATATCATAGAGATTGTATATGGCTGCCATTTTCACCATTTTTGCACAATGATATTAACCAGAAGTACATCAATAATGGGAGCTGAAAAACAGTATCAATTAAGACACTGGCATTCTGGTACTAGTTTCACTAGTCACTAAGATTCACCCTGACCTGCATAAAACAGAACTTGAGAGCAGAACTAACAAAATACAATTTCTGATACACAAGGTGGGTTTTTCTTTTTCTTTCATCTCCTTCAATAAATGTCTAGTTTACCTGTAGTCTTTATTTTATCCCTTACACTTCCCAGCTTCTCTCTGAAAGGAACAATAATACATGCCTGACTCAGGAACAGTGAGTCTGGGGAGTATTCAGGAACTGAGAGGTCAAATATTATTCACAGAACTGTTCTCCAAGACTTGTGATAGCACATGTTCCTTTGAAAACAACTGGCATTATTCTAGTTTGCTAATTAGTTATTTTAAAATGATTAAGATTTTGAAATTCACTACAGGAATGTAGAATGCTATTAAAAAGTACTGCACAAGAAAAAAACCACGTTTCACGTGTACATAAAGATCTAAACAACAGTTATTTTAATTCATGACGAAGGTAAATTGTTGAGAAAACTGTCTCACCTTAATGTATGTATCATAATATCATGTACTGTAAGACTGCAGATTTGAGAAAAAATGTCATTTAATCAATCTTTCCATAAACCACCCACATTCTCCACTATGGATCATTTATACAGCTATTCTAGAGCTTGGTAGAATAGGAACCTATTCCTCATGGTTACCAAGTATGTTTTCCATTCCCCTGAACTATTATGTAGATTGTTAAGCATTTAAACTGTAAACAAAACACTCCAGCAAAATCCCTGCACAGATCAACACATGTTGCTATCCAAAATTTTGCTTACTGAAATGTGATTACCATGTTAAATATTCGTTTTATTTCAATGTTGAGTTTTCCTGTCATCCCCTAAGCAGATACAATTAAATATTTATTTCAAGAACAAAGCACAGAACAGCTATTTGATGATAAAAAGTTCACTTTAATGATTTACTAAAGTTGGAAAAAAAATTGATACCTGCAGTGAACAACAACAGGTTCTTCTCTGCCAGCCCTCTTCTTTCGCACAAGACACACAAAATCTAGGAAATCGCTGGAATCATCAGGAACCCCATGATCAGGCCATGCTATGTACTGGATTTGGGTCAGCTGGCGGCTCTCCTCTTTCTAATCAGAAACATTAATCAAGGGTAATTCAGGTCCCATTAAAAAAACCCCCAAAAATAGTAATTAAAAAAATCGATAGTACATTTATAGCAACTTGTACCCATAATCAAAGTGGCTTCAGGCAACTAGCAGTGCTTTATTAGTGTTAACCATTGGTCATCCTGGATTTTATAATTACTTTTGGGTTTTTTTGCTTAAAAGAAAAAAGGAAATCCACAAATGCTTACATCTTCAACAGGTTAAAAAAATTACACAGCACATAATAGCAAAGGATAGTTCAAGGATACCAACAATCTAACTGAACACTAGATGTACAAGAAGGTGGCCATATTCTTAGCAAACCAAATTTAACAGAATGAGATAGTATCTTACAAGATCAAATACCAGAACTAGGGTAGGGAGGGGAGATCAGACATAAAAGCTTTCCTTCAGACCCTGTGTGAACAGCAGCATTGTTTTGCCTTCATCTCCACTTCCTACACCTACAATGCACAATGACTTTGTTTTCCACTCCCTCTGGCCCTTGCTCTGAAATCACAAATATAATCAATCGGCCTCTGCTTAGGGCAGGGGACAGCCCGGGCAACCAGAGTCGCATTTCAAAAGAACAGGAGCTACTGCACTTTAAATAGCCTTTAGGCATTGAATCGTTTACAGAGATTCCACGGCTGATAGCAGATGAGCAATTGTCTCAACAGGACATAGGGTAGGAATTTTAACTGCACATTGACTAAAAGGCAGCTCTATAAAACCGGCTTTTCATCTGGTTACCCAAGCAATGAGAAATAAGTATGTGAACTAAATTCCAGATACTCATTTCCAAACATTTCTGAGATTGAAATGCTGGTTGGGGAGGCTCTGAAAACTACCCATGCCCTGAAAATCATGCAATGCATGTTCAAAAAGGTCCTTGTTTGCATGTAGTCACCACTCCAGATTCATCCTTCTCTCAGCAGGATTTATGTCTTGCACATATTGTTCAAGATGAAATTATTAAGAACTGTTTGCCTCTACAATACTTTCAGTTGTGATGATGAAACACCTCTAACATCTCATGTTCTGAAAACATCAAGGGAATAACAAGTTTCTCAACTTCTTTTATTACTTTTTTCTTTGGCCAGGTTATGAAAGACACCAGTAAAAACTTTTAGGATAAATAATGTATCTTTCATGTGATCCAATTAATAGGATCATGAAAATTAAATCTCTGTGATATTTTTGCTTATGAAAGATTTGTTATCATTCTATGGACAAAATCTCTCCGAGGTAAGTACATGACAATATGAGTAGTTTTCTAGAGGGTTCTAGAAATAAATAGTTCCACTTACATGGCCATGCCACCAAGTTGAAAAGAAAGTCTAAGTACGTTTTAGGTAGTATCCAAGGATTCTGCAGGTTAATACGTGAAAACATATTATGATTTTACCTCCAGATTAGTCAATGTCATTTCTCGAAAGACATAAGCAGGATTTCCTTCTTCTGAATGGCAGGTAATCTGGAAATTCCCATATGATGAGCTTCCTGACGGCTCTGGCCAGTACTGATGGCATTTAACCTAAGGTCAACACATTTTTAAAGATGCCTGTGTTTAAATTCAGAGTATTATTTTCATTTTCTCTAGTCTTTAAACCTTTGTTTGTTACAGATTATTTTGGTCATTTTGTAATCACTATTAATTTACTTACCAAGTAGACTTTGTTACCTAATTACTGTTTATAAAATAAGGTATCACAGAGATTTCCTGTTTCTCTTTTCAAGAGGACACATGCACCAGCTCTTGCAGTTAGTTTAACTGAAGATGGATGCCTTTAACTTCCATTACAATTTTTTTAAGAGCTTATCTACAAATATTCCATCTTAACACTTGAGTGACAAAGATGCTGCTTTATAAACATTTCTGACCTCCAAGATCCTAATGTGACCTTCTCAAAGTACATTTATATGGGAAAAGAACAAATGAAAAAAAAAGGAGATAAGCAACAAAAAAAGTTGCTATGCTAATGCAGAAAATAGGGGGATGAAGATGGTGGACTTCAAAGACTCCCTATCAAGTCCTCAAACGTGAATGAAAACTTCAAACACTATGACTTCTGATGTATGGCTTAAATGCCTAATTACAGAGGTCATTTCAGCTCAAGTGTACTTTTGCATTTCCAACCCACCTGGCGATTCTTTAAGAGCAGCCAGATATGCAGACTTCCTGCTCCACTGAGACATCCCGGCATGCAGTGGGATAGTGATGTCAGAAGCCTCATGATCAGCTTTAGAGCAGGGAGTCTGCCTATGGGTATAAGACAGGTAAGTCCTTTTATTTCATTATTAAGCAGCTCTCCAAAGAACTCCACAAATACCATTATTGAAGGGGTGGGGGAACCTCAGAGAACTGCTATTGCAAGTCTGTTCTTAGCAGATCTGCAAAGAAAACTCAGAGTAAAAGGGCACTTGTACTGAAATTTCCTCTAATCATGTTTATTTGGGAGCAGGCAGCATCATGCAAACATTGAGTCACTGAAAAATGGTTTAAAAACACTGCAACTCCCCTTCAATTATTTTAATTCTATTTAGAGTCCTGACCTCACAGCAGATATATGGTTATTAAAAAGTCAGAATATATACAGACAGCTGAACTGCAGTTCAAGTTGATCAGAACAGCCACAACCCACTATAAATCCATCTTCAAAAGAAATCCTGATATGGAGGAATTCCACTACACTATTATTCCAGACTGTCATTTCTGTCCACACACTTAACCAGCCAGTGCTAGTGGGAATGCTCCAGACTAAACCAAGTAACTCTGGAAGTACACTGTGTGCATGACCAGACTTGATTGTTTTGCCTATCTCCAAAGGATAAAACTGCATAAAACCCAAAGCTATCAAGGAAAAACTACAGCTTAAACCACAACCAAACAAGCCACAAAATACACCTGAGGCCTTTTACAGCACCATACACAGTGACTAATTTTGACTCTAATTACTTTTTTATTAGTATTCTATTTTTACACGTTTTATATACAAATTAAAGGACAATGATTATTTCATATGATTAAACAAATCTTTATAGACACAGAATAACATTTTATGGAAAATTTTAGATTTCAAGCTTTAAGAAAATCCTTGATAAGACAGCCATCCAGGCATGGGATATTAACACTACAAAGCTGTGTTAGGCTGCCTTAAAAATTAAATCTCACTACATATCAAAGAAGTACTCTACAAAAACTGATTCAACTTCTTGGAGTTCCCTCATTTGAAGTTTAGAGAAAAAAATCCTATGAAGGTAAATTCTAGATGCCTTTTACTTCACAAAAAAGAACCAAACAAAGCAGACTAAAAATATTTTAAGAAATACATGAAGACTTAAGTGCATTTCAGGACTGAACAAAGTTTAAATAATAGCTGCATTAACAACACCAGAAGATTTAAAATCTAGGACTCATCATTGCAGACGTATTAGGAATGCACTGCTTTTATGAAAAACAGTTACAGAACGATAGAACAGTTTGGGCTGGAAGGGACCTTTGAAGGCCATCCAGTCCAACCCCCTGCAATGAGCAGGAACGTCTCCAACTAGATTTGAGTTGCTCTGAGCCCCATCCAACCTGACCTTGAATGTTTCCAGAGATGGACATTCACCACCTCTCTGGGCACCTTGTGCAACTTGTGTATTTCACCACCCACATTGTAAAAAATGTCTTCCTTCTATCTCCTCAACCTACACTCATCTAGTTTAAAGCAATTTCCTCTTATCCCCTTGTCATATTTTATGCCACAATGGTATATTCCTCTAATCTTTTAAAGGCTAATCACCAACAGTTTTTTAGAAGATTATGGAAGTGATATTTAAGGAAATGTTCTACTTACTCTGCCCCGTTCAACTTGAGTTGTTAACATTACAACCATAGAAGAGCCTTGCTCCCAAGTCATCTGCCAAAAATCAGGACATGTGTTCGGTAATGGACCTTGACAAGCAATGTACTGGTTTATTATTGTGGAAGAAGGGATTTCCATCTAAGAGAAGACAAAGTCATTATTTCAATTCCTACAGCAAATGGAAGGCAGGCATCAGACATTTACAGTTTAGTAACTAATAGATTAAAAAAACATCCATGACATTAATTCTAATTCTTAAAGGCTAGCAAGCACAAATTGGCACAGATAAAGATTCTTTAAGTGTTTCACATGCAAAATTACTACAAAAATTCAAATACACTTTTCATATGAACTGACAGTCAGGTAATTGCCATAATGAAGATTAATGGTTGAAAAAAGAAGTAACAGAGCAGTTGGCAAATAATTCAGGTGCAAATATTTCTTGCTCTGTGGGTTTTTGACACTAGGGTGTTAACACTGATCTCAGAGTTTAATATCTGCTTTTTTTCATTAAAGTAAGTAGCTGTAATTTTGCTGTTACTAACAATGAAAAAAACAAGATGCAAAAGAAAGTGATGCCAAATTAAACTTTACTGTTGTTGAACACAACTGTTACAAAAGTAATCAGAAAAGAATTAATTGCTTTGGAGAGGGCTGGCTTCAGTTATCATTTCTTTACTTTCAGTCACCATTCTTTCATTAAATGTGGGGCTAGACTTTAATATTTATGAAAAGATGTGCCACAAAACATTAGAAAGTAAGTTTATCTACAGGGAATTTCAAACCACCTGACTAGAGGTTTAGTAGCCATTCTAGCCTGAACTAAATTTATAAAAAATAGATTTTTAAAATTAATTTTTTCATTGAAAAACTGTAAAATTACTTCATGTCAGAAGCACTTCTGAAAAATACAACTCACATTTATATAATTTGCATTGATGTAATCTTCATTACTTTTTAAAATAACCCGTGTAGCATCATCTGAAAAAAAATTTAGAAAGATGTTACAGTATTATTTACTAACCACAGTGAAATACTTTTAGAGCACATATACAAATAGAAGTACTTACAAGGCGAAATGTCTCTGTATCTATTTTTGGAAATGTTTTGAGGTAATCTGGCACAAGACATTGTCATTCCAGGCTTTTTCCTATACAATTGCTAAAAGACAAAGCTGATGGTCAGAACATAATAGATGCAATAGACTCATTATTATATTCTTTGCCTAAATAGAGTTTTTCTAAAAAGAGGTGCTTTTCAGAACAAAAACTACTGAGCAACAGTAGCTTCAACAAACATGAAAATACTTTTAAAAATAAAGCACTATAAATTTAGTTATGCTCTGGGATCACTGAAAATGACCAAGATGTAACCAAGATTTGTTTTAAGACAAAGTGAATGTTAAATTTCAAGCTTCCATTAGAACATTGATCCCGAGAAAAAGTAGTATTATACACTGATATGTGAACTCACTGATACTGACATCCCACTTGGTCATCTGGGGCAAGCAGATTGTGTCATGTATAGGCATCTACCTACGTTGCAGGTAGATTTTTTGGGGTTTTTTCCTTCTGTATTCCAGTAACTGTAGAGCAAATCCTGGATACCTTGCACTTTTCCTGCACAGGAATTGCCTTGGAGAGGTTCCTGCCCTTTCATGCCTTAGTCATGCATTGCCACAACCCTTGTGCTACAAAAAATATCAGTGAAATGATCCAGGTTCAAAAAAAGCACTTTAAAAAACTTTCATACACTGAACTTGCTAGAGAGAACAAAAACTTATATTAAAGGAGAATTTTAAATAACTTAGAAAAAATCTGCTCTTTCTAAACATAAAAGGAAATTTTACCGAAGTTCTTAAAGAATGGTATATAAAATACATTTTATAAACTTATATTGCAAAATATAATGCTAGGTGTCCATTTGGTGAGGAATTCACAGAATTCGCACTGCTGTGTTTTACAAAGCTACTGCTTCCTGCTTTAAGCCACTTATTCTCATGCATTTAAGATGGATATCACCAAGGCACAAGTCCGTGCTGAAGAAAGACCATGGCTATCAGCAGCTTAGGGCCCCACAGGAAGTGCACTACTATTCTGAAATATGTCAATAAAAATCAACTATTTATAAAATACACAGTTACATTAACCTTTAACATTAGGGCAGTAGTTTCATTGGTTATTTTACCTTCCCTCTTTGAGAATGCCCACAAAATGTCAACAGCTCGGTGTCATTCAGTTTCTACAGCAACTTAGGTATGGAGTGGAAGGCCTGAGTACAGAACATGTATTTTGGTAGACATTCTACAGCCTTCATCTTTATGAAAATATTTTATTAGCATGTCCCTGATAACCTCAGAAAGTGTAAGAAATAAATAAAGCTATTTATGAAATGAAAACCTAGGATTAGGCATTCTTAAGTTTGCACATACAGGTTTGATTTTTTCCTTTGGTTATTTTTCTTTTGAGAGTGTAAGACAATTGTTTTGCTAAAAGATGCTGACTGTACCGAGATTTAATTGAAAACTGCTCTGTTAAAATAACTGCTATCCCAAAAGACTTGAAACTTGCATCCAGCTCCAGGCGATACAGTACTTACATCAAACTGAGCCAAGACAGTTCCAGTGATAAGCCCCTCTGCTAACTGAATCATGGATTCCCTCAGAGCATTATCATCTTGATGGACACCATCAAGTGGAGATTTCTCAGGGATGTACTGAAAATCAGGCTCGCTCTCCAGCTTCTCTTCCACAACATCATAGACAGCTAGAACAAGCAAAGGTATGAATGCTCTGACTGAAGATGCTGTTTGACTAAAGTTAGCTCTAAATCATTTATTTAAAACAGCAAAAACACCACATTCCTCCTGTAGAAAAACACACATTTATTAGCACATTGATTTTAGTTCCCATCAGCAAGGACAGATAGCCTTTACTGATCATTATAATCAACAATAAAACTTTTGGTTTTGGTGTAAAAGTAACTTTATGTGAAAGCACCATCACTGACCATTAAAATTTTTATCAAAACTCACGTTATACCCTGCCTTGTAACTCCCTAATCTCAGAATCTCACATCATGCCTCTGATGTCATCACAGCTGCACTTACATTTTACTTACAATTCACTTAGAACTCATTTTAGGCTTCAGTAATTAGGGCACGATGTGCAGACCACCTGAGAAAATTGCATGAATACGTGGCATAATAAAGCTATCAATGCTCTATATGTGCTGTGCCTGTAAACTCGGAAATCTTCTGCTACACCTAACAGAGACATGCTGCTCAAAAGCCTCTTTTTAAATTATATCACATCACTACAAAGGAGGAAACTGGCAACTCCTCACTTCTACAACTCACATGTTTTTCTCCAGAATACAAAGATAATCAACACACAAAGGGAAAGACAGTTTGTTTTAGCAAATTTGCAAACAAAGCTCACAATTTTGTCTGAAAAAGAAAGTAAGACCACAAAAGCTGCAAGAGAACTTACACACAGAATGATAGGACATGTAAATGCGGAGTGCAAATTAGCAAGTAAGGGAAAAGGTTTTATAAGGTGGGTGAGGTATTCTGCAAAAGTAATTTCAATTATTCCAATTAAACATCAATATTTTTCATTTTGCTTTTTCCTCTCCAACTCTGTTATAGTTAGGAGGTGCAGCAGAATTAAATCCAGTGCCCATCTGCTGGCTACAATCCAACAGTGTATTTTGTGAATACATTGCATAAGCTTTTATTTAGACTGCATTTTAGCACTTCTACTAAGCCTCCTCAAGTAGAAACATTACCAGTGGTTTTGAATTGTTTTAAAAATGTATGGAAGTATTTTGTATATACTGACCTCCAAAGTCATCCAAACACTGGATATTTGGTGAGGGGTTTTTGTTTGTGTTTGGTTTAAATTTTCCTTAAGGGAATAACAGTAACCTCATGAAATACATTCAATATCCATATAGCTTTCTGGACACTTTTATCAATGAGAGTGAGAACAAAATTTAAATTAGCTCTCTGTTAGAAATATTTGATCTCTGACTTTTTTACTAGTTTTCAACACCTAGTTATACACAGCTCCTTAGGTATGGGATCTATACACTGTGTTGTTGCAATTCCTTTTCAGGGGAGGGAGCTCTTTCTTGAAGGTTAAACATGCCATCCCAGGACACAAAATGGAGGTTAGAAAACAAGAGCAGGGTGTGGACTTTTATTTTTAATTATGATATACAAGTCACTCACCATTGGGTCGAACTAGGAGCACAAGTTCCCCTGAGTGTCTCTCACAGCTAGCTTTAATAAACATTACAACTTGGTCATGGGTATGCTCTGCTATATCCCTGCCGTTAATCAGCACAACCTGGTCCCCTTCATTCAAACGAGGGACACAGAGATCAGCCTGCAAGGTTGGGGGAAAAGCACAAAACCATCTGTAACAGAAGCCATTACCAATTTCTTACCTTAAAATAACAATTTAAAGTAACTATACTTGGGCTCTTGAATCCTAACAGCCCTGTTGCTATGGTTGCTGTACTGTATTCAAATGATGAATCTAAGCATTACACAATACACAGGCAGTGCCATTCCCATGAAGGAATCCATTTGCAGCTGGGAGGTGACTGGCACTGTAACATGTCTTTCAGCAGCAGTTACCCTATCCCTCAGCTCAGAAAGCTCCTCTGTTTGAATCACACTTTGTATAGGCAATTAAAGAGCAGGATGTTTTTATCTTTGAAGGGACGGGAGTAACATGGCAATACCTTGTCCAAATCAATTTCACAGGCTTATATGCTTCAGGTCTAAAATACCTAAACATGGTAATGGCAAAATACAATGCACAACTCCCAGTAATCCCAGAGAGAAGAATCGGGTAATAAAAATTGTTATTATAATCGCAGTCTAAATGTCATTGCAGAAGAGAGAGAGCACAAGCCATCACCAACAATCTTCTCCCTAGAGAGTGAATGTTTCAAGCCAAAATTATTCACATTATTAAATATCTCAGGGATAATCATTAACAAGAACAGTGATTTTGGCAAAAATTTCAATAGTTTCAAAGAGTAAAAAAAAACCCAAAAAACTCCCCAAAACCCAAAAAAACTAGCCTGCAAAAGAAAGAACTTCTTAAAGTTCTTAAATAAGCAAATAAATGGTTAACTCCACTCTAACTCTCAAAGGTATAGACAGAGCTGACTCCAGTCAGTTGAATACCAGGTCAGTATTTCTGGCAATAAATTGACAAATATTGTGCCTAGTTAGAAGACACTCTTATAGTCACTAAACATCAGTAACAACATGCAATCAGACCTGATGAATGATTCATAATGTCTGGTTTTAATCTACATCTTGGCTTTACTCAGCTACATCTGTCACTAAAGTAAGACATTTGCTATTTTAGTTATTTTTAACACTTTTTCAATACGTAATTTATGTGAAATTACTGAATGTCTGTATCTAAAAAAAGTAATAAAGTAGAAGTATTTTTAGGATGGCACAGCTCAAGTACCAGTGCACATTGAGCATCTGTAATGCCCTGTAATTTTCAGAAATTAAACTTTGTTTCAGTAGGAAAAAAATACTTTTGAGGATTGAAGAACTTCAAAAAATATATTATAAAGCCCCATCAAATTCCTACGGCACATAACTTGCTTTGTTCTGATAATGTTATAGCGAAAACTAATTTTCATAGGCAGCTATGAAATAATTTATCATTTTCAATACATCTTTCAAGATACACAGATATCGCTACCAAGTTTGCTTTTTTGATAACTTACAGGTGTTCCTGGAGCTACCCTGGACACTATTACTGGCATCTTCTGATCATATCCACCCTTTAAAAACAAATCAAATTAGTAATAAGTCCCAAATGCCAAAAAATAACCTTAATAAATGTGAAAGGAATAGATGTACTGTTACCTTTACATTGAAGCCAAACCTTCCATTCTCATCTGGTTTCATTCTGATCATAACAAGATTGTCATGGGGGACACCACCATTGGGCTAGTAGACAAAAGTGGTATTATATTAGTACGTATTTTGATCACAGTTAGGCTTTGAGGATATTGTATCTAATAATTCTGCAGTTTCCTTGTCAAATAGTTGCTCCTGGACACTTGAGAAAACAGGAAGCAATAACACAAACATCTTGGATTTGCATAAAAGGGAAGAATTACACCTTGAAGAGTCTTGGACATAAGTAAGTTAAAGGTGTGTTCTGTCAAAGCAAGCTCAAAGTAAGAAAGAATATTAGAAAAGACTACCTGGCTTCAAAATTCTAAGAAAAACAGCTTACTAAATGGAAACTTCTTAAATTCTTTTTAATTAAGACCACAGTGAAAAGCTGGCATAAGGATGTAATACAATGAAAAGGAAGATAATTGAAGGTGTCCTTTTTTTTGTATTAACAGCAATATGCCGGTAGTAGGCAAGGAAATCTTGGTAGCCTATCCCTTACTCTCGTTCCAGTGTAGTGGAGTATGAGGCGAGACATATGCTCTGCACTGATTCAACTCTGAAAATTTTAGCTGTGTTCTTCTTGGTCTTATTTGGATCACAACAACACTGTTAAAGGAAATACCAATAAACTGAGGAATACTAGATATCTTTTTAACCTGAAAAATACCAACTTAGTGCATTAAAGTGATTTTTACTTGGTTCCCATCTTTATTTCACAGACTGAACATTAGCTACTATTTCTATAGTTCCTGCAGTGAGGATGCAAAGTAATAAAGAAATGTGTTTTAAGGAAGTTTTCAATGCTACCAGTTACAGCAAAGCATAAAACTCATACTCAGAAAAATAAAAAATAAACTTAAAAAAGCAAATATTTTTATATGTAAGAAAGTTCAGAACCAGGAGTTACACTAGGTTAAAGAAGTATGCACAACTTGGCTCATTAAAAGTTAACTCAACTGCAGGTGTCTTCTGTTCTTGGTTAAAACAAAACAAAGTTTGCCGAATGCATTCACAGTAATGAAAAAGTAAAAAATTAGGGAAAGGAAAGTAACGGCTCAAGAAATGTTAATGAGAAGGTAGGGTCTTAGGAAGCCTGATCATAGACCAATCATTTCAGCCTATGCTCACTGGCATGGGGGATCAGACACAATGAACATCAACCAAGTGCTCACCTGCAGCGTTTGGCAGCTTTTGTGCCACTGCATTCCCCAGAGAGAAAGGAGTAATTTCCTGCTTTAAGATGCTGTTTTGAGCAGAAGTTTATAATGAAAAATGTGCAGAGAGCACTGTATGCCATCATTAATGTGTTTGACTGAAGGGACTTTGGCCACACCTGTTTTCAAATACTTCTGACAGACTGGATACTTAGGGACTGCAGATGGAGTAAAAAAGTTGCCTTTCCCATATGTATCCTACTACCTTTCTACGCAGACTCTCCATACATGCAACAGACAAAGGAAATGCAGTAGCTTTATGCAGTGAAAATGATGAGGGGTTTTCTTTGAAATATTTGAGATGGTACAACAGACTTTAGTGGTGCAGGAACCTGAATTCTGGTCAGAAAAGCAACTTTGAAACAAAACAACATTCCAAAATTTCAATCATGTTATGCTCCTTTTTCTGTAGTCCCCAAAATAAAAAGTCATCAGCAGACCAAATTAGATGTTCAATTACAACAGTGTGCTGCCTTCAGTGAGATTGCATAAATGGGTCCCACTGGAGCACAGCAAACAATCACACTGACAGTGCACAGAGAAAAAAAACAATCTCATTCATGCAGCTGTGTTGGTTTTGCAAAACTAAAAGGAGATAAAAAAACAACTGAAAGTTATTTTTGTCAATTTGGTAAAGATAACAGAATACAGGACAGAAAAACTTGATGACTAAAGTAGTGTTATCTTTCAAAACAGAACAGTACTTCAATGTGACTCAGGTAAGCACTGGCTGAAGACAAAGCTGTTACAAATTCTGTTTCATTACTAATTAAACTAAAAATTTTTACAACATTCCCAAAACACTCAAAAATTTAATAAAAGACTCAAAAGTGAAACTTTTAAAACCCCAGCTATGAAATTAAACAGCAGTTTTATGGGAATCTTAACTTTGTTATAAGGCCTGAGAGAACACCCTAGGTTTACAGAATGCAAATAAAATAAATTAAGGCATTTCTAAATATCAGTTTGGGGAGGTGACTCAAAATTTAGAATGCCGGAGGTTGACAAAACTGTTTACATGGCATTTGCTACATCTGGATGTTAAACAGTTTTCCCATCCTGCAACATGTTTCTTGTCCCACATCAGTATAAAAATCAAGAACCCTGGAAAACTTCTGGAAGGACAAAAATCACAAAAATGGTCAGGGAGATCTCACCTCAGTCAGACAATCAACTGACTACCTTACTCATCTCACACATGCTTGATTGTGGAAGAAGAACTTCTTGTTCATATTTTTGTATTTGCTGTCACAGGTCTCTTGATAGACTCTTTCTTAGAAATTCTGGTGAGAAATGCAACCACAGACTCAGGAAGCCTCTCCTGATAAAACCACTCTAGAAGCTGGTAGGCATTTTCAGGTTTAGCCTTTTAGCTAAAGCTAGATTAAACACCTGCAGTGTCTTCTTTAAAATCGATGGCAAATGACTTCTCAAAGAGGAGGTTAGGTAGAAATTTCTGTATGTGCTGAAAAGCTAATGATCAAAATGTTTGCATAACCATCCCAACGTAGTGATTTGTTGTCAACTGAAAAAGCACTACTCCAGCAGGTGGAAAAACCAGCAGGACCCAGAGAAGGGACAGTATGGATAACAGAAATGCTGCAAGGTAATGCACAAACACAGCAGCTCTAAAATGCCTCAGAACCAAGCTGATGTAAAACAGGACTATCATTCTGATAAAAAGCAGAATGGTTCAACTGGATTAAAAAACTTACAGTGGATTTTTCAGGTGATGCAGGAACATCAAATGTTTCATTAATATGGTTATCCAGTTCTTGCTGTGAGTGTGAATGATGAATTTGGTTCCAACTGTTCTTTTTAAACTGTTTGGGTGGTAACGCTGGAGGCTGCCCATCTATAGGAGTCTCTTGAGATCTAAATACCAAAATAGAAGTATGAAGTGGAATAATCATGAGATATTGACACATTCTTTCAGGGTTGCAAATAAACTGAAAATGTTAGAAGAAACTCAAGAGTTTGAGAGATGAATGTATGCAATTTTAGAACCTCAAAAATGCAGTGCATTAGAATATATTGGCAGTCTATGTTTGCACCTGTTGAAGCATTTTTCTTGAAAGCAACCGTACACAGAACCAGCAAGTTCATCTTTTACCTATGACCTTTTTAAAAAATGGTTTTAGCATGCTTAACCCACTACTTCTGATTTGCAAGCACTCTATTCTAGATTAATGAAAATGTTCTCTGTGTTTTCATATAATATGGAGAATTTACTTTTCTTAGTCCTTTTGGAATAAAAGCTTAACTGGGTAATTTGTATTACATAAATATATGATTCATTTTTCATTATATGGATTTATATTTAAGAATTAAGAACAACATTTGGAAAGGCTCAAAAGAGCTCACAGTTCCCATTAACTTGGTTTGATGCCAGTTTCTAAATACCAGCAGGATACGTCGTTCTCCACAGGCACCCCACTAAAAGGTGCTATTAAGTCATTTAACAACTTCAGACAACAGCCCACTGATACCAGATCCATAGACCATCAAATATGAAGCTACAGGTTATAGCTAAATCTAAAGAGAATGCTACCATGAAAAATGGGGGTGTCTGTTCTTTCACCCACATCCCTGGCTGCTTCCTTGAAGAACTGGTGCTCCTCCCTTGGCTCAGGCAGCTTACACCAAGCAACTAAAAATACACTGACTTTTTGGACAAGCCTGAGTCCTCTGGTTTATCTCAGGAGTGACCACCACACAGTGAGGGAAGGACACTTGCAGAGGCAAAAGCAGGACACTGCTCCTTTCGTTATCAGCAAGCAGTAGTGGCAACTCATCACATAACTCCCTCCAAAATGCACATGTAGCCACGTGAGCAGCTCTGCTGCATTTAGTGGTCCTGCCTCAGTGAACTGCTGGCAGGGCAAGACTCTCAGTATGAGACTGCAAAACAGTTCAAGTTGATGCAAATCAGAAAACCTAAGGCACACATCAAACTCCATACCATGTAATTTGTCTCTATGCAATTCAAGAAAGGCTGTTCCCAGATACATGTTCTAAAATAAAAAAAATCTGAGCAAAACTGAGTATAGTGATTTCTATAAAAAAGGATGAACCTCTTTCACAAAACATGAAAACTGGGAAATAGAACACTACACTTTGAAACGCCAAACATTTTCTGCTTCAGTTTTAAAAAAATTAGTCAATATTCTTAGAAAACAAAACTGGTAACATTTTTGTCAGTCTATGAAAACAGCACATTTGAAAAGATCCCAACAATATTTTTCTCTATTTTTCTGCTTAATTTCAACTTTCAGAAAATATTTTTTTCATGAAGTGTTAAAAGAAAAAAAAAGTACTAATTATTCAGTCTGATGTCTGAAGACCTCATGTTCAAAACACACTCGGAAAGAAAAATAGTATTTCTTAACACTTTTCAATGCAAGTAACAGAAAAAAGCACATTTCATTTTTCAAGATAAGCAGCTTTTCTAAATTCATTTTTGTGGGGAGAAAAATATGATGATTGTCAACATTGCAAAACAAATCTGCGAGGCAGCTATAAACTATTTAGACATTGACTTACAAAGGTCACACAGAGATTTTTAGCTGCCTATGCATTCATTCATTCAAGTCTGGCACAGATTACTCAGCCTTTTAAGTTATGTATTTTCCTGCAATTACTCCTGAGAGTTTTAAACCAAAGAAAAAAAGGAACAGAAAACACGAATAGAAACACAAAAGAAGTTATTCTGATAAAAGTAGAAGATGGACCTTATGTTTGACTAGATGTCTGTACATACATGTCAACAAACACAAATAAATTCCTACCGAACACACAAACTTACAGAAAAGATTTGAAAAGTTACTTAAATGAGCACTTTACAAGCAGCAGTGCAAGTACTGTCATATATTAGCATAATGAATTGTGAGAACTAACAATCAAGCCTTGGGCATAAACTTCACTGCTTTGTATTTGCCCAGTCAGCTTTGAATTTCCTTATGAATGATCAGACAATGGCAGTGAAAGTAGCCTATTTTGCAGGCAAAGCAGCTCTCTGTTACTGAATTCAGCAATTTACATAATAATAAAATAACACACAAACCCTGGCACTAGCAATTTTTGTTACAGATATCCGGTCTGATCTTTTTAATATATTTAGCAAAAGTTTCATACACACCCCCATAAATTTATTAAACTAAACACTTATCACATGCTTTTAGAATTTGAGGTTATAATTACCTCAGGGAACTACATGCTCAAATCTCTCAATTTAGTTTTGAATAGGACATGCAGATGGAGAAAAGATGTGCAGTTAAAGGTTATATTAGCTAAGCTGTAATGTCCTTCTGAACTGCATGGAAACTGTTAATTTCTATTGCTATGTTGATTCCAAACTGATCACTGAACCTACTGCCAGTCAGGTTAGCCCCTCTTTTTCACACATAAATTTGATCAATAAATTAAAGTTTCTGACAAATTAGCACATGGACTACTCAAATCTTTTAAGCCAGAAAGGTCAAATTGGTTAAGACATAGCTTTTTGGACAGTGGAACAGTATAATTTAAAATTATGTATCTAATATTAACTTCATGTTTACTATTTTCCTTCATAAATGTCAAATCTCGGATCAATAACATCACCTAAACCTTCAAAAGACCTTAATGGGGTTCATATGTTTTTGACAGTCAACATCCTCATTCTTAAAAATATCTTGTACTAGAGATCTATACTGGGATATTAAATTTCACTTTTAAGCTTCCAACAAGAGGAAAAAACCCAAAAACTGAACCCGTAACACTTGGTGATGGAAGAGCAATACTTTTCTTGCTTGGGCATAAAAAGCGCAAAACCATTAAAAAAAAAACCAGCCAGAGTTGCACAAGTAATGTACAAAACCACTTCCTCTCTTTCTAAGACTTATTTCTATGGTGACTTACTCAAGAAATCAAACACTAAATAAACAAATCCTAAGAACACTCAGGAAGATCTTGTACAACTTAGAGTAAAGGCATATGAATAAAAGAGAGTATTTAAGAATGGTGCTTACTTCACTGTATCACTCTCCCATTCAGTAAGGGCTTCTCATAACTGACTTCAGCTGGAAGTCTTGGAACAGAAGGAACCTGACCCTGTGTGGCCTTTGGACAACAAAACTCTAATATGAGAAAAGATTCAGAAGTGTCCCAGTTCTGAGAGTCCCTTGACATGTGAATAGGTTAAAAAGTCCACCAAAAAAGGAGAACTTACATGGTTAGATCAAATTACTATCACATAACCCTGAAAGTTAAATAACTAGCTGAGGGTCAAGTTGTAACTATCGTAGCCTATTGTAAAATGTGTCATGCAATATTATATAAAACTTTAAAAATTTTGTATTCTATTTCCCTCCTTACACATAGTTGTTAAAACTGGAAGTACAGTGTAAGCAAGGTTTTAAAACTGTGTTCAAATAGCTTCTCAGAGTCATCTTTCCTGAAACATACCATTTGTTTATAAACATGTAATTAGGTATTTGCTGTGCTCTAATGGTTTTGAAACCAGTTGCACAATTTCCCTGCTAACAGAGATTATACAGAATTATGAGGGCATGTCTGGCATTAAATGTATAGCTATACTAAGAGAGTCCAGCGGCAGTGATAAAATGGTATATATTGCACCTTTTTCCCAATTAACCTGTACTCTGAGCAAAATTCGTTGAGTATTTCAGTATCTTCGAATAACTCAATGTGTTTTTTTGTTTGTCTTCCTTCTGGACCTAATAGACAATAACAGTTTTTATTTTGTCCACCATATCTTAGACTAAGTAAGCTTAAAGTATAAAGTATTTTCAGCATAATAGAAAGAAAAAAAAAAAAAAAAAAGAAGCAGCCTGACAGTGTCATATTAAAAAAATAAGCTCTGTAACAATATACAAAATACACTAGCAATGTCCAAATGTTGTTGTGCCAAAAAGGTATTTTGGCTACATAGTTTGTAGAGCTCATATTCTCACTCATACTTCTGTGCCTTGACAAAAGCAACATTTCCAAACTCGTGGGAATTAAAACTTCACTTTGATTCTATCAAAAACCCAACTTTTGCTTCCACATCCAGACACTGATGGTCACATTACAGCAAACTCACACCTCGGGTCGGTGGGGATGGTATTGTAATCCTGAACCTGGAATACGCCAGGTACAAGTCTTCAGCTCTGGATCATCTAGTTCCTTCTCACAATAAGACCTATACTAATAACTCCCTAAGTAACAGCCACCTTTTATTAAACTGCCCAGCTCTCCCTGACTCCACATTTAACAATAAATTCTTCAAGGCCAAGATTTCTGACTTCTCTTCAGAAGCCCTGCATGCTACAGTGGTGTGGTAAGAGCAGAACTTACGGGGATGATTCCAGTATGATGCTGTTGGCCTGGGTGGAAGATGGAGATCTGTGATTTACAAATACTTCACTCGGGGAGGTGTGAACCACATGATCCACTAAATGTCCAACTGATGAGGGTCGTAACCGGGCTCCTTCTTGAGTGAAGGCAGAGTTGCGACTAAGAGGGAAAGCAGAGCAGTGCAGTATGACATGAATATTCTTGTTATTCTACATTTCTGATACCACCCACTAAAATGGGATGCTAAAAATATTATTTTGTCTCAGTGCAAGCACATGTTTATACATATATTTTTATTAAAATTTCAAAAATCACTGAAACAATTATGTTGTCTGATCAAGATATATTTCGTTATTTTATTTTTTTAAGTGTTCAAAAATTATTTTAATAAACACTAAGGGTTATTTAAAAATTTATTTACTTTTAATTAAAGAAGTCTGAAATCATTATGATCCAATGAACAAGCTGACAAGCCCAGTCAACAAGAAGAAAAATGGATTCCCAAGAAGACAAATCCTGGCTCTGTTCATGGCAGAACTTAACCTTAAGTTAAGTAACATTAAGATGAACAATTTATTCCCTGCATCTTCCCCATGATGAATCATAAGCTTTGCACTGAGAGTCTTATCATTTCTGGAATCCAGTATTTTCCCATTTGAAAACTAGCATGACAATATTAAAATTCTTTTAAACATGCATGATTAAGTTTGTTATGCTTTAAGCATCATTATTGCACAATTTTTCAGTAATTTTTAAATGCTACATATATTTACAACATTAATCTTGTGAATATTATGCTGCAGAATCTTAAAATCTTCTCTTTTATGCAATACAAAATTGAGTAATACTGATTCTTAAGCCAGTTTCAGCACACTGAGAAAACTGGTCACCTTCCAAGAGAAATCAGGAATGTTTTTTCACTAACTTAAAACAGAAGGCTCTATCTATGTGAAAAGAGTGAATGCAGAAAGGAAAGGCAGAAAAATTGAGAGGAATAAACCTGCAAGGATTTCCAATTAAGTAATTTTCCCCAGTGTTTTAAAAAGTGGTATTAACCAAAATAAATTATCTTTAAAATATCACATAGATTTTACCATCAGGGTCTTTTTTTTAAACCAAATTAATAACTTAGTTTTAACTGTGCTTGAGAAAACTCAAGCTCTCAAATTTAGGGTAGTGAGATACATCTTAAACTTTTTATAGGTCAAGTGAGAAGCACCTAAAACTCGCCCCTAAATACTTATTTTTATCTGAAGCTACGTGTTACAGAGAATCATTTGGCACAGAATTTTTGAAGCTATTTGTATACATAACACATTAATCCTTTTATGACACAAGCAGGTCACTCACATTAGAGGTAGGGAGTCATTTCTAGGGAGAGATTTGATGCTACTCACTGATTTGGGGTTCCAGGTGGAGACCGTGATGGGAGGCTCTGTGTTTCCAACCTATCGTCAGACAGCGAGTTCCTACTCACTACTTCCCAATCCATCCCACTCATTAATTTCCGTGCCAAGGGTTTACTGGGGGATCTAGAAGAAGAAGAAAGTAAAATGGCTAACCAAAAATTATATGGTGTAAGAACAAAATTACATAAAACTCACCACAATGAAACTGATGTTCTATCATAGGAAACCAAATGATATGTAAGAAAGGAAATGTAATAATGCAAAGCTACATTTACATGGGCAGTTCTGTATTTTCTCCATCTACTGTACTTCATTTGCTGTACTTTGAATAGAAAGCCATTGAAATAGCAATAAACTACTGTTGGCTGCGAGGGAGACAGACAAGCAGAATCTGAACTCGCTAAACTTCTAATGCCTCAAAGACAATCTGACTCAAACAGAATAATCATTGAGAGATCTGAACTTAAAAATGTAGATCAAAACGAACCAAATAAACAAACAAAAAAACCTCCTCTAAGTAACACAGTTGTTTAGCCACCTCAGAAAAAATAAAGCAGTGAAAACATCAGGCCAAAAAAACTCCCAAAGACTTTGAAGAACTGAAAGTGGGGTAAGCATCAACATGACAATAGAATTACCAAATTTTGCTTACACATCAGGGGCTCCCATCAAGATGACATGCCTTCTCCCAGAACATGCCCTGTCACTTGTCAAGCAGATGCAACAATACTATTTAACTATTTGAACTCCTTTGTGGGTAACAGAACTTCATTTGGTTCTGTGCCAGAAATGTCCTTCAGGTTAAAGGTCATTATCACCAGGGCTTTTATACAAAAGGAATTCTATTTTCTACTCATTGTCCTTTCTTGACATTAACAAAACTTTTTCTTCCCATTCTCCAGTCATTCCAGGATGCCTACAATCTCCTGCTGTTTCTTTCACCTATTTCTTAAGCACAAATGAAACCATACTTGTAATTTCTCATTAAATACATTTCCCTTTTATATTGGAAATCATCAAATGAATCACCCGAGGTTGCTTTTTTCTTAGCATTGCATTGGATGGTTCAGTCATCCTGCAACTGAACATACCCGGACTTTCACTGTTTGTTGTTTTCAACTGAAAATTCTTCAGCTAACAACAAAAAATAATTTTAAACAATTCATACATGTCCTGTATATTTTGTGTTACTCGGTTTTTACTTTACTTCTACTGCTTTGATGGTCCTACATAGTTCAGATTTCTTCTCTATCATTACCCAAACCGTCTCTTGGTTCCAGTGATACTTCAATCTTTTGTGACATGATAATTTCATTTCCATTTGCCTTCCTATTCTATCTGTAAATTCTCTGGCTTTGCATAATGAGGTGACAACATATTATTGTATCAGCAGCACAGCTCCATACACCCATATCACAAAATAATTTCTGGCTTTACTGTCCTTGTGACACATGATAACTTCTTTATCTTTGTCATTATTACTGGTTTACTGAAAGAGCAACTCCAGAAAGAAGGAACTTAAAAAAATTAAAGAACTACCTGCACACAAACTACATCCTCTGAAAATGAGAAACCTGATTACAAATGTATTTTTGCTTCTCAGAGAACTTAAAACTCAATGCAAGTAAACACCTCGAGCAGATAATATTGTCCTCAATATTATCAAAAAAGTCTACAATAACTATCAACCAAGCATTACATTGAATAAGCTTCACATATAGAAATAAGTAAGATGTCAACACTGTTCGATACTAAAGGAGTGGTGGTCTGCGTGTGGAGGGTTTATTTTTATTTTTACCCCACCAAGCAGTTCTGAACATATACTGCATTCTGCTTTGCTGCTCTAAATTTCTGACAAATTTCAAGCAGTTAAGTGAAATGGGCTATTCTAAATAATACTGTTTCAGGTGTTATTCCACCTGAGGGAAAAAATCTAATAGTATATTGATATTTGAAAACAGGGAAAATATCAATTAATTCCTCAGGAGAAGCACGTCCAGTTTCTTAGAACGCTTCACTGTATTTAAGTATTAATTTGATTTGAAAAATAATTAGCTTGGTATCGTACCAATTAAATCAAAATTCTGATTTCTGTTATTTGCTTCAAACGTGAGCAACTCAAACTACTTATATATCTTTCTTCACAAACATGTAAATGTGAGCAGTTCTGAACAGGTAAAATAACATGAAACTGAAATAGCAGAACTGAAATGCATGTCTAATTCTAGCCTTTAATTATTCTTTTATTAATCAGAGCTATGATTAGCTGGACCCTGCTGACAGCTGTTTGCAGCCAGCAGATGAGCACCAAGAGCCAGTTCTTCCAAGAGGTGGATTCTACTACCAACCAAAGAACAGTCTGAGGGAAAAAACATAATATAACCAATGCTGAATTAGGTAAATACAGGACAGCAGATATAGTACTTGCTGACAGACATGTAAAGGCAACTACTGAACCTCATTTACCTTCAGTGAAAAAGCAACAAATGGAATGTAGGAAAGTTGGAGGGGGCGGGGGGGCTTTTCTTTATTTGACATTCAACAACAGTAAAAGTGCACCATCCTTGCCTCTGTGAAACTAGATAAATTAAAAAGAGAGACACAGGAGTATATAGGGTGGAGAAAAAAAAAAACAACAACAACAAGTTTTTCCAAAAACTACATTTTTGACTGCTTCAAAAACCCCACTGCTTTATATCTTAAGCCACGGTCTGTAACTATGTTTATGCAAACTTCCTCAATCTACACAACAAACAAACACAACTCTAAAATGAGCAAGGCATCACCTTCTTCCTTATCAAAATATCCAATGTCAAGAAAACACTCACCTTTTACTGTGGATAGGGTCTGATCTTTCAGAAGTAATACCTTACACCACCATGATAAAGAGCTGCAGTGTTTATCACCAAAGCTTCGTTTCAATTATTTTATTAACAGCTCTAACCTCAGAGTCCCACCCACTCATGTTTGTTGCCCCAATTTCCTGTCTTTGCAGTAATTTCAAAGAAAAAATTACCACACTGCAGCATTGAACTTCTTAGTGCTGTGGCTTTTTCATTTTAGTTCTCTTGTCAACACTTCTAAATCTAACAATAATTTTTTTTAATTAACATTCAAGATTTGTTGTGACATATACCTACGAATCTGTCCTGTACGTCTGATTTCTAACAATATTAAAATAACTTTCTTATGTCAGAGTGCACCTGAGGAGATGAGAGAGAGAAAAACCAAGCTGTAAAAAACTTTCAAATTTGAAATTCTAAATTCCACCTCTGTCTGCTCAGCTGGGATGCTTCTATTGCACCCAGCACAGGGTACTGACAGTTAACAGCACAAGCCATTTTCGGATTTAATTTTGGTGTACCTGCAGGGACATTCTTAAGAAAGTTGGAAGCAGTTCCATCTATTTGAGTAGCAAGAGAAACTGAAAACTTTATCTGCCCCTGAGTCTTATGAGCTGCAATGTTACAGCAAATACAAAAAAAACCAACCCAAACACCCAAAACTGAGTAGCAGTGATGAAATGGATGAAATAACATAACGCAACTAAAAAACCCCATGACATAATATTAGCTCAGCTACAGTACAGAAAAGCCTTCAAAGACAGAATTTTTTTGGCATCCCACAGCTGAAGGGCTAAAATCTTGCAGAAGCTGGGAAAGAACAAAGGTGTTGTTTGGGAATACAGGTGGGAATTTAAAAAATTATTTCTGTCCCAAAAAGAAACATAACCTGGAGCCATAGCCCTGCTTTGTATTTTGACAAGAAGTACAGGGAACGCATTTCTCAGCAAAACTGACAAATATTGCTGCAGACCAAGAAACTGAAACTATACACAAATCTGCATGGTACATCACACAAATGACATAAGCAATTTAAAACACCTGAGAAATTATTTAATTAACCTGAATAAGTGCATAATTGAAGCAAGATTGAATTTTTGGAAACAGACTGCAGTTTAATGAAGGGAGTTCGCAGACACAAATGAATGACATCCACTCACTCAAAACTCCCTTCTCTCAGCCCCCATGCACACCAGAACTGAACGGCACTAGGAATATTTTGCAAGGACTTTATGAGAAAGTAGTGCCCTTTAAGAATTCTCTCAATTAATGACTTTTACCTTTTTTACTCTTATTATCTACTTTTATTAAGTTTCTGGGAATTCTTACAGGGTTTTGTGGATTGAGAATATCCTGCAATAAATGAGGCCAAGAGAACAGCTGGAATGAAAATGACAGAAAAAACCACCCCAAAACACCTAAACAACGGCAGCAACAGCCTTCAGAATGCTGAACTTAGTGTTGCACAAAGATTAAGAAAACAGCACCTACATAATGTATGCAATTTATTACAGTATATATCCTTCACAGTAATAATTTCATTTTTAAAAATGAAATGTAAATATTTCTATGATTTGGAAAAAAAAAAAATCTTTCAGTTAATTTTAAAGTAAAATCCTGAGAACAAACAGCTAAGCCTGCTTCCTGTAGGTTAAAACTGCTTGTTTTATTCAAATGGCTGTTGAAAAATTTTATTTCCCTGTCTCGTACTCTGCACCTACGTTCCACTCAGCATGCAAAGGCCACATCGGCTCGTCATTGCTTGTGGCAATCACCATTTCCCAACTTAGAACAAACAGATCACTCAAGTAACATCTCTATGTAACTCTCTGTGTTCATGTTCTTACCATGAAATCATTAAAAGGTTTGCTGAGATAGTATTATTTCAAATAAGGCAGTCTCTAATTAGATACTGTTAAGAAATCCAAGTGTCAGTCTGGATAACCCTACCAAAAAACCACCAGAAACATTTTTTAAACTGATCTTGAATAAATCTTCTTATGTAATAAAAATAAAAGCAACAGCAATTATTTAAATCTATGTGCCCACCTAATTCTCAAGAAAGACCTTGAAAAGCAACCAAAACAAGCCCACTGCCTGAAAGCTTAAAAAGCTGTTCAACACCACCATGACTTTGTCTGATAAAGGCACACCATGAAAGAGAAAGGCAGGTTCCAGGAATAAAACCCCCATCACACCCGGAAAATCTTAGAAAACAAAATTTATCCTCTGTATGAATACAAAAGGGCTGACATCTACTCAGTATGTCAGCTTGAAATGCAAATATTTAGAAGACAATTAATGTTCTTAGATTAAGTTTCTTGCAAAACACTGTTCTAGAAATGCCTTCTATTTCAAGCTTTTTTCACTCTTGAAAATATAAAAAGGTCTTTAAAATTTAAAATACATTAATTGCACACTGTCATGAGGAAGACATGAAGAAGAAGCAGCTGATTTATCAGAAGTCTTTTGAGATGTATTTGTTACAATACACCATTATTTCATTTCACTGACATAAACACATACGCCTCAGACATCAGTCATCAACATTTCTAAGAAACTCAAAATGTGTGGATAAATGCTCTATTCCTTAATCAAAAAAGCAACAGTGGAAAATAAAATTCCGGACAGAAGAGCCAAGCACTTTATTAACTAAAAAAAGCCAAGATTTATGAAAATAAGAGCAGTTCTAGCCATGGCTTTTGATTTTATCCAACTGTATACATTATAAACTAGAAGTGACCCCCAGCAGCACTTCCTGGGTTTTGCTGCAAAGGGAAGAGTGCCATCTACTGCATAAGAGTTTCTGAAATGATAAAAACACTCCTCAAAGCAAAGTATCAGCTCTCCTCCACCCAGCTGACTTGTGGGCAATTGCCAAGTTCAGAGTGCAACAAGAAAAATAGTTTTTAACTGATTCATAGCTGTCATTTAGCAAAGTAAAGCTCACCGTCACAGTGTTGAGCCTCTGAGTACTAAAAAAAGTTGCTCCAAGTACAAATCTAAATTCACTCAGATCCCCAAAGTAAATTAAATAGAGTAAAAAATAATTTTACATAGAAAAAAATGGGTTTATAAAATCTACTTGTTGAACCAGCATGTTACAGCATTTCTGCCTCTCAAACCTAGTATGGATCCATCTATGGTGGGCCTAGCTAAAAAGCCAAATTATAATGCACAGGGGAAAAGAAGGGGTGGAAACAGGGCAGGAAATCAAGGCAGAATTCACCAATGCTCTTAAAAACCACTGTCTGCAGGCTCTTGGGAAGGTTGCTGGACTTATTACTAGAAGTCTGCATGCATAAATTTGCAGTCCAGAGTTCCTTAAGGGGCAAAAAGACATCTTGGATCTCAGTAAAAGTAGAAGCACAAAAAAGGGACAGAGCTGCCCCCTCCCCACAAAGATTCTATTAATGATCAGAGCAGACTGCCAAGTGGATGTAGAAGCTGTCTTACTTTTGAAAACAGCATCATAATTTCTCAAGAAAGAACTAAATCTATGTCTTGACTGTTTTATTGTAATCACTAAACTCTTCAGGAGCCTGGAATAAAATTAAGTAATGTATTCTTGATTAGCCAGCTACTCTGTGACCAAATACCTTCAGAAGCAGCTCACTTTTCATAGCAAAACACCTCATTGAGACTACAGTGATAAAGCTGTTCTCACAAGTAAGACTCACTGTACGTATTCTAAAGGAAATACACACATACAGTTGCAGGTTATTATCACATAAAAATACCCATTAACTCAGTATTTTAATGGAGTATTCTAACAGCAGGAGACCATTCTTTGCTATAAAAATAGCACAAAGAGGGCTAATACATGTGACAACAAACTACACAGACTGAAGGCTATTCTGAATTTTGTAAATATATAAAGGGGGAAATATTAAAGAATGTAAGTTACTTACCTTGCAAATACCCTGTCTTTATTTGCTCTCTCTTTACCATACTGCACTGATTGGACCTCTGTTCTCCCACTGGAAAGCAAAAAAAAAAATCAAACTGCTAAATCCAACATGATTAAATAACAATTTCTTGTTTAAAATGGAACCATCTCAACAAAATGCCTAAATTGCATTTTCAGTCATGCTCAAGCAGTTGCCCAAGCTTCAGTACAGTGGAACCTTAGAAAGCATTTGGTAAAAATGTAGGTCTTCTTTCCAATTAATTTTAGACATAACAAAAGCTCTCTCTTCCATTTGCTTTTTTATCCAAAGCAACAAGAAATATCTGCTTGGATCTTTGGGTAACACTTAACACTTAATCATACTTCCTGCTATAGCCACTGTCAAAAACTTACAGTATCTCTTCCGTACCCTTCCTAAACTATTCTCTGAATTGCTAATAACTTAGTTGCTACTTAGTTTAGCAAAATACCACAAAAAAATACATGATAAGCACATCAGGATTGTATTCTTCTATGCAACTTGTCAAAACTAAGTTTAGATCTTGGAACTTGCTGACTTTTCATATAAGACCAGATGTCTTGTGTCAAATCAAAGATTCTTTACACTACTTCATAATTTCTCTTCTAGAAAAAAAATACGATTTTTGAGTGTCTATCAGCACTTAAGAATTGGTGACAAGATACCAGCAAGACTTGCTCTTGCAGCCACTTCCCCATTAGTAACTTCAGACCAAGCACAGAGCCTCCTATAGGGATATTTACATAAGGAAACCAAAGAATTATCTATCTCCACATTCATATTACAGAACTACTGGATGTGTGAAGACCTGAGCCAGCTGGAATCTCATGAAATTCAGTGAAGGAAAATGCAAAGACTTGCAACTGAGGGGGAATAACCCCATGCACAGGCTGAGTGTCAACTGGTTGGAGAGCAGGTTTTCACAGCACAGGTGAGAGCACATCTGGCATGCTGGGTGGAGTTCCAGAGCCCTCCAAGTCAAGCAAAGAGCCACAAAGACAACTAAGGGTCTGCAGCATCTGATGGATGGGGAAAGGTTGAGAGAGCTGGGACTGTTCAGCCTCAGGAAGAGAATGCTCAGGACGATCAAACACCACAAAGGAAAAGTAAAAAATACAGCCAGACACTTCTTAAGGGAGCCCAGAGACAGGACAAGAGGCAATCGGCACAAACAGAAATATGAGAGATCTTACTCTTGCAGGCAGCAAGGACAGGGCTACAAAACAACAACATCCTCACCACCCACCCAAACAAAAAAAAGTTTTTACTGTAAGATAGTTTAACACTGAACCAGGTTGCTCAGAGATGGTGCAGTTTTGCTCCTTGGAGACATTCAAAACGTGGCTGGATACTCTCCTAAGCAACCTGCTACAGTGGACCCTGTTAGAACAGGGCATTGGACTCGACAGTGTCCAGAGCTGCCTTCCAACCTCTGACATGCTGCGATTCCAGGAAATTTCTCTTTCCAAACCTGCTGCCTGCTAAATTGCTGGGGTTACACATTTTTAACTCCAAGAAGTAAGTTGGCTGTATTTGCCTCTACTGCTTTCCAATAACTCTATCATTGTATTTGTCCTTCTATAACTGCTACTAATAACTGATTTAGGGTTTTCAGAGAATCAGTGTTCCTGCTCTTTCCTTCTCTCTGTGCAATTTATTTTGCATTTTTGGGCACTGAACTTTATCTGCTATTTTATTGCCTACTCACCCCTCATTGTGAAATACCACCAAAACCCTGTATCACTCCAGTGGTAACTTCCCTCCGTTGTGAAAAAGCAATCTGCTTGTTTCCCATCTGATTATAAAAGAGATGCTAATACACAATAAAACTCTCCATGTTTTTTCGTGAGTATTTGGTGAGGAATATTATTAAAACCACTTTGAAAAATACAATGTACAGAAGTCACCTTTTCCTACTAACAGTCTTCTAGATCCCTCTTGGAAGCTTAAAAAAAAAACCAAAACAAAACAAATTTGCTTTAAAATTTGCTGTATAGAAGTATTTTAAACCAATGGAAATAGCTTATGTAACAATTTAATAGTTCAACAATTTCATGTCCCCAATTTCTTTCAGAAGTGGAGATAATTCTGTCTAGACCTGTCAGTTCTGTATTTTATTGGCTTGTTTTGATCATAGAAATGTTGGCTAGAAGTCTCTAGTCCAATCTCCTGCTAACCCTAGGTCACCTCTGGCCATGGCTTAGTCTAGCTGAGTTTTGAAAGCCTCCACTAACAAAGATCCCACAGCCAGTCCAGGTAACTTGTTTCAGCACACATTGTTCTGAGAAACCCACACACTTTCCCTCATGTCCACCCCGAATCTTTAAGATGAAGTCTCACCTGCCTGTTACCAGCACCTTTGGGTCCATCAGTACTGACATTGCCCTTGAAGCAGCTTTAGGCTTGCTACTGAATTCCCCCTTAGCTTCCTCTTCACCAGATTAAACAAGCCCAGTGCTCTTAACCTCTCTTTGCATGCTATATTATTGCCTCTTGACAATCTCTCAAACTACTTGCAGAAATTCCAGCCTTTTGGCTGTTTCAGCAACTTTAATGACCTTCCTCATTTTTAGGCAGTTTCCCTTCTCATCTTCATGTTAAGTTGAATGTCATCATCAAAGAGCTATTCTGTAATAGTAACCACAGTGATTCAGATTCAAAATCTTTACAGAAATGAAAAAGCTCCCTGAAATTCTCTACAGCAACATTGAGTCAAGTCTCAAACGCTGTTCAGGATCATAGAATGCTGTTTCTCAAATGGGTACTGGGAATGCTGGTCAAAAAACAGATGCTATAAACAGTTAGCCACTGAATTACTTTCCTCTTTATACATTTATGCAATTCACAAATGTGACAGAAATAGCCTGTTATTGTGTTTTCTAGCTTTTCATCATGTCCCTTTGTACGTCACAGACACTACTGCCATTCTAGATGGATGATTAGTAGTAGCTCTGTTATTCTCTATTTCAGGCACAATTTAAACCATTGGCATTCTGCATTACTTGCAAAGGCAGTTAATTCAGTCACTGAACAGAGATATATTTTTTAAAATAAAAACTATAAAATAACAAAACCCAACACCACCCACTCCAGCATTATGGGGATTATAGTTATTACACAGTCATTCTGTGCACCTCCAAGCTTCTTGCCTATTATTTTAAGTTCATCCTTAAAGGTTATGGATTTAATTTCCTCCTTATTTTCTAAAGCTCTGGTTTTGATACAGAAGATGTATGTCCTTTGTCTTCACCTAATTCCTATTTGTATACATGTAGATAAGTGGGTTTTACTTGTATGAGCTTCTTTTCAGTAATTCATATTTGGTATTAACTTAGGTCGGTCTTGTTGCTGTTGCTGCACACAGCATCTGAGACTCAACGGTTTTCAAAAACACCAGGTCAAAGGCTTTGAAGTTTTGAGACAACATTTTTAAGATAAACATAACCCAGCAGGAAAACAGGCCAAGAAATGCACCTTGGGAGACAATCTCAGAGTACCAGTGCAATAACGGCCACTAATAATATAATAATTATATTTTCAAGCCATCTTAAAAAATTACCAACATTTGAAACTTCGGCCAACAGGGAAGGGGAACAGTTGCAGGATTCAAAGACTTGAATTATGTTTTAATATAGAGTCTAGATAATTCCCTATGTTTATTGATGAGCTGCCTATTCACTCATATTCTTTCCCACACATTTCAAATCAGCACTTACCAGTACCGGAACTTGGAACCCAAAGTGAAATAATGTGCAAAAAAGTTCTTCTGAGGGGGCAGTGGTCTGTCCAAACGGAAGAACGTGTGATGCTCAACACAAGCTTTCCACAAATTCTTACATGCTCGGTAATTCACCATATTGAATCCCAGTAACGTTTCTCTAGATTCATGCTAAAAAATGAGAAAAATTATATTTCAGGTAAGAATTATTTCAAGTTACTTTTGAAACTAAGATAAATATTGTTGACTTTGGGGCATTTTTTTAAAATCATGCTTTTTGAAGTGGTACTCTAATTTTCTATTAACTTTATGTACAACATACCCTTTTTAAATACCTTTACAATTTCTTTGAAGAATTTTTTTTTGTTCCCCTGGGTCGTGGGTTTTTTTTTAAAGAGCCTGCTCAAAGGTTAACAGTCTGTTTAGTCATCTAGAAACAAGTCTAAAAGGTATGACCCAAACTACATGAAAATGATTCCATGATCTTAGAGCTCAAAGACAATGTGCCTCTCTGTTCAAAACTACAGTCAAGATGAGCAATTGTCATGCACATGTGGCAGCTGGAGATTGGAAACAGGTATTGATTTCAAGAGCAACTGATGTGCCTGCTTCTAAATGATTCATTAAATTCCTGGGAAATGCAAGAAGCAAAATAGCAAAGCAAGCTAAGCTACTCTGCCTGTTGAGAGAGCTTGATAAAAACCCTCTGTATGTCCAGAAATATCATCAGCATTCTTCTTTCTCTTCCCAGTACTAAATTCTCCCCAACATTTTGCACACCTTAACTGATTTCACTTAGTAGTAAATTCCTTTTCCAAGTTAAGCTTTTGTTGGTGTGCTCATCTTTAGATCTGCTGAGAAACCAAGGCAGAGACCTGAAATTCTTCACCCAGTGTTGTATTCGGGAACAAGAATGACACTGTATTTTCAGCTACATGACAAATTTAAGGCAAAATAAAATGGATTTAAAACAAACAGCAAACTCTTAAGTATTTATTGATGATATTTAAGAAATAATATCCAAGAAACTAAACGCTGATATTTTAATTCAATTACAAAGATTACTTATATCTCTGTTCTTAATTTCCAAGTTTTGCCAATTGCTCTCTGTATTTTCTAGACACGTGAACAGAAGCATTTAAAAATTACAAGTCAGAAACAAGATAACAGAAATTAAGTCCATTACCTATGCAGTCATAAAAAGCCTTATCAACAATGTAAAAGGCAAACAATATAAACAAGGTAGATTACTATTCTGCAAGAGAGCAACTATGTAAAATTATGGACTGCCCTCATCTGGATCCAGCAAAGGATGAAACAGCTAAGATTTTAGATTCTAACAAAAAGTTCTCATGATGTAGCGAATTTTCATGTTCTGTCAGCCTTTTGAACAGTTGGAAAAGAAAAACTGATAAGTCATATGAGCTGATGATCATGCATTTTAATGTCATTCAAAGTATTATAATTATGGGTTGGGAAAAAAAAAATATAACCTGCTGTTTCCCCTAGTTTGTACTCCAGAAAATGAGCTGATCAGAATCTCATGCCACCATCTGATCAGTAGATCAGACATGAAGCATGAAGGAAGAGCTGGTATGGCAGGATGAGAAGGAGCTGCAAAAGATCAACTTAATTGTAATTCGAGACAGCACTTTCACAGGAACTTGGTGTGCTAGAGCTTTAAAGGTACCTTAACAATAGTTCTATTCATAGCTTTTAAAGCTTTCATTGCAGTGCGGGGAGAACTGATTCTCAAACCCTTCCCCTTCATCTCCATTACAGCTAGGAAACATTGTTTAAGATAAAGAATAATATATGATATTGGCTCCTAAGTGCACTCATCCTTCCCCTATTCACCCTTGCAGGTTCTGAAATATTCCAGTGTAACTTGGGCACCTGAAATTCATCTTTGCTGATGATTCTGGGGTGCAAGATCTGGTTCTACTGCTGAATTTAGAACAAGGTTGTCCCTGTCTTCCCTGAAAACAGCAGGCTTGAATCAATGTGGGCTCAGCGTAAGACCCCAAGCTGACATTTGTAATGTCCACGGTACTTCAGCCAAAAGCACATAAAGTAACAGGACAATTACACTGCAGCCCTGCAGCCCACGGAATGCTTTTACAGCACAAGGCTCCAGCAAGATGCACAATGCTCTATGGTATGACAACGACATACAGGCATTTCAGGGGGTTATGTCTGTTGAGATCAGTGTTAGAAGACTACCTCATGGAGCCACAGCACGATTCTGTTCCAAAATTTTTATATTACTAATTGTGTCTGTGGTTTCTATTAAAGAGAAGAAAACAGTCTGCTTGCTATGGAGAGGAAGAGGGAAGCAGCTGGGATGCAATACTGGTAATGAAGCTCTGGGCCCCAGCACAAAACTACAGTAAGACAAATAGAGGTAGGGTATAGTCAAATCCAAGTCTTCTTTGTGGTTCCTATTATTAAAAAAAGGCAAAACAAACAAAAAAAGCAGACTGGATACTGGTGCTCCTCTCACACAGAACAGCTCAGTACTTGAACAAGCACCTTGAGTGGGGCCATTCATTCAAACCTACCTTTGCCTGCCTTGAAACAGTGACTCCACAGCAGATCTCTTGCTGTTCAGGAAAGAAACTGGGTTGAAAAACTTACTCTCTAATGAAACCCTTTTACTTTGGCTAAGCAAGGAAAAATCCCAGAAAAAAGCACTAATTCCCTACCCCATCTCAGAAAGACAAGACTTGTGCTTTATAAGGGCAGATGCTCCCCATACTCAACATATTCCAGAAACAGTGGGCAAAAGTCCTGTGAAAGCTTAAATGCAGCACAGATACTTCTGCCAGTAGTATTTGCTATTCACAAAAAAAGTGCAACACAGAAACTTTGATAGGATTAGGCAGCAATCAAGTAGGCATCTAATGAATGCCAGTGCTACTTAAGATCAAATATGTGCTTGGGCAGATAAGCCCATGCATCACCTTGTGATTTCAGACCAAGTTTTTCTAAAAGTCAGTCAAAAAAAGTCAAAGTTCAAAGCACAAACTTCAGATACATAAACTATAACTTAAAAAAATAAAATCAATTATTTTGGCCACTCACTGAAACTAGGTTTCAGTTATGGCCAGAAACCTATCATCTTGTTTAGCTCCAGACTCAAGTCATTTTTCAATAGACATATGGCCTCCAAAAGAGCAAAAGAAAATGCTGAACAGCTTCTTTGGCTGTCAAAGAATCAAGACCACAAAAACATGCTGGATGGCATTAAGAGCTTGATGCTGGCTATTGATATTACTACAACTAAATCGTGCAACTAAATAGAACCAGAGAAGTTTAAGGAAACATCTAGAAAAATGAAACTACTGAATTATTCTAGAACAGCTTCAAACATGTAAGGGAAGCAGCATACAGAACAGGCAGAACAAAGGAAGATACAGTGGAAAAACCTGCTATTGAAGTAATGGCTCAGGGGGCTTCTAATGTTGGAGGAATAAGTCCTACATATAACATACTTTCCCCCCACAAAACCATAAAACAACAGTGGGAAAAAAAATCTACTCCAGTGGATATATGCTCCACCTATATGATTGTCAGAATACTCCACCATACTCAAGACTGTATTATACCACCACTGGAAAACGACTATGACACTAAACTGCTTCATCTCACTTCATTTAAGTGATTTATTTAAACACAGATTTAATCTAATAAAAGTAGGCAAATAGTTCTTTACTTATGTTGATGCCTTTAAGCTATGCCAAGTCAGGGAATAAATTTAATAGGTGATTACAAGATAAGGCACTTGCACTTTTGAGGACAGTTGCAATTAAAAGCTCTCAACACTCATTAGCAGCATCTGAAAAATATTTTTTTATGATTATAGAAAAGTGTATATAGCCCAGCTGGGAAAAAATAAAACCAGTGAAACATTCCTTTCCCAAGTCCACTAACTTAATATTCTACAGCATCTCAGCTTTGCATTCAAATAATTGTGGTTTCTCAGATGTACAATTTGTTACATATTTACACACAAGTTTGAAACACATCATCAGCATACCATGAATGTATTTCCCCTGCCGTATCGTAAATAGGTGATTTAAAATACGCACTCAAAGCACTAGACCAGAGATATTTTACATACCAAATGTGCAATCACTGAGTCACTTCACCTAGTTTCTGCTGCCTAAAGAGAGTCATTTAGGCTCCCTTTATTGTTAATGGGAGTGAAAGCAAAAGGAAGAATATACCACCAGAGAGCAACTTAACCCATCCTAAAATGTACTTCCAGTTCAGATGTTTCAGCCTTCGCACCTTTGTGTGTGATTACTACAGAGGAAGTCTAACAATGAGCCTTGGGGAGCCAAGTAACCATGAACAGAAAATACATTCTTTTAACCTAACTGAAGCTGAATATAGGTGAGATGAATCTTATCCTATGAATCTAGTCAGGGAAAGTAAATCTGGAAACAAGAATTTTAACATTAGCTGTGATTAAAAAATTAGTTTAAGTATGACTTCTTTGGAAGCCAAATTTGAACTTTGATCTTAAGATATTCACTACTTGGAATGAATGAAAATTAAGTTCTTGCCACCAGTTTTCATCTGATATACAGAGTTTAAAGAAAAACACTATAAGGCTTTTTAATTTGTTGGCTTGGATAAGATGTCTCAGAAGAGAAATTACATTAATTATAAAAACTACATTCTCAAGCAAGTAACAATATGCAGAGTATTAAAAGGTAACAGGGAAACAAGATGAGAAAGCTATCTTTGTATTACCTTCTCTTATAAGCAGATTTTTTTTCTGCAGAAAATAGAGGAAACAGTCAAGTACACAGTATGCAATCCTACTTTATATCTAAGTATCTTAATGTTCAAGGTCCTGAAATCTGCTACCACAGCATTTTCATCAAGTTCTGATTTAGAAAACAACTGCAGTTCATAATTTCTGAATTCCAAATAAAACTCCAAATTCTCATCTCACATGCAAATAACATTTCCTGCAACTGTAATGGAAGTTACACACACTGGTATCAAGACAAAATTTGATCTCCGGGCTGTCAGAGATCAGCTTGCCTTTGAGAACAAGCCTGTAGCTCCAGTGGGGTTTTACAAAAATGCTGTGTCCCCACAATACAACATTCCCCCCATCTTTTTTGTATCACCATTTTTCTGCTCATGTTGCATAATGTCTGCTCACATTGACAGACACTCCTGTTCACTTCATGATTTTACTTAAGATACACCTGTGGTGTACCTGTACGACCCCTGTTTTCAGCATTAGTACTAGTCACCAGACATTGGCCTGATCTGACAGAACAGGTGTTTCTTCTTTGTATTTTTCTTGTTTAACCATATTGTCTCTAAACCTGGAACAGCCCTACAGTACTCAAGATGCATTTCTGCACAGAATCATCTTTTATATCCAGTCTGTAACTCTGTATTTCAGGTCTTCAAATCACAGAGTAATCGAACATTAAGGGTTGGAAGAGACCTTAAAGATCATGTAATCCCAACCCACCTGCCATGGGCAGGGACATCTCCCACCAAAACAGGTTGCTCAAGGCCTTGTCCAACCTGGCCTTGAGCACTGCCAGGGCTGCGGCACCCACAACCTGTTCCACTGTCTCACCACCTTCACAGTAAATCCTTTCAGTTGTAAGAATTGCACAAAACCTCTTAACTAATCTGACGAGTTAATCACATAGTCATATTTTTAATAAATTTCTCCATCTTCCCCCAGTGCTATGTCTGTGATGGAAGCTCATCTCTTGGGGGCACAGAACAATCCATTTCTTGCTGAATTAAATGCACAGTGGTCCTGTGGTGCTTCATGGGATAGCAAACACATCAAGCAGTGAAACATTCAGCTCCAACCTTTTCCATAAGAAATTCAGAAGTAGGCATAAAAATTTACCACATGTAATTTAGAAGTACAAAGAAATTCTTATCTCTTCTATTTAAATATAAGTAATAAAGTCATCATGTATTACCAAATCTGAATAATAGAAATCAACATGTTTATCAAACATTAACTTACAAGCATATATATAACTGAAGCAGCATTAAGCGCTACCTTTAGTTTTAATTTGGTTTCTTATGACATTTAAATTTAATATTGATTTACTTGCAACCTTTTCCACATTTATCTTCCATAAACAAGTTACATTTCCTGCATACAAATGCAAAACTAAAAGGATCTAAAATATAAGGCAAATCAAATTTAAAAAAAAATCTTACAAAGCATTGTAATCGTCTACTTGAAACATGAAACAGCCAGAATGTTGGTGAAACTGGACTTTTAATTGCAGACAAAACCAAGAATCAACATAGTATCAGTCAGTATAATGCAGACATATGGTAGAAATGATTTCATTGCTTTCAGATCAAATTTAAGATAGTACTCACCAATTCTTTCCTAAGTTGAATAAAAAACTGCTTGCACTTAAAAGAAATTTTTACAATCTTCAACCTAAATGAAAAATAAAACCACAATATTTAAACATTTCATATACTGAATCATGGTTAAAGGCTTAAATACACCTACTAAAAATATACTTTCTAGAGAGATGAGATTTCATTTCCATAGACAAAAAGTAAGGTATCAAAGATTAAATAAAATAGTTTGTATAATTTGAAATTTACGGTCTGTGTATTTACATTATCCATCAAATTCAGTTGTTTACATCCTAAACCCAAGGCAGTTGCTAATTTTGGTATCTTTTCCCCATTCCAAAGCCCAAAGAGCCTTTCTATCCCCAGGTCATTCCAGGCAGATGTTCTCTTTTCTGAGGCTGCTTTCATTATCCCTCAGAATATGAAAAAATCCTTTGAGCTTCACCTGATCCCTGAAAGACATTATTTCTCTATGTTCTTACACATCTTTAAATATAACCAGAACTTGTTTTAGTAAAATAGCTAAGATAAGATATAAGCACAGAGATAGGACTCATGACCTTGTTTTTTATAAAGTTAACGAAAATAATCACACTATTAAGAGGAAAATAATATTTACAGTATCACATGACAGGGAAAAATCTGCCTACAGATCTGTTCACCTTTCAAGTTACCTATAAATATATGAAATACTGACAGTAATTCCAGACTGTTTTGGGTGGTCACTCTAATACTAGTTATGCAACATGGCAAAAGACAGGCTGTATTTCCATCACAATCTAATTATATACTTTTTCAAAGAAATGTAGTATTAGGATAGTCGACATATTTTATTAAATATACAGGAGTATCACTTTGGTCAAGAAAAAAGTGAGGTTCAAACTGTACAAAGAAAAACATGGTAACTTTCGTTACTTGAAAAATGAACAACTGATACAATACTGCAAAAGGACTGGAATTACTACTTGCATATTTATCACTTGCTGAATAAAAAACCCTTTAGACCAGGAAGGATGAGAAGCAAAACATTACAGACACCTAAGTTGGATATCTATATCTAGAAATAATCTTCTTAACTTAATCAAATAAAGACATTTTTCTTCAGGGGATTATTCAGAGCAGGAACCTAAGTGGAATGTCCTAATTTGTTGGGAGAGTCTCTATCTGCAGTAACATAAGGGCATTCTCTGAACATTAGTGTTTAAATTATGCTTGTTTACATCTTTTCCCATTTCTTTTTCCTTTCCTAGCCTTGCCATTAGTTTAACAGTTAACAATAACAAAAAAAAAAAAAAAGGGAGCAGCAGTAACTGTCCTATTTGTTAGTCTGGGTTTTTTTTTAAATTCTTAACAAGTTCTTGCTATCAGAGTTAGTTTCTCAAGGATTTGGAACTTTAAGGGGAGTTACATCTTATGTACTGAAATCAAATTATTCCCCTGGCAATGCATCAATCTTCTTAGAACCTCCTGCGACAAAAAATTGCTTAAGGGTAATGTAGGCTGGATCTTATATTTGCTGGATAGGACACACACTAGTGATTATTAACAGTCTGACTGTGGGAAAAACAGAAAAAAAATTATTAGACTATTTAGGCTGCAGTTAATCAACAAGTATGTTATTACTAGTTTTCTAAAATTTTGGTGTACAGTGCAATTAAAAGAACATTTTAATATATACCTTTCCTAAAAAAAGAGTTCCATACACTCTGCAACATATCTGATTTGCTTAGCAATTATTCCGTTTATAAAAACATTTACTATCTTTTATTCTTTGGGTTTCCTCTTCTGCTAAAGAAATTACTGCCTTTGGTGGTTTACAAACTCAAAGAGAGTAAGAATAATACATACGGAGTTTTAATCTCATCTCATAATTTAGGCTCACAGAGTGAGGTCAGCTGACTTTTAAGACTGAAACCATTTGGAACAGACTCAAAGCTGTAACATTAGCCAATTAGGTCTAACTCAAATCAAAAGAGCTGCCATTCAAGTATAAAGAAATGACTCAGCAAAGCTTATTCTCAGCTATTTAAAAAAAAATACAGCAAATAAGAGAATACTCAATACTGCTAATACCCTGCTAGGCACTGAATGAGCATATCCATACTCAGCCCAAGGAAAAGGCATGTCTGCCTACGTTTCCTTTCTCTGACTGTTGGCAATGCTGCATATCCAAGGAGAAGCATAAGAACAGGCAGGCATCAGTATTACTTTCCTGGTATGATTTTCCCATCTACAGTCACCTCAGACATCCTAAATAATAAAATATATATTTTAAAACGAAGAGATATTTAAAAGTCCTAGTCTAAAATGCAGTACTCAAACACGTGGAAGGAGTCTCATGATACCAAGCCCTGGTTCTCACTAAGGGCTTTACCACCCTGACCCTTGGGAGGGTGATAAGGCAGGACTTGAGCAATCCAGCAAATTTCTTGAGCAAGACCTCTTTGGCACAGGTTCTGGACCAGTCGCCCAGGGAAGATGCTCTTGGTAGCCCAAGTCACAAACAAGAAAGGATTGTCCAGATTTAGTAGCCAAAGACAAATTTGGCTCCAGCAACTGTGAGATGGCGAAGTTACAGATTTTAAAGTGGAGGGACGCAGCAGACTAAACCATTGGTTCATGAGAGGAAACTCCAGTTTGTTCATTGTTCTGGTGGGCAAAATCCCACAGAAGCTGCCTTTTGGTCACAGGAACAGAGGACAGACAGTCAGTCTTAAAGGACAATCTTCTCAATCCAGAACAATCCCAATGTGCTAGAAAACATGCCAGCATGAGAAGAGGCCAGCCAAGACAGAACTGCTGACGGGGCTCAAACACAAAAGGAAGTGTACAAGATACGTAAGCAGGATTAGATGACCAAGGAGGAACACTGTACTACCTAATCATTCAGGGATAAAACTAGGAAATCCACAGCACAACTGCAGTTTCAACTGGCACTGGATGCAAAAGGCAATAAAGCTTTCCAGAGATACATCAACCACAAACAACAGGCAAAGGAAAGCACGTTTCCAACTGCTGAACAGGTGGTCTAGTAACAAAGGAAAGGCTGACATACTCCATGACTTCTCCTTTGGTCTTTAATCTCCTTGGATTCCCAGGTCTCTGTGCCTGGTAGCAAAGTCTAGGGAAAGGAGGAATTATCTACAGTACAGGAAGATCAAGTTAGGACACATGGGATAAAAGGCAGTGCCCTTTGTTTTCCCCTATTTCTAACTTGTCTTCCTCCTGTTTAATTTCTCCCCATGATCAAAAGGTTCAAAAAAAGCAATTCAGATATTATATCAAATTAAGAGGGAGAGGGCAAAGACATTTTACTTGATTGTTCTCTAAGCAATACAGTTAAATCTTTATTTCCTCCCACATATATATGCATGTCTAGCCTCTCACTCATCTCAAAACTCAGCTTCAGGAGTACTGAAACACGGGTATCCAGATATCCACTGTACCCATAAAGCACTGGGAAGACATTACACAGCTCCAGTTGTACAGGAGCAAGAATAAGTGGAAGCAAAAGGAAGAGGTAACAGAACTGGCACAGGAGCAGCAGCATGATTATGGATAAAAAGAAAGGGTAATAGGTCTATTACTGAGCTATATTGTGGAAACTGGTATTTCAGATTATTACTCATAGCAAAAGAAAGCCTCTAACAGGGTGAAATGGGGAAGGGTGGCTCTTTTTTTTTCTTTGTAAAGACCAATTTTGGTGGTAACTATAGTCTTCACAGGAAGAAATTAATACCCCTCATGTCAGCTGATATGGTTGAATACAAGGAAGAACTGTTTAGGTAATTACACACATACAAAAAACCACACTAAGAATTTAGATCAGCATCCCTGGCATGCAAACAATATGAAGCAGAACTCACAGAAACCTCCAACTTCCATTAGGGATGTGTAGCTTAATTATGACTTAGATCGTACATACTCAGTAATTTACCAGTGTGCTTTACAGAACGTATTTCTACTACTGCTGTTTTCCCCAAAATAACAGCAGTAAAATCAGACTGAAATAAAACCTTCCTTATTATTACACCACTCAATTTATAAAGCAGCCTTAGCCCAGAAATGGCTCCAACATTTCAAAACTCTCACCACATGAAGGATATCTTTCCTAGAATGTGTCACTATTATAAAGGCAGGTCTGACTGACCAGTACAGTAGTTTCACGCTTATCATTGCAAGATCCTGTTTTAATTTACCCTATAATCATGAAGACTGGAAATTTACATGCTTTGTCTCAGACTTATTTTTCTTCAAATAACATATAAGTAAAATGTTCACCATGTTCAGTTGTACTGGCTGCAGATAACACTTTGATATAGCTTCGTTTTTTCTTTCTCTCTGAAAATCTACTAGAATTCAATCACACTGTTTCTCAGCTTGGTAAACCGCAAAATATATAACACCCTACAATGAACCTTGAGACTAAGCTTAGCACAGAACCAGAGTACCTCAGAAACTCACTGGGTTGCAGAAAAGATCAAGCACACATCAGCAGCAAACAAAAATGCAAAATCAGTAGCAAATGAACAGTTCTCATCATTTCTCTAGGACGAACAGCTTTTGTGCCTGGTGAACTAATGTCTGTTATGATAATCTCATATGACTGACTTCACCCACTCAGAATGCAGCTATAGCAACTCAGTGACACAAGTAGTAAGGCTGTCAAAGTGGATTCCAGGCAAAGGAAACCAAGGGAAGGTTACTTCTGCAGGAACTACAAAAGGCATCGGGGAAGGTGATACAGCTTCTGTAGAGCACCACAGAGCACTTCTAAAGAGCACTACAGAAGCCACAGTACAGAAAAGAATTTCTCTTTCTTTCCTGATCATATAAGAATAAAGAGTAGGATCCCAGCTTAAGCAGTAGGATATTTAATGGGGATAAGTCCATCTTTACAGAACAGCTTTAAAACTATTTCAGATAAAAGAAATAAATGACAGCATTTTCTGCACTAAATGCACTATCATAAAAATTATTATCTATGGATGAAGAGATTATAATATCCTGAATGCCCCACCTCAGCTATTCAGAAGTACCATAACTACATTAAATTTAAAATTACAATTAACTTACAGGTCACAAAACAGGTAAGAGAAGTCAATTTCCAGGTTAATATTTTTCAATTCAACTGTCTCTTTAAAGACTGTAAGCTAGACAATCACACTGGCCCAGGCTATACGGTTAATTAAATATTAAGTATGCTTACAAACTGAATTAAAATTCATTACCGTTTCATTAGAGTATCAAAGTTGTTTAACAGCACAGCATGCAGACCAGGACAAAACTCCACCAAAAAATTCCCCATAGCACAACATAAGATAAATAATTTCAACATGATATGATACAACTCAAGTTTCAGTCTTTCTCAGAGTGGTAAAAATATTTTGAAATAGCAAATAAAAACATTAAACAGCTGTCCTTACCACTGAAAGGTGTTAATTTGTACTCTGTTCTTAAAAATTAGTATTCCACCTGACATCACTCCAATCATTATTTCATTGTTACTCTGATCCTTTAAAAGAAAAGAGAAAATTACTTGGAAGAACAAAATAAATATCTCTTGAGACTTCATATGTATTCATTCTCATCTCCCTCTAAACACACAAATTAATGTGGAAGGCAATGTGTTTTAATAAGACAAATAAGAAATTAAATTATTCACTCATATTAAGGACAAACCTGAATGTTTGCTCTGAGTTCCTTATAAGTTACCACAAAAATTTAACTTCTCAAGTTAGATCGCCTGTCTTTCAACAACTTTGAACAAATAAATACAAAAGTATTCTAGTTTATTAAGAACAGCAGCACCAATAGACTGGTTTGGCAATTGCTACACTAAAAGCAACCAGCAACTTCAATTCCTACCTGAAAGGAAATTGCAATCTCAGAACAGAGAGAGGACAGATTCTAAAACAAACAATATTGTAAGCATATTTAAATAGCACATTTTTCCTGAAATATCTTTGCACTCTAATCAAGCACATGCTATAGAACTCTCAATATGTGTGCAAAAGCAGTGGATACAAGTGAGCAGCTAAGTGGGGTACATTTCCAATTCTATTCCAACTTTCTCCAGCCTTAGGGTACAGGACAAGAACACTTAAAAACTAGGGATGTCAATTACTAAAAGTAATGTTATTTAGAGGCTTTGCAGAAATGGTAGCACTGTACTGACATGTTAAGATCATTTGAGTTAAGAACTTGAGCTACTTGCTTTACCAGGTAAAACTAACACTCTATCAAATTATAGTACCTGACATTCACAGTTCACTCTATATTTTCATGATTTATAACTTGGTTCTAGTAGGAACCAAATTAAATATTTTCAAAGCTGACAGATCCTTAAATATCAAATGCACATTCAACAAGCACATTTTTCTTATTCATCAGTAGCCAACTGAACTGGCATTCAAGCCAACAAAGCTCAACCTGATTGACACGCAGATAACTAAGCACAAATTTAAGTGAAGAAATACCCTCACTAGAGTGAAATAGTGGATATTCAATCGGTAAATCCCAGTTAGGCACCTAATAAGATAATATTTTTTTCTTTTTTTCTCTTGTTAGCAGAAGCCAGGAAGGCTCACTAAAAAGGAAAGTGTATTTTTCCATAAATCTCAGATGAATCCATCTTTACATTGCAACACCAGTTCATCCAGACTTACCCTTGCATAGTGCAATTCAACTCCATAAAGTTCTAAGGTACGTGCTGTATTGAGATAATTGAACTCTGCTTCTGCAGGAGACAACCCTCTGAAAGAAAGCAGCTAAATCAGAAATGTTCTAACACGACCTCCCACATCAGGCTCCCCAGTGAGTGCAGACAGAAAATCTGCATTCGTTTTACTACTTCTACCCCCACCCAAAAATTTTAACAGAAAAGAATGTTTCCACAAGAACCAAGTCTTGACAAGTGCCCACAACACATTTTATTTTAAAGCACTTTATCATTAAATGTTTGTGGAGCCCTAGAATCTGGAAATTAGTTTTACAATCCTGTATTTGGCATTGGTAATTTAAATTACCATCAATTCATTTAAATGTCTTTACCCTAGCTAAGAGAATTTTCTAAGCCTTTATCTGAAATGTAACATAACATTCAGTAGTTTTGAAAGCAACAAACATGCCCCAATCAAGCAAATGTTTTACAAATACTGCTTATATTTTGTTAAATTTAGCTGTAACAAAAGGCACCTAAGTTCTAAAATACGAAGGAACCATCACTGGAAAGTACCACAATGTTACATACTGAAAAAAAAATATTTTCCATTGCTTCATTGCCTTTTCCTCTTTCAGAAAGGTCACAGACTTGCACACAGGAAAGAGCAGATATTGAAGAAAAGGACTTTGTTACTTCTAAAGTAACTCTTTTACTGGTGAGAGCATCATGAAAACAAAGCCCTTATGCTCAGAACATTCCCCCAAGACTGAAAGAAACTCTTAAAGAAAATATATCCAGCTAAGTTAATATCCTAGATAATACACACAAGTACTGTTTTCAGAGTACCTTTAACTTAACATGTTCATTATTTAACTAATTTAAATATGGATATTCTGTATAGACCATCAATGGTATACATTATACAGATAATCTCCAAAGAAATCACATTATCTTAAAAAAGCCAACCAAAACCAACCAACCAATCAAAAAACCCAACACTCCACCCACCCTGAAACCTTTAAGAAAAAATACTATTTTGTTTTATATAATAGCACAGCATCAGCAGTCAGGATTTGACAAAGTCAGTATCTTCTGATGTAAATCCTTACATGTGCTGCTGATGTAATTTTGCTATTTCTTTTTCAAAGTCTTGAGGCTGGCTAGGGATGAAAGAATATTCTGAGAGGTAGCCTGGCAAGTTTTCTGAATGGTTGTAGTCTCCCAGCTCGGCTAAAATATTAAAAAGAGAGGTTATTGTTTATCACTGATGTACTTGGCATTGTGCAATGCCCCCAAATTCACATGAGTCTGCTCCCACATAATTTATGGTCTACAGCAAACAAAAAGAGAGAAGACATTTGAACTCCCCTTTTCCACTTTGAATAAACAGTCACATTCTCAGTGAACACCATGGAAATTATTTAGAGAGAGCTTTGATTATGCCCTTATGAAGGAAGCTTGTAATGTTTAATTTTTAATAGACAAATTAATCCATAAATGCTGTTATTACAGCTAGCACTAAGTAGGATATATATATATATATAAGTAGGATAGTATTCAATTCTTCTTTTATTATTTTACCTTTGCTTGTTTTCATGTGATTACACAATTTTATTCTTTTAAGACTACAACTGCTACTTCATCATGAAGATCTGCAAAAACCACCAACTCATTCTGCAGCAAGATACATTCAGAAGCATTAGAAAAATATTTTTTGCACATTCAGTTGTATGTACGGAAAGAAGTACACATACATACATCTACATTGAAACTACTAAAAGTGTATTTACGTAATTTCTAACACTTTCCTAAAATTATAAGAAATAAATTACACTCACATTTGTCAGAAAAAAAACATATAAACAACATTTGCTAAAAATACAGTCTTTGATGCTTTTGTAAATACAGTAGAAAAAAATTCAGCTTTAAATATCTCCAATCTCTGTAACAGATCTACAGTGATAGATAAGAAACATAAAATGAAAAGTGGAAAGATAACAGTAACACATCATGATATGGGGTCCTGGGCAGGCCTAGTGACACTGACAAGACGGATGAAGGCACTTACGGAGCAGGAGGATGAGGAAAGGAAGGGAGGGTAGGAAAAAGCTCTGAGTCACTTGCATCACCACAAACAAATCCTATTTTAAATAATTTAAAAACTAGAAAATTGGGCCAGATTTTATAACAGAATGCATTCCTTGCTGAAATCCAAGGGTACAGGACTGAGATCTGTATCTGCTATTTACATATATTTATAAAGAATACAGGAAGTTTATTACTAGGCAGGTACAGAAAACATTAGATAGAGCTCTGTATGCTGAAGAACTTAATGGCAGAAGGCTCTCATGGATAAATGTAAATACAATACACTGTGCATGCCCACCAATTCTACAATATTTAAAAAAAACCAGCCCATAGTGCATTCGTAATACCCTAAAATGTTATCAAGTTTTCATAGTTCCTGTTACATTATCAAATACTTTATCTCTTCCAAGACAACTCCCTATGGCATGACAGCATTTGCAGTACATTTTTCAGGCAGCTGAAGTGTGGGAGTTTTGTTTAAGAGAAACAAGTCTATTGATCGACCTAGAAAAAGGTGACCACTTAACAAAACCATGCACAAAACATGACATTAACATTACTACATATTTTTAATGAAAATATTAACATGGACACTATTTGTCTGATATGTACAAAGTATACAAAGTACTAATGTGGATGTAAGTATCTTTAACAGTAGAAAAACACATGATTATAGATGAATATATCAGGATTGCTTAATTCAAGTTAAGTTTATGAAGAAAAACTGAGTGAGGAAGAAAACTAAATCTCAGTTTTCAAGACTCATCTACTCACTGGCTTAAAATTGCCAAGATGGGTATTGAACTTTTTGGCCAGATATGACCAGAATTCCCTTTTCCACACTTATTTGGAGGTACACTGTATGGTATGTTAAAAATGTTTTAGTGTCTTAAGAAATACTTTTTAGTATCATTCTCAAGGCAAAAGCCACAACTCTACGCCTCAGAATACCCAGGAATAAAAGAGTATTGATTTGGGGTTTTCTAACAGCATGGCTTTAAGTATTTTTTCCATCTCCAATTCAGCAAAATATGCTGGGGGAGGACAACCAATCAATTTCCTTAATCATGAGAAAATTAGCACCATGCCCACAAACACCACAATATAATGCCATACAAAGTGCATTCTTTAGAAACTAATCAATAAGACCTTTTATATATTTCAGTACTAACAAGTACACAAACATTAATTATACTTACATTGAACAGCATAGGAAGCCAGAAGAGCAGCAGTATTGTAAGGACAGGGCAACCTGTTTTGTTTTTAAAATAAGAAATAAATAAAATTACGTATTTCATATGACATTTGGCTATTTTGAAAACCCTAGTCTTTTAGAGTCTATGGACAAATTTGACAGGTAATTAATATAAACACTTCAACTTGCACAGACAGTTATTTATTCTTTATATATTTTTATTTTTGCAGGCAAAATCTCTCATTATTAAGTTTTTCTTGACCAAATTTACATTTAATGTTTAATACAGAAAAAATGTCTTACCTTCCAGTAAGAATGTCCTGCTTAATTTGCAAAAAGTACTGGTACCTTATTTAGAAAAGCAAATAAAAAAACTATAATTAAAAATAAAATTATTACATAATTTTTCATCAATTTAATGCATTTTTCTTTCATTTAGTGCAAAACTAAAACTTGGCATTCTGCATGCTATTTCTTAAACTCTAATGGGAAATGAAACTCTGCTTGGTAAAATAATAATACAACTTTGTAAATTAAATTACTTACAGGCTATGAAGTCATACATTATATTTCATGAAAAGGCTACAAATTTCACATTCTTCCTGCTTTGTACAGCAACCACAAGTTGAAGTTTGCATCTGTATATGGAGGTACCCTCATAGGAATGATTTCTACTCCAGGTAGACAGAATTAATTTATTCTCACTGAGTGTTTGATACTACCGTGTTTTCATTTACCTTAATTATTCTTAGTATTTTGAAGTTACATTGTTATTACAAAAGTTGTGGACTCTATTATGTCAAACACCTCTCAATTAACTTCCCTTGAACTTCCACAAAGTTTTCTTTTAATTATGATGTGAAAAAAGCTTGTTTTAGAAATTAATCTAGTTTTTCCATGCCCACTCTTTCAAGTCAGGAAGGAGATGGATATAAGAAAAGGAATGGCCAAACACTTTAAAACAAACTATTTCCCACCAAACAGGGGCAGCAGAAACACCATGACTTAAAAACTCCAACAAGCCTGAAAGTACAAACAAATTTCCGTCTAAATTACTTCGTTTCTCCAACAAAACCCAAATATTCTGTTAACATATCAGAATGAGTCTTTTGTTCATTCCATTTAGTTCCTTCATACTGCACTCAGAGGTTTTAGAAAATTTCAACAAAGTATCATGTTTACATAAAGTGGCAAATCACACTAGAGACTGCAATGGGGTAACAAACAAGACTTACCAAGATGGCAGGATATTAGCAAAAGCTTAGATTTTCAGAAGAAAAATCCTTGCAACAGAGCATAAAAGCTGCTGTAGAATTTGTCTCTACTGCCTTTTTAATTTTTTAGTAATAGTTACACTGAGTGGCAAATTTAAACATCATTCCTGCTTTCTTATAAATTTATTTTGGCTTGGAACCTCCTACATTATTACTATAATAATAATAATAATCTGGTTTCCTTCTTGTAGTTCTGACTTAAAAGCTGGGCTATACCCATTAATTATAAACACCAACATTACTTACGAAAAACATCTAATATTAAATACTTCCCAATAATAACTTAAATTACGACATTAAAGCCAAAAAATACCACTTTATTACACTTAACATGATTTCTCGTAACTGTGTGGTCTTCAAAAAGTGGATTAGCTATCACTTTAAAGGCTTCCATAAACATTTACAAATACACACACAGAAATCCAATAATTTACAAGCTATATAACAGTAGAAAGGTAAAACATTCCATGTTTGAAAGAAAATGAGGGAAAACATTTGTGAACTGACAAGCTAAAATTAGTCCCTGTGCTCAGCTACTACAAAACCATCAAAGATTCTTTAAGTGACCAGAAAGGCAAGAAGCTTAGTTTAAAAGGTATTAACCTCAAGAAGTTAAAACTTAAGACACGAACCAGGCTTTAGAGACCTCAAAATACTTCAAATACTTAAAATGCATATTGAAACAAGAAGATAGATAAAGCAAAATTTCTTTACCAATTAATAAATGCAATAAATTACAAGTTAAATTTATATATTAAATGGCTATGCTTCACATGCTTTGCTTGAGCATCTCTTCACAAACGTACAGCTGCACCTCCATTTTATTTTTCTTTTTTTGGTATAAAGCTTTATTAGAAGTATTTCTTGGTAAAAAGGACATCTTGGTTAAGGGACACCAAGCAGAATTCACGTTCTGTCCACTGTTTTCAGTGAACAGTGAGGTTAATGGCTCGTTAGCCAACCACCCCAGTTTGAACACTGAAGCCTCACATATTATTGAGCAAAATGGGAAATCAATAGAAGCTTTAGCAAAGCAGATCAGCAAAAGCCTGAACAACTGACTCCACTAAAACAACAAAGGCAGCACTGCATCGCCATGTTTTCATCTTGCTTATACAGCTGTAGCTAGGAAAGGGCAGGACAGAATTATTGCTAATGGAGTCAACATCAATAAGCAATTCTTCCTGCCATGAGGAGAACTAATGAAGCTTCATTGCCTCCCAAGACAAGCTCCTGAAGCGAAGCTCTCCAACACACACTGAGCTCCCGCCGACCTCTCCTGACCTGGGGCATTCAAACCCGCCTCGCGCACGTGAATTCACAGAGGTCTAACAAGACCCGAGCTTGCACTGAACCTTTCCCTGACATCCATTCACACTGCTTCATGTGTCAAACTATTCCTCTGTTCTCATGGAATTTGTAAAAATGGAGCATTTTTGAATGCTGGAATTGTCAGAAGCTTGCACTTTCTTTTCTTTTTTTGAGGTGGGAATACTGATTATGCGAAAGGACCCATATTTGTGACATGGCATCCAAACTTCACTCCAAAAAAGCCCATGGATAACTCTCTCTTATAAGAATTTCAAATACAAATCAGTTTTCTCAGGGGCAACTAGGCCTATTAGCAAAAAAGGCAGAGCTGACCTAGATAAAGAAATCATACATTATTTCTCATTTAAAAGAAAGCTGCATTTATAGCTTTGCATTTAGAGAATAACACTTGAACAATTTTCTGCTTTATGGTTTACTTCACACTGATCAACATTTATCCTTTTTTTCACCTCCTCAGGAATATAACATATTTTACTTTAATTCAAATAACATGTTTTTCATTATTTTGATAGAGTAAATTGACAAATTTTCCTTGAGTAAATATTTCAGTAAAACAAAGTCTCATCCAGGATCTCTAGGACTCATTTTAGTGAATTCTGTCTGCATAGATATGTGCAAAATTTTGTCCAAAATATGACAAATCAAAGGAAATGATAAACAAATGTGGACTGAAATTTTCACAGTTTTGGTACTTAGGTTTCAAAAGCTATCCTCGATAATTTTTTTGAATGGGGCTGACCTGTTTTCAGAATGGCTGACATCCAAAAATTCCAATCTGTCAAATCATGCCATTTATCTAGAGGGCCAGAAGTAATTAAAAATATGGAAAATTTGAGGCATTTCTTCAGGGCCTAATTGCAATTCACAAGCCTCCTATTTTGATTCACACTGAGCATTTCCTTCAACAGATTTCCATACACTGCTATCGAAATAAGCTTCTGTGATTCAAACTAGCACTACAACCATAGAGAGATTAATTTCATTAATGCTAAGCAGAAAACTGGGGGGAAGGAGGGTGTTAAAAAAATGCAGAATGCTCAGCAATTTTTTAGTCACAAAGGAGAACACAAGTAAGGATAGAATTAAATTTGTACTTATTGGTAAATACTGGGATTAAATTTTTCCTCTGTTCTCTATTTTCCCTTTTTCTGTTTCTACTTGGTAGTATTTGCTTCATGTAGTTACTTCATTTTGTATATAAATTCGTAAATTTATTCACAGAGGTTTTTTGTTATATTTACTTGGCACAACTGCATAGTTCATATCTGTAATTATTAGAGAAAATTAGAAGCTTATACATACAACAAGAATGAGCTAAAAGAAAATTTCCATGTTATACCTTAAAGAAATAAATGATTGTTCTAGAAAAGTATTTTATTGACAAAGCAGCCAGACCTACCTTGTATATTCTTCTTGGAGCTTGTTTGGGTCACTTACAAAAAACTTAACTCTGAAGTTCAGACTGTGAGGAGATCCTCCTATGGTCAAGAAAAGTTATTTCTAATTAATCAGGGCACCCTGGAAAAATAGCATAATAACAATAGATGAATTGATGAAATACATACATTACTCACTTTTTAATTGTTTCCTGATAGGTTTGTTTGGATCCAGCCACCTCTGGAAAGAGACAAATTATAACACCAACTTCAGAGAAACAAAGTGCAAATCATAGCCTTATACATCAAGAAACTGGTGCTTTTCTATTTCTTTTTACTTGGTCTTTTACCAAAATGTCTCACTGGCATACACAGGCTTATTACTGATTCTGGAGACATCACCACTATCATCAATTGCTACTACTCTTCTTCCCCCAAGATTAACATATGTTGTCCAGATACCTGTTTTATAGCAGTAATTCTACTCTGAGTTGCTTCTTTGATTGTCACAGGAGCCTGAGAGAGGTCAGAACCCAATTATGCTGTGTTTAACAACCTTCAGCTACTCTTTAAGAAGAACTACCTGTGGCAGCGAAGAGCTGTAAGCAGGCTCATTTACTCAACTGAGAAGTTAATTTAACTACTTCCAGTACTTCTGACTCTGGATTTTGCAGGTCTGGCACATCCAGGGAGTGGTCCCACTGGTTCACAGGTTCTCTTCAAATTCTCAGCCTGAGTGTCAGCATTGGTACATCACTAACTGGGATCTTGGAAACCAGAGACTCAGCACTCAGCCTACTGGATTAAGGACTACAGAATAATTTTACTAAACAGTGCCACATCTTGAACATTTCTACAGGAGAACACTGCTTTGTACAGGCAGAACTTTATAAAAACCAATGTGGCAAATTTCAGATAAAAGTACGGCTGCCCGGAGAGTTCTGCAAGTTGTTTAAACCACTGCCCATCAGCAACCCAGCAGTCTCTGTACATATCAACACAGTCCACCTAACTCCGAATTCCATCTTTGGTATCAATACTGTTCAGTTCCTCATGCTACCTTGCAAGGCAAGTCCACAAGCCTCAGGAAATGGTTATATGGGCACAGTTCCTACGGAGTGACAGACATCTAACCTTGTACAGTATGTGACTCCCTCACACCGCAGAGCTTTTTATTTTTTCAGGTGAGGGAGGAGGAAGTAAACACACAGGTACCTGAGCTACCTGACACACACTATGGATCTAAAGCTAGCCCTGTGTCATTTTATTCATGAGGAATAACAAATAATGATAATTAGATCTATGTGCTGTATCTTTGCAGTAGTTAACTCAAGAGGAAGTAAATAGACAGTTTGATACAGCCTCAAAAGTGTGATTATCTAAGAAATAAAAAGCTTCATACAGGATCAATTAACTTTTAAGACTAATGTAAAGGCTTAAAGAACACTCTAGCCAGAGATATATATGAACTTTATATAAGAATCTTTCAAAACATGTTGAAAGATACTTGATTTTTACTTTGATATTAATATCATTAAAAAAACCCAAGGCTTCTGCAATTCATGAGATCCACGTTTAAACACAATGCTGGAGGTTTCACACTCAATTAGCAGGATCCCCTTTTACCCATCATCTTTATCTTCTGCTGCATTAACTGTATCTTAGCAATACTCTGCTGTGTTATTTCACAAATAACTAGAATATTTGTTAATCCAGTATGGTTTCCTTGTCCAAATGAACCAAGTGTAAAAGTAAACGTATCAAAAACTGAAATTAAGTCAAACCCATACATTCTTCAAACTTGCATGACTAATATTGGTAACATCTCTTTTTAGCTCTGACACACTGTTTTCATGGCAACTAGATACGTGCTGAAGAGACAAAATATTGAGAAAAAAACCATACAAAAATCTTTAAAGTATGTGCTGGTATCAAATACTTAAGTCATTCTTTCAGACTAACCCTTAACCAGATCCTTCTATTACAGTGTTGTGTTCATATGCTTCCAGACAGATAAACTAAAAGAAAGAGAGCTTAGAGGTCTAGTCTACCCTTTGGAAAGCCAGATAAATTTCTGAGTGTCGAGTAAAATATTGAGTGATATTCAATTAAATACTTCTTGAACAAAGCTGAAAAATAATTCAGCCTTTTCTTCTGCTTGCGTATGTTTCTTCAGCCTGGAATAAAGTTTAGAATAAAAATACTACAGAGGCCAGCCCACCAATGTCTTACCAGAACTATCAACAAGTGAATGTGGCTGACTTTTGATACACAAGTTGGGAGGTTAAGTTTTGACCCCATCCCTGTGCTGCACATATAATAAGAACTAGGTAAAGAACTATAAGGAGTAATACTTAGCTAAATTGCACTTTAAAACAAGTATTGACCATTTGATACCTATAAAAGAAAGTATCCAAGGAATGTTCTTTATGCAGTCATGATCTCCATAGTACCACTGTAACTAGTGCAGTAAAAGTTACATTTGCATCTCTTTATTTCCACTGGTGATTTACATAGTTTCAGTTGTGTAGAATTTCCTTTCAATTAAAGTCCATGAACTATTGCAAATACTCATTTTCAAGGGAGTCCCTTCTTTGTTAAGGTGATGAGATGACTGCCCTTGTCAGATAGTGGACTATATGAAGCACTGTTAAAAGATCATCAGGTATCTGGGCGAGAAATGGAAACTCCATGCATGAAAATCTAAAATCCCCTTGCTATTCTGTAAATCCTAATGACAAAAACAAACAAACAAACAAACCACTGAACAAATTTAAAACATATTTACTATTTTTAACAATGATAATGCAATCTAGCAAACAGATACAATAAAACACGCAATATCCTTTTAAGGTATTACTTCATAAGCACAGAACTCAGTATTTTACTCCAAGCCTGTGACTATTAACATGTAGCTTTATCACAACTACAAGATGATACAGGCCCTCGCAAATGACACAGTTGGGGAAGATGGCACAATCTTGCAATGGTTTCTATTTACCTCTCTTTAAATAACACAGAGGACAGTGATGAACATGCTTATGATTTTTAAAACTGTACTTATAAAACAGAGTCAACTTACAGGGTTATCAGTAGATTCATCAGCCAACTGTAAACCAAAGTAATCTCTCTCTGTCAAATCGAGATGCTTGAAGACTACGTCCAATAGAACTTGGCCCTGATCATGTTTCTGCAGAGAACAAATACAGACCTTTTCTTTAATGAACAAATACATAACCGGACATACATATTTCAGGCAGGTAGAACACATAAAAATTCTTTCAGATGTGCTCTAGCAGCAGTATTTTAAATATCACAAAGTGTATCCCAGCAGCACTATTTTTAAATGAGCTTCATCTCTCTTCTTGAAACATATGTAAGGAAATCATTTTTCTTCTCTGTCATTTTCTGACAGTAAGAACTTCTCACTTCTCAGCTAGCTACATGATTATTTCTGAAAGCCTTTCATTAGCCAAATTTGATATTTAAAAGGAGTACTGAAAAATAGAAAAGAAAAAAAAGTTCAGGAATTAATAAAGAACTTGGTGCAAACAAGAATCTTGTTTGGGTCACTGAATTCAAATGTACAGGTCTGTACAAATTATTCTCCCTTATCTGAAAAATCTATTCCTGATTTTAAATGAACCAGCATATTGAAAATGTTTCCAAAGTTTAATGGCAGAGATATCTGGAACAGCCAAATATCTAACCAAGACGTGTCATTTACATACGTTCTAAGATAGCACTTCACTCTAAATGAATTAATTTAAATTAACTGAGTAACAGTAACACTTCTTTTCAGAGTCAAGTGAACAAACTTGATTTCTACTACAGGGACAAATGTTACCCACAAAATGATACAAAAAGAAACCTGTAGTTGTTAGTACCTAGCAATTTTTTGCCTAACCTGAAAATACTGCCAACACAGTAATTGAAACGCTGAGTGTGTCAATACAACAGGACTCACTAAACACATTTGGTGAAATCTGAAGGGAATTTCCCAAAGAAGTTAAAGTGTCACAGCATCTTGAAATACAAAAGACAAGCAAAATTCTCCAAGAACTGTCAAACAAGAAGAAATATGAAAGAGATGATTGATACATTTTCCACTCAGATTTTCTACTTTTCTGTCACCAAGCAGAGAAGCTTCTAATAATCTTCTAGGTGCCAAGTATTATTGCTGCTGCTGTGGATTTGATACATCTTGCCTTGTTTACTGTAGGCAGTAAGATATTGTAGAGTTTTAAAACAAAAAATCCCTGCTGTTCTGCTCCCAGAGGACCTCACTTTGCATAGAGATTATATAACAATTTACCTTTACATCTGTTAAAATAGAAGTATGTAACTAAAACATCAAGATAAGGTTGCAAGAATTTCATTAATATCCATATAAGAGAAAGATCTACAAATCTACCTCCAGACATTTGTTAACATCTAAGAGCATCCTATCAAAACTAACTTTTTTGTTCAGATGAAATTAGACTGAAGTTGAATAAACTGTCAGAGGCAGTTACTTGGGCCTAAAAACTCCTAGAAGCATAATAATAATAATTTATTTCATAATAATTTAAAAAGTAGAGAAGAGTTATCCACAAATTATGTTTGAAATAATCCCAGGAGGACAATCATACCCATAGCTCTGCACATAAGTTGAAATTACATAAGGGATATAGTTTGGGTCCCATATAAATCCGGCTAAATTGAAGTGACGTAAGAATTGCTGTATTTACTTCAAAAGACCTTATTTCTTTTGAAAATGCTAGAGAAAATTTCTTGATCTTTAACAAAATGTAGCACCATTGTTAAAAAGTTCACCACTGAAAAATTTACTTCACAAATTACTAAAAGCAAGCACAGAAAAAACCACATTTTAACACAATAAATGTTCAATAGCATAAATGCATACAGCCTTTTTTATATACAATCCAAATATATTCACTTTAATTTTTACTAAATTAGGAGTTTCTATTATATTTTGAAATAAACCAATAATCAGTTCAGGTTCTACAGCAAAAAAAACTAATTTTAAAATTACATAGCAGCACTAATTGCCTCTTGGCACTTTTCTCACGTAGATTTAAATAAGAACACAAACTAAGACCTTATAACAGTAACTACCAGAAAATGGGAGATGTCTGGAACCCAAGTTTGGCCTTGCAATTACCACAGCTGACATGTTACTTCCTCAAACAATATGCAGATACCATCTCTGTAGCTTTTTCCAATCTAATCCTGACAATGTATATTGTTTCTTAAATACATTATGTTTCCTAATGAAAAAGCTTAGAACTGGCTGATCAGTCTGAATTAAGAAATACAGAACATCATTTCACGACCGCAAGGAAGGTATTTGTCCTGCAAATTGAGCAGCAAATTTGGTAAGAGAAGACAGGTTTCAACATGAAGCATTTGTTTGGTTCACAGTGTTTTACTCAGTGCAAAATAAAGATAAGCATCTAGCAAAACCAGACCTCAGCTTAACCCATCTCTGACATTTATGTAAGTGTTGCAGCTTGCCAAAGCAGGTGAAGGTCACAATCCTGCTTGTTGAGAAAGATCCAAAATATTTTTAATACTATCATAACATTGAATAGCTGCACAAAAAAAAAGTATGATAGCAAGTTTAAAAATCTGATTTTTTTTATAAAAAAGCAAACCCAATACATGTAGATAAGCATAAAAAGAAGCTTGCTTTGTTGCTATAGGTACAAGTTAAACATTATTTCCTCATAAAATAGGAAATAATGAAAACATGTATGAAAAATGGAAACTACCTAACACAAAACTGCAGGAGTTAGACACGAAAACATCCACTTTTTCTCTGAACTGAAGAATTAGACAGTTATATGTACTTGTTAGTCATTGCTGAAGGCAGAGTGTCTCAGAAATTTTGGCCTTTTAGAATAGATTTGACTTAAACACTAGACATCAACACGTTAACTGTACTTTATGAACTATTTATCATCTAGTACCACTAGATACTTACAGATTCATTTCTAACTGCAAAATGATTGCCACTTGTTCACAAACACCATGTTTGAAAATTGAGGCAGACACCTGAAGTCACACAGGTTTGATGCCTGCCACCCTCTTCTCACTCTGCATTACTGACATTCTGGTTTTGTTGCTGCCAACAGAACTGGCTGCATCCACAGCAAACACCACGAGATATTGCTGCCATATCAGCCCAAACAAATTTGGACTTCTGATGACAGAGGAAGGGGACGACAGGTTCTGGGCTTTCCTGGAGCAGGTCACAGCTCTGCTGCTCACGTGTTTGTGGGATGCTGTGCTGCTCCCTCACTACTGACAACACAGGAACCTTTCCCCTCGCAGCTCACCGCAATGCCTGGGCTGCTGCTCTGGGAGGTGCATTCCCTAACACTGCACAACTGTCTCCTTTCCTTCTACAGCTGAGGCTATTATTTTAATCTTTCTTTGTCAAAGAAAAAAGGGCAAGTAATTAAGTAACGCTGGAGATTAAATTATTAAAAATTTTAACTTCTAAAATTATAAGGGGGTGGTATGGGGTTTTTTTGTTTGGTTGGTTCTTTTCTTGTTTCATTTGAGTTATTTTACAGGTTTTCAGATTTTACTTCCATTAGAGTGTAAATTCATTAAGTTTGAAGAAAGTTCTGGGATAGTAAAGGCTCCATATTGAAACATTTGTCCATGACCACTAACCTTGCCCACAGAACAACCCACCCCATCTACCTTGACTTAGTTTCCCCCCAAGTTTAGTGTTATCCCTAGTGTTATCTCTGTACTGGCTTTCAGGGAGTACAAGTAACCCAGCATGCATGGAAAAGATATACTTTGTTTAAACAAGCAATTAAAACAAATTAAAGTAATTTGATCTTGAAGAAACAGTTTTACAGGGATGCAAATCATCCTGATCATGTTGTTACGTCAGCCTCCTTTCTTCCAGCTATGTGTTCTATTGAAGTCTACTTTTCAGGATTGAAGGAAGATTTCTTTATTTGGTAAGCAGAGCATTTTAGAGAAGGGATTTCTACTCCTCAAACATATGCACAGGTTAATTCCAACTGATTCTTCTGCCTGGAACGAATGCAGCCTTTGTCTGGCTACAATCCATGGGGATTATCTGGTTTGATTAGTTACGCTCTCTACAAGGTAAGGCTTAGCACAAAGGTGCCTTTCTTGCAGATCAATGGAAAGGGCTGGTTGAAATGTGAACTTAGAACATCACATAAATTATCAAGAGACACAGTCTGTGATCAGCACTTTGCTGTTGGAGAATTAGCATTTGCTGTTGGAGAAACAGCATTTGAGTACATTTTTATTAATATACCACTGCATCCTCCAGATGATTAAGTTTTACAATCATTAGCATACAGAATACCTATAGCAATCACCAGGAGGGGAAAAAAAAGCCCTAATTTATTTGATGTTATCTTTGTTCTTCCTATTTTGAAAACAATTCCATACATATTTATGGCTAACTATAGTGTCAACCACAATAAAGTAAAACAAAGCTATAAAACCTGAGAACCTGTACATCATGTAGGTTACACTTGCTACGAATGAATACTTTATTACTCCCTATTTGTGAAAAAACAGACTGAGGCTAAGACGTGAGATCAGAATGTTCAGCACCAAGGAACTTTTTATTCCCTAGACTCAGTTTTAACAGACAAACTTGCAGGCTGATTTGTATAAGCAGTAAAGCATGATCCATGCAACTAAAATATTTAGTACACTAGGGAGGTGGTAAGAACATATTACATAATTTTTCTTGGGAGACACAGAACAGACATTTGAGGATTTATACCCGGTGATTCTGCTTTTCTGAGTGGCACTCATGTCCTCTAAAAACATACAGCTTTTGAACACCTAGATCGAAGAGAAGCACATCTCCCATACCGACTGCCCAACAATTATTCCTTATTTTACCCACTTCTTATTTTCCTTGTAAGAAAAAACTGCAAGACAGATACTTTAATGGAGAACTCATGCACCTGAAAGCAAAGATGACAACATTTACAACTTCTTATGCACTTCTAATGCTTTATATCCAACTACATTTTGCACATACTGCATTTTGGCAGGCAGTATAGACTGGGAAACTCTTAGCAAGGATGAGACGTTAAGCGATACAGAAAAGGGGAAAAGATATAGAAAAAATTACCCCAGAAGGGAAATGAGGCTTGATGTTGATAAATTAGTCTTTGAACATTCATCCCTCAGCTCCATCATCCAAAATTCCCACACTTTACTACTCAGAAGTCCTGAAAAATTAAGTATTTTTTGAATGAACTACAAAAATGCCTCAAGAGAATATCCTAAACCCTTCTATCTTGACTGATGTATCTAAAACAAATAACCACCAGATCTGCCTCTGAACCTTAAGCCTCTTGACTTTGGATCCTTACAAGTTTTTGCCAGGTAACAGATTTCACTTTGGATGAGCAGATGCAGGCTCTAACCACTGACTACAGAACTGCAAAATGCAATCCCTCTCACAAATCTTCCCTGAAACATTCAAATATATCAATACCCTTACTGAACACTGGATATCAGAATTCAATATAATTACTGAGCATCAGAACTTTTTCAAATTGTCTGAATTAGACTTGTCCACGTAGACTTGACAACTGCTTCACTTTCTCCCTCACTTCCCATCTGAAGTCTCACAGCCTTAATTTGATACTCATACACTCCATTTGCTGAAGTTCAACTTCCTTTGGAAAAATTTTAATAATCATGCCACCTGTTAACTTTTACCATCGCATTATTCAACCTTTCTCCATATAAGTCATCAATTCTATAGCTTAAAAAGTAAAAGTAGAGTTCTACTACCACAGGAAAACCTACAGCTTCTTTCCTGTTGAGTTCTGGTTCTCCTCACACAAAGATGACCTTAAATGCTTTAATGTTTTCTTGTGAGGTCCTTGCCAATTTTCCATGGGGTTTTTTTTCCTCAAGAAGTTGGAAGAAACGGTTGTACTTGTGTAACATATACACAGCACCATGCACATTTTCATTTTAACTCTTTAACAAGATTGCAGATTAGAAAATGGGATGAATAACCCACTTTATATTCCAGGGTCATGCATAAAAGTTGTTGATTTTTTTCCATTAGCAGTTCTCAGCAACAGTATTCAGCAACCACCTTTCCATTTTCCTTCCTGCCATTCTCATTAGTGTAGTAGAAGGTGGTGAGCTTAAGTGAGGGAAATCACAGAAGAAGAATACTATCTGAAAAAAGCAGAGCAGGGAGATACTTTAAGATGGTAGCTGTGACCAAGTATAACCATACAGGTGATTGAACACAGTCAGCTACACAGCTTTGGGAAGAGTTCCCACTCCACCTTACTCGTGGCTCAAAATACAAAAACCAAAATGCAGCAGAACAAAAGCTTCATTCAACTCAATGGCAAAACTGTCCTCCATTTCCACTGGACAACTTTAATCCATGAAGAGAATTACTAGAAATAAATTATGCTTTGTACACTGGATTTTGAAATGAAAATGTGTTAGTATTACAGAGGATGCCAGAATGACTAAGTTCACAGTAACACTGTGGACGTGTACAAGCATGCCTGCCTGAACACAACTTCCCCTTTTATTCGCTACTTAACACTGAAAGTCAAACTCCAGCCATCCAAATGCAGCAAAGGACAGCAAGCCTGGGATATTGATTTGCAATAAGCCAGATACTGATTTGCAATAAACCCATTACTTACATTAACTCTGAAAGCTTGTACAGTGTTATCCAGGAGAAGAATGTTGCAGACCACCTCCGTATGCTGCCTGTCTCGTGCCAGCTCAGATGCTCGTACATTGTAGGTTCTGCCAGCAGGCAATCGGAAACGTGCGGTCATTACTGTCCACACAGGTCTACAGGCAAAACAAACAGAAAATTTAATAAGAGCCCAAAAAATGCAAATGCAAGAATGTCTCACTTCAAAGAAAGGTGAACACACAGCAAGTTCATTATTTAAAAACTCCATTATAAACAAAAGAAAAATGAATACTAAATTCACAGTAACCAATAACAAAACAATGTATTACAAGTTACAACACAACCTTATACCAAAATACCCAGTCCCTTACTTTCTGCCCATTGTCCACACCCTCCCTATCTTAAGGTTGTTTTGTGGGTTTGCTGTTTTTTTGTTGGGTTTTTTTGGTTTGTTTTTAAAGATTCACAACAACGTTTTCAATTCAAAAAGTATTGGAATTGTTGGGCATCATGGCTACCAGCTTCCCGATACTAGATGCAATTAAGTAACTAATTTCAGTGCAAAACAGCAAAAAAAATGCTTACATAAAAAGCTTTATAGAGAAAAAGAAAACAGCAAACACACAAGACTTTGATGCATTATTCTGCATCAAGGCCTGTGCATTCACTGTAAAATCATTAAACATGAGAATGCACAGTGGTAACAAAAACATCAGCATTGTTTTTCCCCCCCTTTTTTTAAAATTACAACATGAATAGTTTAATGTTTGTCAAATACTGAATCTTCTATGTCAATTTGTTTGGATTTACACATCTAGTTTGGGAGCACAAACAATTCTTATCCTCTCAGTAAGCAACCGTGACCATCACAAGTCTACATCCTGTGCTGAGAGCCGATAAATAAAATGCAAGAATTTGCTTTTACTTTTCAAATCTAAGATACTGACGATTATCATCCAGCCCCAGTCCAGCACAGTCCTTATGTGCCCACCTGAAACTATCAGCTCTATCCAATGATACCAGCTACTTCGTTAAGTGCCTCACAGGATCAGGGCCTGTAATTCACTTAATTACACACTCAGCAAACTATTTCTACATCCTTTGACAAGGGTGTAAGCAAACAAAGTTTCATAACTTAAGTAGAGAATATGTTGAGACATAAAATACCTTATGACTAGAGTAAAAGAACACAGCTATTCTCAAAATTGAATATAAAATGATTGATTTTCCTTATCTTGCATACGATTATGAAAGCCTTCAAACACATCTACACATTAGCTTCACATTTGAGGAGGGGGAAGGGAACATATCACGATTAAAAAAAAAAAAAAAAAAAAAAAGGAGAATTTAGCAGAGGACAGCAAACATTCCAGTAGTAATTAGAGAGCTTGCATGGATCATAAAAGGTATCTGCGCCCCTATATACATAAACAAAGAGGGAGGGGTAAGAAATGAAAGATCAATCCCTCCTAAAAAGTTGGTAACTTAGATACATAGGCTCTCATGGGAAAGTGGAAGACCAAGATCCAAGCTGGGACTTACACAGATTTTTTTTTTTTTTTACATCTTTCCACTGCCTCCATACAACCTCCTGAGCAACTCCCCTAAAAATCCCTTGAGATATTTTGCTTTTCTAGATCACATCTTCAGCACTTTAAGTATGACCACACACCTCAGACAAAAAAATCTTGATAATAATCCATCCTTGCAAAATGCTTCAGTTTTGACTTACCCAGCATTTTCAGTACTTGCTTCCTCACCAGACAGCTTTTTTATTTTGGCTACTCAGTCACTCTGGCTTCAGAACTGCAACGCTGTATTCACATAGAACTACAGCAAGTTTATTTTTGTTTTCCTAAACTAACATGACAAACTGAATGATACAGACACCAGATAAAGCCACCAGCTGCTAAATTTACGACAGTGTCTTAATGACCAATTTATGTAAAATTGTGCTGCAAACATTAAAGCTCTCAAGTAAAGCCTAAAAACAAAGTCCATCTGACAACTCCTCGTGGATAGGCTGCTTCTGCTATACCTGCTACAGATGTCAAAAATATAAAGCAGGAGACAACCTTAAACAGAGAAGAGGAACCTCCATACCAGTGATCCGAGCCAACCACATAAAATTTAACAGTGTTTTGCCACACAGACACAATCTAAAAGCTAAGCTCCTTACCAATCATAATGGCACAAAGGTTGGCATTATCAGTGCAGAACTGATAACTACTGCCAAGATTTTAGGATGGTATCTGCTGCTGACCTGAAACTAAGAAGGTTTCATAAAAGCACACAGTTAGATTAAAACCAGTTTCTCCATACCACAGAAACAACCCTTAGGCAGGCATATTTTACAAGGATTTGAAAAAGTAACAAATCAACCAAGAAACAGTGAGTGTAATCTTCAGAGCACTTTTCCACAAATACAAACACTAGTGCACAAAGGACTGGTCAGCTTTCAAGTAAGTACTGCAGGCCTCACAAATCCATTTGGTAGTGAGCTAGGAGGGTCTAACTCAACAATACAGTTTTGCAGCAGAAGGGAAAAAAAACCCCAAGACTTGTTAAAAGCTAGAAACCATCATGTTTTAAGAGACAAAAAAGGCAAGTCTCACCTTTTCTTCTGTTCTTTCCTCTATTCTTGTCTTATTTGCTGATCAAGACAAGACCAGCAATACTTCTTCCTTCCTCATCATCGCCTTAAACTAGACAGAAAACTTCTGAGTTTCAGACACAGCAACAAATCCGTAAGAGTGAGCAAAAAGAACATAATCCCTCAGTGACCCTCAAAATCCTTTAACACCATGAAAGCATTCACTCTGTCCCTTCAACAGACCCAACCTGCAGATCTATCACAGTTCTTGCTGTAACACAGATCATCCTTGCTCCAGCCAAACAAAAACCACTGCATAGTTAGACAACGACTGGATTTTTCTCAATGTACATAAATGAAATTATCAAACTCAAGAAAGAAGGCACTGTATTATGAGTTTGCTATGGAAACAGGAGCAACTATATTGGGCCAGAACAACAGTTCATGTAGCTCGCAGACTGGAAGGGCAACGCCTTCTCCACTTTAAGGAGGAAAGAAACAAATAGGACACACACACTTCTCATGCTGTTCCACAGTGTGGAGTTTAGCATCTTCCTGGTGTGAAGCTCGTATTCCCACCATGCTGGACATAAGTCATTCACAAATGTTTTCTTCATGGACTAAGAAACTATGTTTTGTACTTTCAGATTATGCATTGAAACATTATATTCCATGTCCCACATAAAATACACAGTAGTTGGAACCACCATCTCATAACAGACAAGTTTCTTGCATGAAACTAAGGGTTTTTGCAACTACAGAACACAGTTTTACAAGAATAATGACTGAAATCCTGAATGCATCTACAAAATGGAAATACAACAGCCATGAAAGTGATAGAGAGGAAGGTAACCAAAGACTGTCTTCTGAAAAACACATTCAAAGTTACTCTTTCCCTACATATCAGCAAAGAAACTATGGAATTATGTAGGGAATATGTTAAAACACTTCACCATCACATACACTTTCAAAAATACTCCTCCTTCTAAGATCTGCCAGGGTTATTACACGGAACTGCTTTGTGGCCAATCATATGCACACCACCCATATTTAAGCCTCTATCAGCACATGCACACTTAACAAGAAGGACACAGTTGTTAAGCACAGATAGACCCTGCAATTACTGGTTTTACTGACACACTTGTTTTACAGCGTAATTGGCCCCAAATGGTATCCATATCATCTTCATTACTTCTTTCTTCCAGCAATACATGCACCAAGAACACAGACAGTATTATGTCTCCCAAACACATACTGCCATTCTTGCTGTATATTTTGAAAACTTACTAATAGTGAAATGGCTACCTACTGCTTATAAGATTACAAATTATAGCTGATTTCCTAACAAATACTGATATATAAAATGAGAAAATCTGGTAGAAATTCAGCTACACTCATTGCATACTTCTGCAATAAAAATATTATAGCTAAATATAATATAGTATGGAATAAATAGAGGACTGATTTACAAAGTAAAATCTGCATCCCCAAAAGAAATAGAAATAAAAACAAAAGCTGAGACTTAACCAAAAAACCAGTTTGAGAACAACTGGTTTAAACAGCAGGTTAACTTAAGCAAGGTACTACTGTGTGTGCATATCCATGCCATGGGCAGTGCCTTGGCCACTTACGCTAAAATATTTCTATACATGCAGGTGGATTATTTAAATTTGACTTAAGATTAATCTTCGCATATGACGGAGATTTTCTGCTTTTAATTTTTCAGTGTCTTCTGCTAAGCATGTAATATTTAGGTGTGTGAATTAACAATCAAAAGAACATGCTGCTACAGCAACTGGAGAAGGACAGAACTTGTGCAATGTAACTCCACTTACCTCTCAGGTCTGTGGAGGGAGTAAGTTGTACATTTCCTGCCTGAGCTCAGGTTTCAAGTGGTGAAGCAATTCCAGGGAGTGTTCCCTATCAAAGGGCAGAACATTCCTGCAATACTGGCTTGGTTAGGGCACTAAAGAGCATACAGAAGCTTCGCAAGTGAATTTTCGGCATCCTTTATTCTGTTATGTAAATGTATACAGTATAACGACAATTTGCTTGGGCTTACAATAAACTAACTGATTTTAAGCAGCTTAATAAATAAGCAGTTGGTTAAGCAGGTAATTAACTGAAATTTAATTTATCCAAGAGTGCAGCCAATTTGCTGACTTGATGTGAACTTTCTTTAGAAGAACTCTTGGTGTAATGCACAGAAAAACAACCACCTTAACACATTACTGTAGGCACATGTGCATGCAAGGACATGAGAAATTTCATTTTCCATGGCTCATCTAAAGCAGCTAAAGAAGCTCACGCATTGCCAGATTTCCATTTGTTTAGAAGCTTCTATTTTAGCAACCCAGAAGGCACGGATTTGCACTGTGGCCCACCTGCTTGTTTGGGTCCAACACAGTACATGAATTTCTTACAAGAAGTAGAAAAGTAGGTCAGACTCATAGAAGACCCACATCCTTATAACATGATGCAGCTTGAATATGTGCAGATCCCATTGTTACTAACATTATCCAGGCAACCTAATTTTATACTTATATCTATCTGAAAAAAAACCCTATTAAAAGTACAAAGACAATTTTGAAGGTTTAAACAGAGTAATACAACATACTGCAATTCAAACAAACCCTGGGGTACGCCTAGAGCCCATCTTCACATACATTTACTGAAAACATGCTAGTGACACCACATAAAATGTTTTAATCCAAACTAGTTTGAAAATGCTAAACATCAGCTGGTTGTGCATGTTTTTGAGGGAATTCCACATTAATTCCAAAGAAAAGGTTTGAATTTTTTATCTAAAATTTGTTTTGAAAGCTTTCAGCAATTCTGATACAGTACACAGCTTCAGGACATTCCTTATAAATAAAAGCAGAGTAGAAATGCACTTTTATTTAAGTGAATCGACCCATGCACTACAATCCTGAACTTGTTCCAATGGGAGTTGGACTCGATGATCCTTGCAGGTCCCTCCCAACTCAGGATATTCTACGATTCTGTGATTCCTTCCTGCTTTCTGCTGACCAAATAATGGAAAGTATCCATCATTCATTAAAGTTGATATGTAAACATTGGCTTATTTCACTTTGCAGTCACCAGGTGCAAGGCTTCCAGCAAGACTTCTAGCCAGGCAACGGCATGATTAGTGATTCCAGGCTCTATCAAACCTTTCTGTTTTATTCCTAAGTTTATATAATATCAGTTATATGTAAATTGACCACATTCATTCTACTTAAGGAAGATCATGTAACTCCTGAAAAGTTATCGTATGGCCATTTACTAAACTTTCCCTAAAACTTCCCTGAAAAAGAGGGATATCACATTTTTACTGTTGACTAACTGGGACAGTTACTGGGACTGTGCAATGTAACTACAGCCAGTGATTCTTCAGTGCTACTGCATTCCCAGACAGTTGTGGAAAGAGAGCACTGGATACAAGGAGATACTGGCTTTGGAAGTTAGGAAGCTGACTCCCCAACTTTGCTCCACTGGTGGGCAACCAGACTGTGCTCTCTTTAGCCTGGTTACCTGCATGGGGCTGGCAGCTCCAAGACTCCAAACTCTCCTGCTCCCGGGTCAGGGGGTCCTGCATCCTTCCTTACAGCCTGACCCTGAGCAGTCTCCACGCTTCCTGTGTGAAAACAGTACACATATTTAGTTGATATGCAGCTGCTTCTACACATTCCTCCAAGATTTCTGCTATCTGCAGACACTCTGACCTGCTTGATCAAATCCCTCATGGATGCCAGAAGCACAGAACAGCAAAGGAAAATCCTACTGCACTTCTGAAAGCCATAAAGAGAAACGTACTCATGTGCTCCTCAAAATATCCATTATCTGACCTGCATTTCAATGAATAAGGTACTCTTAAATCCTCCTTTTCCACATCATCAATCCTCAATCATAGGAAGAGCCAAATATAACAAAAAAAGCATCGGTTCTTAAAGTATCTATGACAGGTTCTGAAAATTTTGGGCCCAAAGCTCAACAGCTGAGAGAAAAGAAGTTGAATTTAGCCCTCTCCTCCACCACCAGTTTTTCCTATACACGAACCAGTAGCAGAGAACTAATTTGATACTCTAGCCATTTACTCAGGTAAGTTTCTAAGATTGTTAATGCATCTCATTTTATGAACATAAGGATTTCACAGGGTTGGCTGTGGATTTCAGTGCAGTCTTGATGCCTAATTAGTAAGTATTCCCAGTTAAAAAATTACTCAAGGACTTCTTTTTAAATTAAGACATCCTTGAATAATGCTTTTTATCTACTTCTCTGAAAAGGGGTTTCAAATCTGAACAACTGCTGTGTGATATCAAGCAAGATTTTTGCTGTTAAAATCACATAATTACTAACAGAGGCACAGGTTAAAGATGAAACACCTTGCTCTGCCACTCCCAGATTTTCATACTTTCTAATGTAAAACTAGTAACTAATGAGTGTTCAGTCACTCTACACAGGATAGTGGCAAATCTGTTAGAGACAGCTGGAGGCTGTACACCAGAACACAGCAAATTACTGAGATAGTACTGTAGCAAGCAACTATTTCCTCTGAAAAATAAACTATTTGGACAATTTGACAATTCCCTCCCTTGCTCCTCCCTGCCCCCAAGAAGAAGGGCACAGCTAACAGAGAAGCCTATTATAAATGACACTTGTATCTAATTAAATGTCAATACTCATTATGCTTGAAACTGCATGCACCACACTCCCAAAAAAGCCTCTCAATTTCAGCTGATCCCTTTCTGTTTTGAGTCTGAAGTGGGACAGTACAGGAAGACTGTTACGTGCTTTACTTTACTCCTGTATGTAACATTTCAGGAAACACAGAATGGCAAGATAAAATTCATTAGTTTGAGATTACAACAACTGCCGGCAGTTTAAGAGCAATACTAAGAAAAAAAAAAAGAGTTCTTACAAACCATGCCATCAACACTGACAATTATTTTGAACCTAAAACCTTTATGTCCTCCCTTTTTATGCTCAGTCATGTTTCTCATGCAGACAGTAACCTTTCCATCTTCACTGTCCAGGGCTCTAGATGAGATAATAGCCTGAGAAGATATTAAAATTTCTTTGGCAAGGAAAAAAGTTTAAAAAAAAAAAAAAAAAAAAAAAAAAAAAAAAAAAAAAAAAAGGCAAATAGACTTATAAATTCCAAACAGCTCAATATGGTTCATTTTAAACCCATTTTTAAGCTTCAGATATACTCTTAGTGAACACCCATCCAAACCACATTACCGTTTCGGAGTGTCAGAGATGCTGAAGAAATTCGACCACTAAAATAAAAGCCTGCAGCCAAGAAAGAGCTAGAATTAAAACAGTCAGACCCTTTTTCCCCCCCAATCCTACTTCATCAGGGCCCCCACTTCCCTTTTCACTGCAACAGTCCTACAGGCCAGAGTGTGAACAAATGCAAAGACAACAGAAAGCCTCCTTCCAGCTAGTTCCTGCCAGCTCATGGCTCAGTACCCACTGACCTGATGATAACAATACTGCAGAAGAGCAGGACCTTTGCATCACTTTCAAATGATGCAAGAAATATGTCCAGAGTGCACATGCCTTTAGGCAAAGCTTCACAGCCAGCACCTATGGTTATTCACAACCAACACAAACCCATCTGTCCTGCAGGTGACACACTGAAGTCATAATCAGACTGGAAACATCATATGAATTTGTGCAGCTGTTTTGTTTCTGACCTGAAGACTTTTCATTTCTAGGTGCTACTCGGGTTACGGAAGTTTTATGAAACAAGTCACATAAATTTGAACAAGATGTGTGAAGAACCTCACATGAGGTTTCAGAGATTACTTTTGAGCAAAAATATAGAAAATTTCTCTACAATATGCAATACACCCATACACACCTTAAGAAACCAGAAAAAAAGCACACTTATCACTCTATTAAGCAATGGACTGTAATTGATCTTCAGGAATCACCTGATCACAGTGTGACTCCTTTACAGAATGGTTTAGGAAAGCCGTATCATGGTGTGAAGAAACAGAGAGAAGACAGCTGAGGCTAGAAATGTCTTTAAATAATGATATTGCTATCATTTAAGGCCTGTTATGTGAAAGCACAAGTTGATGGCAAGCACCAGCTACAGCAGTGCCAGCTTGTGAGGCAGGAAGGCCACAGAGAGGGAAGAAGCCCCAAGTGCACAGCTGTGGGCCATGGCACAACTCACGACACTTCAGCTGGGGCCAGGTGGCAAACACACAGAGGCACTGTAGCAGCAGCAGACCACACTCCTGCAACAAGCCATTGAGGACGAAAAGGACAAAACTAGCAGGGAAAAAAATTAAATCTAACCTTATTTTAAAAAAAGCCAACCAATCCCTGTGGAAGGGCAGATAGCTGAAGCAGTCAGTAAATGATATGTCTGCCAGGAAAAAAACAAAACACCAGGAACAGGAGCACTGTTTAAATATCACTAAATGGTGACTTCAACTATCCTCCTATATTTAAAAAATACTATAAATTAAACAAACATACAAATGCATTTATAGGACATAAAACTTCATTTCCTAGTATGCAGCTGTCCGCTTATGATATTTGGAGGTGTTTATCATGTGTGAAGACTACTAGGAATAAATAGAAAAGTTTTCCAAGTGAGTTCCACCTCCATTATTTTAAAATCGATTCTATCCATAACCTGCCCTTGTTTGAAAATAGCATTAAAAATGCTAATCCATGACCCCCACACAGATGATTACAACATCCAACTCTTCCCATTCCTGGAGCTGGATCTCTTATTCTTGCTTTTATGACTCAATGCTATAATAGGATGTAATAAATGAAGACTATAACGAAACATTACTAAAATATCTCGATAGAGACTTCTCAAAATAAATCTGCAGTACTTTTTAAAATGTGTTCCTAAACTAGGTTAAGTAGATTTAAATAGATCTTTCATTATAGGGAAATCTGGCTCTGATACAACTCTAAGATCAGGAAGCCTAAATATTTACCTATCAAAAGAAAAAAGAGCTGAAATCCATGCAAGTTCAGACAAAGTACAATCAGAAGCACCAGGTGATAACAACTTAGTATTTACTATCTCGCTTAAGGGGAGGAGGGAGGGAGAGGAAGAACATAGACCCCACCCCCCCCCCCCCCACCTCAAACCCCCCAAATCCAAATTTCTTCCTCCAGTTTTCCTCAAAGGTATCAAGGCATAACTAAATTTGATTCCCCTTTCCAATATGACTTAAAAGAAGACTTCTTCACCTATTAAAAAAAGGACTTTACAGTTCTGTACAGACCCAGTAGAAAACAAAAGCTCCTTAGTATATAAAAGGAGTCTTTTAAATTTTTGAGCTTTTAATGACAATGCTCAACTGCCTGTAGCTAGAATAACCAAGTACAGTCCTTTCATGACACTAATTATTAACAGCTCTAAACTTGAGCAACAGCCTGACTACACACGCTGAATCGAGGAAATGTAGCAAGTGAAAATCAGGTTCTCATTTTAGCTTTTCTATCTACAAATAAGAGGGCTTTTAAAACACAATTTAAGAAATCAAAAAGAGGAAAGTTACATGCAAATAACTGCTGGTCTTCAACAGTTGTACACAATTAAGCAGATAAAAGGGGTAAAACACCAAATGATGCAAAGTTACACATTCTAATCTGATGTGTCTGTAAATGAACACAAGTCCCATATCCTGTATGCTGTACAAGCCTCAACCACAATTATCTGAAAACAACACAGACAGAAAACATATGATGGATAATATCTGTGGGCTTGTTATGAGCCACTTGAGCACTCACACATCAATACTGCTGCACACTGAAGGACCCACAAGTCCAGGGCAGCCAGTGGAACTGGCAGCTGTACTTCCAGCCATGGCATCTGTGTTGTGAAGCCTTTGAAGTTAAAGGCAGTCTGAACTGAAAACAAACCAGCAAAATTCAGAAAAAGCTTTTCCTCTACTCATAGCCAACTTCAAGTTGAATTTTGGCTGGCACTAAAACTGAGGTATTAGACAGGGGGAGGAAAAGTTGTCTGTATATTTTGTTCAGAGTTGCTAAACCTAAGCCAAATTATCTCCAATAGATTTAAGCACAGCAGATGCTAATTCTATGGCTCAGTGTAACCAACTGGACACCTTCCATCAAAATTAGTTTTTAATCCGAAATGCCATTGCCATAAAAAATAGAAATTTTCACACGGAAAATTTCAGTTTTGCCAAAACCCACCAATTTTCTGCTGGAAACACTAAAATAATGCCTATCTGGCTACCTGTCTGGAAAATGCTTGTCAACTCCGCTTCTTCCTCCAGCAGAAAACAAACCAAGGGATGTCTTCTGGCAGTGCTGCCCAGAAAAGTGACCTCACTCCATCCGTGGCCCTGGCTTTCAGCCACCCTGCCTTGCACTCCGGGCACTTGGCCTCTCCACAGCGCTGTGGCTGTGAAAGGGAGCAGGTCGCATTTTGGTTGGCCATGGGATGAGCACTGAAGAGACCCCAAAGCACACCAGGGAACTGGAACAAGTTGCTCCTGCATGAGGCAAGATCAGTTTTGCTGGTGCACCTGCCCAGTTGCAAAAGAACCATCCTATTTTACATCATCCCAAATGTTAAGGCCTCCTTTTATTTATTTCTTTATTTACTATATTTTACAAGTTTGCCTCAGCTTAAGTAAGTATTCTTCTGACTTGCCTCTGCCTCCTCTCAAAGACTTTCTTTATAGGAAACAATTTCCATTTTCAAGCCAGTTCAAGACTAGAAACTCAAAATTATGTGAATAAATCTGACTCACGTTCAAAGAATTAAATCATGATCATTCATATGCAATGGAATTTTTAAAAGGAAAAAAAAAATCACAGTTTTGTGGGTTTAGTTTTTTCAGCAAAGTATCTTAAAGATGTCTCTATTCCCATATTTGTATATTGTACAAACCCACTTTGTAACAACTGTATCTGTACTTCTTACAAAGTGAAACTCTGAGCCAAACCAAAAGGTTTCCAAAATTGTGGCATACTGACCTGAACAGTCACACCCTGTCAGGGTTTATGACATGCAGACTGAAGGCCTCCTGCACTCATCTTTATGCATTCAGAGTTTTGTAAATTGTTAAACTACACTCAAGTTTGGACACAAATGAGTAAGAAGATAGATTATCTTCACTCATATGTCTAAGAGTATCTAAAAATACTTTTCCTTTTGGGATTGATTTTCTTCTCTTGAAAATAAATTGACAAATTTACAGAAGCATCTGTAAAAAAAAAGCTGGAAGAAAACATAATGCAAGAGGAAAGACAAGATCCAAAGTCACATAAAAGTTTATAATTCTTACCAGGGTTCATCAAACCAGACTTCCAAAAAACCCTTAAAGTTCTATTTTTTTGTTTCTGAATATGACTGTTTTCTTCCTTTTAGCTTTTGTTCTTCATAAAATTAGACAGTAATACTTGAAAGTTTCCACAAAATTAACCTAACAAAAATAGCAGACACTATTAATGGTGTGAAAAGCAACATAACACTGTCAAGGCTAACTATGAATATACTGTGGGGGGGAAGGTGGGGAAAAGAAATCCCTACATTCCTACATCCAAGAAGTAAAGGCACAAAGTTGAAGGTATACAATTGGAAAAGGCAAAAAAGCTAAAAAGACAGAGTTTTTAATGCACTACAGCTCCAGAATAAAGATACCATGTTACCCAAGTGAAACTAAAATTCACTGACAAACTGTATTTCTGTATTATACAGCTCATCTATTCAATCTCAGACCTTTAATGAGAAGTTATATTTCTTTTACTAGCATATTAGCAAATCACTTTACAGGTATAGAGTATAAATTTTCTATAAAGAAAAAGCCATCTAGTGTATTTACATTTAATAAAATATCAACTGAGAAAAATTATCTATTTTGCTTGGAGCTGGAAACTCCTACAATGAGCTTCCATTCAGAACTAGCAAGAAACTTTCAATTTGGTTGGTCTGAGATTAATTAAATGCAATTATTCTACTATTTACTGAGTTTATTTTTAGAAGGAAAACAACTTCTACCATCTCCTCTAATGCATTCACGTTCAGGAAGACACAGAGGCTTTAATACTTGTTTATCATATTGGCTCTGTTCAGTATCAAGTTTCACATCTACTGAAAAAACAGGCACCTAACCATGGTACAACCAGTTATTCAACTAAAAACAAAGCAATAAAAGAAACATCACAACTCCAGTGGAATAAAACATTGCGAAGAAGGGCAAATGAACCCACCCATGCACAGTTTGTGTACGCTGAAGTTAAAGAGCAAAAGGCTATTAAAAGGAGAAAGTACTACAAAATTATAAAAGGCTATTTATAGGCTTCATGTCATGCTACTATTTAATCACACTGCTATTTATGCTTTCTCTCACGTATTTACCACCTCTAAACAAGAACAAAACCTCGAATGCAGTTTAATCATCTGCATATCACAGGGCCTTCAGCTGCACTTACTTAGTTCTCTGCTGCTCCCAAGAACTTTATTTCATCTGGCCAAATCGATTTCCTGCACACACCCCCTGCCACAACACAATGTGGGAAGGAAGGGCCCATCGGCCCTCGCGATGCCTTGACAGTAATCTAATTACCTCCATTCTTCCTTGTAACACAACCAGAGGTGTGGAAGGACCCTGTAAAAATATGTTCTCTGTCACTAAAGCTGCAGTATGGTTCAAATCCCCACTCTGAGCCTCTTCACTGTGCTGCAGCTGAAAGCACACAGTTACGTCTCAGGTGCGAGGATGGGGGCAAGTTCAGGTTTTGATTTTTTCCCCTACCACAACTCTAAATGCCAACTTCATTGTAACCACAGCCCAATACAGAAGCCCACACATCATCATAGCAAATGTTCTCCAACTTGTGGTACAAAAGACCGAACCAATTTTTTTTTTTCTTCTCAATAAAGCCTAATCCTAAGAAAACCATGCTGTCAGAGATGATTACATACCTAGTCACTAAACTCTGAGTAAGTTTAACACAAATGAGCTTTTCTACTATATTGTCTATAACTGACATCTGCATCTTCACAATAAAATAATCCAATCACAATAGTTGCTCTCAGAAGTCGTCTTAATCCACTGATTAATTTAGCTTTCTTTGCCAGCGAATCCTACTACTTGCATAGAAAATTATTGTTAAAAATGAACTTATGCTACTTTACTGTTCAACTGTATACAGGAGAGATTGCCATGTTCTGGCCTTTAACAATCTTTTCCCACTATATTAAAACTAAGGACATAGCATTCTTTTTCTCCTTGAAGTCAAAGGACTAAAGCTGTAGACTTGATTTAAGAGCCTTGTATGCAAACTAATTCACCTTTCAACAGAGAGCAGCTTTACAAAATCCTTGGCAAAACCCCCATTTAGATCGTCTCTTCCACTATACTGCAGCTAATAGAGATTACTGTAAGAGACCAGAAGCAATTATAGCCCCCAAGTTGTTAGAAACCAGAAGTTTGCAGGGCTGTCCCATCTTCCCTGCAGTGAGTTCTCTGCTGCCCCAGGCAAGTGCTCAGCTCCTGAGCCCCACCTCTGCTGAGCCAGGGGCTATGCAAGGCAGCAGGTCTGAATGACAGATTTGAACCAATTTCCTCGGTGCTCTCAGCTCTCCTTTCATTCTACTGAAAAAGTACTTCACGTAATGTGTGATTATGTTGGATGTCTCTCTGTTTCAAACTCGTAACAAACATTGGAAGCATGTGGTAGCCTATGAAAACCTGACAGCAGAGACCTAACGAAAGGCTTAGTGGGCCTGTCTGTAGCGAAGTTGGCACACTACAAATGCCAGAAAGGAACTTCATGGTCAAAATAAAAAGGTAATGTGAATCTGCAAGAAAAAACAAACATATCATGATTTCCGAGCCACTCTGCAATGACAGCATAAGAAACAGTCACAGTGTAAAACTCACCCTGGTACCACATTTGTTATTTTTATACAACAGTATTCTGTTGTATAAAATAACAGCATAAAAAGACTCCAAGGCTACCTGAGAAGCATCTCAGTTACACAAGTCAATGTATTTTTATGATAGTAGACCTTCAGTATTTGGAAATTCATACAAGCTTTATGTAGACATGCTGATGTTAAACCCCTATGAAAGACGGCAACAACTCCTCAGTCAGAACTAAGCACAGAACCTGTGCTGCAGTCCTTAAATCTAGGACATAACTATATCCTCAGGTGTAATTATGGCTCAAGCCACACACAGCAGAGCACTTAGTCAGTAGACAGCTTTCTGCCCAGCATTTCAGTTCTCAAGGATCTCTATGACCCTTACTTGCAGTGTGAATTGCTTTGTGGAGATGCAAATCTCTGACAAATGAACTCTGAAACTCCTCCAAGCCTGTAGAGCCAAAATCTCAAATCTTTTCACAGCAATTATAAACGTAAGTGTCCCTACAGAGCAAAAGATTTCAGAATGCACCCAAGTTTCCCAGCTTCTTACCCTTTTGGTAAAGGTGAGAATGAAGATTTTTGGCTGTTGTCTATAAAAGAAGTGGAAGGGAAGCTGCCAGCAAGTACAATCACCACTTCCTTAAATACCTTTCCTTTAAATCCATTATTAAACACTTTTTTTTTTGCTCAACTGCAAAGCAGTCAGCATTCTGGGACAGATTCATTTCTCTTTTCTAAAAGGGAACAGAAGCTACTGTGGGAGAAAAAGACAAGCCACAACCTCTCAAAGTACAGAGCACAAATGACTGTATATCCAGTGTTGCCTCTGAGTAATGCCATACACAGAGGCTGTTGACAGTCAAAGGAAGGAACATCTCGAATTCAACCTGGGGTCAGCCTGGGCCAGCACCAAATTACTGGCAGTCCTTAGAAGAAATGTCACCATTAGATCAGGTGTGATTACTAATCACCACTAGTGCTACCTTGAACAAATGAGAAATCTTACCTGCAAGAATAATTCAGTAAGCAAACCTCAAAAATAATGAATGAAGCAAGTTTTGAGAAAGTTCTGGATTAGTTTTCCAAAAGCTCTAAAAGCGTTTTCTCAAGACGTTTATGTTTTATATAAAGGAAAATGCAGTTGTAAAATTTCCCAGTACAATTCTTGCTTACATTCAGAGTTCATTTAGTCACAATAAAAAGCTCTAAGGTATCAACACAGACTTGCACAGAAATGCAAACAAGTTACAATAATGAATATTTGAGTTTTAATGAATACTGTTACAGTCAAAAAACAGCCCATTAAGTTAATAATATAAAAAATACAATTTTTTTCAATATACTTTCTTGTTTTATAAAGACACATGGTCTCCCTTGGGAGAATCCTTCTATAAATATTTGACATGAAAAGCAAGATTTTTTGTCTTAGCAAGTATGTTGTGATTCCTGACAGAAATAATAGATAACAATGGACAGTGGAGATACCACACTGTTAAGCTGAACATAAAACTGTTAAGTTTATGTTATCAAACATTTAAATGGGGTCCTTTAAATGTCATTAGGCCTCATCAGACAATTTAAAGAATATATTAATTAAGTAATCTCAAAATAGCCTGGCTCGTGCTCCTGTTGTTTTCCCTGGAAAGGCAGGTACAAACATGGGTCAGATTCACAGGCTGATGCTTACAGATTCACAGGTTGATGACGTAGCCATGCTGAAGCTACAAAGGTAATAATTCATCACTAAAACCATCAGTCCCTGTACCATTCACTTCCTGCAAATACTCCAGATCTCTTCCATGTATGTTCTTTCCATCTCAAGGCCCTAACACAGTCCCCCTTCTAACTGTTCAATTCCCTTCCTCACTCAAATCCTTCCCTACATTTTGTCCATTTCTCTAGTCACATTTCAACTTTCCTCCGGCTTACTCGATGCCCTACTCCTTTGGGGCGGGTACAGAAGATGGCAGCAAAAGAAATCACACAAATGTGCCCAAAATGCACAGAAAATCAAACAAGTTCCACCAGGAGGCAAGAAGAAAAACCGTAGCCAAGAGACAAGAACAATGCCCAAGTCTGCTCCCAAGCTTAATACAGAGATGCCAGGTACATCCATAGTCAGAGTCACAGGTGTAAGTGTCTCATGTATTCTGCTGAGATGCTTTCCATATGGTTATGAATGGAAGAGATGGATGGCAACATAATCACCTATGCAGCATTACCAAAAATCATTAAAAGGCTTTTAAATTTTACACATTTTAACATGCGGTACAGAAAGATTTCCACACCATTACAAAAACCTGTAAAGAACCTGCAAAGTCAAGTTACTTCACCCTGTCTCCTGCATGCATACATTTTGACTTAAATCTGTGTTTTAGAACTTCTCCCTACTTCATTTTTCTATTATCTTCACCAACAAAATTAATTCAATGCCTGTAATGCTTAGGGACAACCTCCTTCAAAAAAAAAAAAGACTTTCAGAACAGAAGACCCAGAAGGAAAACTGATTAAGTACAAGTTTATTCTCAACATGCACAAACATGTTGACAGTGATATGAGTAAGTCCAGTAGTTAAGTTTTCTGATACTTAAAAAGAGAAGAAAGCTTTGTATCTATCAAGCCGGACATGGATATCTAATGGTTGGACTTGATCTTTAGAGGTCTTTCCCAACCTCAACAATTCTACAATTCCAAGTGTGAAGAGACACTCAGATGATAAAAGATTAGACTCATCTTTTCTTTACAGTGAAAATATTGTAAAAAGTGCACTGAGAAGCAACAGTGTACCAATATACAAATGAAGATGGCATTAAAAGGCAACAAGCTCTCAGAGTCAGCACATTTGCACTGCTCCTCTTGGGCACTGTGTTTAAAAACTCTGTTCATTCATATACCCCTGCAGTCAGGCCCAAAGGCTTTCTTACACCTGCTTCTTTAGGCCTTCTTTTGTAATTAAACTCAGCTTTCTCAAACTCTTTACATCTAGAGCATCCCAGAATTAAAAGGCTACAAAAGAGAGACATATGGCAGGATATGGAACGTGCACATTAACAAAGAAAACCAAGCAACTGGCTTCTGCTATTTTCCAGTGTCTATTCACCCACACTTTTCCCTGCTGGCAGCTCTGCAGCACAGCCCAGTTCCCCTAGAAGCAGCTGCAGGAGCCACAGGTGGAAGCAACAGGAGTGTTGGTCTGCAAGGAGAGTCTCTCTGAACAGTGGTACTATGCTTAGCTGAGGACACAAAGCTCTTCCCCATGCTCCCATAAATGCTCAGAAGAGATATTAAAATGAAGACACTAGTATCACTCAAGCAATAGCCACCACACACACCGATGAGACACAGTCACCTTCTCTCTAAAGAGCATGACAGACCCATGAGAGTGTCACAGATCAGACTCAGTTCTTCTGGGGAACCAAGTCTTTCAGTACAAGAAGTACTTTAAATCAGGACTTTAGAAAATTCAGTATTTTCAAAACTGCATTGGTAAACTCAGGTAGCAAAAAGCTTCCTCTTTACAAAGATTTACAGACCAGCCCAGAATAGCAAGGCTCACCAAGGGCAGAGGGTCAAACCAAAACCACTGGCTTCTTAGCTCAGTTTTCCCAGTTATGTCCTCTCTGAAACAATCAGGGGATTAGTGACAGAGATGAACAACCTTGCCATATTATGAAGAGGCAAAAAACTTCAACCCACAAAAAAGAAAGGATTCTTTTCCCCTTACAAATTACATTACATTACAAATGTAGCAACTACATTCTTTAACAGAATAAAAAAGGAGATCTGAAACCACTACATATGCATTATGATTATGCAGAGCACTCTGTCCGACAAAATCCAGATTGAATTGATCCTTCTGAACTCCAGCCACTACATCTGCAGCATTAGCAATACTGACTTCAGAACACGCACACTTCAGCAAGTGTCTGTAGCCATGATAGACACATATGGAGTAGCCACCTAAGTACAACCATGCAGTTGTTGAAATGGGGTAACAACAAGAGAATTCAACAGTCTCAGAACTGTCAGCACACTAACACCAATGATACCACACCATGAAATTGCTAATACCTTATGTGGAAAGATGTGACAACATACAGTTTGTTCCCTAGATCACAGGAAGGAGATCCTGGTGACCCGTGACTGGAAATGTTTCGGTAGCTCCAGGAAGTTCCAAAGAGAGTAAAAACAGATGAATGAGTCCTTTTACAGTCCAGTAAAAGTTTGCCAAGTTTCAGCTTTGTCCACTGCTGTAAGAGGTCCTCTCCTCAGAAGTCAGTGTCAGTGGGTCCAATACTGGAGTCTGTGAAACCAGAGAACAAAGGTGAGGCAGCTCCAGATGGATCACACAATTACTGAACTGAGGCTGCCAGGAATATGCACTGCCCATGGAACAGTGGGCGGCCAGTTCCATGCACCATGACACTCCTTCAGCATTAGTCCATAGCAGGGTATCTCAAGCTGAAGAGTTTCTGAAGAGTTCTTCAGTTCTGATTATTCAGAGGAGAGATATGTATCAAGGCTTGTCCTTTCCAGATGCAGAAGCTGACGTCAGGATGCTCTGGCAATTTCTTAAGAATGATGAGCATGATGTTATGTACATCAGAGAGAGACGCAATGGTAAAGAGCTTAATAACACCACTACATTAACCTTATGAAAAGTAGCCCCCACTCTCCCAGAACCAGCACAGCATGCTTATTTATCAGGTCACTGAAAAATCTGAGGGAGCTTCTCAGCAGCTAAGACTATGAAGAATCTACAGTGTCCATCTGAGAATTTGCTGCTCTCAAATTCTTAAAGCTAGAGCCCAGAGAGCAGAAATCCCTGTTATTTAACACAAAATCAGCAAGAAGCTTGTGTCTGCTACTGACAGGCAGGCAGACTGCTAGGAGCTATTCTGATTCTTCATGAAGGATGTAACATAAGCATTATTAAATAACAGACGTGTCCATCTGTCCTCTGGAAGTATATAAAGAGAAACACAAATTAGAATTTCTTCACAGTCTTAGATCATCCGCCTTTCTGTAAGAAAATCTGCTGAAAAAAAACAGAGAGAAATGAAAAGGTGCCAACTAGACTGAACAAGTGCTGACAGAGCTCATGAAAGTGCAGAAAAATCTCATCTAGCTCTCAAGAAATCCAAAATAAGTAACTCAAGAGCACATACACCCAAACCTACAGCTTATGCATACTTTGTGGTAGGCTCTGTTTTTTAACAGATATGTAGGCATATATACATATATACATGTACATCTCTGTGACATGGTGGTCACTAAGGCAAAATAACTCAAAAAATCTAGGACTGACCACTAATATTTCTGCCAGTATATATTCTATTAAGCCACTTCGTAAGATTACTGTAATACGCCGCTGAAACATGATATGGGAAGATGTTGGTAGCTGGAGTAGGAGCAGCCATGCCACCATTACATAGCAAGTTTTAATACCACTACAAATCTGGTTCTTACATTTCATCTTGCAGTTCCATGGACTGATGAATTTTTAGTCTCAACCACAAGGGATGAGAAAAGTGTTAAAATTGTAGGTGTTTGAACATTTATCTAAAATTCACTTTTGTAGTTAGCTTGTTTTCCTGTTTTGTTGGCTTCACTAAGAAGTTTCCTTCAATTTTCTACTGAATATGATTGAGAGTTTAAGAGAATAAAATATTGCTTTCCAGAGTAACTACATCAGAGTTAAAGATGATCAGAGAGCTATTACTTAAATGCCTGTTTTCAGAACACTTACAGATAAAAACACAACATCTATGGAAAGTATTTGAAATCTAGGTAAGGCAACAGGAGACACACAGAAAACTGAAAAGTTGTCAGCAACATTTAGCTGAAGAGAACACAACCATTGTCTCCACTGGCAGCAATTCAAGAAAAGTATTACCTGAGAAAACTGAGAGCAACTCCTGAATGAAGATCATGCTTTCCTTTCAGTCGGGAAAAAAGAAGAGTGTTCAAGAGCTTATGGAAAAGAGCAGGCAGCAGGATCCATGTTACCAGCAGGCACCAGCAACACAGAACTGACACAGGCTAAAAAGACATTATACAACTACTGAGAACAGGAGGAAGGTGATGGAAAGATCTCCCAGAGGAGTGCTGCCAGCCTGATGACACAGGCATCAGATCCCCAAGCGTACACATAATAAGGCTGTAGGATATTTTGGGAGAAGATCTAGAGAGGAACCCACAAAATGTCATATTTATTTACACTTTATATGCCACAGACAGTTTGCTTTCCATTTCCAGTTTGGAGTTATACTTCAAGACACTAGAATTTGGTGGTTCACTTTCATCAGGACAGTACATGAATTCTTGGTGTTAAACTTTGGAAAATGACCCATTTACTGAAAAAAACCCAATACTGAATGATCATGTGTAACCTGAGTGAGCTCACGTTTGTTTCAGTGCATTAAGCTCAGATTCCTGTTTTACTTCACAGCTCAATGTTTTAAAGAACCAAACATTGATTCTTTTGTCCTAGAAACAAACGGAAATTTGGAAAGTCAGTAACTGGGACTATGGTATGCAGAAAGAAGTCATGGACAAGACAATGAACTACAGCTCATATGACTGACCAGAGGGTAACTAATATCATTCCTTTCTGAAAGGATGTACACACCAAGCTGCAGAAACTGTCTCCATGGTGTGCATCATACTGTTAAACAACGCCACTTTTTCTCTTACTTTTTCCCGAGTAAGTACAGGAATAGAGGGAACAATAATATACATGAATTTTTAAGAACAACAAAAAGATATTCTTACATTAGGTGAGACATTTTGAGACTTCAACACATGCAGACACACCATTACACACAGGCTTGGATCAAGTCTATTTACATGGGAGAACGCAGAATTGGATTTAGAAGTGAATTCATATTTTTTGTGGACTTTAACCTAAGACCAGTTTTGAAAATTACCGTATTTGCAGATAACTTCAGATGTATACGTTCCCATTTCAGTGTCAGTTTAATATCTGTAGAGTAAAACTAACATCCCCCAACAAACACAGAAACAAGAAAAAACTGCCAAACACTTTTATGATGCTTGTTAATAACTTGACTGCAAACTAATGAAATGCATCTCTGTAGACTTAGGAAAAGGAAGGGATTATTTAGTGCATTTGTTTACCAAGAGCATCTCGTGATTGATTTCAGGGACATGAAATAATCATGTTGTCAAGATATCCAGTCACTGCTGGAAAGACACTATGAAAGCAGATTAGGTTGCATTACATTTTTTTTGTTACCAATGATTCTACCAAAATGGCTTAAAGTTTTTCAAATTTCACAATAAGCAGGTTCCATACCATACTGATTTGGACAACTACTGATTTAAGTATTTTTTTTAAAACTTATACATATCCAACCCCAACAGCTTACCAGTCTAAAACTCACTGTAATTACTTTATGGGTGACAGTACAGGTTTAGCTAAGGATGCCCACACAAATGATTCAAATAGGTTTTCAACATATCCTGAGGACAACAGGCTCCACCTCCTGCACACACTGAGGCTTTCTATTGATGTTGTTATTGATCACTTATTATAAGAAAGAGATTAACAAGGAGCTTCGGAAAGTATGTTAAGCAGCAAGGGGGAGAGGGAAAGAGGTTAAGGAAAAAAGCAGCAGAGATCAGGATTTCCAGAAGTAGGATGCGACAACGTCACAGACAACTACACTTTACTCTGACAAACTCTTTTTATTTTGACATAACCTGGCATTGTTAGCTAACACAGCATCCCTGACCCACTCCTGAGTCTGGCCTCTCGTTTTCAGCCTTGCATCATCCTCTCCCTACTGCTGACATAGCCATTTGTACAGCCATATGGTAAACCAGAGTGGGGAAATAAGCAACACAATTTTGGCAAAATTATTCCTCAGTCAGACCAATTCCCCAATATGACTCACTGTGCAGCGGCAAAAGCACTACAGCAGCACAAGGAGGGCAGCAGGCGGCCATGAGGAGAGGAAGGCTTCCTTCATGGTCAAAACAAGGAAAAGAGTAAAGGTATTAGCATCCAGCCAAGGGAGTATCATTCGTTCATTCATTTTGTTAAAAGCCATCTCCAGAAACGAACAAAAAGGTGAAAAATGGTGAAAAGATGAGGAAAATGTGAAGATAAATTCAAAACTGAAGCTTTCAACTGTGTATTTACTGAATTTGGGGCAGAACACAACCAGATAAAACAGGGTAATAACTAGAATCATTGATAGGATAATAATTTTTTTCATGATGAAGCTAAAGCAAACATTTCAAGTGATGAAAAAATCTAAGGAAGTGTGCAAATTAAAAAGGGATTAAGAATGATGATAAATGGAATGGAAGGAGATGAAGGTGCAAAAACAGAGGGGCAATCACAAAAAGAGACAACAGCACATTCTTCCTTGAAGCACTGGAGACCAGAAATTTCATGTATTCCGCACCACTTCCATAGCTACTTATGGACTATCACAATAAAAGTATGGCTTTATTAAAAAACCAAAGCATACATCAAACCTGTTAACTTCCATATGTCAGTGCTGAAATAATGTCATTCTGTGTTTATCCAAATCATCATATATATATATATATATATATATATACACACACCTGAAACTGTTGCATCATTTCCCTACTTATCTGCTAAGGACCTCCCTTAAAATTTCCTGCATTATTTAGGTCCCTTTCACCACAGAACACACAAGGACTTGCATACAATACAGCAAACAATGACAATGAAGAATCATTGGGAAGAAACAAGTGGCGTGTGATTTGTTTTGTGGTGTCTGAATCGTTAATTTGTATTTTGTTTCAGGAGATGCCAGGGGAGAGGTTAAGACTACAGTGTCAATGCAGACAATTCTGAAAAGGTCAAGTTCCCCAAAACATCATGAAAATTCAGTGATAAAATGCAGCCAAAGACATAACGTGACAGAGGTGATGGAGATTGACAGAAAACTACTCTAAAAGGCTCCCTGTACTGTTTCATCTGAAGGCGGTGCAATGTCTGGCATATCAAACAAAATGGAATGGTAGTTACCAATGCAGACATCAGAGACGTTTTACTGAAGCTGTGCTTAACTACAGAAAGAAACTGAACAGAATACACACTGAAGTGCTAAATCTGACCTAAACCCCTCTTTCTGTTTGTGCATTAAGAGGTCTTCAAAAGTACAATGTGGCTTAATAGAATCCATAATGAGCAGCAAGACTCATCCTACTGTGTCTGTACTGGTAGAAGACTTCCACAGAACCTGGTATTTGCTGCACTTTCTATCTTCAAATTTATATACTCAGTAGGCGTACAAAAAAATTTCTCCTTTTATCCAGTGATCTCAGAATTTGACTGGGAAACTATTTCTCATTTATAAAGGAGTAGAACAAGATGCAGAAAACCAAGTAATTTGCCTGTCATTACACAGTGAGTCAGTGGCAGCAGCCCACACTGGTCATACATCTCTTGCTGTTCTTATCAGGTACTGGCATTAGAATAAGGTCTTTTATAATAGTTACATCCATATGTATCAACAACATGATCCTCACAATTTCAAATTTATGTTCGCTCTTTCTTTTGCTCAGAAAATGAACACTAAGCTTATACAATGCACTCTAAAAGATAACACATTAGTGCCTTCCTCTTTCAGCCCAGTATTTCTTTGACTGAAAGATACCAGAAATGCTTTTGGGTTTCAGTTTACCAGGAGCATTTAAAAATAGTTAAATATTCTACACGATAAAAGTTACAGCTATCAGTACCTACATGTTAAAACCAAACAAACCTAGGAATGGATTTATAATCAGTCTGTATGTGGCTACATCAAGGAAGGTTCACTGCACACAGGATACGAGTCTTACACGTCTCCATGTTATTCATCACTGTCAGGATTACTGAGTTCCGGATCTTTTATCTGATCCAAGTGAGCACTCCCGTTCTTATCTGCAGCACGTGCTGTGCCAGCCTTTTTGATGCAAAATTTTTCTCCCTGTGGTATGAAAAGTGACTAGTGCATGAGGGGTGGGGGGGAGAATGATGATGACAGTACAAATGAACAAGGAACAGTAACACATAAACAAAAGATAAATTGTTAGAAAAAAGGTTAATTTATGCAACTCAAAGAAAAAAAATTCTTCTAGTTAACAAGCAATCCCTGAATCCCACAGAACTTGGCAAAAATTCTATTATCCCTTAAGCATATCATCTTTGGCACACAATCACAGGAAAGATTGGATTTTATCTTGATCAATGACTTTGGCAGACCTTTCCAAAAAGAAAGACTGTTGTAATTGGTGCTAATACATTTTCCTCCAACCAGCCTCTGCCTCTGCAGCAGAACTTTCACTTAAGTTTCTTACTGTGTGCTCAGTTTTACTATTTGCCAAAATATTGATGGAGTCTAGACTTTTAACTCACAATTATTTTTCTTATCCTGCAGATGTCCGTGTCCAAATAGATAAACTTATATTGAAAATAATCATTGCCACTTTTGCCAATGAAAGACAAAGAATGATATTCTGATGTGTGGAAATACAGTGGTTGTGCTATGGAGAGTTTCATGCCAGTGCATTCAACAGAACTGGCTTAAAGCTTTCAGCTCAGGCAGCAGGGGGTGGGTAGTCAAGGCCAAGCTGATTATGTAGCTGCTTGATATATCTCCTCCCAGCTGATATGTCATGTAACTGTACAGGGATGGAGTCCAAAGACCTGTAACTGATGCCCAGTTGTGGGTAAATCAGAAAAGCAGCAGCAGCTGAAGGAGTAAGAAAGCAGGATCTGCTCCTTCCAAACATCTGTCATTATTGGATCTTTCTAAGAGTTATTTGAATGTAGCATCCTGGATCTTGACCCACTGTATGATTGCTTCTGCTGCACCATGCCAATCTAAAGCCTATCAACCCACACCACCAATGAGCACACACCCCCATCACACCCTGGTGACAGAAGATCATTACGTGTGGCACTGGACTTGGAAAGGCAAAGGCAGTTGGAGGAAACAACCTCCCCCTAGGAATGCTGCAGGCTCTCCACAGGTGTGGGGAGCAGCCCCACCTATATACATGCTCTTAAGCTTCTGATGTATGCATACAACTCTTAAGCTGCCAGTGAAGGTATACATTTCCCTAAAAAGGCAAAGTATGGATAACATTTAGAATAATTATATCTTTAAAATGCACTTTGGAATCCGCATCGCCATAGATAACCTTGCTTCACAGAGTTTGCAGCGCTCAAGGGATGTGTTACTGCTATAGTCAATAGCAGTCAATACAGCAGTGAGAAGAGCTGAGGGGACATGGGCTTAACTGTGCATGGCTAAGCTAACATCTTCTGGAAAATGACTACCAGGCATCCGTGTAGGTCTTGGAACAGTAATTGCTACAGAAGAAAAATATTTATACACAGTAGCCAATGTTTAATTGGGCCTAGGGAAAGGAGAAGAAAGATTCCTATATATTTTCAGCCATACCTGTCTATTAGACAGCCTAGTTAGCTTTAGGTTACAAACTGAAAGATGACTTTCCAGAGAGCAAATAAGACTCTTCAAAAACAATTTAACTGATATAGAAACCAATGTTTTCTTTCTAAAACAGAGACTGACCCAGAAATAATATTTTAAATTTACTTCTCATTAAAAAAGTTGTAAGTAGTTAGGAGTCCAAGTTATATACAATTTTTTAACTATCCCATGATATGTATTCACTTCTTACCTGTTCAAATATTATGTTCCATACATATTGATACTTTTCACTTCCCTGTATTTTGATAAATACATATATATAGCATAATATAATCTTATTGAAATACGCTGTAAATCTGAACAAGGACACAAATGTTAAGAGTGAGCTGTAATTAGTGGTGTTGCCACATTAGTCCACTTGACATTCAGATTCAGATGTTCCTGTTGATCGGCCTTTTGTCTGTCCTAATAGGGCACCAGTAGCAGCATTCGTTTCCAGAGAAACCAACCTCAGCTGGTTTCAGCACAAACCTCTTCAAGTAAGAGGCCATTATTTCAGTTTGTTGTCATAAGGTCAGTAAATCAAGATACCAGTATTTCAAGATATAATACAGATCACTGTTAAAATGGAGATTCTAACACTGACACTAAAACTGTGAATGTGTCTTATTTATGCAATCCCTTTTTAAAATTAAGACCTTTCAAAGCTCTCATAGAATGCTTTTTCTTTCCAGGTGTATTCTCATACAAAAAGCAAAGTCTGGAAAGAACTGCACAAGAGAACCTGTCTTAGAAGACTGAAGTATTTCTTAGAAAATAGCTTTATAAATACGTTTTTTAAAATATAATCCATGTTCTATAGACACAAATGAATTTGACTCTTACCATGACAAGTTTACCGGACAAAAAATTTTAAAATTCTGCACTGAAGCTTTTTTCCCCAATAAATTCACAATCACCCCTAGTTTGTGCTGTGGGTGAGACTTCCAGAGCTGCTATCCTCAATTCTCTTCTGTTATCCAAGCCAGCAATAAAGATCATTAGCCAGTGCAAGAGTGGGTGCAGAAACTCTTCTAATACACTTTGCTCTAACGGTGACCCACAGATAAGTATTAGGTGGGTTATCCTTGCTTGTGCTTTGCATTGGGAGCTATTACTTACATCACTATCACCATTCCCAAATTCCTTTCCTACTCGCCAATTCATGATTCAAATTCAAGGAGAAGTTCTTACGCCTGAAATACTTGATTTTGTATTATTAAATAGTATTAATTTTTTGAGTACTCAAATCTTGAGTTTATCTTATTTGCCTTATGGGGTAATCCAGTTCTCTGATATACTAAAATTTTTTCTGAACTCTGTATTATCTACAGCTTTCAATAAGAAGAGACATAAATGAGATAGGATTAATTTCAAGACTCATTTTTGAAGAGCATGACTAATAATGCTTTTAGAATATAACAGTCTGCAGGGCTCTCTCTGGTCAGCTTCTGATCCAATTTATGCTTTCTCTGCTGATCCCAGTAGTTTTCACAACCCCTCATGGACACTGTATCCAGTCACTTATGGAAATGTACATTCGAGCTACTTCATTCCCAGTAACACATGCTTAAATCTAGCAAAAAGTGTCATCAGTGTGTTCAGAATATAAGAACAACACTTATTCTTAAAAATTAAGTTAGAAAACTGTTTTCTGAAAACATAAATTTCCTTTATAAGTTAGGACAATTTCTATATCTAACAAGCAGGCATAATTCACTGCAAAAATACAGAAATTGCATACAAGGTGGTTATACACCGATTCTGCTGAAAAGGATCTTAGAAGGTAAGTGGGAAGGAAAGAGAGTATTTTTAGTAGGTCATAAGATACAAACATAAACCAACTATGTCACGCTGTTGTAGAGAGGGAATTCCTCATATGAGGATACTGAGTCAGGCGCACAGCCCACGGGACAGATGAAGGTCCTCTCTCATGATTCTCAGTATTGCAAAACCTCAAACAGATTCAGTTTTAAGCTTCCTAAACCAGATGCAGGTTAAATAAGAACAGTCAAGAGCCTGTTCCAATACCAAGCAGTACCAATATGAAACACGTGAAAAAACAGAATAATAAACGAGAAAGAATTCAGATTACTTCATCCAATACTGCAGAAATCGAATGTATTACAGCTTTTTTCAAGCACTTGGAAACACAATTTTTATCCATATATAGCTGATGGAATGTTTATTAAGACACTCAATGTTACACCTATTAGATAGCAGCTTTAGTTTTTTTATCATGGTATGGAGGAGTCCAACACACTCACAGACCCTGCCCTGGCAGAACAAAGCACTTCTGGAAAAGGAATGACAAGTACAAAACACAGTAAAGTCGTCAGGGAAGGATTTGGTTCAAACTTAGGACTATATTTTTTGGTCCCTGAGATAAATTTTTAACAACCTGTTCTACAAGCAGGGTATATACTTGTATATACTTTGAAACCATGGTCAATAAAAGGGATTACCTGACAATATGGAGCTATGAAACACAGTGTGCTGTACCAAGCAATAACTTATTTCTTGCTTATTTCTATAATTATATTTAATTTTATCCACGTTTCAGGTTTTCTGGCACCTACTTGCATGAGCTGGATAGATTGCTTCTTGCCCAGTCTTCCCCATCTCCTACCCCTTCTGGTATTTTCTGGGGGGCTCTTCCTGTTCTATTTCCCCCTCTTGCATTCAAAACAAATTACAAACATTTGATGCAAAATGTATCAAAATGTTTCTGACATATTTGAGGTTGCCTGTGTAAGAGCAGCAGCGCAAAAGAGGATTAGTAATATCCACAATGGTTTCAAATAAAACATGAAGTATTGGGTTTGTCTTGCTTACTGTCATAAACTGTATTTCATAAAGAAGCAGAAAACAGATAAACCTAAAACCACAGAAGGATGCTTGCTTTTAGACAAATCTAAAATGATTTTTTGTCCTTTAGCATAACCAAGTTTCCCTAACTAAACCATTTTTAGATGCCCATTATAATTTCTTCCATCTTATAAATTTGTTACATTCAAAGCACCTACAAGAACAGAGGAAGGGCAAGAATGCGTTTTAGGGAAAAAAAAGCCATGTTTAATAAACTTCAAACATTAGGCTTACAAATTGTGCCAGCAACGTTCCATTATCTTGTTTCGATAAATGCTGAACAATCTGGGAAATTAAAAGAAGCTTCACATTGCAGTGACAAAATTAAGATAGGTTTCGGTGCACCTATCAGTCAGTTGAAATGCAGAACATTAACATACTAACTTTGTGGATCCTTGAATGACATAAGTGTCAAGATGAAAGCAGCTGACTCAAATGCAATCTGAATTAGACAGAAGTGGAAAAGGAAATGGAGAAGAACTTTGAGGAACCAACAGAAGATCCAACTTCACTTTCTATACTATTTTTTTTAAGATAACACCGTAACAGCACTCAAATCCTAAACGCATGTAATTCCAAATGACAACACTGAACACTAATGGCCTTGCAGTTATGACATTGTCTGTGTTACCAATCTTGCTGCTCACCATACTCTACCTTGCCTCTCTTTCCCCTCATCACCACCAAAACACTTCTCAAGGTACAGGGTAAATTTCATCTGAGTCTTTCCACTCCAAGTGTTAGGACAGGGAAGGACTAGAGACAGGCCATACTTCCTATGTCTCCACCGAGCTGAAATGTTTCTCAAGTGCCAAAACATGCACCTACTCATGCATCAAGGTCAGTGAGGAGGGGACTGTGGGTCTGCATCTCAAGGTGACTGGACTGGTGGCAGCAAGTCTCAGCATCAGTTGGTTCTCAAGATGAAATTCCACAAAGAAGCTCTTAACACCTCCTTCTCCTCACACAGAACCAGACTGTCTGGTGAGCATGAATTAGGAGATTGGGAGGGTGGGGAAAGGCTACTGTCATCTAAAAGGCTCTGCTGGTAGCTTAACTTGGTTTCCTGAATTATCAGCAACAGAGAAAAATAAAACTAGAATACAGAAAAATCTATTAATCTGAGTACCCTGCTGACAACCAGAACAAAACTCTTCCCTTCCAGATGTGCTGCCACCCCAGGTGGTAACACTGTACCCTTACCTGACGGAAACTGCATGCATGAGTTGCCCAAAAGCAACAACACTCAAAGCGTTCATTTATAAGGCAGTAAAGCACTACTGAACACAGAGTGCTGTATTTCACATCACATCATCTTTGAGCTACTTCAAAAGAAAAACACCATCAATTTTCTAATGCTTCTGGTGTGCCCAAACCACCTCCTTGGAGATAATCTCACTTTCTAGAACCCACCTAAGAACTTCAGGATCAAAAGGACTGTTCCAGACAACATGGCCTGAGGTGTAATGTGAACATAAAAGCCTGGAAGTACTTCCAGTGTAAGCCTGCACTACCACAGGTTGGTCACTTCTGTGGTTGTTAGCATCAGAAAATTGAGCATTTTGGAAGGGAGGATATGCTTTACACTGTATCAGTTGAACAGATAAAAAATTAACCAAACAACTCCATTCTTTGAAGACTTTTTTTTATATTTTCACCACAATATAAGAAGAGGAAACTATGCTTAACATTTGGTTGACCTCTAAGGAAAAATCCACTAGTGAATATTTCACTGACAACCTTTGCACAGAGCTCAACATGCAAATTAACATGAATAGAGCTTGAGAGAAAAGATTAAAATTACACTGTTTTGGAATGGTGAATGTAAATACATCATTTTCAAATGAAACTGTCAAACATCTTGTTGTGGTGGTAAAAACCAAATCACTATGCAAAATGATAATACAAGAAAAGTCAATTGTATGTTTCTAATAATAAATGCTCTTATGGCTTTTGAAGTCACAAAAAAACTCTTGGCTGAATTGAAGCATTGATTTCTGTAGTTATTTATGTGCAGTTCCTATTAGAATTCTATTGAATTCCTTGAATGGTGAATGGAAGTGCTTTTGAAAACACACACAAAAACTGTTAAACAAGGGACAAAATAAATGGAGAGTGTCGCATTGCCAAAAAAAGTTTCAAAAAGTCAACAGAACATTTCAACATTTTTTGAAGTGCAAGCATGTATGACATGGTTTGACAGAAAATAAGTCTAACACAAAAACAATACACAAAATATATTTCCCCATCACTCTTGAAGAGGAGCACTTTGCTTCTCAAACATTATTTCTAAATAACTTGCAATACTCTTAAAATACAATCTATAGTAAAACATAGTTCAATTGTTAGAGAATTTTAAAATGCTATCACTCCATCTTTTTGTCCACTATACACCCAATATGATGATATTTTATTTACTATGTATACAGATATATCTGAAGTGTACAATATATGTTAATTATGCTAAGAAAATAAGGATATTTATACATTGCCAAAAGAAAAGGTTTCACTGTGGGTTTTTCTGAGTACTAACAAGAGACATTTAAGTCTGGAAAGCAGATTTTTAGAATGTAGATTTCTGTTTACAGCAGAAAAATAGTAACATTAATAAGTTTATCTTCAGAACTTCTGTATCAGCCTATTTTTAAGTGAAACCACGTTTGTTTTCTCATGGGAAGTAATGAACACTTCCGAAGAAATCTTACCATAGAGTGCTCTTCAGCAACTTAAGTAGTATCTTATTTTGAAACAATTTAAAATTATTATTATAGCACTACTCAATACATCTAAAGATTCTTTTTTTTTTCTATTTTTCCTAATTACTCATCGCAACTCATTCTGCTGAACGATGGCAACTCCTTTGAATCTGCAGTTACACATCTTTGTCCCTAACACAATGACATGATTGCTATCATGTGCTGCTCTCTGATGAGGAGATCTCTGGTCATATAACACATCCCAGTGTAGTACACAACTGCTGCAGCACACACAGTTATCATGGCACACCACAACACAAAATATATTCAAATTAATATGAAAGACTTCAGTGGGAAATGCCTTTTGCAGATACCACAGTAGCTACAATCATTTCCCACAACAGTTGGAATGAACCTGTCTGGCAGACATACGAAAAAAAATACTGTAAAGAGGTGGATTGGAAAATGCTTACATCAATGTAACTTAGAAATAGAAAACAGGGATTTGACAAAGTAGCTTTACTGGCAACATAAGTTCTATTCAAAGGTGGCTGAACATGAGCTGAAGTTTCAGATGTTAATCAGGTTTCTCTTTCAAGCTACTCTCTCACATACATTTCATTAGTATAATTTCTACAAAGCACTTTTATTTGTTTTCTCAGGACGGTGTATGTGCTTCCAATGCCAAAGAAGTTATTATCTGTATCACCCTTATGCAGAGAAGAATGCTTTTTATGAAAATCCTGCAGAAAGCATCTAGCATTAATGAGCTCACATATAGCTTTCCTGTAAAAGGAGGGAGAACATATGTAACTGGGGAGGGGACAGCACCAGGATCATTAAAAGGAGGCAATGCTTCTGCTAGTAACTACAAAAGAGTCTTTTAATTGCTTACTTCAGTTTTATTAAATAGCTTACAGCTATCTAGAGAATTTCCAATCTTTCATTTAATTAATCTCACGAATGAAGGTCTCCTGCAGGAATTTCCTCTTGGAGGACTTTTTGTCAGACGTTCATTTTCAATCTATTTTCTAGTCCTCTACTGAGGAATTCTAAGTGTAACTGTATATATACATCCTTAGTGGTTACTCACACCTCATTTTCTTACTGTATGTCTCTCCATCTTTCAAGTGGCATGTTTTTGAAAGTAGCGATATTTTAATTAATATCTTTATTATGTCTGTTATTCAATTCCATAAAATTTACTTAACTATTGCAAAGCTTGAAAATAATCCAGAGTTTCTGCAAGCACGGGGATTGGGGAAAGTCAAAACCAGCTTTACCAAAAGAACCCAGGCAGCATCCACCATACTGCATCCCTCCCCAGGGGGGCACACAGGCACTTTCCCAAGCAGATCTAGGAACTGTAGAACAAAATAGTCAAATCTATACTGTGAGATAAGGGGAGAGACAGTATCATCAATACCTTAAGTCTCTTAAGTAATAGCAAACCTATTAAGTGAAGATGCCCAAAAATTGTAACCACATCACACCACCCAGAACAGCAAAGCAAAGTCAGGTTTTCCCAACAACAAATTCCAAAATTATTTCTGTAGCCTAAATTTGAATATCTGAAGTTTTAAAAATTCAAGCCACTTCCAGCCTGAGTAGTTTACAAATTTAACTTACATGATACATGTTAATATATCATACAATGAAAGGAGAAGCAAAATATTAATCAGTGAAGGGTTAAGAAAGGTAAGAAACTTTTGTCACCATTAGTGGTCGATCCCTCCTCCCCTAGTTGCATGTACAGCTTGAGAAGAGATGACAGAACCACAACTGTAACAGACCTTAGTACTGAAGGATCTACATCAGCAGTCTAATTTAAGCTCACAGGAAACAAGTAAGCCAAAAAAATATTCAAATCATTTTGAGGTAAGACCCCATAATACAACCATCTGTTCTGCTTGTTCCATTGTAATACCTCTTCTGCATTGCAGTTTCTCCCTCCTGTGGTTGTGTGTACCACAGTAATTTCAGCACAGTAACTTCCCAACAGATCATGAGATTTGCTGACATAAAAAAAAAAAATTACCTTTCCCTTTTCACTATGTTTACCAAAACCCTACATATTTTAAAACTATTGCAAGGCAGCTTTCTTTTTCCTCTTTCCCCTCTTCTCTACCCCGATTTAGACAAAAATTATACACCCCTTCAGTTTTAGAGGCAGACACATTCCAGTCTTTCAAAACCTTTTTTTCCACATTACATCCTTCCAAATATTAAAGAGATCTGCTCCACAGAAAGCAGGCGCACTTGGATGAGCTAACAGGACGCCCTATCTTCTTACAGAGTCAACACACAAGCCTAAAACATAGTAAATGCGGAATTACTTGTACATTAGGATTCCCAAGACTCATCCACAGCCTCATTTGCACTCAAGTACTAAAAACAGACTGTGGCATCAATCCTAACCAAATCCTACCTCCCAAAAAAAAAGGCAAGAGCCTCTTCCAAGGGAAGTCTTAATAGCAGCTCACAGTTTGGAGGTTACAGGCCACAGATTTAAAACTCAAATGCCAAGTTCCATAAAATTTTATTTTTAAGTCAAACTCATTGATACACATCCCTTCTCCAAAAGTAGAGCTCTTCTAAATAAGGGCACTCTATAAACTCAGGAAAACATTTTAAGAGCAGTACTGAGGCTATATGCAGTTTAGAGACAATACAAAACTGGCATATGCAGCGCACATACACAATTCGTATGGGAAAAAACAACTTACAATGCAACACATCACTGGACATCAGCATCGGTCATCTTTAACCCTATTTACACATCAAAAGATAAAAATATGTCTCACTTTTTCAGATGACATTAAAGGCTTGTTGCATGTATCAAGACAGACAAATGCAAAGTGACACATGCTAATTTTAACTCTCTCCAAAGCCAATTTTTCATGGGAAGACTGCAGGTTTTTTCCCCAAAAACATCTCTGAATTCACTGACAAGGTTAATGGAAACAAAACAAACCCAGTTTTATTATGGGATCTTCCTCCTAAATTATTTGTCATTTTTTTAAGCAAAAGCATTGAATCATTGCTGTAAAATCTGAGAAGCATTATTTTTTTTCTGTACCAAGAGAAATACATCACATTTTGGATTATCTTTTTGTTCAAATCAGTTATAAGAGCTTTAATTACAATTACAATTAACATGTTTTGCAACTTATAACTATTTGACATGGCTTAGGAAAATATAAGGGAAATACGGGAAGAAAATATTATAAATAAAGAAAATGTATGGGAAAGCACCATCATGAAATTATCTCTTGGTCCAGATAAAAAAACCATTCTAACATGGAAGTTCAGAGAGCATTAATAGCAATAATTGTTCTTCCACTGACTGGTATATTTTCCATGTGCTCTTATTGACCATGTGGTAATTTCTCTACCTGAAGGACAGGAATTAACATTTCTAGGTCTATTCAAGTCTGAACTAAGTGTGAAGTTACTTCAGCACTGCATCTCTGTCGGCACATACGAGAGAGCACAAGTTCTGCTATGTCACACCTGAATCCCTCCTTTTAAAAACACAGCTTTGCAGTGTTACCAAATCCACTTGCTTGACTCTTTTGCAAATACCACCTTCCACTGTGACCAGAAAACACAGGAATCTTGCTTGTTAACCTCCTCCAAGACAAAGTATGCCAGCCTATCTCTGAGACAAAGGAGCCACAGCAGGCTCTTTTACCAGCTGCTGCTCTGGTTAACATGGACACCGATCTGCTGCAGATGGAGTTTCAATTTTTGGTTTTAAAACTGACCGATGCCATAAAAAAAAAAAAAAAAATAGCAGACAACTTGACTAAGAATCGTTTTCTCATCTAAGAAAACACCACTTATGTAACTTTCATTGCACTCGATTAACACTTAAGTTTCAGAGCAGTACTGATATAACTCATTTCTGTCTTTTGCAGCAGACACAAAACATTGTTTGAAGGGTTGGTTGATTGGGTTTTTGGGGGTGGTGGTTTGTAGGTCAGAGAGATGTTGGTACACAAATGCAAAAAACTGGCCAAAGGACTCAGGAAAAGCTAAAGTACACTCAACTGTCTTAAAGGTTAATATCCTTTTGGAGACAAAATGAGGGTCACTTGCTTAACCCAAGCACATTTAACAGCACAAAACCAAATCAATTAAAATTGTTACTCCTAGCAAACACCAAAAAAGAGCTTACATTTAATTTTTTTACAATTAGCTTATTAAAACTATCAAACAAAACAGCAAAATCACACAGAACTTAATACCTTCTGACTAGAACATCATTCCAAGAAAAAGCACCAGTTAGAACGTTTTGAGTAGCAGATATTTAGTGATTTTTAAAGTCTAAAACCCAGGTTAATAAGAGAACTTACTACATCCTCCTTAAATCTAATCTACAGAATTCTAATTAAAAAAAAAATCCAAGTATGAAAATGTTTATCTGTAGCAGCACTACGTTTGATTGTCATTTGAAGATCTGGGCTCTTGGTCATGCAGAATAATTCAGTTATTATTCTCTAATCTGGTTACCCTGAAAAAGATAAGAAATACCCAGAAAGGCAATGTAAGAATGCACATGCCATAGGAAGTGGATTGTCTATTTCTTCCTCTTTAATCTTAGGGTCAGAAGGAAAACTGAGAAGTGGCAATGAAGAGCTCACTTCACACCCCAATCAGTGAAAATATTTCCCAAAGCATTCTTCATTACAGATCATAAGTACTCATAATTAAAAGACTGTTTATTTTAAAATGGATATTAGCCATTTCCCCCTTCCTCATGTAACTGTAGAGATGGCAGTGTCTCATAAACCACACAAATGGAACTGCATTTATCATCCAACAGTCACTGTGAACTTGTCCAAGTAATTACAGTGTGAGACAAAGTAGTGTGCCAAGAGAGGTCCAGTTGCATCACCCTACCAAGCCTTTTTTTGAAGATGCATAAACTGAGAAAGGAGGAGCCGGTTCAATTCTCACATTTCACAGAGAAATTCATTGAGTTGTGTTTGTCTGATCTACCTGAGAACCTCTGTGACCATAAACTGCAATATTGTCTGGCATGTACTGGGACACTGTGCATACAACCAGCACAGACTTTAGTGTGCTGTTAACCACATTCTTTTAACTTACACATCTGGACATTGAATTCTGGTAAGACAGTACATCAATAAAACTTCTGGGAACCCTTTAACTGCTATAAACTTGAAGTAATTTATTTTGTAAGTGACAAACTAGTTTTCTAATAATTCTGAAATTCTCCAAAATAAGGATGGAGATTTTGAATATATACCTGCATATATAATACTATAATAATTACATATATTAAAAAAAACTCATAAGAAACTCCAAAATTTTAGAAACTAAAGGTTTTCAAAAGCCTACAGAAAATTGTTTTTGTGCTACTTCAGTGGATTATAAGTCCTGAAGGAAAAACAGCCTCTGTTCCCAAACAAGCATATATCAACAGCTGGTCCAGACAGCAAAGATCTGCTGCTGATTACCAGCCCACTGCTGAGCTCCTTGGATTTTTTTCTCCTGCTCAGGCCATTCTCTCTCCTCTTTTCTCTTCCACCTTCACAGTTCCTTCATTCCCCCATGAACAATTCCACATTATATACATACACAAACCATTTTTACAGTTATTTAGGTTGGAGCACATTAAAACCCATGAGAATTTTGTCTGGCCATTTTATGAAAAGTGACAACACCAGAGTGAAAGTGTGGTATTAAAAAAAAAAAAAGCACAGTCAACCATCTGCTGAAAGATTCTCTTATTTGATCACTTTATAATTGGTGAGAATGGAAGTGAGGTGACACAGCAACAGGATGTGAAGGCATGGGATTCACATGATCTTGCACCAAATTTAAACCCAAACTGGGGGAGGGAGGGAGCAACGCACATTCATGACGAATCAGAGGATCAAACTATTGGTAGTACGAAGACCCAAGAAGACAAACCATAGAAATGTACTATTTATCAGTTTAAGGAAAATAGTCTTAACATTGACTCCAACAACAAAAAAAAACATGCACATGACTACCGTTTGTTTTGATTAAAGTTTTGACCAGTTGAAAAGTTAAAACAGAATATCCAATCCACTGTAATTTTCAGAAGACATTTACCCAACCCACTGACTACATCCAAAGTCTAAACTGCCTGGAGCAAGCTATTCTGTTTCCCACATGCAGGTGAGCTTATGGCTGACCCATCCTGCTTATCTTCCCCTCCAGTTTAACTTCCACTCAATTCTCCAGAACATGCCTGCAGAGCGTGCATATGCGCACATAAACCAATGCACAAAACTCCCGTACACTCAACAAACTCCTCATAAAGTAACAACCATGAATAATGACCCAGTGAAATGGAACCCCCAGATGCTGCTCAGGACCTTTCAGCAGTGCTGTTACAATATGAAAGAAATCTTTTACAAGTCCCTTTATCCCCGAGTAATCAAGTCACACACCATTGTATTAGGCTGCCAGCCCTGGAGCCCTGCATGCCCAGAAGCCCCTATGACATCACACAAACACAACCAGTCACACACAGCAAAGGAGCCCTGTGTTTGTCCTGACGTCCACTGAGTCACAGCCAATGTTTGAGCTCAAGTTCCTGCAGCAACTTTTGTGTAGGGATCCCTCTGCCCAAACAGGGGTCACTGCAGGATCTGAGCCAAAATTATGCACCCTGAGTATTAACTTACCATATATTTCAAATATGCTAATGGCAGTGACATGTAAATAGTACTATATGAACTCTGCTCATTAACAGAGAGCTCATCCTCTCCACAGAGTCATTAGCATTACTTCTAAGATTACAGGATTTTGGTTTTTATTCATGCCTTACAAATATAGCTGCTAATAACAAATTAATTCTAGTCACAGAAAAACAGTATTGGCTGAACTTTCCTGCTGCTATAGTGAAAGTGTACCCAACCCTGACATTATTTTTAGCAAGGGTGTTCCATCAATACTGCTATGTACAACCCAAATTAGACACTAACAGGACATGAGAATTGTAAAGCATGGCAACAAACAATACATGGACAATTTTGCTGAACAAGAAGTAACCATCAAGTACACTCTAAATAGGTAAATCTGATTCCAAACAAATTTAACTGCAAACATAAGGAAAACATACTGAAAGGTGAAATTATTTAATACATTTCTGCTAGTAAGGAAAATGCATCTGTATTTCAATGTTTAATCTGACTTTAAAAAAACTACAATTAAAAACACACATCATCTAAAAATACAAAGAAACTGTAATGACAACAAAATTATAGCAAAAAATCAGACTAATAGTACATTTCTGAGTTTATAAAGCATAAACTTGCCCGGGAAACATATTGACACACATGTACATATTTGTAAGCTTATCACCCAGAATCCTATTTTATCAACATGGTGCAAGCCAGAGTCATGCCAATATGTAAAAACAACTTTTTAGGTCAGTGAAGCAAGAAATCCATTGTCAAGAAAATGGCATCCATAAGATTACAATACTGAATATATTATGTTCAGGCAATGAACTGGAAAACTTTCCTACAATATACGTATCTAATAAAAAATGGGTTTACCAATTCTAATGTAACTCATTCCTGTACGCCTGCAACGCACATTTACAATGTGACGAGCACACAATGTCTGCATGCGTGTGAACACGTCGGTGGCTCCCAACATTACAGAGCACTTATTTGCCAAAACAAGCAGGCAAACGTGCACTCACAAAACCCCCTTACCACAGAACTCTGAGTTTAGCTCAGGGCAAGAGAAATAGCCCGTGGGTGAGCAAATGTATGTGCACACTGCAGTCTAACAATTACTCTTGAGCTGAGATCCATTAGCACTTCTATAATACACAAATATTTTCTGTCTCACAGTTCAAAAAAATTTTAACAGCTTGGCCACACTGAAGTCCTGGATGGGTGTAAATAGCACCATAAAGTTCATTCACGTGTATTTTGCATCTGAACGATGTGTAACAGACCAGAGGTAGGAACATTTCACGTACACTGGCAGCTATCTAGTTAGCTACTAGGTCTTCGAGATTTTTGAAAGGAAAAGGACGTTATTCCTCTTCCAGCCGGTGCTGCACCAGCATGCACGAGTTAACCCATCACCAGGTACACGGAAAGCCTCTGTCGCATATAGACACAGCGATTATACAAGCCTTCTGCTCGAGGGAGACACTAAAAATGTACCAGAGGAATGCAACGACAGCACTCAAACCTATTTTCCCTGCCCATAACCAGGGCAACGCGCACATGTGCCTAGAAAGCACAGGATCGCAAAGTTTTATATTAAACACGCTAAAATAAAAATGCGTTTCAGGCGTTCGGCAGAGTTCACCGCATTTCAGAGACCCCGACCTGCCCCCGCAGCTCGTTCCCCTCGAGGCTCTTTACGCGCCTTCCCCCCCCCCCCCCCCCCCCCCCCCCCAGCTCTACACAACCCCCACACCCCCTTCGTCAGTGGGGAGCCGGCTCTCCTGCTTTATTCGGAGGGGGGAACCGGAGGGAGAGCGCACACACGCGCTTCCCCCCCTCCCCAAAAGGGCTCAGGGCAGAGCCGCTCTCCGCCCGCGGCGACCTGAGCGCAAAGTTGCGGGAGGGGGGGCGGCGCGGGGGGGTCACAGCACAGAGACGCGGCTCGCAGGACCCCTCGTCCCCCCAGCCCGGAGCCCCGAGCGCGCCGGCGGCCGCCTTTACCTTCATGTAACATCCACGTCCTGGTTCCAGATGGAGCGGGGAGCGCGGAGGGAAGAGGCGCGGGGGCTGCGCGCTCGCGCCGCTGCCGCCCCGCGCGACCCCCAACCCGCCTCCGCGGGCGCGCGCACGGGCACGCGCGCCGCAGACGCTCGGGCACGCGCAGCGCCCGCACCCCCCCGCGGGAGCGGGATCGAGACCGGGAGCGGAGACGCCGCTCGCTGCCCCCCCCTCAGTCTTCCTGCAGCGCCCGCCCGAGCCGCAGCCTCGGGAGCAGCAACAGCAGCCGCCCCGCGCCCCGCCGCAGCGGCGAGCGCCGCATCGTACTGCGGTGGCTGGGCGAGGGAGCGGGGGGAGGAGGGGGGGAAAGAGCTGGGGAAGAAGGGGACGGAGGAGCCCCGGGGGGAAGGCGGAGGACACCCCCACCCTCCGGCCTCTCCTTCCCCCCTCTCCTCACAGCGACCGGCCGGAGGGGCCGCGAGGGCCGGGGCTCTCCCTCACGGGGCGCGGCACTGCCTCGCACGGACCGGCGGCTGCCTTGCTCCCGGCCGGGAGGCAAAAGGGACCGGGGGTAGCTGGAGCGGCGGGGCGCTGCAGAGGCGCCTTCTCTGCCGGCGAACGAGCGAGCGCCCGTGGGGGAGGAGAGGGGAGGACCTGCAGCCTCCTCCCCTCATCGCCGCCCTCCCGCCCGCCTCACGCGGGCAGCATAGCAACCGACATGGCAGCTGCGCAGTCAGCCGGCGGCGGGCGGGAGGCGGCCCCGAGAGCTCGCGAGAGCCGAAGGGGGGCGGGCGCTGTGCGCTCCTTTCTATTGGCCTTGTCGTGTGTCCGTAAAAGGGAGGGGCAGGACCGAGAGTGCGCCTGGCGGTCTGATTGGCTGGATCTGCCATGGCTGCAGGCGGCGGTGAGCACTGATTGGCCGGCCGAGCCGTCACTCACGCCTGCAGCCGTGTGCCGAGGCGGGCGGCGGCAGGCGCTGGTTGTGCTTGGTTTTCGCTGTTCTCCCTTGCCTGTGGGACGGGTTCCTGCTGAGGGAGGTTGTGCCCGTGGAGCCGCAGGCTCATCTTCTGACCCGCGCCCTTCGGAGGGAGAAAATGAGCCACAGAGGAGCAGGGGAGGTGTCTTAATGTCGTAACCCTCCGTCTTGGTCACATGGCCACCCAGCCTCACCCTGCAAATGTCCCAGGGGGTCATTACTGCCTGTAGGTCCTTGCAGAGCTTTCCACAGTATAAGATGTATTGTGCCTCTTGGCTACATAAAGATAGTCATATGTGGCCCATGGGAAGTTTTGCGTTCAAAGACGTGGTTTAACACAACTCGGTCCTTTGATGTACTTAACACTGTGTATGAAAGAGTTTGGTTAAAAATGACTTTAATGTCCACTTAACTAAAATACAACCTCCCACAACAAGCTCTTTACCTAATAACAGACACATAGAATATATAGAATCATTTAGGCTGGGAAAGACCCTTAAGATTACTGAGTCCAATGTTTGGGAATGAGTTCTTGGATTTCACAATTAAATTCCTAACCACAGCAAGATGTGGAGTAATACTGAAGAAGTTTGCATGTTCTCTTCCAATTAGGAAGCTTTCTAAAATCTCATTCGTTTGATGTTTGCAAACCTTATACATATTGCCAACCTAAATTGTTCTTGTGCCAGTTTTGTTCTTTTGCTTAAGTAGTCCTTCCCTCTTAGCAGTGTTTTCCCCCAATTACTTTTAATAAAGCAATCGTACGCCCTCCATGTTAATAGGCTTAATAATCCAAGGACCTGTAACCTCTCCCATTTCCTGAATGAGTATTAGAATATACAGGATATTCCACATGACTTCTTTCAGGAACAAGTTGAATCAGGGGTGAAAAGACTGAATTTGGGTAAGGCAGTCAAGCAGAAATTTCAGATCACAATATCTGGACCACTTTTATATAATAGACTTCTTAATGATAACAAGTAGAAAAGTTACAAGTTGCTGAGATTTACATTTTATTAACAAAAGTCTATAAGATGACAAAGCTTGAAACGTGAATGATTCCCCTGGATTGAACAATTTCTAGACTGATGATTTCATAAAGCCCCAAACTAATACAGCATCAGTAATGCCATTCCTTACTACATTCATGTTTGTCCAGCTCTTCTTGAACATCTCTGTAGTTATAGAGACAAACTTTCTGTGGTGCATGTAGAGACATCCAGCAACTGCATCCTGCATTTGTGAGCTGCTGCCAGCCTCTTGAGCAGGGCATATGTTCTTCTGTGCATTACAGGCATCCTTAGCTGCAGAGCTGTCTTGGTTTCCTGATAATTCAGATCACGTCAAATTTAGTCACAAATTGCATACATAGATTTTAATCCATTTGCACTTAAGCTTCCAATTCTGCCTCTCACATTTTCATATCATTTTCTTGTGCACAGTTTGTGTTAAACATACAGTTATGCTCAATTTGAGAAGAACAATAATTAATACATTACTTTCAACAGAGTGTGATAGAGCAGCAACCCAAACCACTCAGTGTGGTGACCGTGGGACTACACAACATTGTTTTGGCAAATGTAACCTTGCACTGTTACAAAGGGATTTGTTTTGCTGATCTAACACAAAATCAGTGACCGTACAGATACTATATATACATTCCAAAGTTATTTCCTTGCAATACATTGTCTTTTCTGCATTTTGTTGTTTACAGAAGACTTGATTCAAAGCCCTAAATCAAGGCAGTGGAAGATTCCCACCATTTGCAGAGTACTTCAGGTCAGGCCTACTTTGCAAGAGCGCTAAACACATATTGAGACAAAGTTCTCCAGCTCATGCTCTTACAACAGCAGTGGAGCAGAATTGCACTGTGGGATGTTTGAGTGCAGACATTGCTCAGACCTTACAATGCAGAGTTCAGCAAAAAACTTACTTTGCAGAATTCTGAGATCTATGTTGTATACCCTGAGCAATCACTTCCCAAAATTATGAATGAAAGAGAGAAAGCAAACTGAAATGTCACTTTGTTATTATTTACTTGAAAGTGCACATTCCTTTCTCATGTAAAAAGTGCATTCAGCTCAATTCTCTTTCAGGAGCATGGCTCTTTCATATAACAGCAAATTTTTGGCTGTTGTCTGCCTGTATACACGAGCAATGAAAGCTGAATTTTGTGAAGATATTTTGCATAGCAAGAGTTTAATTTTCAAACCAGTGCATGGGGATTTATCTGTACTCTGTTGATGCATTTTGGGGAGGATATGTTATCTCATGACTTGTTGTGTCCTGCTAGTTAAACACCAGTATCTTAAACCATTTTGTACAAGTTAAACGTCTTGTGTAAATATAGAAGCATACAAAAGCTTCTGCTTTACCTAACAGATCTGTGGTATATGTTTGTGCCAACAACCTTATTACTCATGCAAGACCTGCCAACCAAGCTGTGATAATTTATGTGAGAAAAATGTATATTAAAAATGTGAATGGGATTTTAAGCCTCTCACTGAAATACATGCAAACTGCTTTGTGGCCAAGAAGATGCACTTAAACACTGCATTAAAGCAATTCAAGATAAATGACTCTCGCCACAGGTGGAGTTTAGCTGTGAAAAGAGGAGACAAGGCACTTAATCTTAACGCTAAGCTTGATCAAGCATAATATATGTTTATAAGCAGATACATTTTCTATAAATTAGGGTCCTAATTCAGCAAAGCCCTTAGAACATACACACATTACTCAGGGAACAACCTTAAAGTTGGCCAAATCCCATGCAGGAAGTGCCACTGCTCAGCATAAATGGCAGAGAAGTTTGTGCTGGAACATGGCTTTGGGATACATCCATAGTCCATAGTATGGACATAAATACTGAACGTGGGTGTTTGGCAGTGTCCTAAGCTAGGGGGACAGAATAATTTCACTGCCTGGGACAGGGACTCATTTTTTCTTTAAGTTTGTGCAATACCTGGTGCCATAGGGCTCCACAGTACTAATTGTTAGAACACTGCGAAACAGTAATTTGTGGTAATAAGCCTGTTGCAGCTATCATCCAATCTGGAGGCTGGCTGTATTCCTTTTATAAATATATTTAACAGATAATACTCAGAAATACACTGAGACTGAAAGGGAATGGAAACATCAGTACTTAAAGTTTCTGGACCATATTTCTCTAAGTCCTTTTTTCTTCAGCCAGCCTTTGACAAACTCCTTTGCCTTTAATGCACATCAGAATACCACAATGTTGAACTTCTAGATAGCCACTGCAAATAGCCGAGCCTTTTTGTGAAGTCCACTTATGCATTCACTTGTGGAATACTGTTATTTTCTGCTTCTGTGCAAAAGCAGTACCATAAACTCTGGCAAGTAGCATAAACTCTGGAAAAAAACCCGTAATAAACCAGGTCAAAAAATATTTTGAAGCATGAAATTTTTTCCAAACACATCAAGAACAGATCTGCCAGAGAATGTGAGGAAGTAGCAGGCAACAGAGATGTAACAGAAGCATTCAGGGGAAACAGGAGAAAACTAAGCACTTTTTTTCCATCACTGTTCTTTATGGCAGATTTTGAGGTGATTGCCACAACAAAACCTTTTTAGGGGCACGGTCAGAAAAAAACACGTTTGCAAAACTGAGTACCTGTGGTTTTGGAGCCAATCAGTGAACTGTACAGTACCTGACTGCCAGGACAATGTGTTTTTCACCCCAGGGTTCAAAAGGAACTTGGATCTGAAATCGCCAAACTATTAACTGTGCTTTGTAATTTATGGTTTGGAGTGAACTCAGTTCTGGAGGAATAGAAATTTTTAGACAAGACTTCAGAGAAAACAGAAATGACAAACCAGTCAGTCTAACACATGGCTCATCGCCACGTAATGAGAAGTAGAAACTGCAAACCTGGTAGTGCTTTAAAAATGTCAGCAAAGTCAGCAAACATTGATGAAGAGGAGCTGGCTTATGTAGACTTTGTACAAACACTGGGACACCAGAGTCCTCATCCATAATCAACTCCCTGTCGGAAGAAGACCAAGGTTGTACCATCTTCTGCTATCTTCTTCCTCCTCTCCTCTTCCCACCTTGCTTTCACTCTCAATCTAATTTCCACAGAAAGGAAATCCAAATGTATGGGACTCAGGGAGACACAGAGTATGTTCGGGGTATCTTCCAAGCCTGACTGCTAAAGAAACTGCAGACATGATGTGAAGAATATTTAACATGCAGCCTGGATGAAGTAATCATGTATAAAGATTTCCCCAAACAGTTTTACAAAGCACAGGAGGGGAGCTCTCTTTGGGATTGGTAACTGCTGCAAAGGGAAGAAAGACGGGTAAATGATCACAAAGAAGGGAGCAACCAGTGAGATTCCAAATGCACCTGAGCTTTACAACCTATTCACAAGTGGTAAGTGAAACAGGATTAGACAGTGTTTTCTACGGATTCACAATTATTCAGGAAAACCAAAACTGCTGACACAAAGTAGCCAAAAGAAAAAACAACATGATAAAGATGGAGTAGGTGATAAAATAGCAGCTAAAATGCAATGATCACAAATGTCAATGAAAGGAAAACAAAAAAAAATCTCTACTAGTGCAACATAGTAGGTGCTAATTAGTTCATATCAGTCAGCAAAGGTATCTTGAAGTCACTATGGATAGTTTTCTGAAATTGTTATCTCAGTGCTCAGAGAGGCAGTTAGGACTGATAAGGACAGAAGAGAATGAAAAAGCAGCAATAAAATAAAATGCTACTGTATTAATCTTCAGGAATAATGTTCTGTCCTTTAATACGAGACAAAATTCTGCTTATAGCATCTTGATATGTGGTAGCATCTTCAGCATTGGAAAAACATGAAAAAACATGAAAAAGAGTGACTAGATTGACCAGAAAGATGGAATTCCTTCTAAGATGGATGAAGTACTCTGGAACTACTTAGAAAATAGACGAGAAATGGGAGATGTAATACAGGTATCAAAAATCAAGTCTGACATGGGAAAGGTGAACAGGGAACAATTACTCATTTCTTATGAGAACAACGATGAATCTAAGAATATTTTTTCAGATGGAAGTGTAAAACAAGCAAAAGGAAGTACTATTTAAAGAACATCTGCTTAATTTGGATAATTCATCATCATGAGATCTTTTAGATGCCAAAAATACTTAGGGCTGCAAGAAGTTCTTAGACAAATTAACAGAAAAACAGGCGGCTTTGCAGAGAAATGGACAGAGCCTCCAATTCTGTCCTTAGATAGTCAGAGATTGAACTAGTAAATAGGAGGAGAAATTAAGCTGTAACTGCTTTGTCCTCATATTTCTATTGTAGGCAACTGCAGGGCACCAGGTTACCTGGACTTCGGTGTGACTCGGTGTCGCTGTTGTACCGGGGACAGCGAGAAAACCAACACAGGCTTTGGTCTAGGAAGGAATGGAATTACTTATTTCCAAACTCATTTACATAACCTGGTTCATTTGAATGGCATAAGGTTATTGGTCTTTTGACCATCTACCTCTTAGAATGATTGGTTAAACTCTACAACACTCATTTCAAAATATTTCTCCAGTCAAACTACATAACAAACAACAAGTGCAAAATAAAAAATTACTTTACAAAAGCCTCTTCATTGTTCTCAGCCAGCATCCGTGTGAAAGCAAGACTTTCACACGGATGCTGGCAGAAAGGTAAAAAATTTCTCTGCATCAAGCTTTTCAGCATCTACAACTCAGGTCAGCCTTTCTTATATTACAGCTGCAGCAGAAAGATGTCCACCTCAGACCTCTTGGTTCCTATCATATCCTGTGGGGACTGAACTTGATAAATCCCAGTAAAACATTTAAATCAATGAAACAGCTAATGAACATTTTTAGAACCTTAACAGGGATTTAATCAACATTTTGAGATGAGATCCAGTGATCTTAATTTAGCAAACCAGTTGCATACATACAAAGCCAAAAATGATGGTTTAGTTAGACCCTCATTTTGACTTAGCCCAAACAACCTCACCCAGTAATTTCTGCAACAGGACTATAACTTTGGTTTGAGCTGTGTTGCATGTTTTAAAATAGTTTTTTTTCTTTTTCTAAGTCCATCATTAAGCAACCCAGCACTAACAACTGCCACTAAAGCCTTCTGGATTTGGAACTTGTCGGAAAATTTCTGGAGTATTTGGGAGGAGAGAAAAATACATGCAAAGAAGCAAGAGTATCAGTGGGCTCCATTTGTGAGGAATTAGTTCAATTCTACTATTGATTTCTTTCTACAGTGATAAAAAAATTCAATTAATATTTGAAATGAGCAGCTCAGACATACAGGTTTCACCTCCATAGGCTTTATTTTATTTTTCCCTAACTTTACCTTGACCTGTATTTGGCTGAATAGTAGGTAACTATCAGGAAAGTAGACAGTTTTCTTTCAAAGCTGAAAGTCAGATAGCACTGGTTCTAATAAGAATGATGTAAGTGCACAGGTTGCTCTGTTTTGTACTCAATGCTATTTAAATTTCTGTTGCTGAGGTCTCTGAGTGAAGGCCACAGTACTTCATTCTCTTAAGGTGAGAGCAGCTTGTATAGATAAGCAGCACACACTGTACATCAGTGAAGAAGTTGCTTGTGTTGGTTTTGCTTCCTTGATCTACAAGGCAAACACTGGAATGAGCTCCAGCTTTCAGATGGGCAGTTTCATATTTCAGGCCTGTTTCCAGTAGAACATCAGGAAACCTTTTGAAAAATACCAATACATATAGAAGAAGAGAGGAGAAAATGGCCTCTCTGTCATCCCTTCCCATTATTTTTTGCTGAGGATTAAAAAAAAAAAATACTGTAGTGCATGGTTACTTTGGCCTTTCCCAGGCTTCTTTACAAAAGTTTGCACAGAACTACTCACTTGTGTGAGACACAGCGGAGACCGTGTGTCACCTCTCACCGCGCCGCAGCTTCACAGTTGCGGTTTTGAGGTCGGCATTGTCTGCCAACAGCCAGCAGCAGTGCAGGGCTTTTCCCCCGCTGGTAAACCATAGCCAGAAATGCAACCCCAGTCCTGAAAATGGCTTTCTCCATTGCAGTATGACATTACATGTTCCCGAAGTGTTCTTTACAAATATCTCTGAAGAGAAAAGTAAAAGAGCGTTTATTGACTGTTGTGGTTTGCTCTGACCTTGAATTAGAGTACAGTACAGAACACTGCCAAATTTGGCCTGTCCTGAGAAAAAGACAAAGATGGCACAGCAGCAACTCAGCTAAACAAAAAATATGTGCAAAATACTTCCTGGTACACCCACATTCTGGCCTCCCTGCAAAAAAACTGCCAAGAGGGATTTTTTGACCAGTTACGTTCTTCCAGGAACTGTGCAACCTGTTCTGCATTTTTGATTCATGAATGTTCACTTTCTGGCTTCCTGATTTGGTTCCAAAGTTCATGTCATAAGTAGCAAAAAATATTACAAAGCTTGGGCTGATCATGTACAAATTAGCCAGACTAATTATAATAACAAACATCAACATTTACAGAAAATTCAGCTCACTGCATTTTCTAATAGAGTGGAAATATATTTTCAGATCAAGAGTAAAAAATGTTGTATGTGTTCCTTTTTATTTAAAAATATTTGTACCCTAAAAATAGTGTGGATGTAGCGTACCAGATGACATATGAAACTTCTAGCAAAGACAAGAGGACCAGAGAGCCAGTGGAAGTTTTCAAACTATTTGCCATTTGGTGAATAGAGCCCTGGAAAGATGCTTTCACAGACACAATATTGGCTTCTGGGTTACCAGGGAACAGGAGATGAGAGATGTCATTAAAGGGTGAGTTGCCAGCCCTATGGACTGACAACACTGAAACCAACAAAGCACTGTATTGCACTTACACCATTACTCTACCTGCACCTTTCTTATTCAACCACAAAGGGACCACACACTGAGGCCAGCATGTCTCAGTGCTTCATGGCTCTGGTGACACCACCACCAAGGCTAGCATTTAGTTGCACATTTAATGTGGCTTTTATCTGATCTATAGCAGGTCTGTAATATTACCCACAGCTCGTAAAATTTGCTTGTTATCTAAGAATCTTAGCTTTCATGTACTAGTGTTATAAACAGCCATGGTACTGATGATAAGAGTGATAATGATGATGTTTCTAGTCATAATAGTTGTGGGGACTTGGAAACATGGAAGTTGAAAAAGTCAAGAAAAAACCCAAAGAACAACAGAATGAAAATTAAAATGCACCCATGTTATTTCACAATCTTGGAAACAAACTTTTCTGAATGCTTGGCTTTACCAACAGTATTGTTACTGATACTCCTAAGTCACCTTTAGAACTAGAAAGTAGTAGTAGAAAGCGTGCATGAATTCCTCTTTGTGGAAAAGCTCTTTCTCTCCAGCCCCAGGCTCTGTCACTGACTGGACTGCAGTGAGAGGGTTTTTTTTGGTGATGTCTGCTGCTCCTTCTTAAGTACTCAAAAAACAGGATACTTACCCTTACTGCAGTGAACTTGTTCTGGGATCACCACACAAGACCCCCAGCAGTTCAGAAGAATAGGAAAACATCAAGTGATGAGGGGTTGGACTGAGATTAGGACAGAGCTGAAAGGCACTTTAGGAGATGACCTGGGAGGCACTTCAGGAAACAACCTGGGCAGTCCCACTGCTTGCAGGCAGCCCTCTCAGCTCTAGTCTCTGCACCAAGGTAGGAAAATGGGAATCCCCCCTACTTTACACATGCCAATGTGCTAATAGGGATGAAGGAGTGAGCAGATCTGATCACATGTCTATCTTGCTTCGAAGATTTAGCAAGGACAAATACAGAATGGGGAACCCTTGAGTCTGCTGCTACATATTGGTTAGTTCCACAAGGCTAATGCAGATTCTTCTGTAATTGCTTGCTACACATATGTGGCAACATACAGAGAGTCCTCATGAATTGCAAAGAAATTGTATCTCAGATAATTTTGGATTAATCACAGTGTTCTCTAGAGGTACCGTTAATGAGGGACATACCCTCTACTTTGTATTCCTGCCCAAGGCAGCACATTTCCATGCCGTATCATGAGGAACGGGCTCTGCAAACCCTTCATTAATTTCATAGCTGTCTCCCCCCTCTAACAGTGGAGGACTCTCCACTATAAACTGTGCCTAGAGGCAGATTCTGATGTATGGATTTGTGCTTCTTTGTTCACCTCCCCATAAAATACTAAAGACATTATGCACTTGAAAAGTCACAATAAAGTTTAAAGAAAATAATTATAAAACATATAAAATTATAAAGCCTTCTATACTTTATTAAGGTCATGGTTATTGAAAATTAGGCTTTCTTCTCTTTTACCATGTATATGCAACTCCAATTTGTTTAAAAACAGGATACAAGAATGACATTCAGAAAAAAAATATATTAAAAATGTTACACTAAGCTTTTTTTTGCTGCTGTTATATAATTACACAGAGGACCCCATTTTTCAGGACCTGCTGAGACTTGGTATGTCTCGAAAGCTAAGCCCTTGAATCCCAGATTAAATATGCAAAGGCAGCGGGAACAATTCCTGCTTTGCTTGTGCATTCACAACTTCCCTGAGCCCTGCGAGGTCTGGCTGCACTGTGGGTCCTGGACTAGTCCTGAGCCAAGTCCCCTCTGTGCCAGATCTGGCAGTGGTGTTTCCAGCGTGACCAGCTGCTGCAGCAACACAGACATCATTTGGGTTTTGCAGGGGCTAAGTCAGGACACAATTTGGGGAACAGCAGCTCCGGCTCTGTAGTTAAATTGGAGACAGTATTAGCATGAACTCAAGAAACACAAAACTGACTAAGCCAGGACAGAAGCATAACTGTTGCAGCAAAAGCAAATTTAAAGTAAGTAGGGAAGTTTCTAAAGGACAATTTGCCTTCATAGCAATTGCGTACCTCAGACACAGAGACTCTTCTGAGCTCAATTCAGGCCAGTGATACCATCCTGTTCTGCCAGGATTAGAAGCCTTGCATTGTACCCAGTTAACTGCAGCCACTTTGCAGAAACCCTCCAGGTGTTCCACTGAATGGTTTGAGGGAGTATTCCCAGTATTCCCCCTCCCCAACAGGGCACATTTTCATCCCTGCTGTGCACCAGGGTTAATGGCACAGTTCTGCTTTGCATTTTTTCTGTTATTTACCCTTTCTCCACTAGATGCTACACTGAGACCATCAAACATTTATTGAGTCAAATAACATAAATTTGAAGACTCAGTGCAAAATAGTGTGCTTAAAACAAAACGGTGACAGCATCGCTCTGTGTGGTGTGAGGATGAGACTTGTGCATTTCACATTGGAGTAACTGCTCTGACTTCATCAGAGCTTCTTACTTGGCACTGCATGAAAGGATAAAGCAAGTCTGTGTTTCCTGGCATAATTACTCATATGCAATTGTATCAAGAAATTACCTAAATGTGTGAAATTGTTTACTGAGAGTGCCACAAAATCTAATACTAACCAAACAATGTATGTCAATATAATGAGCTAGTCCTTTTTTTCTCTTTATATCTTAGAAATTCAAAATTACATGCTGAGCTGGAAAATTACACCAGATTATATTTTTAATGAAGCTTCTTCAAATAATATCACAGATACGCATTACTTTTCTTGACGTTATGCAAGCCTTTGACCCAGGCAGCTGGGGAAGTGCTATGCAGTGTGGCTCCCACAGAGCCTGCCAGCCTGGTTTTAACTTGTGCATTGTGTAATACCTTCTGGTAAACAACCTGAGATCCTCTTACCTTTCGGTGCAGGCAGGCCCAACCAAGCACTGCTGCACAGCCTTTCCCGTGTGACAAGTTTATTGGATAAATGTGTTACACCCTGTCTTGGAGGCTCTACTTGGACAAAGTGAAGTGAAGGTCAGAGACTGTTTCAGCTAATTAAGGTCTTCAGGGCTGTGTCTCTATCAGGTTTTTGGTTACCCCCTGTTCCTAGAGTTCTGCTTGTTATGTACCACACTATTCAGAAATGTGCTGTGCGGCCCAATTAGCAGCACCTTTATTGTTTTTTAGAAGCGGGGCAAATATAATTTGGGGAAACTGCAATGTGACCTGGTTAACTTACATCGGTGACATACTTCCTTTCCAGCAAAAATCAAAACACAGCTTCAAAACCCTGCTATGTTTGCCTATCTTGCTGTGACACACTTTAATTTGCTTATCTGGACTTAATCTGGGAAAAGAGCTAGGATAGAAAAGAATGTTTTGTTGAAGCTGAATAGGGCCTCATAGCAGTCAATATTTACTGTTCAGGAACACAATCTGCTGCTGGTGTGATGAGGTTCAAAATATAAATTATATACAAGGATCTAGGCCAGATGCTCAGCAAACTGGGCCTTGGCCTCCTTATTGACTATTCACAAGCTCATCTTCAGATTAGTATAGAGAAAGGTGGATTAAAAGCATGGGGAGGGGGGAATCTCCTTTTTTGTTTTTCCTTTCTTCCTGTAGACATGGTTAGGCTTAGATCAGTTTAGCCAGTGGCAAGATGCAGCATTATTCTAAGCTATGGACTCTTTACAGTGTTTCAGGCTAGAGGTTTCATTTTGGCAGAACTTCATGTAATACTGTGCAGTGAGGTATAAGACACTTCATCAAGGTTAGGAGTAAAAGCAACGGATTCAGAACTAGTACTTGTTAGATTTACAAAGAAGGGCCCTAAATATTTTTACGTTACACTGGTTACACTAAGAAGCTATAAAAATATTAAAAATAAATTATTAAAAGTATTAAAAATAAATGCTTGTCCTCTGCTAATTAACTTACGTAGTATTTACTCCATCTGAAGAGTTAAAAACAAGCACAAAGCCCAGCCACAAAGTAGGTCATAATTCTCTGAAAAATCAAACATAAGGTCATGACCTAAATGAAATAGAGTTTGCTTCATAATGATCCTGGGAAAGAAGGGATCGGCCAGTGTTAGGGAATCAGCATGTCAAAGGGAATTGTAAATGGGAGCTTTGCAGAGCTTCTCATCTCTTCCAGATGGGTTCATCGCCAGCTCAGGTCAGTATTGATTGAAAACTGTTACTCTGCACAGTCTGTTCAGTGCCCAGTGACTCTATCTGGGAATTGAATCATGTTCCCAGCAGACAAGCAGTTGCATCACGTAAAACCACCGCTAGACCTGAAATTAATTTCTAATTTTGCTGGCAGCCTTCCAACAGAGAGGTCAGGCCGAGGAGTAACCGTAAGGATGAGAGTTCCTCCTGGCAAAGCTGGAGGCGTACGGGGGGCACAGACCACGGGGAAGGGTGGATGTGGCAGGGCAGCAGGAGATTTGTGTGTCTGCTGTTCAGGCAGAGACTTCAGTCTTCTGAACACTGGTGGGACAGCAAGTTCAAGGGCTGCTCCCAGGTCTCCCCTGTGAGAGGTGATTCATGGCAAGAGAACAGGCCGGAGAGAGACCATTACAGCCAGGCATGAGAACCAGCAGGGCTGGGCAGCCTCTCCCACGGCCCTGCCGAGCACCTCCGTGAAGCTGCTGGTAACTCCAGGCAGGACCACACAAGTGACTCCATGGAGCCAGACCAACAGAGGCAGTCTGACAAGGGGTGACTTACAGAACTCATTTTGTGGCACGTTATTGCCAGTGGGGGAGGTAGAAGGAATACAAATTTGATAGGGTACTACAAAAGTTTAAATGATTTAGTGTGTGCAGATAAATATTGCTCTTTATCTGCATGTACTAGGAAAGAAAGCAAAAATATTTCCATGTTTCTTTTCTGCTCCTGCTGGCATCTGTGTTTGGACAATGTCAGACTATTTTTGGGTGGAAAAATTTTGCTTGCTAAGGAATACTGGGGAGGAAGCATTTAGTTTTCAAAGTCCCTGGGTTGGAGCTTATTCTTGCCATTTGTAAGGAGAAACCCAAACATTATGTGGACCTTTTTGGCTCCAGTTAGCCATACAAGAAACAGCAACAAAGCCAGGAAGTGTTGCAGTTTGCAGTATTGGAAAGCCTGCTTAAAAAGAAATAGTAATAAGAATTACCGAAAGCAAGGAAGTAATTTTTGGGGGCCAAATTTCTTTAACACATTTATATTCCTATAAGATTAGTTAATATTCTTGCAGGAGATTCTTACATGTGATGAATCACACTGCCCCAAGCCATGCAGAACAATGCACTGCTGATACCGAATAAATTTAACTTATCTTCAGATCAAATTGTTGAGTGCCAGACTGTCATTTTATGGTAAAACTAATCCCAGGAAAGTCTGGATGAGTGATAGCACTTTCAGGTATCAAGCATAGGAAAGTGAATGCTCACATAAACTGACCCTATGATATAAAATCTCAACAGGTCACCACTTTTCTATTTAGCACATTAGAGAAATACTGCACTGCTTTTGCACTGTGCTGGCTTGGGCTGGAGTAGAGCTCAATTTCTTCACAGTAGCTACTTTGGGGCTGTGGTTTGGATTTGTGCTGCAAGCACCATTCATAATTCATGGTGTTTTCATTATTGCTGAGCAGTGCATACGCAGACTCAAGGCCTTTTCTGCACCACCCCACCAGTGAGCAGGCTTGGGCTGCACAAGGAGCTGGGAGGGGACACAGCCTGGACAGCTGACCCCAAGTGACCCCAGGGATATCCCATCCCATTGGCATCATGCTCAGGACACAGAGCTGCGGGAAGGTTGGTGGGGGGCCACTGCTCAGGAACAGGCTGAGCATTGGTCTGTTGGTGGTGTGCAACTGGGGTTTTTTGCATCACCTGTCTTTCTGGGGTTCTAGTTTTCTCGCTTTCGTAATTTCCTTTCCATTACAAATTCTTATTATTTCAGTAATTAAGCTGTATTTATCTCTACCCAAGAGTTTTCTCACTGTTACCCTTCCAATTGTCTTCCCCCATCCCATCGGGGCAGTGAGCGAGCAGCTGTGTGGGGCTGAGTTGCCAGCTGGGGTTAAACCACAACGTACAACAACTTATCCCTTCTCATTATCCCCTCTCACTCTCCCAATCCTCCCTGCTTCTCTCCCAGTTCCACTCTATTTTTTGCTAACTATCTTCTTGCCTGTAACCTCTTGAACTTGAGCAAGTTTTTCCAGACTGCTCATATGTTAGGCTGGTACAAGACCATTATTTCTGGATTCATCCAAATGCTGTATTGATCCTGATGCACTCCCGTACCTCTTCTTACCACAGCATCTGACAGCATGTCCCTGACTCTTGTTACACTTTGTTCCTTCCAAAACTTCCACCATTGGAAGGTGGAGGGTCTGATGTGCTGTTTCTGAATCCTTTTGCTGTCCTTTTTTGTGGCTCTGAGGATCCTAGTGAGACACCTCACACACATTTTAGGCAAAGCAAAGCACCTCTGAAGGTGCAGCACAGAGGACATTAAGACTTTGTGCAGGATGGCTGAGCCACACGGAGCAACCATTTACCAAGTGTGTTTCAAAAGCAAATGCGCGGGCAGGTGGACAAAGTGGGTAACACAGCAGTTGTATCTTGGGGATTCAGAAAATGTCCTTACACAGAAATAGGAACTGTGGGAAGGCTCTTTCTTCATGTCTGCCTTGGGTCAGTGCTTTCATACGAGGATGAGACAAAGGGCTTCACCCAACCCCAGGCACAGCAGGTCATGCCCCACATGCAGTGCCAGGGTACACTGGCACCCCTGCACTGGCAGCTTCCCATCTCGAGGGATAAATTACTCATTTAATTCCTGCCCACTTTGCGACTCCCGACTCCCTCGCCTGCACCAGTCAGGGTGCTGTAGCAGGTGCAATCTTGCAGATAGGATGTGCTGCCATGTCCCCCCTCACTATCTAGTTTCTCATGTGTCAAAGTGATCGTTTCTCACACCACTGAAACACCCTCTGGTGGGGCACAGCACAGGTTTTAAGGCTGTTAGAGGGCAGGCACTGAGGCAGCTGTAACAAGTGACAGATTTTTATATCCACCCACTGAAGCGCTGTTAATGCATCATACGTGGAGTTTGATGCTGTAATGGAAAAATCAATGCTAGGATCACACTTCCACCACAAGTGAAATGGCTTGTTGTGCACATCAGTAATTGCACTCCTTGGTGTTTTACCCAAGGCTCACAGTGGTTTTTGTGGAGATTTTTGTCACTGTATATTAGTGATTTTGCCAAAGCTGAGCCACAAATAAAAGGAAATACAGTGCTCAATTAAAAGCAGCCCAGATGCAGTTATCTAATTTGTATGAGGCAAATTTACCAGCTGCAGTGGGTGTAGTTCTCTGATGGATGGTCAGATTGACTGGTCCTGTAGCCTCATCTGGCCCCAAACCCTGGAATAAGGTCCACATAAGGAGATGCTCTGAGCCCACCTGAAGGCTCATCACTTGTGATTTTTACCTTCACACCCCACCTTAGGAGAACACAGCAGCCCAGCTCTGGGCTATCAGCTCCAACACGCCAGCAGTACTGTCAATGGGGTGCATGTCTCAGAGCAGCCCGGGGGGCTGCCCTGCCAAACTAAGTGTAGAAGTTTGGCCAAATGTGCCTCAAATCTATTAACTTAATTTCACAACTGAAGGTCAGTTTTGCTAATTCTTATAAGACACCATGCTGTATCTGGTGAGGGTAATGAGGTCTTGGCTAATGCATCTAAGTTTAATGCTGCTAAAAATTTGCTGAAACTGCCAGGCTGGGTTTTTTTTTTTGTTGTTTTTTGTTTTAGCAGTGTGAACATCTTTGGTTTGTTTGAGTGAAATAAAGAATTAGCTCCTGTTAGAATAAAATTTAAACATATTTTCTGAAGCTGAAAAATGGCATTGTTAGGTCTTTTCAGTACAAACCAGTTGATGTTATTATTGCATGAACAGCCTCTCAAGAGAAAATATAAATGGAAAATATATATTTAAGATACAACTGCTCAGACATTCAGCAAAATAGATGCATTTCTGCTTTTACATCACACAGCCTGTTAGATCTGAGGTGACTAAAACATCAGGCAGAGCCGTGACTTGGCCTACATAACCTCGTGTCAGAGCCTGCTCAGATCTGCAGTGTGAGCTACCCTGGAGCTTGGTCTGAAGGCACTCTGTCCTGTCTCAGCATGGAGGCTGCAGATACTTATTCCTGAGGTTGCCAATAGCACCTCATTATCTCCTAGAGGGGTCTTCAGAGGAAGCCAGGTACTTACCAAGCAAAGCTTTCTGGAATGAAGGATGCTGGGGGAAGGGAGGCAGCGTGAGGAGCCAGAATACACTAGCCAGAGGCCAGATACCAAGTATAAAGGAAAATTAAAAAGTAGAGAGGATTTTGCCAATTTGAAACAGGTCCTTAATGAACATGCTAAGATTTGATACAGCAGAGATCAATGACTTCCTAAAAACACAGACCACTCGTGTAGATAATACCAGGTATAACACAGGGAAAAAAACCCCAAACACCTGAGAAGGCATCTCTCAGAGAGTGTTTAAGGGTAACTCTCTCATTTAGAACAGCATGTAATACTAGCTCTCAAAAAGAAAAGAAAAAGCAGGTCAAATCTGCAAAAGTGATAAAGTCTCAAAATGAAAGAGTAATGCCTCTAGCAATGAGGTGTCAATAAGAGCTGAAGCGTGAAGTTACGCTGTTTCTGCAAGGTTGAAACTTCTGTCTCAAGGGAGGGGGGAAGCAGATTTGCCTTAACGCAGAGTCCTGTGTGATCCCACGGAAGGCTGGTTGCCCGTTACCCACAGCTGACATGTACTGTCAACTTCTGGTGGATCAGAACCCTGCTCACATTATTTTCTAGTCAAATCCTTTATTACTTTCAGAAAAAAGCAGTCCTGGAGTTATAACACCAGCCCTGCACCAAACGTCTGCACTAAGGAATCATTTCACAGATACTGTTTTTCAGAACGGTCTACAGATAAAAAATGTGGGCTTGAAATGAATCCTTACAGGATATCCACTAAGTGGATTCTTGGCTGATCATTCACATTTACTGCTGTCTCCTGAGGGAAAGCTGCTTAACAAGCTCACCGGATGGCATGGCTAGTTTGTAAGTCAGTGTTTCAGCTTTGTCGCTTACAGCATGCAGCATCTTTTTATGCAGCAAGAACATCTTTAATTTACATACTCAACACCATCAAGCTGTTCAGGTGTGACCATGTTATAAAACCAACGTGATTCTAGTACAGCTTTGTGTAAGCATTATTTATTTATTTGCTCTATCAGCCTATGTCAGCACAAAATAAAAGCAGGCAGAAGAGGCACATCAGTTTTCTTTAGCTTGAAAATCAGCCACAAGAATCTTGTTCCTACAAAGACCATATAGGCTGTAAACCCATATTTTATGTCTAAACATATCTGCTTCTTGCAGTCTTTTCCAGTGATTTACAATGCCAATTATGCTAGAATTGGACATATGGAATGACATCATCAGGGATGTGAAGGTCTGCAAGCTTTGTATAAAATAAAGGTGTTTTAAGCAACACAGCATTTAGTGTCGATGTTTGTTTTCCAAGAAAACCACAATGTATAGCTTTCTGCACCCAAGTGAAACCAAAGCCTCAAACCAAACACAAGCAATACATCACTAGAGCAAATATTAGGATGAAATACTTTTACATATGCATCCATAAAGGATATCAGAGTGATCAATTTGCATACCCAATTCTGAAATGAGATTCCTGTGTGACTAGTTGGTTTTGTTGAAATCTTTTGTTCCATCTACAGGAGCCTCCACCTGTGCTGCCAGCCAGCTGCAATAGGCTGTTACACAACTCAACACATGTCCCAGTGTCCCAGTTAGGCCCTAAAACTGGTTTCACTAAGCTCTCAAGATTTCATTTCTTTTGAGAAGAGTAATTTACTACTTGTGATGTGTACTTAAGGCTTCTGGTAATGTCCTGTGCCTTCAAGGCTCTGCTGTCATCGTGTTCCTGTGCTCTTGGTAGCCTGCACTGTATTGCCCTGCTTTTCTTCAGTGAACTTCAAGGCATGGCTTCCTGGTAAAATAACTCCTGTTTCATTAGCACAGTCTTGTCATGTGTATATCCCCACTCTAGGGTCACTGGATAGTTCAATGTACAGAAGTAATGGTCTGTTAGGATGTGCATAAAGATAAGCCAAGAGATATAAATAGATACAACACTTTCTTAATGTTCTGTTATTAATACATTTTCGTTTTGGCAATAGGACCGCTGTGTTATCAAAACTGCTTTACAACAGATGCAAACTTTTAACCATGCATATGGGTTGATACAGTCTAGAGAGCTCTTTGGAGTCAGAGGGTGAATAATCAAACCAGCTTAAATCCTCTCAGAAACCACACAGTTTTTGGAATCAAGCAACTGCAGTTTGCTTTAGAATGACGAGCTTTTAGAAAAGCTAAATCTAAAGGAAATGTTACTACTCTTTCACAATCTATTTTTCTCTCTTCTCTTACACGTACCTCATAAATATCTCTGTGGCTTGGAACATGGTTTGTTCACTGCTTGTCCAGGGCTTAACAACAGGATGCCACATTCACAGCTATTTACATTGCTTGACTCCCACTGCCTGCCTAAACGTCAATTATAATGAAACAGAAGTAGAAATATGGTGGGGAGATCTTTCTGAGTGAGTTTTCTAGATTATGCGTCTTGTTTTTCACAAGGGTTTGTCATCTTTCATCACAGTGTCCGGTAATCAGTCTTATCCATCTTTTGGTGTTTCCCATCAGCAATCTGTTCAGATTCTAATCAGCTTTTAAACACTTAACTGTATCCATTTTAAGCATGCCTTTTGTATTGATAATAAAAGGATGGTTAGGGTGAAATGAATATACACAGAGCCCTACAGAACATGTCCCTAGTTTGGGCTGCTGCATTATCCCTCCATGCCAGTTCCAAACAGCCTCCCTGTGACTAACATTGCCATGGCCTGATTTACACACAGATTAAGTATCTGCAACTCATTATCATATTTAAACTTCTGGGTGGCTCAACTCCTTTGAGAAATTGGACCTAATAGCATTCTACACAGAAAAAGATATAAGTATCTATTAACCTGTAGCAATTTACCATAGCATTTATAAAGATACGAATATATGCGGAGTCATGCACATCTTACTAATGCAGACTGAATTATTCATTGCAAAGCTGGGCAATATTTTTATCAAGTACTTATTATGGATAAATGTTTTCCTTATTCAGTACCTCGATATATGTTTGAATAACACTTTGCAAATAATTCTTCATGCAAATGGTGCACTGAAATATTAGCACTTTCCTCCTTTGAATAGTTATTTCCAAATCAATTTCCTTTGTGTTATTTATTTATTACAAATGAATAAATGATATTCATGGAGCTTGGTTCTCTCTAGGCTAATAAACAGGCTTGGTGTTAGCCCCCAAGTACTTGTAATCTCAGCTTCAAACGTGCAAGCACACAAGTGAATTTCTATGCTATCACAATATTTCTGGCACCAACACGGAGATAAAAGAAACACAGGAAACCAAGGAAAAGTGACTCAAAATTTCAAAATATGAAGTCATTGCATATATATTGGTTGGTATGTCCTTATTCCATTGACTGTCATTCTTTATGTTGGTTTTGATCTCTCTGCCCTTTTCTTCCTTTAATGCCTGAATACACTCAATCTTGTATATTCTTGTCTATTTGTTTAAGGCTGAACAATTTATATTTGCTTGCAATTAGTCCCCAGTTTCTGAGCAAATGCTGCTCTTACTGGACTCTAAATAATAAACTCTACAAATAATTCTCCAGCCATGCAAATGTTCTCCAAGACTTAACCCCAAGGCATGTAGGTGCTACTTTTGTCTCCTTTCCTTTCCTTTAATTTTCAAATACCACACCATCACCATGAACAAAATTCACCTTTGTCACCAGTGGCCAAAACAGGACAGCCCTGGTATTTTGTGGTGCAAAACCTTATGGACGGCCTGTACTTCCTAAGTTTCAGGGAAAGTATTTCTTCCTATAAGTTATAGACAAGATGTGCATACTGTGAGGTAAAATTTGGCAAGTGACTCCCAGCTCCTGCAGGCACAGGCTGGCTTGTGTCCATAATGATCAGGGCTCCCTCCCTCTTAGAAAGGTCATGCTCACATTACATGATGGCCCTTCTTGTTGTGAGACATCATCATTACTATCATTATTACTGTTATTACTGCTACTATGGTAATGCCAACAACAAGGAGCTGGCTTTTTCCAAATGCATGGTGTGAAATAATGTGGTGGCTATGCGGCAGCCCTCTGGAGCTTGGCTTTTCCAGGTCATGCTGTTGGCCTGGCATGGGGTATGCAGGAACATAGAGGCTCTGGGGTGGCACTGGATAACCAGCCAAGGTGATGGGGAGTCACACCTGGCAGAGTTAGGAGAGACATTTCAAAATCATGCTCCTGAGCCAAACTGAAATGCTGGTGCAGGTGCACCCTACAGTGTGTGCACAGATGTTTACTCTCGTTCAGCAGATCAAGCTCCCTTCTGCTAAAATAAAATGCTGCTCAAAAAATGCTTCTAGCTGCAAATTGTCATTACTGCTTCCTCCCAGGAATGAGGCTTTGGCAAACCACTTACTAGCATTACAGTTTACCTGTACTCAGCTTTGCACTTGTGTTTGCTGATCACTGCAGCTGAAGCAAAAGAAAATAAACACATCAAACACATGCACACATTGCTTAAAAAATAATGCATGTTACTATGTTGTCCTCAAAATAAATAAGAAAAACAGAAAGCAATTCACAGAACAGGGTCTCTGTATACTCTGCCAAATAATTAAAAGTCCGTTGTGGTCTCTGATCAGACAGATCAGAGTCAGATATTTATGACTGTGTAATTTTTGAACATAGAAAAATCTAATTCTTAGCTACTTTTAAAAGAAAACACTGGTGTGTTGAAAAGGAAAAGGTAATAGCAGCACAGGTCCTGGCCAGATCTAAATCCCAGATGATGCTGTTGGAGAGAGAGAGAGGATTAGGATAGGATCCTGTGGTCCAGTGACAGACATGGTAAATGGTGATTATCCAGTTCTAGTTTACACAATTTTGCACTCACCTATATCATGTCCTTTAGAGTAAAAGCCATAGGATTTTTTTTCACATTTTTGTTTACTGCCACTCTTCTGCTGTTGCCTTACAGATGAAGGCTGCAGCAGTTACCATCATGAAACAGGACCATATGGCTTCAAGATCAGAAACAAATTCACTAAACCCTGACTTTATTATTTTAATTCCTATCTTGATAATGAAACACCAAATGAGAACAGAATTCAGCCTAAGAGATGAGGTGTCAGAATAATTTTATATCTTGTCACTAGGTAATGACTGTAATGGTATCTCTTACTTAGGTACCTTCATTAACGACTTAATGGTGAGGGCATGTTTTAGCAATTGTGAACATGTGGAATACTTCATGTTCCGGGGCAAAAGATTAGCTTAATGAGGAGAGAGCCAATTTCCTGAAGAAGTGCTTTATATAGTTCCTGCTTTTAAAAGAAGAACAGTAACATGGACAATTTATCATTACAAGGTATAAAAACACTTAACTTCATGGTTTGGTGCATTTATAGCACTCCTGCAGAGGGGAGAGAGATTAATAGGTTTTTCTCACGTGGTAAAATAGGTGGAAATAGGTTCTTCCAAATCCTTTTGCTCAGTAGAGAAATATTCATAACCAGGAGATTGGGTTCAAAGAGCAAACTATCACTTAGCCTCTCTTAGTCACCTTCTGTTTCTCTAGATGTTTATTATGTTTTTAGGCACATTTGAAAATGTGGCCCACAGACACCCAAACCCTGTGAATAGAGCTTTGATAAATGCTCATATCTTTCAAATACAATGTACTTTATTTTGTTATGGGCAAGCAGCTTTAATATCAGTAGTCAAGAAACAATAGCAACAACAAAAGCTCAAAACTACAGTGCTGCAATCTTCAGCAGAAGCAAAGAAGCTGTAGCAAGGAACAACCATGAACATTATGTCACTTAGTCAGTCCATCTTGTCAACAAATGATGTTTCTTTACAGCCTTGGCAAGCAAACCTGGTAATTGGGCTTGCAAAAATAAAAACTGGCAAGAGCCTTGATACCTGATGTGCAAAGAAAAGAAATGAGTACAAACCTAGTAATTACTTTGTCTGCATCTTTTTCAGAATTGAAACAGAAAGGCTTCAGTGTCCTTGAATGTTCATCCCCAGGAAAAAGCTGTACTAAATTTGCTGTGTCTTGGTACTTGACAGTTCATGCCATCTTGCATTTTTCCAGTAAGTTTAAGTAGAAAAAATTCTACAGGGAAAGGTTTTTTTTTTCCTATTTACTAAAGATAAGATACACTATTTACCAGCCTACAAGTTATGACAAGCTTACCGTAATATAAAAAGATGGTGAGTTTAGGGAACTGAGATTTAACACATTAAAAGATTATAGTTTTAGACAGTCTCAAGCTCTCTTACTGTTCTGCAGCAAAGCCCTTCTGTCTCTGAGTTCTCAAGCTAGCAGTCCTTTCCCAGTGCAACCATTCTACTTCTTGTTGACTCTGAATAACATACTTGCAGAAAGAAAGTGGATTCTGTCTACAAAACTGTATCATGTTAGAGGTCCTCTGTTCTACAAGAAAGATTAAATAAGCAGAACAGACATCAGAGAAAACATCCCCAAATAGAAGATATCCTCATCCTCACATAGGAGTGAAGTTACACGAGATACTTGGAAATCTGGATGGCAGCAACCAGTTTGGTGATGAATACTTAACTGGACAAAATGCTTTTCCCTATAACATTAATTTTTGTTAATGCCACTCACCAAACACACCAGACCAAATACAGGATCTTTAGGCTGATAGTGCACAAAACCCATTCTACTTTGAGGTTAGGGGGACTAGAATGGTGACTGCCACTCTCCCCAGCCCATGCTGGGCTGGCACATACAGCACCCTGAAAATCCAGAGGGAGAAGCCATGGCCAGGATGTGGCAACTGCTCCCCTGCCATCTTGGTAGGACAGCCAGTGCTGTGCTGCTTTGAGAAGACAAAAGGACATCCCTGGAAGGGCTCCTGTATTGAACAGAAACTAGACAGGCATCTTATGACCAAATCCAAGGAATAGGAGGAGATGTTTATATAAAATATGCATTATTTGATCCTTGTCAACTAGTAGACCTTTCTGTCTAGATAAGCTGAGCTTTCAGGACAGTCAGACTGACTATTTGGGGCTCTATTTAAAACAGACTGTCCAGAACTTATGGTGGGATAAATTCCTGTAACTCTGCTGACTTCAGAGGAGCTGCTGCAATTTACATGAACTGAATTTCTAGTCCAGAATTAAAATTGTGACTTGCTTCTAACATATACACACACACATAGAAATGTTGTAATTTCAGTATTTTACTGGAAAATAAATCTTACAGGTGATTTATGTCCTACAGATACACAATAAATGTGTAAAAGAAATGAATTGATACTGCATTCTTTTCAACTAAATCTTCCTTTATATAATACCTAAGTTTACATAAGCTGTGGCACCACATATTCTGACTTCCCTTCAATCCTACCCTGTCACTTTTGGTTATGAAATATCAGAGATCTCAAATACCAAATAATTAATTGATTCTGGGAAATTTGAACAAAAAAAATTATTTTCCCGATATGAAACTGCTGTTCTCAGTGAAACAATAAGAAACAGAAAATGTTAAATCTATGTCCATAGAAGAAAACTGTCTGAAAAAAACCCCCATATATTCAATTTTACCATGCACCAGAACCACCTGTCCCTTCTGATGCCCCAGCCTCACTTCTAACTAACTACCCATTTATGATGACTGCCAATAAAAATAGAGATTCTCACACATCAGTATTATTCCACCACTAATAGTGCAATCATGCTAATTTTAATCACCTAAAGATCTCAAAAACGTAGTGCTCATGGCTGGGGTTACACAAAAAGGCTTTTCTACAAAAAGTGATGTTTTTCTGTGATTCCTTGAATTAGTAAACAAAACAGTGATCAGAAAACAAATATAATAATTTAAATGGAAATTTATCTTCTCCTAGAAAAAAGCTGTTTTTGAAGACTAAGTGATCAAGGGATGCCAATCAATGAGAAGCTGGCTCAGAGACAGAAAACAAAAAATAGAAATATTTGGCAATTTTTCTACGTCACATAAACTTGATTGCAAAATACTTGTATGTAACATAATAAAATCAATCTGTTTTGCTAAATTTATTAATGAATGAGTAATGAGAGAGTAGGGAAAATCAGCATTTTGTAGGCAGGAAAAAGACCAGAAAAAAACCCCCTCAGTAGAACTGGACAAAACTAGAGAATGGGTCTGTTGATGAAAATCCCCATAAAGTTGTATATTAAAACACACTGCAGAACTAAAAGGGGGTATCCACCCACAATATAGGTTTCCAAAATCCTTTGGGATTGCATTAGTATCTGATCAGAGAAGCCAGCAGGCTCTGCTCTCCAGAGGCTGCAGATACACCCACCACAGTCTGGATGAAGGCATTGGGTCAACCTAAGCATGACCATATTGATCAAGGTGTCAGGTTGCTCAAATATTTTCTTCTCTTTCTTATGTACTTCTCACCAAAAACATAAATCACTGAGATCTCCTGTGTTAGAGGTAATTTCTATAGCAAGTGGTTAAACCCCTATTTTTTTCAAAACGATGCAGAGTAAGCACAAACTGAGAGCTGCCTGAAAATAATACACACATCAAGCCTATGTGGTACCATTTGCTTGGCCAACAGATACCGGAGAGTAATAGCAATGCTGTGCTGATAATTTTTTTTCCATTATTGAACAAACAGAAATTTTTAGGGACAGAACATGATAGACACCTTGGAACTACCCTATTTTTGGAGTAGCAATCTTGGCACAAATAAAAATCATGCCTCTTAGAGGAGGTTCATTCAGTTCTTTCTGAGGGAACAACAGGCTGCTAAAGGGCCAAAGCTCACTGGGAAAACAAAAATGGCTCAGTTGGCAAGACAAGACACCTGCTGCATATGCCTTACACCAGGCTTTAAGCAAAACCAGATCTCTGACAGCAGTTTCTGGCCAAACTCTGTTGACTCAAATGGCATCCTGTCCATCTGTGGTAACTAAATAATTCACAGTTGCCTCAGTGTGGAGACTTCATTTTGGTCTTATTAAGAGATGACAGCAACCTTGGGCCAGTCTCCCTTCCCCTTGGTTTGACTCTCAGAAATCAAGCCCTCGAGCTAGACATTAGTTTTCCTACGAGCATGGCCTTGGCACTTAAAAATCCAGTATCATACATGGCAGATGTAATGTTAGGTGAACCAAAGAATCTCAGCCTGCAACTCAATTCAGCCTGTTAATTCCAGGAAAAGCAGTCATGTCCTCAAAGTCTTTGTGCTTTGCTGAATTCCTGAAAAAAAATTTCTCTTTCAGAGAGAATGTCAAGTGTTATCCCCACTGGGCAGGAGTTACTCAAGCACATGTGCTCACTGATTTGCTGCCAGTGCTCGTGTGAGTGACTGCCTGCCAAGAGGGACACAAAGTTCGCATCTGACACACAGAAGCTTACCCTGGATGTTCTCTGCCTGGCAGATCATTGCTCTTTGGTCCACAATATTATTTATTATCATCAGAAACAGGGCAGGGGAAAACTTCTGAATTTGTGATTTTCCTTAAATTATTTATAGGGACATTGAGCAAACAGAGTATTTTTAAGCTAGGGGAATCACTGTTTCATAGCTGACTGCCTGTGAACCCATCCACCAACTGCAGGGTGGAAAACTTTTAATAGCTGAGTTACAAAACGCAGTGATGAGTTTATGAGGGCATGATGGATGCACACATTAAATGCCAAGAAAATAAAACAGCTACAACATGATCTGTATTTTACACACTGCTTTTCATGGAACCTGTTCATGCAATAAGAAATTCATGTTGCGTATTCTTCGATAGCCTGGATAGAAACTAACTTAAAAGAAATTACAAAGTGCTAACAAATACTGTAAAGATGGAAAATTGTAAAAGACACATGAGGTGATAATACTTGTGTGCCAAAGTCTATAGAAAGGGTTTTTTTGGATCATAATGAAAAAATTTAGCAGTCTTTTTGCTCTCCATAACCTATTTAGCAGGAATGAAAGTGTTGGGGTTTTTTTGTTGGTGGTGGGGTTTGTTTTTGTTTTTGTTTTTTTCTTTTCTAGGAAGCCAACATTAAAAGAAAACCAAAGGTGAAAAAAAACTTGAGAAGGAAGAAGAGGGGACACTGTTCCACACTGCTGAAAATAATCTGTCCAAGGAAAATCTGATTAGTGCTTTGTGGTTAGGTCATCCACCGTGTGGGATTTCTTGGTTTCAGTTCCTTATTTCCCAAGGAGTTAAACTCTTTCCACATTAGCTATAATGGATATGATGCAAATGTTCCTTGGACTGCATGATACAAGTAGCCCAGTCTTCATCCTGTTTAACCTACCATAATACTCCTTCTGTCTCTTCCTCTTCCAGAGCCATAATTCCTAAATTTCCTCCTGCACCATGACACAGGATCCCCTTCATCCATTCATGCCTGCAACATCCTCTTTCATATAATCTCCAGGAGATTACAGTTTAAATCTACAAACCATAAGCCTGAAGAGACGATTTAGCACAGGTTTATATCCTCGACATGCACGCTAGCACATTACACAACACAGTGGGCACAATGTCACCTCCTCCAGCCATGTGTTAAAAGGACATCCCAGATGCCAGTGGTAATGGGTTTGATCCTAGCAGTGAAGCTTCAGGTGGCTCAGAGCATAGGAACAATCTGATCCCCTCCACAGATCCAGAAGCAGCGACCAAGTGGCTGAGCAGGAATCTTCATTGGCTGGCAGTAGCACAACTGGGTCACGTCCAGACCCTTGCTGCATTCTGCCTGCCAAGTAAGCAGAGGTGCTCAGGCTTGGGTGATGCGCCTTTCGTAACTTCCAGTTTGTATCACAACATCAGCCATGCCTCCTGCTGGTTTTGGGCAAGCACCTCTGCTGGATTTGGCCATCAATAGTGGCTCTATCTATACCATTCAAAGCAAAACTCAGTAGAAAATCTTTAAAACCAGAGCAACACCATGAAACAAAACTAGTGCACAGTAGGTCTGTTCTTTTCCAGAGGCTTTCATAGTTTCAGCTGAAGCCAACATGCATCCAACACCCATAAAATACCAGCTAAGGAACAATTATTTCACATCAGACATCAGATTGGAAAGTCCAAGGTAACGATGTTCAGTGAAAGGAGAAAAAATTTCGACATATCTGATCCTGCAACATGCACACACACATTTTGCAGAGTTCAAAGCTGCATCAAATCTGCTTCCAGCCTCAGAATAAAAGAAATTTCAGAGACAGCCATGGTAAAATCTGGGAAATCTGTGCTACAGGTAAACTTCCCTTTGGTATCTCCACGTAACACTTCTCCAGGGCAAGCAAATTTTTTAATCTGGATCAAGGAAATAATAAATGTGTGTGCCAGCTGAACTGCTTGTTCAGAACATGGCACCACGTTTAGTTTCTTTTCTTCTGCTCACTGCATAAGCAGAAAAAAAAAAGAGCTGGTCACAACATGACTCTAGAAGAAAATGCACCTTTTGATCCATCTATTGTGAGGTTTCAGCAGAAAGTTTTTCTTTAATACTAACTGAAAGAAATCCCTAATATGTAGAAAATCCCAATTACTCTTCCTTTTATTCAGCTCTCAGATAATTTTCATGGCTCTACATATCCAGTTCTGCTGTTGGAAAGTAAGAAAAAAAATTGAAAGAAATGTTTTTACAGTTCAATTTGCAATTGCTAAAGCATGACTTCAATTTGCAACATAAATTACGTTCTGGCCAGAAAAGCAAGAAAAAACTTCTGCCTTTTCACCTGCTTCATAGGTGTAAAGCCAACACACATGCCGAGCTTTCATCCAGCCACCTGCAACTGTGCCACAGCTGTCTTCAAATATGATACAAGCAAACACTATTAGGATCTCTAAATTGTGATTGCAAAAAGCGACATGAATTTACGTCTTCCATAAAATGATGGATTCAACATTTCCTTTTATAAGGTGCTGCCATGCTTAATGAAAACTTTAATAAGAAGTTTGTCTGGTTCTTGATTTTACTTTTTCAATAGTCAGTATGATACTTTTAGGTTAAGATGAAGAATGTGGAAATCGAAGGGAAAGAACTCTTAGGGGATGAACACAATTTTCTAAATTGCTTAAAAGAATATATAAAAATAATAATCTTTGGGATCACTGGCTTTTATTTTCCTATGGCAACTTCTAACCATCACAGGCATATAATGAATGTCTGAACATTAAGAATTTATGTGTGCTGCCTTAGATGAGCATAATTCTCAACTATTATTAATGAGGAACTATAAAACACACTTCAAGTGTAACTTCATTACATGAAGTTTCCAAAAACCATAAATACATCTGTCTGTGGGTATCTACAGAGAATTATATAACACGCTTTTAAAACACGGTCACTGAGGCAGTGAAACTCATCCCAAATGAGAAAAGATCTTACAAGGAAAACTTTCTACAGAGTAATTCTTCCCCTGCTCTGTTTTCTAAAATATTTATATAGATGCCTCCAGTATAGTCAGAAAATGAAGAATAAAAAAAAATGTGGAAAAAAAAGATTTTTTTTTTAAACCAGGCTTGTTATTTACAACATGGCTTGATCTTAATTTTCAATCTTCCCTGAGAAATAGATCCAGTATTTCATTGTGTAGTAATTCAAGAGTCAATATAGCTTTCAAATAGTAATGCAGATTATAGTTTTATCTTTGTTTCCATATATGTTAAATCTCCTAATAGTTAACAGTGGTGTAATTTACTAGTTTCCACTTCTAAAATTTCACTTCCAATTTTTATATCACAAATTATGGCTTCAGTGTTAGCCAATTCACGTTGATATAGACAATTATATTTGTGGTAACTCAGAATTCTGCAAAATTCCATTTTCTCTGGCTGGAAATAAGTAGTAGCATGGACTTTTCAGATCAGCATACCTGGTAGAGCCAGTGTGGTATTGCACTGCCACATGTTGCTTAGTGCAATTTGGAGAGGAAACCACCACATTCAGTCTTCAACTCCTGTAAATCAGGGGCTGCTCCAGTGAAATCTGCAGTGGCAATGCAGTAACTGCTTCCAGGGCAAATGAAGCCTGAGCTAAGTAAACACCAGTACAAGCAGCTAATAGCACTACTACATTACTTATTATTTCTCAACTCACAATACCTCATCTAGACAGAAGTATATGAAATACCCTGCAGTTTTCAGGAACAGGAAATAAAGTTCCTAAGGGCTTAAAGGGAATATCAGCATCTTAAAAGTGACAGAGGCAAATTAAGATCAAAAGTGAACTGGGTGCCACAGACAGCGAATAAGAAATACATCTTTTAAAAGTAATGCTAAATGGAAAATTCAAAAGTAACACTAAATTCTTTTCTTGTGGCAAAATAATAAGGGTTTTAACCACAATGCCTATTTTTCATGTAGTCAAAAGCATTTTTCCCTGAAAAAGCATGTAGACTAAATATAGTAAAACACAGGAGAATTGAAGCTGCTGTGGTCTTTGGCTAGTAAGAACTGTAGGAAAAAGCAGGAGGTGCAAATGAAAGTTCAAGCAGCAAGTGACTTAAAAGTTCAAAAATCTTGCGTGAGCACGCTAAAGCAGCTTGTAAGATGAGTCAGCAGGCAGAAGAGGCAATTAGAGTAACAGAGCAAGGGGAAATGAACAGAGAATGAAGAAACAACAACTTTCCCACTGGAAAATTTCCAGCATAAGACAGAAACAAAGCTTCCAGAGGTCAGCAGGTCTGCACTAAACCACTGAACAGTTACTGGATAAAAGTTGTTTGGATACTGCATTTCTTTTCTTCACGTTCACTCCGCAAGAACTGCTGGAACTGTGAACCTGGGATCAGGCTCACAATGTCTTGTTTTCTAAGTACTCTTAGGCACCCTAATGAGATCTGCTGTTTTGCAAGACTTCTACAGAAGTAGTTTTGCCACACACAAAGGACACAGCTTCACCTGTTACTCATTTATATTGAAAGTAGCTGTTAACACCTCGACTACATTAATAAGGTAATGCTCCTGTAGACCAAAGTAGAAATGGGTTCTGAGAAACCAGCTCAGGACTGGAAAAGGGACCAACTTTCCAGATGACAGCAGTTCAGCCATGGGGGAGGAAAAAAAAAACCAAACCAGAAGAAAGTTCTCCAGTAAGCATGATTTGGGAGACAATTATTTTTTCAAACAAGCACAGAGCACCACAAATTCTCCCTGCAATATGTTTTTCCTACAGAAAAACTAAAGTAGCGGTAAAAAAATCATACACCTGGGTTGGCTGTGTTTTTCAAAGTGCATTTTTGGACACAAACTGAGTTCCTTCTCCCAAAGTTGGAGACCTGGATAGATTTCGGTCTTACTGAGGACAGTAAAAACTTCCAACTGCAGAGACATTTCAGTGTTCATTTCTGGCTATGAAGCTTAAAGAGTTTGGCATGTACTTTTCCAGATGGGAAAAACAGACTGGTTTCTGGCCAGATTTTAGTAATTTTCTCCACTTTATGGATTTGGCAGTTTGAGCAGCCTGAATATACTCACTTCAGCTTAACAAACCAATATATTCTCAGTGAAAAAGATGCCCAGCAAAACATCCATAAGCCATTTTTCAGTGCCTTCAGTTTAATTTGTCTATCATACCAATTCCTGAAGAATAATTACATTGTTTTTCTGTTCTTAAGTCTGGTTTTGACAACAACCAAATTTCTCTCTTCCTGAAGGTGTCCTCCTTATTCCAAAATCTTAAGTATATCTTCCTACACTAGCATTCTTCTGCTTGAAAGGCATTCTGCCTGTCCATAATATACACTTCCAGCTGAGATGAGTGAAATCAAGGAGGGACTGGATGCATGGATAGCAGATTGTCTGCAACTTACTAATTTTATATTAATGTAATCACACCTGCTACAGAGAGCTTTTAATGAACAGGAGCAGATACCCATTTCAGGATGTGGCCCACATACTGCACATAGCAGTACTCACTCCTTGATGGATCCTCTGCATTTGTTCCTCTGGTGAAAGCCACCTGTGTTTCAGTCATGGTGATTTGATTCATACATTCGAATTCACACCCACACAAGCCACATTTTGTCACTGTGGTTGTTTCACAACTGCTACAGCCAAGGGCAAAATGACAGCAGTAGGCTCTTCTCAGCATCACCTCTCCCAACACCACCAGCTTTCCCTGCAGGGCAAGAAGCTCCACAGCTCTGCAGTCAGCTCTCTCACTATCTTATCTGTCAAATTCTGGAAACCACTTTGACGTGAAAAGGGGTGATAGCAGTGCTCTGCTGTAATAAAAAAGGCTGTTTTCTAAAGGACCACTATACTTCAACTGAACTCCTCTGGGCAATTCCACATCCTTCACTCACATGCCACCTGGGTGGAGATTTCCCTCTCTCTGAAGCTCCTGCATCCTGTAAACGCCAAGACAAGCCAGATACCCATAGCAGCTGATTAAGGAATTGCTGTAATCAGATGACTTCCAGAGCTTGTTGGTCTTCAAGAAAACTGTCTAGCTCTCAATCTTGCTCTTTTCTGACAACTTTTTGGTTTTGATCATTAAACAAGCTGAAGGTATCTCCACAATGAGAAACCACAATTTTTAGGATAAAGAAATACGTGAGCCAGGCCCTGGAGTACATTTCTTGCACTTCAGTGGGAATTCTGAACAAAGCACCTAGGTGACCCTCATCGCCTGCAGCAACACCCACTAAAGCTTTATGTAGCAGCAAGAATTGCATTTATATAAGAAAGAAGTTACAAGGATCACTCTCTTTTCAGTTACCTAGAACATTCAGGATAATAACACAAATAAACCAGTCAAGCAAATCTCTCTTTAAACTAAATTTTATATAAGTTTAAACTAGCAACTCATTTTGGTCTCTGCAACTCATACTTCTTCATCCTTTAATTACTTTACCAGACAGAGAGCTTCATTTCTGTAGATAGTATCCATTTTTATGAGAGCTCATTACTTCACTGACACTTCTGCCTTTATGGTTTCTAGGCTTAGACTTCTTTTATCCACATCTCCCAGCAATTCCTTTTTGCTTAACATTTTTTGTTGCTTTCCTACACAAAAATTTGTACAAAGTCTGCCTTGTCTGAGCAGCAAATTACAAGCCAGTTAATACTAAAACAAGTTCTTCAAATTCCTCAGATTTTCAGCTTCAGAGCTGGGGGAGGCTGTTCACTGACACTATTTACAAACTGATTTGTCTGGCCTCTTTCTGGGCCACTAAATGAACATGCTTTCCCACATCAGACCATTCTTAGTATGGAACATTTCCACCTTTAATTCTGGGGTGCTTGCTTGTAATGAACTCTCAAAACCAGACCATTTCTATCACCAGTATGGGGAGTTCATGTTTGATTTCAGTGATAGCTCTACCTAGAGAAAAACATTTGCAGTATAATAAAAGACTGCACAAATACTGTCATGGCCATGTACTCGAGTTGCGCTATTCTTACTTGCCAAATAGCATCAGGGATCTTGCAAGCAACAATTAGCTGGCATCACACACACAACAAATCTTTTCCAGGACAACTTGCACATTCCCAAAGTTCAGGAAAATCTTACTTAGCAGTTGTGATTTCAGTTCCCATTTCCCCTATACTGACAGTATGACACTATGCTCGACTATACAGTGATGGAGGTGTGTAAGCCCTTGGCAAGAATCTCTCTTTGGAAAGAAAGGGAGTGTGTCTTAGTAATACCCAGCCCTTCCTAACCAACACCACTGTGCCACAGCAAGTTCAAAGAGGGGTAAATGGGATACAATTTATAGATACGTGGAGCTTCTTGGAGAATCCCACTGTTAAGAGTTAAATGAAGTGCACAACTGAAAAACCCATTAGCACCACTGGGGCTTTACACCCTGAGAATGTCAAATAACCACACTAGCTGCAGGCATCTTGATGAAAAGCAACAGTAAGGAGTGGTAAAAGACAAGCGGATTACTTTAATTTTGTTTAAATTGCTACTTGTAAATCTCCAAGATGGCTTTGATTTCCTCTCTGCGCTCTTTATGTAGCAGCAGCTCCTTCAACCACATAAACCAAGTGGGCCAAGTTCTCTCTGAGAATATTTCATGGAGTTTAGACTCGTCTGAAGGAGTAACAGGAAGATGAACTGAGCTCACAGGCTATATAAACCAGGAATATATTCCAGTCTTGAATCACTATGTCACACTACCAATGAACTTCTGTGATGCCTTATATTGGATTTGCCTGGAAGACAAGTCAAATAAAATTGAGCCTGAAGCTTTTAAAGACCCCTGCCTAGAGGTGAAGTCTCTTTATTCCACAGACCAGGAAATTTTATCAAACTCTTTCACAAAGGACACAAAAACAATAGCTTTATGCCCTACAGCCAAAAAAGCACTAGAGACATCTCATGACTTGATGAGATGAGGACAAGTGCAAGCAGTAAGTGATGTTTCAGAAGCACATGGCACAGATTACTTCAGCAGAAACTCAAACATCTCACATGCATGGCTTCAGCAATGGAAAGCAACAGCAGTGTTTCAGCAGCCAGAATGTCAACTTTATGTCACTGTGTGATTCAAAACGAAAACAGAACTCAGTAATGCTTTGAGCAAACACAGGCATGACAGTTCTTATTGTAGCAGATGAAGAAAGGACAAAGCTAGGGCAAAGACAACACTCAGCACATCTCTGACTGAGAAGACACAAAATAGAAGTTGCCAGTAAGAATGATGACAGAGCTGAGAAGAGGAGAATTACTCTGATGTCACCAGGGAGAGCTACTGGAACAGCAATAAAAACATAGAAAAGAGGGAACCACAAAGTTTGAGAATTATCACCTTGAAAAATCAAGGTGAGGCTATAGTGGAAAGTTTACTGCCCATGCACTAAAGACGTCTCCAGAAGATTAGTAATCCTGGGCAAAGCTTGGCCTGCCAGACAAAATCTTCTTAAGCCAGCTGGATACAGGAGAGTAATTTCCTTTGGCAACTCTTCATCAAAGACCTCATCAATTTCTGCACTAAATGCCAGACTTATGTCTCATACCTTGCCTTCATTGACATAACAGGTGACATACACCTATGTGTATTTTTAAATGAAACAAAAAACTATACCAAAGCAAGCAGAAAAACCTCTTCTCAACACACTTATCCCACTTGTGAGAAAACAACCAACCCACAACAGTCCTGTTACATACTACTGCTCCTGGGAAATATCCATGGTGATGCTGCAGTCACCATGTCCTGGAGACAGTAGAACTATATTTAAGCAAATGATGCAGGTGCTGGTAATACTCTGCCTGTACTGGTAGGAAGTGCAGCATAACTAATGTGCCCTACTGAAGAATGGTGATTGTAGCATAAGAATTTCCACAGCACAAGAACTTACACAGAACAGAAACACTGTATCTTGGTATTTATGTAACCACAGGATACAGACTGCCCATTTTTTTAAACATCTTTGTGTTGTTCCACAGGAAAAACAGCAAACACCCCAGTTTAAACGATAATGATCCCAAAACTCTCCATTGGACTTGCCCCTCTCAATTTGCCAGACTGAAAGGGCAGGAAGGCAAAGCAGTGCAGCAGAACTTCGAATCAGTGTCTGAAAAGTTTCCCTCCTCAGCAGTCTTGTGATTTGAGATGCACACAGAACTGAGCACTTTGGAAGCAAGGCTTTAATATTTTAAGAGAGAATTTTTTTATTCAGGAAACGTGCAATAACTCTTCCCAAACTATATGCAAAAATAAACCCCAAAATTCTAATGAAGATACAGAAGGGAAAAAAAAAGCAGCACAGCGGTGTTCCAAAATACATAATTCACAAGTTTAAAATTCAAGCACTCCCATCTGATGCCTGGAGCTCTCTTAAAATATTAACAATCAAAGTTCTCCGGTAAGTGTATGGGGTATACTTTATTCTGAACCAGTGCCTTGGGAAAAGGTTACCACTCGGGGCATACATTTTCACTCCTTGTTTGCCCATCAGACCACGAAAAATCCTGTTGCGGGACAAGATTTTATCATAAAATTCAAGGCCACCTCTGGCGTAGTCCTCGGAAAGCATGGCTGCCTTCCTGTCAGCCCTGCAGTCCAGGCGATAGGTGACAGCGTCGGAAGAGACGCAGTAGCAGAGCAGTCCTCCCATGGCAGTGACGAGGTTACAGAGGCCACGGAGGATCACGGGGCCCGTGGATAACCCCAGAAGCAGCTTTAGAGCTCTCCCACAGACAAACGTCCCAGCCAAGCAAGTCGGAGCCACAACTGCACTTGCTAAAGGGCTGCCATTCTGTAAGTACACAACTTCTCTGGCAATGGCAAATTTCTGAGCTTTAAGTGAAAAGGTGAGAGCTTCCTTCAAAGCCACGCCTTCACTGCTCTCCCAGTCTACTTCCTTGCCATTTATTACAACAACGTGGTTGACTATTCCTTTTTTATCCTCAGCTGTGCTATCAAAGTTAGGCGGGATGCCCACCAAAGAACCTGCTGGCAGCCAGGGAATTCCAGCACTCACAGGGTGGAAGCTAGAAGCTGCAAAGGCTCTGTAGGAGTCAGTGGACTTCACACCTGTATCTTGAAGGACATCCTGAAACACACCACAGAGCTTCTCTGAAAGCTCAGCTGGCTGCCCCTCTGACCAGCATTCGTGCAGCAGTTTGAATGTCTGCTCAGGAAACACATGATAGGAAAGGTTAGTGCCAAGCAGTCCCACGCAAGAAACGGCCAACACAGTGATCTTGTGCTTCTTTAACCACACAGATGCCTTCCGCAGGAACTGCACTGCCATAGTCAAATCCTAACCTGTTCATAACACAAAATCAGGAATTAAAGTGTGCATAGATAATTTGTCCTCTCTCTAGCACTAAAAAAAAACCCAACAGCCAAAGCAAAAAACATGAGAAGAAGCAGAGCACAATAACCAAAGAAACATTATTTTACATTAACAAAACACAAAAAATCTTTACAGAGGAAGAGCTATGCAATAATTTTTGGGCCTTGCAACACAGGATGATTGATATGAAGAATTAACTTTTCCCTTTCCTCCAGTAAATCAATTTACCACAAAAAAGACAATACTAAAGCCACCACACTTCCTCCTCCCCCAGCAATCAATACACACCCTGTATTTACCGAACAGACTTGTCTAGTCCTTGCTAGCACAATTCTACTCTTGCTTTCCACTATAAAGTCTATAGATACTGAGGTCAGAAAGAGCCAATAATTAGATCAGTCTATGCCAACCTCCTCTACAGTACAGCTGCAAAAATTTTATCAGTAACCTGAATATAAATTCAGTAACTTGAGTTTGACTACAACTTTCAAAACAAGATCACATTTTGATTTGAAAAATTTCAGGAGGCAGAACTTTCCTTTAGGAGTTTGTTCTACTTGATAGACAAGCTCGCTATTAAAAAAAAAACCCCAAACAACAAAAATACCAACCAACGAAAAACCAAAAAAACCCCAGTATGTGTTTTTTCTAGGTTGTTTTTCTTTCTTTCTTTCTTTCAGATTCAAATTCCAGGCAGTGGTTCTAGCTTACTCAGCAAAAAGCTATTTTCAGAAAGCAGAATGCTTTCAGTAGCTACTTTTAAAAATTTGTCTCTGGAATAATTTCTGACAAATACAATGTTCAATTTGGAGCAGAAACTGGAACAGAAATTGTTTCAGGGCCCATAACTATGTTGTGACTCTTTAAATAAGCAAATAAACTTAAAAACTTTCAAACCTGCCAACTCCTTTAGTTCAAGAGTCCTGCTTCACCTGGGAAGCGTTAGTTCTTATGATCCAAGCTGTATTATGTGCTATTCCCAGGAAAGCTCCAATCTCTTCTTAAAAAAAATTCCATTGGCTACAGAATTCCTCCCTAGAATGATGCTACTATGAAGATATTAAAGTGAATTAGGCACCTAAACCCAACAGAAATCAGTGAAAATGGGATGCCCCTCTTTCCATTTGCAGCGTCTCTTCTCTCAGGGCTTTGACAAGTGAGCTTCACAGAATCTTGCTGCAGCTGTTAAAGACATGAATGTTTCCAGCTGTCCTCACGGGAAGCCGAGGTGGCAGAAGGAAACTGTGCTTTCATACAACAACCAAAGTCTTAGTGTGGAGTACCATCAAAGGTGCGTCTCAGCTATGCTGCTGGGCTTTGTATGGCAGCAGCTGAAGCAGGGACATGTGCTCTCTCCTTCCACATGTGCTGAACAAGAACTTCTCACAGAGGGGTAGACTGGACAACTGGGGTCTGTATCATCAAACAACACTACATGACAGGCCAGCATACACTAGCCATGAGCAACAGCAAATGAGTATTAACCGCAGGAAAACTAAAAGGGATTAATTTAAAGGTGGTGTTTTAATGATATGTTATTACTACTCTTTCCTATGAAGATCTTTCAGACTATAAATTCACCAGGGGAAGAATAATCTTGTTTAATGTTTATGCTGCACTGAACACACACTGAATACTTCATGAAAACAACGATGTATGTAAGCATACAGTAATTTAATATGTATTTCTTAGTGTAATAAATGCTTACATTCTGCTGAAGACAGAGGTGGTGAGTTGTTTGACAATATTATTTAAGAAAAACATGCTAAAGAGCCAAGAGCTTGGATGAAACCCAGTTTCAGGAGAAAATCTCCTTGATAATAAGAGCTAAAAACCAGAAAATGGTAATACTAAACTCAGATGACCACTTTGAAGTTTATGACCTCTGAGCAAATCTGGTAGTCTAGATGTGACTGAAAAGGTCACGTCACTTACAGCGAGGGGGGCAGCACTTCTAAGGGGATGATTGTAGGGAGCCTATCACTTGATCCTTATGTGAAGCTGAGGCAGCAGCTTTACAGGTTTCTCCTGTTAGAGAATGCCCCCTCATTGGAGCTGGCTAACATCTTTTTAAGATTAGAAATGCTGCAAGGAGAAAAGTCCCTCTACAGCTTACATCCACACCCGTGTGGGGAAGGGCAGACCACAGTGACAACTCTCTTTTATTCCATTACCAAATGAAAACTCCATTCTCCTTTCTTGCATGATCAAATGTGATCTTGCACATCTAATGCAAGAGTAAGCAGGAAATGCCATAGAGTATTTGTTTTCTCATAATAGTCAATACCCATTAAATAAAAGGAAAACTGCCCCACAATACATTTTAGCATTTATGTTTTCAAATCTTCCCCAAGGGTCAGTGCAGATGCTCGGCTCCTGCAGATACCCCACGGCAGCCCTGACTGCATATGTTATCTTTACTTTTATTCATATGCTTTGTGCAATTTATGTATGAGGAAAGCAACCGGAAACTATAAGACAAATTATATGGTCCACATCCTGCAAATTTAATCGTTTAGCTCCCATGAAGCCATCATATTTACACGGCGGCCTCCCCCAAATGCAGAAGTACTTCCTATCTCCGTGGTGTCACGGGCATCAATTCTCACTGAACTCTGAGAACTGTAACAGCTGAAGTTCAGACAAGGGATATCACGCAAGTTTGGCCATAACACGTGTGCGTTACTGAATTTATTGCTTTATAATCACACGCAGTCGAGGGGAAAGCCTAGCTTAAAGCACGATCAATCAGGAAACGGCGCGCGGGCCGGAGCCGCCCCCAGGGCTCAGGCTATCACAAAAATAAAACTACAGAAGAGGACGGTGGCAGAAATGGACAACCCCGGGGCCCCGCTGAGGGAACCACCCGGGCCCCCCCGCTCCGCGCCCGCCCAGCACCTACCGCGCGTCCCGGGCCGAGGCGGGGCTGCGGGCGGAAGGGGCGGCCCCGGGGCGGGCAGAGGCGCCATGAGGGGCGGGGCCGGTTCCCCTCAGCGCGGCCCGGCCGCGGCCGCACTGACACAATGTGGGCTGCGGCCGCCGGTAGTCGGGCTCCAGGAAGGTTCCGAAGGGAAGGTCCGGACCGCTGCCCGTGCAGGCGAAGAGCAAGAGACACCCACCCCTCCCGCAAAGGGCAGCCCGCAGCCTGAGGCGGGGACTGCCGCTCTCTCTCCCCGCGTCATAAATTAATTCTGTACGCTTGTATTCTGTGCTGTAACTCCCAGTGTTCTTCCTGCAGAATGCTTTACATCTGTATTATTAACACGGCCCTCTCCACTGCAGGGCAGGAATGCTTGCCGGGAAAGCAGCAAGTGGCATAGCTAGCATCCGTCGTGCAGGATTTGTTTTCTCTGTCATTCCTAATGGGAAAATAACACATGCAGGGATTTTTTTATTTGCTTTACAATTACTGTTTGCTCAAAGCAGATGGCCAGTGCAGTTTCTCAGTAAGGCCGAGTGGATTTGTTCCACAAACTGGCCTCTCAGAAAGCCCTGGAAAGATGTGAAATGCGGAGGAGGTGGGTGGCAGAGCAGCAGCCTTTGGAAGCATCCGAGGGCAGAGCTCCGGGAAGTCCAGCCTTGCCCCTGGGATGTGCAGTCCTTGCAAAACAAGAACTCAGAATAGCTTTTGGCCAGGTTAGAATTTTATTTAGGTAGGGGACAGTAGAACTTTGGATTTGTCTCATTTTTAGGAAAAGTTTGCACTGGTGCCGGGTGATTGTTTAAAGTCTCCCTTCACACCAGGCAGTCATAAGGTAATAATTTTTCACTATCCAAATGGAAATTATGCTGGGTAGTGGGTTGAGAGACAACAGAATAGAAATAAAAGCATGCCGCTGTAATTTTCTACTTATGATTAATTTTTGACAGAGCCTGCTTTCTTTGTAGCAGCCCCTGAGTGAGGCATTTCTTACCAGCAAGGGTTTAGTTCCCAGACATTTTAGCATGACATTTGAGTTCACGTGAAAAGATTAAGATCATAAACTGAGTACTTAGGAGTTCTCATTCAAATTCATGGGGATTTTTAGGACTTTGAGGAAAGTATCCTAATGAAGATATTTATCATTTTCCTACTAGATGATCTGATTTGTAGAAATGCTAGAGCTAAACACGCCTGGCTAGGCATAGCCTGTTCTGAACAGAAGCTGGTAATGACGACCTTGGTTTTAACTTCCAATAAACAGGTTGCTAATTGCTAAGAAAACACACTGCTTCATGACAGGGCACAGTTCTACCCTTAAGTTACGGTTTTATGCAGTATGGCAAGGCAGATGAATAGTTTGCTGCCACCCAAAGGGAGAAGTCAGAGGAAAGATTCCCCCCTTTTTCACCTGTCTCCCTTTGAGACACTTAATTTTTGCCAGCCCTGTCATCTATCAGACTTCTCATGCGTTTATCTCACTGTTAGCAGAAAATATAGTAACTGACAAAAAGGCATCATCTGCTAGGGAACTGAATGGGAGCGTTGAAAACTCTGAGAAGTGCCAAGGCTTTAACAAGGTATGAGGCAGCCAGGAAAAAAAAAAAAAAAAAAACCAACGCAAAAAAACAAGAGCTTCACCTCCCTCTTTATGTCGGCAGAGAGCTGTTATAGTCTTCAGTCTGCAGCCTCAGCATGAAGCTTCATCATCTGCCAAAACTTACAATTTGTATGTTGGCATTGATATTCATACTTCATGCCGACGTACAAAGAAAAAGCGTGTGTAGGTGATGATGGACAACAGACTCCTCACTAACTGAAACATACAGTGTGATGAGGGATTTTAAAAGTCACTAAGACTTACTTAACTTCCTGGTGAATAGGAGAGAGGGTTGGGTGGGTTTGGGAAGTCTGGCTGTCTGAGAGGTGCTCCTGCCTTCTGCACCGGCTGGAAAGATCTAGAAAACAAGGGTTTCTTATACTAAAACTCAAAAATCTGCTGTTGTGTTTTTACTATGGTTTCTCTTAAGATATTTATAATAAATACAGTTGGGAAAAAACAGACACCCCAGCTTTACTAATCACCACACTGGGACGGTTCTGTTTTGAAGAAGTGGCTGTTACACCAAGCAAGGTGAAAGAAGACTGAAGTGCACCTTATTCTGATGCACATACATGTCGTTGTAGTCAGGGATCCAGGGACATGGACCACTTTTAAATTAGCCTGCTAGGTGGTGCTGTAGGACACGCTCTGCCTTACTCATTCGGGGATATGTTCAAGTTCTCTCGCATATTTTGCCATAAAACAGAGGTGCCTACACTCATCTGCCTCTTTAACTTACAATCTGTATGTATGAAGCCTTGTTGCTACATTAGGAAAAAGGTTGACATTTAAATACAGAACTGAAAATCATTGATTTTGCTTAATGATTTATGTGGTCTTGCAGTCTGTTTTGCTCATGTGATTTCCAAAGTGGAAATGTGAATGTGGTTAGTCAGTGAGTGTCCACCAGTCTAAGATATATACATGTCTCTCTTCGGCATCTTATTCCTCTATGGAGTCTATTTATCTGATTTATCTGCCCTTTTATGCAAGTTTTTTCCATAATCCATCCTCTAGACGTGAGCTTTAATGGAAGGTAGTAAGAACCTTATAATTTTGGCACAAATTTATGCAACACTGCATGTCCCAGGTGTCAGATTGAAGAGACATTGCAGGAGTCTGGGATTAGGAAAATACACTGTGTGAGTGTATGTCTATAGAGTTGCATTGATAACAGGAAGAGAGAGAGTTCAAAGTCTGCAGGACACAGATCATCCACCAGTTACCCATGGAAGCAATTATGAAAACCAGGGAACTGGAGTGTGGACAATAGGGGGTTTTACAAGACATGAGGACAGAGAAATCTGATGAAGAAGAGAGGAAATTTTAGAGGGCAAAAAGATCCTGGACTGAGATGTGTTGGCTGATCTGGGGAAGATTGTGTTGTGAAGGAAGGGTATGACTTGTGAGCCTGATGTTCGGTGCAGCTCACTGGCCCACTTTTCAATATTGCTGAGTGTAGTGCTTCTGTAATGAACATGCAGAAGCAGTGCGATGCTCTGAAGCAAAACATGTGCCTAGAAAGTACTAGCTGTACTAAGGTGACTTACACTGGCCTGTGCTGGAACTACTTCCAACTCAGAAGAAGGCAGCAGAAAATGCATTGAAAACTGCTGTATTAAGTGACTTTTAACATTCTTGACAGGTGCCAAAAGGTTGAGCCTGTTCATACTTAAATGGTCATCTTACTGCACTGAAGGGGAAAAAGAGCTTGTGGTAAAATGGGCTTTTCTAGCCTGTCATTTTGAGTAAGTTACCCATCTCCAAATTGCAGCAAATGGCACAGTGACAGTGGGATTGAAGTGTACACAGCATTGAGCAAAAACATGAAGGTTCAGCTCTTCAGATCCCAGCAATCTCTGTTGCCGGAAAGGGAATATATCTGCCAATATTGATAATATATCCTTGCATGTCCTATTCCCACTGCTCCTCTCAGTCTCATCCTAGATGGAACATGCACACTCACCAGCTCATGGGGAATACAATTGCAATTTTTGCCTGTATGCCGGGATTTTGCTATGGGCTCAGTTAGCACAGGTTAGAAACCACGTTTTCCTTTAAGTATTGGGTTTACTGACAAGGTTTGGCTGAAATGGCATTCTTATGCTGATAATCAAAGCCGTGTATAAGAAGCAGTAGAAAAAAAAAAAAGGAAGAAGATGAGCTATTTACAACTGTTTTTCTTATTCTTGGGGTGTGTGCATGTTCTTAAAGATAGATACAAACCTTACATTTCCTCTCAAGATGGGTGATGTAGACAAGCATAATAAAGAATAAGCATTCAGACATACAGCCATGGGAAGAGAAGAGGGAATTCTCTTTCTGGTCTCAAACGAAACCTTCAAACCCCAGTATCCAAGAAGAATTAAAAAGATTACTAATTTTGTTGTTGGGATTGGAAGGTATATAGATCACAATAAAGCACAGAGTCTTTAGAGGAGCGGGGAAGATATTTTCTTCCTAATGTATCGCAGCTTGGAACTGATCAGGGATGAAAGTGTTTTAGAAGGCAGCAAAGAGGCTGCAAGTTATTTGGATGGCTACACAACTCTAGGACTGACTTTTCTTTCCAGAGTCTTTGAAGTATTGATGTGCTGATCCAGACCTGCCTAAACCTCAGACAGGCTCTTTGTGATAGCGGACATGGAAAAAAGGAAAATATGCAGAATTTTTTATCTCTTTGCTACTGCATTTTCAGATCTGGGGACTAATTGGACAACCTCCCTCAGCTCTATCTGGATACACTAGAAGCTGGTAAAGAGTGAGAACCCTATGAAGTAAAAGTCCTCCCCTCAGGCAGGACTCCTTTGAGGATAATCATCAAAAAATCCTTGATCTGAATGTGCTTTGCAATCTCTGTTGATGCTAGTAGACACACATCCACTTTGGGGGTGTGGTTTAGCGGTGACTATGGTGGTGCTACATTGATGGTTGAACTAGATGATCTTGAAGATCTCTTCCAAACTTGATGCTTCTGTGATACCCAGGTGAACATGCATGCTAGTGGAAAATCTGGATACTAGCAGCAGAGAGCTGAGAAGCAAAACCACTTACAGATTCTGGTCAAATCAATTCATGCTGAAGTCTGTGGTTCTGCAGTAGTCTACTGCTATTTAAAACTGCTTCAGGTCTCTCCACATTGTGCAGACAGACCCTATGCCACATTGTATTTTACACTGCATTGTCTAGTTGTATTACAGGCACTATTGTGATGTCACTTGGTGAAATCAAAATAAAACTCACAAACATAAATTCATTGTCTAGCCTGGGATTTCTTGGCAAAGCACATGTTAACTATAACTAATAATCCAAGCTGTTAACCAGAACAATTGTTCACTGTCTATAACTAACATCACCTTCATTTTTAAGGGCTCTGGTCCTGCAATTAGCTAGCTCTCCTAAAAGGAAGGTAGCTGTAGTGAATTAAGGTGTCACATCTTCATAATACAGCTAATTAGCACCATTTCCCTTCAGAATTGGAAGAAGTGTCTTGGGAAGGGGAGGATGCCAATTCTTAGAGGCAATGCTATAATATTTAACAGATTGAATCATACTGTCTAACCTAGGGAATATTTAAAGTTACCGCAAAGGTAATGATGTTTGACAGCAAGTAGAAATTGGGGCTGTTTCACTGAGTCAATCAGCCTAGGTGGTCACTGAGTACTGCTCCATGGTGGGAGTGCTTCGCAAATGCTGTGACCTTCCAAGGAGGTCCTTATCATGGCAGATAAGGATAATTTTTCCTGTCTCATTAAAAGCTGTGGAAGCTACAAACAGAACACAGGCTATTCTAAAAAACAGTACATGCTACTGTAGCAACAGACCAGAGATTCCACTCTGCCTCAAATCAGTTGAAAAGACATCCCAGTTCTAGGGAAGAACTATCAATAGAAATAACAGAATTAAATTATGAGAAAATGCAAGATGAATGTTAAAGTGAGATCTGTTTGGAACATTGGCTTCCCATTAATTCAATCTGTTTAAGACTTGCCTTATTCACTGTTTACCAAAGCTCAGATCCGCATCTTTACTGTCTAGGAAAAGGAGACTCATGCTGATAATAGTAACAAAAGACACATTCTGTTAATGCAGGAATAGTTTTCTTTGCCACTGAAAATCTGGCATTCTCTTTATGTTACCCTACTGAGTGCCACCTTGCTCGGTGCTTTGCTGGGGAGCTGGAAACTCAGGCCCTGTTGAGTTTCTAATGCAAAGATAAAATCTACCTGGCTACAATTTTTTTACCCACTCTCAAAGTGGCATCTAGTTTTTTTCCTCAGTCAGAGCTCTTACTTAAAAATACTTAAGGTCATCATGAGAAGATAGGATCATGTATAGCTGTAACACACAGCTTTTTTCTTGGACAGCATATTTAACAGAAGAAAAATAACAGCTTCTGAGTAGGAGCTGGTCAAGTCTTACACAGAGTGTGTGAAGCAGAGAGCAGCTACTGTAAACCAAAGCTGTTCTCCATAAACCAACTGCTCTGCCAAACCAGGTGAAATCTGTCTGCTTTAGCACTGTGGTATGACTGTGTAGGAGGGAAGGGGTCTGATTCCACACTCTCTTCTTGGGAAAACGTGTTCGGCCACTCTGTGTTTCTATTGCATCAGTCACTTAAGGATCTTCCAGAACTTTGGAAACTTTTTTTAGCTGTTCTTCAGACTTCACAGATCTGAGACTGCACATCTTGCAGCTTTATATATGACTGAATCAACTCATGTGTGCTTGCAAATGAATTAAGTTTTGAAGAGATCCCCTCTCAGCTAAAGTCTAAAGAAAGCAGTAGCACCCAAAGAGACTCATTCCTGTTTAAGCAGTAAGTTTGGTTTGAAAGAGACAGGTTTGTTTACATGGTTTATGAGCATCTCTTTAATCAAGTAGTAGCTTTCCAGGTCAATAGCTTTTTCAGGATAGTTAGTAAAGTGAAATCTGGGTACCATAATATCACGTTCATTTATACATCTACTGCCACTCTAATTATATGTTGCTGGTGATGCCTAATGAAGTTTGGGCTATGTACAATTTCATATGGCTGGCTTGAAGCATAAGCATCCTAATCTGTGAAGGTGAAGCTCTAAAGAAAGATGTAGTGAGTACCTTTTAAACCTACACAGCTGGTGCAGTTGCCACCTACAGTCACACCAGAACAAATTTTTATGTTGTCTTCCAAGAGTTGCCTAACACTAAAATCATATTCCAGATCTCAGTACTGAAAAGTGAAGGACCACAGGTTCATTGTCATTTGAAGTTATGAAGCATGTTCATAGTATAAAACAATAACCCTTCTGGATTTTTTCACATCCTACAAATAACTCTACGTGAGGAGAAACAACCATGAAAACCCAGAGACAAATTTCAACCCAACCAGCATCCTATGAAAGGCAATGTACATTGGTTGGCAGAAATCAGTTTTGTTTCAGAGAGTCTATTGTTTGTATCAGTGGTGTTATATCCTCTTCAAGTCACCTCACAACTTGTTAATCAAATCCAAAGTAGAAACTGTTGTTTTTCTCCAACTGAAGGTATTCTTCATGTTAAAATAAAAACAAGGGACTGAGAAGGTCTGTGGACTATGGTGAGGATAAAATCCTAGGTGCAGATAAACAAGTATGAAACTGTGACGAAGAATATGCAAGGCAGGGACCTGTGATTGTTAGACCACACCTGCAAAAGTCTATTAGCACCAAAGTTTACATTTGTATGTCACAAGTCACAACACAGGGATAATTGATAATCCACATTCTGAAACAGAAGTTGTTAAATGCCAAGAATACTTCTGATGAATGCAAACCAATCTTCCTGCTAATCTGGAGCTGATAACAGAGACTGATCTCACAATTGCAGCTGGAGAATCACATGGGACCCCACAAACTGGAGCATCAATCAAAAAGCTGGAAGCTGCATTTGAGGGAGCAGTCCATATTATCCATAAAAACAAAGGAAAACTTAACATGTATTATGATAACTACTTACTGGATAGCTTGTTACAGATAATTTAGTGCTGAAAACAAAAGTCAGGAGCAGCCATATCAAGTGCTACAGATAGCCAAAGTGGTTTTCAGAGAGCAACTTCACAGATGAGGGACAACATCTGAGAACCAGGTGAGAAGGAGTCATGGTGTCCACAGCTCAAAAACAGAAAAAAAAATTAATAAATGTATCTATTTCTGTCACGTGATTTCCTCATGCAGAGTTAACAGATTTAAGCTTAGGAGAATTTTCAAAAGAGCACTGTAACCAGCACGAGCTGACTGTAGCTTACAGCTCCCTCTGATACCATGATTTTCTGCACAGAGATGTCAACATTCCATCCACTGAAGAGTTACAGGACAGGAAGATTGTTCCTGAGTACTCTTGGAGACCGTTCAGGTACTTCTTTTTGCTTCATGCAAAGGAAGAACTGGAATGAAAAATTTACATGGAAACACACGTACAGACAGAAATCATAATGCAGGCAAAAGAAATTAAAAAATTGAAAAAAAATTAACAAACCTTTTTGTCCTCCAAGGCCGTCCTCAGTAATGTAATAAGTCAGGAACAGTACGAAAAGCTTCATTTGCACAACAACCAGCAGCATAGGGGGGAAAAAACCCCCAAAACAGTATAAAGAAACAAACAAAAACACCAAAACAGACTTAATTCACTAGCAACTTCTCTGCCCCTTAAATCTCCTCCAGGTTAATTGATTCATCTCACAATCCAGGCCACCTGAATCTTGTTTCTTTTCTAACCTGCAAATTCATAAACACTAAAGAGGATTTCTAAAGATGTGAACAGTGCTAGTTAGTAATTTTACACAGAAGTCAAGATCTCAATTGTGCGTATACTGTTGTTAGTGTTGGGGAAAGTCTAATAAAAACTCTAAACCTAAACCCCCTGTTCTGTTAATGACCACAAGGAGAATGTAGTCCTAGCAGACTTTCTAGCCAAAAAACCCCAGTGCCTGAAAGGTTCAGCCTGCTCCTTTCATCTTTTATTTGGCCGCTATATATCTTGCTTTACTCTGTAAAGCTGTCTATGGTGCAAAATGTAGGCTATGTGCAATCTGAAATAAAGCCGCTTATTGCACAAGGGGATGCCAAAATTGGTAGCTCTGAATTTTAATAAGGAGATGCTTGATTTCTATTCCACTGGGATTGCAGGAAGTAAGATAATTCTCATGAAAAGAGGGCAGGGGGAAATAAATAGAGTAACCAACTTTTTATAGGAGTTAATCCATTTAAATGGCTGTAACAAAACCTGCCTGCAGGTTTCTGTTTTTCAGAGACTACATGTTTAAGCTCTTAACAATCTGCATTTCCACGGTACTGTAGGTCCAGGCAAGGAGTATCAGAATGAGGGTTTGTTAGGGGAAAGTTTGCTGCATTCAGGTCATTGAAGAATCAATCTGTCTGGCCAAATTGTGCCAGATGGACAACACCATTTGAGCACTCATGCTTCTACTCTTTATCCTGCCAAAGTACCTCGGGAGTGACCTAGAGAGCTTCTTTTCTCCAGTGTGAAGGTCCACGCTGAGCCCCTTCTGTCCATAAATACTGTTTAGCATCTCATTGTCAGACTTGTTTTGATTACATATGCTTGTAGTCAGGCGCTGACTAAATGGCTATTGGCAAAGGTATTAGACTAAAACCTAAAGAATAGAAACTTGCTTTTGGACTCCAGTGGGCTTTGGATGAAGCATTAAAAGAATAAATGCTCTAAAGCAAATAAAGCAAAACTTCAGGTTTCCCACCCTGTCTAATCTCTTGAAATCAGAGGTGCCAGTCAGGGTTGTTCAGGTGTTAGATGCCATCAAATGCGATCTCAAACCAAGGTAATTATAAGAGATCTTCAGAAAAGCAGCAGAGAAAAATAAGTGCATTGTTGTTGACATAATCGCTTCTGGATAAACAACACACAGCTGAGTCTCACTTCACTATCCTTCCCAGGAGGTCACTAGGGCTGCATGTGCTCTTCGGTGGTTTAACCTGGGGTTTACTCTCTTTTTCTAAGCAGAAGAGTGATCTGCTTAGACTTATCCAAGAGATTTTTCCTTTTGAAAAACAGACTGTCCTTAGTTCTTCCTCATGCTGGTCCTGAATTAATACTAGTTTAAAGTAGCTGGGGGCTTTATGCAACAACCAAATGTGTTCAGAGCCCTAAATACGATGTAGATAACACTGGACACAAGGCTCCAAAAAGTCGAAGTGCCATGTAAGATCACTGGGGAAAGCACAACAAGAAATAGGATTATTGGTTATTGTTGCATTATTATGGATAAGAATGGTTTCAAAACTCATCCCAAATTCCATCTCCATTTTCTCTGCTTAATGAGGAATTTCTGTTCAAGGGGAAATGCCTTATGATGATTAAAAAAGTTCTCCCACTTCACTCATCCTTAATGCCCATGTGGCCACCTTGCTCTTGCAACCGACCCCTGGGCATTTTACCTGTCCCCTGCACAAGCAGCCCCTTCCCTGCAGCACCTGCTGGGCTCTGTACCACACATGCCCACTTCCATCATCTGCTAGCCAGCCCTGGGCACCACTCTTCCAAAAACAGGCAACAGTTGCAAGAGGTTGTTCTCACTTTCCACATCTTGGAGGGTTTCATATGGCACTGCAGGAAAAAGAACCAGCAGACCAGGTCATCCTTGGCACATTTCCTGGTGCTTTATGGTCCAGACAAGAGGACAAGGTGTCCCTGCACTTCCCAGCTAGTGAGTGGGGGGCGTTTGTCTGCTTTGGCATGGCCACTGACTGGTGCATGTGATGAGAGAGCAAGGTGGTGCTCAAGCTGGCAGAAACCAGTATGGGCTTACCCCTTGTCAGTTCTCCAGGGCTGGTTTCATCTTGTCATCCCCAGTGACAGCACCTTGTGCACTGAGAGGATTAAGGTATTTGGAGGAGTCCATAGGGTTTTCTACCTGATAATTTTTCTTAGGAGAAAGGCTTAAGCTTGGTACCAGAGAATCCCCTGATGGCAGGGAAGGAGAAAGGGCTGCTGACAGAATGCCCATCTCTTGCTGTTTTTCACCCACCAAAGCTGAATCTGATCCAGTTCCCTGTAAAGGGCTGCTGGACAGGCACTCTTGACTAATTTTCACTCACCTCTTCCCAAGTGACCTTCTCCTTCCAAAGATGATGAGGAAATCATTTGTCTCAGCTGCATTCTCTGGGAAATGTTATCTTTTGCAAGCTTTAATTTATCTTCATTGAAAGGAATTGCTTTTCATTTGAATTTAGCTTCAAACTTGGCTGTGTGACGGGGAAGAGCTTCACTGCAGTGCACAATAAACATTTTATCCTGTGCCTCTTCTGTCCTTTAATATCTGCACAATAGCAATACCTGGATAGCAGAAACACTGAATTATCTTGGTCCAGGAGTGTCACTTGCTTCTCTAAGAGCAGCCTGCGGCATCACACATACCATGTAAGAAGGGAGCCCATTCTTGAATGCACAGATCACACAACATGGCTCATTTAACTTGCAAGTTCAATGCTTCATAAATGATACTTTCCTCCAGGGGCTGTTGCAGGAAGACATCAGAGCAGAGAGCCATGTTTCAGGCCTCTGTTTTCTAAAGCTTTGTGCTAACCCAGAAAGTCTCCTCTCCTCCCAAGTAAGAACGATCGTTCACTATAAATCTGTTCTTTACAGTTTTGTACCCCTTCAGATTTTATGGAAAACACCTCTATTTGACAGATGATGATAAATGGTTTGTAGGGAATGCTTCTGATTTTGTACAGTACTCTGGGAGTCATTATCTTTACTCTGGGGTAATGATTGGAAACCAAAAGAACACAGGTTTAGATTAGATATAAGGAAGAAATTCTTCACTGTGAGGGTGGTGAAGCACTGGAACAGGCTGCCCAGAGGATCTGGGGATGCTCCACCCCTAGAAGTGTTCAAGGCCAGACTGGATGGGGCTCTGAGCAACCTGGTCTAGTAGAAGGTGGAGGAGTTGGAAACAGATGATCTTTAAGGTCTCTTCCAACCCAAACCATTCTATGATTCTGTGATCAGAGAGTTCATTCAAGAACTGGTATTGAAAGCATTGAAATGCTAAAAATGCCCTCTGGGTTTAAGAGAGCAAAACATCAACACATTCTGTCTAAACACAGTTATACAAATTATTTAAATTATCTGTATGGGTCGTGAACAAGTCAAAAATTAAAAACTCCTCCTTCTTATGCCATCCTGCTGCTCCATGTTACAGTTCCTTGCTTGCACAGTAAGCCTGCATAGCTGAGAGCAGGTAACATTATCCACTTTGAAGGACTTTCAGTAAATATGAGTAGGAGCAGAGTTAAAGACAGGTATGAAGCCCCAGTGCTCTTTGTTTGAAGGCACCGTACATTTTAAGGACAAATTCTGAAGCTGAGCGTGCTGTGTTCTCTCACAGAGGTCACCACATCATGCTTTTGTATGTACTCTCCTGGAAAGTCTAATTGTTATTTGGAGAAAGTCCTGGGTACAGGAGGTCCTTCTATAAACTGCCACACTGGGAGCTGCTTGTGAGACACCATGGTGCCTTCTGACCTGTAGTGTCAGTCCCCTTAGGTCCTCCAGCCTACTGCCCTCCAAGGGAAAGACTGACCCAAAAACATGGTTTTGAGGAACAAAAGTGTAAGTGTGTGCTGCACACATCCCACTCTGATTGCCACCATCCCAAAAGATTCTTGATCCTGAAAAATTTGCATTTCTATAACCTGAATAGTGCACACATGATGATGTGCTTTGCCTCTTCTATGTAGGATCAGGACGACTCTGCTGTCTTTTTGGCCTTAAATTCCAATCCTTCTGGGCTTCTTTTAGTACTTTTTGGGTGTTACTTGATAAATAACTGAACTGGACTTAGCTCTCATGAAAAAATTTGGGAAACTGTATAACCCCTTAAGTGTATCTCTCTAATTAAAAATTCCCCAGTTTCATCAAGATTCCAAGATAGAGTACAGATAATTTTTTAATGGAGACGGGTTCTGCAGTTCTGATAAAATAGCAGGTAAACATTGCAAAGTGACAACAAAGTGACCTCACTTCTTTTTTTCCTTGCAGCTTAGAGAGTCACATATCTCATTCCACTTAGTCCTGAGAATCTCCTTCATGGACTAGCCACTTGATCACACCACATCCCACATGCATGAAACCTTCTCACAGCACTGACAGAGGAGGAGGAGAAACACACCCAGCATTTCTTTACCAGACTATTTCCAATCCCAAATTAATCCTGCCTGGACATCCCAACGACTAATCGGGTTTACTGACTCAGCTTTAACAAAACCTCGAGTAGATGAGTGTCCACTTCATTAATCCGCTGCCTGATCTCCCAGTGCACAGTCCTTGGAAGTGAGAAGGGGCAGACACACTTTGACGACGTTAAGCTACAAGCCATTTGCAAACAGATTTTCTCTCTTCCCCCAAACAGACAAGTGCTCAGTGCCTCTCAGCATCTGAATTCAGGATAATTATAGTGACCTCCCAGCTGTCACTGACAGAAGTGCGGGAAGGCGGATTATGCACATGAAGTCCTCTGCAGCTAAAGCTACCATATGTTCGGGTTTCACTGGGCATGTTTCACAAAGCCAACTTTCTCCAGGCTGAAAAAAGACTTTGACCATTTGTCCTGAACCCGTTTGTGGCTGGAACCCCTCCCAGGCTGGCTGACACTTGGACTGAAGCCCTGAAGCACACTCAAATCCCCTGCATATGCTGGCTTCAGATATGCTGGAATCACCATGTTTATGCTGCCCATCTGCTTGGGCAGAGCCTGAGGGGCCTTGAAAAGCCAAAGAGGAAGGGAGCTTAAACCTTAGTGATGACAATTTTAATCAAGAGAGGGAAGTGAGAGCTCTCTCCTGCCTCAGCTCCTGTGGGCAGCTCCCAGCATGGGCAGGAGTGATTTGGGGCAAGAGGTAGAGCCTGAGCTCTTTGACAGGGGGCTGCTTCTCCAGACAGGAGCCATGACCTGCATCACTGCTGTGAGGAGTGCTTGTGGCAAGGCAGGGGAGGCAGCCCTGCCTGCACAGCCTCTCTGCACAGCTGCTGCTGTGCTGAATGCCCCATGAGAGGGCCTGGCAGCCACAAAGATCTTCTGAACCACAGTTTATTACAGCATGAGATACGTCTTGATTAGAAAATGTTTTGTGCAATACATTGCCTGTAGCTCAGCTACAGACTCAAGGTTTTTGACCTCTTGGGATTTAAAAGGCCAACTGTATTCTTTCACTTCCAGAGATTTGTAGATGTCCTGCTGACATCTTACCATAAAATGAATTCACCTCCCCTCGTCATGTCTGCATTGAAAGATTCAGGTTGGTGAGTCTCAACTGGTTTAATTCACCAGGAACTTTTTGAATGCTGAGTCTGGAGAAATGTTTGCTTAAGCTTATATGAAAAAAAGGAAACCTGTGCCAAGGAAACTGAGAAGAAAACAAACAATTAGAACACGCAGAGCTTGACTTTTTCCCTCCAGTGAAACAACACAGGCATTTTAATAATTAAGCAGTTTCATAATGTTTGTAAAGGGAAACAAAAGTTTATTTTTTTTGCTATTTCTATAAAGGCACAGGGCAAAGTATAGGGGCTTGTGGAGGAGAAGAGTTAGAGAAGAAAAAAAAGTGATGGTGCTACAGGGGTGAAAGAACAAATCTCTGACTCCCTAGGTGATAGTTACAGTACTGCAGTGGGAGTTCAGTTAAGGAACATGTGAGTCAGGGTTTGGGGCCTCATTTGTTAAACCAGTATTTTTGCACATGAGGAGCTTGAGGGAGTATGTGGTTTAAGAGAGGTTCTTTAAGCCTAGCCCAATGAAAATTGGGTTGTGCAATTCTGACTCATATTTTAGGATCACTCATGCTCTAATTTAAACCAATGGGAATTTTTTTATTGAATGAGAACAAGATTAAGCCTTACTCCATTGTGATTCTCTCAGAGAATGTGGGACTAAGGTAAAATTAGTTGATGGTCACTAGAAGTATCAAAATCAAGCGCTCACATCTTCCCCCTTCCTCAGAAAACGTATAAATTGGAAGAAACACATTTATTTAATTTCTTTAGACAGATGCACACTTGAATTAAACTCCCTCAAAGTTAGGCAGATTATTCTGCCTTTGTGTCTGTGCAAGAGAAAGGCAGACTTGATTCAAGACATAAAAAGCTAAGAGATTTAAACTCTGCCAGTTCCTACATAGTGCTGAAATTGATACAGTATGTCTGGAATTGATTTTTCCTTGGATGCTTGCAGGCAGATCCCAGAGATGCATTGGTGCCTGCTCTGTGAATGAAGGAATGGCTATAAGTTTACAGATACCTGGTTTGTACTTGCAGCATTTGGGAACAAAGAGAGGGAAAGAAATCCAAAGCATGAGCAGCAGATAATATGAAAAGCAGTAAAAACACAGAGCAGTGATAGACAATTATATAGCAAATGTAAGAGCCTGCTCCTACCCTTTAGAGGGAATACCACGCTGCTCAACATCAAATTGACTGAAATAATACATACCATGGTTGGGGAAGATGAAGGAAACAAAATCAGCTAGATCCCAAGACAGTGGTAACGGTGGGAATTTAAAATGTATCTAGCTTTGTTTTTCTGATATAATTTCGAGGTTGGGTTTTTTTTGGTTTGGTGTGGGGTTTTTTTTTATTTTTTTATTTTTATTTTTATTTTTTCATACAGAGTGATAGTGCAGCTATTGCTGAAATAATTGTTTCATTTTCCACAAAAGAGATGACAGATCCCAACAAATCACTTTTCCAATACAGAACTGCTTTACACGTGTCCTCATTCACCCACTAACTTTCTTGTACTTCTGTGAAGGCTTTGTTTTGTTTGGGGGCATTGACCACAGAGCTCCTGGGGCAGGGTCAGGTGTGGAAGTGCTGATGGACAACTGCGTCTTGTGACTTAGTGCCACTGAATGCAGTTAGGAATGGGCACAGTGGGAAAAGCTGACCTGAGTCCTCCTTAGATCCTCTGATGTCCCTCTCATTCATTCTGTGCTTGGCAGAGTAAGTTCCTGTGTGCACATTCTGGTCTGGAAATAAATACACTTTATTATAGAATAGGAAGCATAGGAATAAACCCTAATTTAGTAGCAGCATAGGAATAAACCCTAACTTAATAGAAGCCCCTCTTCCATCCAAAACATACAAAATGACATCAATTTTTTTTTTGGTGGTGGTGATGGTGGCAATTATTTTTAAAATCCAGGCTTCACTGTGTATGCATTAGGATTTTATAGCGTAGTGTAAGAGGAACTCTTACTTGCTTGGCAAGAGTAGTTGGATCTCTGTGACATGCTACATTAGTTTCCCAGAAGCAAAACCACTTAAAATGGTTTGAGGGCATAACCACAGGAAAAGGTTAAGTTAGCACACCTGAATGGGGTAAGCACCTGTAGATGGGGGCTTGAACTCAGACAAACTTCTTGGACAAGCTTTGCCATCAGAGCAATCCTGATGGGAAACCATCCTCTCAGTAGCAGAAGAGCCTTGCCATGGGGGCAGCAATGAACTTTCTGCTGTGAAACATGATGAGGTGACAAAGCTGGAGGGAAACACAGATGTGCTTGCCTTGCAGCCTCGGTAAGTGAGATTCTGCTTTGATTGTAGTGCCAGATGTCAAAGCAGTGGTGAATTACCAACCCAAGCTAACTAATGTGGGGGGGTGAGGGGAGGAAGTGTGAAGTGCTGACATGTCTAAGCATCATATAAATTGCACTTGCTCTGTAAAGGATAGGTCCCCAAAGGCCCATAGCAAATGCCTGTGCCTGCTTGGACAACATGGTCTGTGCAAGGATGTGCACACTTGTTCAGATACTTTATCTTGTAGGAAGGGACCTGCAGTGAAAGAGTATTTGAAGTATTTTTGCTGTAAGCATAGAAATATATTTGGGGTTGGAGTGAACAGAGGTGGTAAATGAGGGTTTCTCACAATGTTCACAGTGTTTGTGCTTCTCTAGGGTAGGAAAAGGAGGAAAGAGTAATTACTGCTGACAGGGGAGGAAAGTGGAGGAACAGAAACCCAGATGAACACACTCACTTGTTCATGGTCCCGTCGGTAATCTGTGGAAATTATAGAGATTATAGCCCGCATTAGGAGGATGCTTTCTTAACTAAAATGTTAAATGGGATGGGAAGAAAGCCATGCACAGAGACATCAAAGCTTGAGCGATGAAACCACAGACATGTTGTTCCTGCGGCTTCATGTAGAGGCAGAGTTCCAGCATGGACCCTCCTAGGTCGAGGAAGGGTCATCTCCATCCCAGCCTTCCCTTCACCCTGTGCAGCAAGCTGAGGTCCTTAATAGCATTTGTCTTCTCCACTCATTTAATGAAATATGTGAGCACTCGATACATTTCAGATTCTATTTTTCTACCCCCTCAATTGGTTTAAATCTGGGTGATACAAGTGACGGTGATAGGACTGGGAGAAGAAGGATGTGGGTGACAGTGTTGTTGCATAAGCCAGTTTTCAAATGGTAACATGGCTAAAAACTGAGCAGTCTGGTGTTTTGTATTGTCAGTTATAAAAAGGCACTATCAAATCCCTGCCAATGAGGAGCACTGCAAGGTGTTGAAATAGACTGATTTTATAATCAAAAATATCAATGTAACAAAGTAGCCACTCTAAGAGCGACTTTTGGTTGTTTAATTTAGGTATCAGCATAGTTTTTACATAGAGGAGGGTTTAGTTAATTATTAAAGCAGGTTCCCTTGCTGCATGTTCACCTTTGCAGAGAGATTGTTGCAAAAATTTTGGAGAAAAATTTTGAAGTCTCACAACCACCCTATTTTTCATGCCCTAATTATCTGGTCAAAAATCCGACTTTCCAATGAGTCAGTCTTTGCTGAGATTAGTGGAAATGCTTTTGGTTTACAGTGAAATATAAATTATCCAGAATGTACCCCGAGGAGAGAGAGCGAATCTATTTTATATCATTAAAAAATGAGAAAGAGAAGCTCAAATAGCTTCTGTCAGTGGCATAATACTGTTCCCAAAGAGTTGTGACATCTCTGTATTTCCTAGGGCTAGAAAGGCACAATGTTTTGATATTTTGTCCTTCAACTCCCCTTCCCTGCTATCACCCTTTTTTCTGGGCTATAATAGCTTCATATCCACTTCAAATTAGTTGAGACCTACTGGAAGGCAAAGCAGTCAGTAGGGACATGGAGTCTTTAAAGCTCCTCCTTCATCAGCAATCTAGGGATCCTGGCAGTGCAGGGGTTAACCTGAGGCCAGGGAAAGTGATGGGAAGAGACAAACTGGGTGAGTCTTGAATACATGGAAAAGCAACAGCATAGAGAAAGAAAGGAGCAGCAGTGTAGACAGGGTACGGATGCTTCACCATGAAGCAGCAATACCAACCCTACCTGAGGGCAGCAATACTATATATAACTCCTGCAGCAGAGTCCTGCAGCTGACAGATGCTTCCCAGACTCCCACCTACCTGCAGCTGGGTCAGCTGCTCAGCAGCCGCTAGGAATGGCCTGTGTCACATTCCTGTGTGTGCCCTGACCTGCTCTGATAGCCTGGATCAGGACCAGGTTGCCAGCCCACAGGATTGCAGGTGTGCTGGAGGATCTCAAAGCCCCAAACCTGAGCCTCCACCCAGCATACACACTTTGTCCCTCACACAGCACACCATGCACAGTTTGTGCAGCCATGAGCAGGGCAGCAACTGCTGTAACTACATTCCCAGGATGGAATGGATGTCGTGCAATGTGCTGGGCTGCACCCATTTGCTTGCCCAAAAATAGGAGGCAGTGAAGAACTGGTGCCAGAACCTCTTTCTCAGAAGAGTGTGCAATCTGGTGCCTCAAAGACAGTATTGATTTCAGCAAGAGCTGCTCTCTGGATGCTTGACCTGAATGTGGGTGTTGCACACATCACGCATGGCCACCACATATTCTCTATAAAAACACACTCCAGAAAAGCGTGTATTCCTGGAGGAATCCAGGATGTAGTGTGGTGGTGTGCATGGAGGATGTTACAAGAAAACTGGCAAGCACCAATGTCAGGATATTGAACCTGTGTGAAATATGTGAGAGAGAGAGCTGGGGAGAAAAGGAGGATGAGCATGTGGAGAAAGAGCTTTTGAGTAGAAGTGGTGGAGCCTCATGCCCTTCCTCTGCCCTGCCATCTCTCCCTCATCCAGTCAGATTTACCTACAGAATGATGGAAGTGGGAGGAAGAGGGTTGGTGCACAGAGTGTTTGCTGGAAACCTGCGTGGAGGCCTTTTCTGGCCAGTAGCCAGAAAAGCCTGTTAGCAGGAACACAGGTGCATCAGGGAGCACAAATGTTACTTGCAGAGGGAGCAGGTTGGTGCTACTGGTCCTGAAAATGTGTGTATTGTCCAGCCTCTAGCAAAGGTTTGTAAATGTCACTTCATGGGGACATCACAATTACCACAGCCTGCCTCAACCCCCTGCCTTCCCCTTTGTGTGTGAGACTGAGAAGGTGGGGTGGCACCAGGTTTGTCGCATGTCCCATTTGCACTGGCGCCTGCAGCTGTTTCTCCCACCTGCACTTCTGAAAGCTGTTGGCAGTGTGATGCTATCCCAGGGCCGCCTGGGCTAGAGTCCCTGTGACCCCCTGGGCATCTAACAGTGTTACCAGCATTCTTGCAATTAAACAGTGTGAAATTCAAGCACAAAGACAAGGCTTCTCCATTTCAGTCCCAATTGCTAGGACACGCTTACTCCTTTCAACCAAATGGAAAATGAAGAAATAAGAAATCTGAATGCCATGGCTGAAAGAGAAACACTGATTCCTAGAAAAATTCCCAACGGTTTCCTGATTCTCATTTGCTTGGGTCTGCTCCCCTCATAAATTGGGCAACAGCTGAGCAATTGGGGAAGAGAGTGGAAACTTAGATTACACAAAAATTTGACTTGAAGACTCTGATTTGAGACCCATTTTAACCTAACTCTTCCCTTTACTTCATTTGCTTTCTCTGGTTGGTTGAAGCATGTTGCCTTACCGATGCAGACAGAACAAGGGACTTGCAGTGGGTTGAGAGGCTCCTGTTTTTTCCCTCTTTTGGAAATATCTCAGAGCAACCATCTGTCAGTTCCCACCAGCCTGGATAGCTGCTCTGACAGAAGATAAACACAGCATCTCCCTGCTGAGCACTGGCACTGTGAGAGGAGGGGATGAGGGAAGAGCTGTGCAGAGCTTGGGAGCAGAGCTGAGGGTTGCAGCTGGTGTGAACACTTTTTGCTGAAGTGAAAACCCACCAAATGGCTTTTCTCTTCCACATGCACCTGAAATGGCTTGTTTGCTACAGTCAATAAGTAGAGATTTCATTTACTGCTTTCTGTGAAGGAGAGGAGGGCGGTGTGGCTGTCTGACAGCCACCTGTGCAGATTTGGTGAGATCTCCAGGGTTAGTTGGAAAGCCTCTTAAGCAGCATGCTGCAGGAAAGGGGCTGGTGGTGACTGTCTTGGTGGTGAACTGACAAGAGATGAGAATCACAACTTAAAATTTCTTGCATCTTAATGGGTTTTAGGTGAAAGTTTGCCAGAACAATGGATAAATAACATAGCAGCAAAAAGCCAGTGCCAAAACCAGTAAGTACCAAAATATGATGAGTTACTGCCGTGTTTATAAGGCACATGAACAGTGAGTCTGCTGTGCAGGAGTGAATGCCACTGCTGCACATGGAATGTCAGAAATCAAATCCTTTATCCTTCTGTGGAAGTATTTGTTCTGGAGGGGTTGTTGTTGTTATTCACTCAGGAAATGGAAATCTATCTTGCATTTTCACTCTACCCCATAAAACTGCTTTTGAAGAGTTTCTAGCAGTATGCTAATTGGATACAATACTTCCAAAATTTGGTTACCAGTAATTTACCAACAGCTTTACCTAATGCCAACAACAGGTTGGACATAAAAAAAAAAGCTCATGTTTTATATTTCAAAGTTTTCCCCCTAAAGTTTTAGCCAAATTCTAGACTCCAGTGATTAGACCAAGCCTTTATGCATTTTCCCTCCTGCCTGGGATGTGATACCCATTTCCCTCCTTGGTTCCACATTCCCTGCTCCAACTGCTGTGTGAACAAATGCAGACTACACTCACTCATTTAACATAGTCCAAGTCCTGCATCCAGATTAACAAAATTATCCTGAATTATTTTTGTCTCTAGTCTGCAAACAGTCAGCTGGTGCTGGCTACCAGTTGCTGGTGCTTTTGATCTAAGGCTTGCACAGGTAGAGCCAGAGTGGATATTGCTGTGCCCAGGTGCTATAGACGCCACAGCTGAAGCCCAGACAGCTTTTTTTCCAATAGGAGCTGAGAATACACATGCATTTTATGTGGCAATATGGCTGCATATGGTTAGAGGCTCTAGGTAAATGCAATTTTTAAATCACTTTCTTTTTAATGAAACTTTCATGCTGTGGAAATCCACGGAGGAAATAGAGGAAACAGATCATACTAGATACAAGAAAAGCTCGCTCATGTTTGATCTGTCTCTTGTACCCTTTGGAAGCAGATATATTTATTTGCAGCACGATCTCATCTCCACTGAAGTCAGCAGGAAGTCTGCCACCATCTTCACAAGCAGCAGGCTGGTGCCTCTGCGGGCTGATCGGCTGAGCACGCTCTCCTCCTCTGCTGCAGAAGGAAGCACTAATGCATGCCCTTGGCTGTTTGCTGTGCTAAACCCATTTATCTGAATCATGGAAGCATCAGAAGCAGTTTTAGAGATTAACCCACTTTTGCTGCCATAAAACTAATCAAGCTGCTTCTTTTTATTTACTAGGGGAGTCCGTTTTAAGTTCTCAGATGCTGAATTGTAGGGGGGGGAAGGTAAGTTTTGCATGTTTAAAATGGAGTATTGTATTCATTTAAGGAACAGGAGGGGAAGGGAACAGCAAGCGATCCTTTCCCTGCCCAGAGACTGACAGCCTGGCAGCCCCTGAAACAGAAAAGCCTTTGTTTGCTCCTTCATGGCCACAGTGCCCACAGCTGTTGGGTCCAGTGCTCCCATACTGGCCAGCTCCTAATATTAGGAAGAAGCACTGTATCCAAGCCATCAGGGACAAACTGAGCAGATCCATCAAGGCAGAGTATGGGAGACAAGCCAACAGGTCAGGCTGTGTTTCAGGCTGCTGATTTCTTAAGGTGGGGAACCCTGAAAATCCAGGAGGGTTAAGATTCTCAGCACATCTATAAGGCTGTAGAACAAATCTTCAGGGAAAATAACAGTTCAGGAAAGCTGTCAGATGTAGTGGAGGAGGGTGGTTGGAAGGTACTGCTTCTCTTTGAAGTGGGTTAGCGGCACTAAATGTGCACTTTAAAGATCAATTATAATCTGAAACTGTAAACTATCTCACCTCCAACTGTCCTTTGCTGGCTGGGGGGCATGAGCAGCAGCTCCCTCCAGGAAACAGTGTGTGGATGGAAAGAGAGGCTGGAAGGTGAGGAAGTCCTAGACCATGTGCTTAATGTTCACGAGGAAAAGTCCCAAGAGTTGCCAAGCTGAGTTATCCCTGCTGCAATGAGAATGTGGTGGTGGGCAAAAGGGACAAACAGGAAGCGTTACTCTTCAAGTTTCAATAATAAGAGGCCCTTAAAGCACAACACATCCTAGCCTCTGGGTTTCTAGCAAGAGCAGTTCAGATGAGCACCTGTGGGAATTAACAGCTCCCTTAGGGCCACAGAGCCCACCTTCCCCATGCTTTATAGCACAGAAGAGCACTGGTAATTCCTCTTGGCTGTAGGTGGTGGCCTGCTGGAGGGGTTAAAGCTCTTTCCTCAGCTCTGGTCCAGGCAGACCTTGAGCCAGCATCTGAACAAAAGAGCTTTGCCTACAGCTTCCCTCAGCCAACTTCAAACTGCAGCTTACACAAACAGTCCCTGGCAGTGGCTCGGAGCAGCGCCGCTCCTGGGCACGCAACCAGGACCTTGCCCTGCGCCTTGCCAGCTGCCAGTTCAGCTAGTTGTGAAGTCCCCCTTCTTGCTCCTCATGTTTTCTAAAACACAGGACACTTCTCCTGCCTCCTTTATCCTCTAGGAACCATGACAAACATCTACTAGAAGTATCAGCGAGCCTTAACTCGCCAGAGCCACCCCACTGCACTTGCTGCCCCTTTCACCACAGCATTTGTACCAGCCCTGCTGCTCCTATGTTCCAGCTGGGGAACCATGGGCAAAACTAGTCGATCAAATATTGTCTTGAAAGCATTAAGATTATACCCAAGATTTGGACCTTCCAGACACTGCAGCAAGCAAGCTGAGGGCAAAGGTTTACCTTGCAGGGGGCCAATTGGCAAGAGCTCAGGCAGTAAGGCAAGCCTTGACCACAACTTCTGGCCCAGAGTGAGCCATTTGGAGTGCTTGCTAATAAAATAGAATAAAATAGAATTAAATAAAGTGAAATAAAATAAAATAAAATAATCATTAAAGTGGCACAGAGGAGCAGTTAATAGCCCTCCTATATTTTAACCGCTGGAATTATGGAAGACAACTGATTTAGACCCTCTGTTGTTCTGTCTCGATTAGCTGCAAATGTCAGCAAAACTGATGAAGACAGCAGTGGGAAAGCAGCTTTGTTGTAACAGTAATTGGTTCTGAATTGCTTGACAAATCTAATAGCTTTCAGCTGACTTGGACAAAGGGCAAAGCTATGGGCATACAGCAACACTGAAGTGAGATAAGGGAGTATGAAAAGGCAACAGATATTATAAAATGCAAAAAACCCCACCATCATTTTCACAATCTTTTTCAGATGTCAAGTAGGTGCCCACAGCAGGGGAGAGGAGTCTGAGGAGCACTGGTAGCACTCAGGAATTCCTCCCCAGGAGCCACAGACAGGGTTTCAGAATCAGTTTGCCTAAAAGCAGCTGGCACATTGCTTGCTTTTGGGCTTTGAACCCAGGCAGAGGCTAGGGAGGCAATGGAAACAGAGGTGCACCACCACTGAAGCAAGCCTTCCACAGGAAGCAAACCTACTGGGAGTTCATGGTCCACGCCCCTGCCCTGTTCCACTGCAATAGTCCATCTCATTTTTGCCATTCCTTGGGACATCCCAAAGAGCACACCCTGCTCCTCACACCTCTCTGTGATATTTTTCCCATGTTTTTATCTCCCCTTTCCCATTTGTTCAGGTCTTTCACTCCATGATATGGCTTCTAAGCCAACTTCCCAGCTGCCTCCTTGCTCTCCATCACCTTTTTTGCCTCTTGTCATGTCAAAAGGTATTATGGGATTTGGCTGATCTGAAGCTATCAGGGCTAGCTGGCAATCAGCCACCATCAAAGAAAAGGGATGGCCCTCAATTTTCCCTCAGCAGAGGCATTAATAATTTTATCTTCTCTCCAGCCATGGATTTCTACATTGAGCTTATGGAAACTTCTTCTCTTGGACGCCTCCACTTGTCTGCCTAATGTGTTTATATGGACAAGGAATTCAGATTACCACAGGCAGACAGAGAAACAGGCAGAGGGACTGCATGGATGCAATTGTCTTAGGGAACTATGTTAAAAAGCTGGAATGCTATATTTATGTATGACTGAAAGAAAGAAATCGGTAATAAAATAAAGAGGTCTTTACTAGCTTCAAAAGAAAGATTTTTGGGGAGCTGACAGGTAGAAAATAGCTTTATGTGCATCATCTGATGTCTAACATGTGCCCCTAGAGAAACAAAGTCCATATTTCTACATGCTCCATTCATTCTTTGGGAGCCACTTCTTCCTCAGACTGACATTTTGGTTACGTTCATTCCCTGAGGCATTTTACAGGAAAACATAGGAATGTATTTGATTGTTCAGGAGGTACTGAACTTTACATAGATGACATTTGGAAACACACAGAGCTCACGCCTGGGAGCTTCAACAGCTCTGAAAGAAGCAACACTGCTGGGCTCAATTACTTAGAAATGTAAATTTGGGATGGCAGTAATACCAAAACAGGGAGAGAAGTTAGCACTGCTGGATTGCGCTAACCTTGGCTGCAAAGCGTACTGGAATTTCACAGTGAAGTGCCAAAAATGAAGCTTAGAGAAGCTTCTTTTGTGGCAAAGCCTGTGTGAGGAGGGCCACCTTCCTTTGGCTGTCTAAAGCCAAACTCCGGGAGTGCCATTGCGAAAACATCCTAATGAATGTGAAATGTAAATGTTATAGGAAACCCAGGATGTTTCCAAGGTCCCAGTCCCAACAATGAAAACTGAATAATCAGTCATGTGTTTTGGATCCTGCCTTGGTAGAACCGGCTGAGCTGAAGCAGAGTGTGAGGGAAGTACAGGAGCAGATACTTTACCCCTTTTTAGCCCCTGCAGAGGAATCTGTGTGAAGGAGAGTGGGTCCAAATAACAACATGCCACAGATGTGAGAACGTGCCCAGTCAGCCTCTATCCCGTCCCCAGCATTGTCAAACCACAGAAGAGCACCAGGCAAATAGTCTGTCTCATGCTGCCAACGGAAAAGACAAGCACAAGCACTGCCGAATGCAGTCACAGGAGAGCTACAGTGACACAAGGAGCTCGGCGAGCCAAAAACCCAAATCTGCCATCCTGGTGATGCCTTAAGAGCAGCCCCCGGGAGATGTTTCATGTTGTGGGTGCGGTGGCGAGTGGCCTCAAGGGGGCTCAGGTGTTACTGATGCGGGACAGCTCAATGGTCAGAGGAAGGTGGAGATCCCGGGGGTGATGCACCCTCCGGTGCCCAGAGGACAAGTTGGCCATGACCCAGGAAAGATGCTGGATCATCATCATCCTGCACTTGCTTAAATGATCACTTGGATTTCACCTGCTTTAGGCAAAGCTGCAGCGTGAAAAAAGGCACAGGCTCCTGGCCATCATGAAAGGTTTTATTTGAGCCCAGTTTGTTCCAGTGACCAGCAAAAGCTGAGCATTTGGCCCCATCACCTGCATTTACCCTGTCAGATCTGGAGTGAATGGAAAAGCACAACACAGTGCCATGAATTTACAGAAACTTGGGACAGAGGAGGGAGTCTCAAATGTAAAGTCAAGATATGGCAAGTCTGTGTAAAATACACATTTCTCACTTGCAAACACACGCACATATGGTCTCTCTCCCATTGCTGAGTACATCTTCCAGTAAAATCTCCTCCCAGTAAAATCCCAACTCCCTTCTTCCAGACCAGAGAGTGCAAATGGGTTTGTGAACCTTAGTACATCATTTACAGCTGCTGTAAATCTGGAGCAATGTACACTATCAGATGTGCAGGTTTCATTTATAAAGCAGGATTTATGGTTTCACCCCTTAGATCTGCAGATGGGTTTTATTGTGATTTATGCCTGTGTCATGAAGGACCATATATAAGAATTACCTGATATTATCGAGGGACCTATTCTTTTTGGCCCTTATCTTTCTTCTGAAAGCAGAGACTACTTAATCACTGTTAGCCATATACTGAGTACAGTGTCCTTTGTGAATTACCCATATCCCTGTTTTCAGTATTATTAGCTTGTGATGTTAGGACTAACCCAATGAAATAGTCACAGCACTTGCTGAATTGCAACTATATATACAATTTATAAATGACTCTTTGGTGACCGTGTTGGTAAATTTAATTACAGTCTTTTTAAAAAAGACATTACCTCAGCATTAACTGAATGCCAGCCTCAAACTGAGGTATGAAAAAGGCTCTTTGAGTCCTCTGGGTAAAATATTTAGGTTTCTGCTATTATTGTTAGACGCTACACCTCAATAGCTTAAATCATAGGGGAAATTTCCCATTTCTGAGAAAGGTAGAGGCCAGATTTCTGAAAGCATTCAGCTATCTAACCACCACTGATTTTAAAAGGCATTGTAACACTCCAGAGGATCTTGCCTGAAGGAGGAGAGTGACACCGAATAGAGTTTCACTACGTTCCTATTCATTAGGCTCCCATGGTTTTCACCAGGCCTGGATACCCAAGGGTACCTTGTCAGAATGCCACTTAGGTTTCCCCACGTCTCTTCAAGTGCTAACACACCCCCAGAAATCAGACTGAATACATGTTTTTCTTTGAAAGCTAATAAGTCATAGGGTCCTGGAGATGTTTTGGTATCTTACACTCACTAGAATCACCTTTGGTGGCCTGGGTCTAACAGCATAAAAAAGTTAACCTATGCCCCTTAAGTGGGTTTGAAACCTGCAGTAATTGCCAGGAGATGCTGCACTATTTCAACTGATCTATTTACTCTCAGTTATACTAACAGCCAGGTGAAGGCCCAAAACATGAAGCTCCAGAATTGTGCCCTATTCTGTATGTGCTCCTTGGCCTTACAGGCCTGACAGTCCTTTTCTCTGCTTTTGGTCCAGGAGAGAGGGACTCAAAAACTCCTATAAGCCTGGAGCAAGGCACTGTCTTGATGAAAGAGGTCTTTGAATCTCCTTTGAATCCTGCTTCTTGCTGATCTCAGCATTAGGAAGCTATACAAAATGTGGCAGTGCTGCTGCCTTCCTAGCGACTGTGTGTTGTAAGAGGAGGGCCCAGGAGTGTTTATGGCTCCAGCCGCACAAACAGGTCTCAACAGGGATTGGGCTTGAGCCCAGTTTTGGTCTCAAGCACCACAGACCCACCATAAGGGCAAACCTCACATCTAATCACACGTTCATCTAGATGAGGGGATAATTGGAGCAACAGCCCTTTCCCTCCTTCCATTTCTACCTCAGCAGTAAGAAGTGCTCCCGGGAAGAGGCTGGGGCAGTGAAAGGAGCAATCCCTCAGAAAGCACCAGGCTGTGAGGTGTAACTGATGAAACTCCTCTGATGTGCTCTCTGTTGGCCCTGACCGATGAGAGCAGCAGTTTTTGCCGTGCTGCCCCACGTCAGGGAAAGTGTTAAAGTGTTTTCAAGGAGCATTTTCCTCCCTTTGTCCCCCAGGATGTTTGTGAGAGCAGTGAGATAAGAATTGTAGGGAGCACCTTCTTATCTCAGGCTCCCTTAAGAGTTTTGCTTTGCAGGAAAAGAACTTACCAGGCATACATCCCTGTTCTTGCCTTACCTGCCATGATGGTAGCTTCTTCCTCACCCATGGAGGAAAAATCCCCAGATTTCTGGAAACAAAGTTGGGAACATGGATCAATCTAAAAGATTCCGGAAAGGATGTCAGGGTCTGATGGAATGGTTCATTTAAATGAATTTGGCTTCAGGAAACGACTCTCATGATTTGAGTCCTGAGTGGTTTTTTACATCCATGTGAAGGTGTGTGATGTGCCAAGACTTTGATCTCAGGTGCTGGCACAGAATCCACAGAGGGTGAGACATCAGGCACTGGGCTTCCCTTGCTGTGGTCCATGTGTGGATGCAACCTCTAGGAAGTCCTTTTAGGAGCTCAAGAGTGGCCTAAGCTGCTGGGATAGGCACAGTCCTTTTGTCTGAGGTGTTCTTAGTGCACGCCTACCAGGCTGAGCCTGTGCAGGGAATTAAAGAAAGAAATGCTAAATTTCTGGATCCCAAGGAGCTGTAGATGCACATGACATTCCTCAGCAGCTCAGCCTGGATGGGGTGGGAGCACTTTGGAGACCCAGCGATCAAAATGACTGCAAACATCTGGGGAGCTTTAAACAGGGAGATACCTTTGGAGTTCATACACACTGAAAGTCTGGCAAAGGCTGAATAGGGTTTTTTCAGCATCGCAGTATTAGATTTAGGCACCCGCATCCCACTTTAGATTTAAATCCTTAAGTAGCTCTAGTTCATAACACTCAAATTTACTTCAAGAATTTTCTTATTCTGTGTGCAGCTTCCCACTGACTGTTCAATCTGCTTTCAGGCTGACAGCCTAAAGCACCTCAGTTTAGATACTTAGCTGCTAAGTAATATATTTTTTTCATCAAAGCAAGTAGAAAACTTAAATGAGGCATATAGATTCTTACCAAAAATTCAGCTTTCAGCAGTTCTTGTTACACCCATTAAAAAAAAAAAGCGCAGGCAAAAGTTTTTTAAAAGTGCAGAAACTAATTTCTTCTTCAGATTCAAACAGCAATTTTAGAACTGCATGACCCATTTTTAATGCATTCTATTACATCTCCCTATTTTTTCTCACACAAAAATTTAAGAACAAAAGTCTCACCCCCAGAGGAACATCCCACATAGCACAAGCACTTGAAAATAAGAAACTGTGATGTGATGCTCGGTGTTTTGTAGCTTCTAAATGGGCCTAGAAACATTTACAGCCTTAGCTAATCACATTACATTTGCTTAATTAATGGGAAGAGCCTATGCTTTCAAGCTGACAGGCTTTGATAGATGAGTACAGCTGCCCTGGCTTTCAGCAGCATGTGTGACTGCTTAATGGGAATAGGCTGGGGGACAGCATCGGGGGCAAAGCAATGAAATAAGTGTAGTGTGTGAATACTAGTCGTGCTTACTCTGTGCCTGAGATGGAGAGGTAGCCCCCAGTCCCTGTTTGGGTTAGCTGTACCTGAGACCCCCTATCCCTGCCTGAGAAGGCAGCCCATTCCCTGGCACAGCCCAGACCCATCACCACGTCCTGGGTCACCAGTGCCTGAGGGTCCTCCCACCCAATTGGCATTGTTTTAGGCAGCTTGGGACAACCTTACTGTAAGAAAGAGAGTACTATAAATAGGAGCTAGAGGATGGGGAGAACATCAGTGGTTTCCTAAGCAGAGAAACAGAAATCCTGTGCTAGATGGCACAGGAACCTGCATTTTTCAGAGCTTCTCCTGTACTTAAATCAGAAAAACAGCCTTGTCTCCTGAATTATGTACTCCATTCCTGTCCAAATGATTCCTTGTGTGCTTGCATTGCAGTACACGAGCCTGAAACACATGATATAAGCAGCTGCCAGGCCAAATGCTCTGATGATAATCGAGCCAGTTGTACACACTTTTGTGCATCATACCCCATCCCATCCGACTCTTACTCACCCTGTTGCCAATTGCTTCTTGTCTATTTTCTCCAGGAAACAGACTTTATCAGTGTAATTTGCAGGAAACCCTCCCAATCCCAGCTGGAAAGTCACACTCTCTCCCACCTCCCTTCCACCACTTTCTTCAGGCCTTTAAGTTGCTCAGCAGGGCCAATTAAGAATTCAAACCAGGTAGAAAGTGAATATAGAGTAGCGATAAGAGTCAGTGGCATGATTGATGATGCTTATACACATGCTTCTGGCTTGAAAAGCAGTGTCTGGGTTGATTCCAGGAGTTGGGTCTAATTTCAAAAGGATTTTCTGACAGAAAAAAAAAAGAGGGTTAGTAGCACATGCTACAGAAAGCAACTTCCACAGATTATTCCATCCCTAAAATATCAACAAATTACTAAGAGCAAAGTGTGAGAGAACTAACAAGAGCTTTCACTCATACTGATCCTCCTGCACATTTACTGAAATAGGGCTGAGACTGTTTTTTCCTGTGGGTTTCCCAACATTCAGAGCTGAAGTGGTCTAAGGTTTTAAACTTACTTTGCTACATGTATTAGGAATAAAGGCTTAAAATTTTGAAAACCTGAGTAGCTATTAATTACAGTAAAAAAGCAAACACTGAATTTCCCACTGGATTCAAATGGACCTGTGAAATTTTTGGAGACAACAAGAGATTTTCATTCATCAACCACTGATATTTGCTTGCAATGCCTGTGGGTCTGTGTTTGTGCACAGCTTTGACATAGTTAAACCAAAAACCCTCATTCCTTGCTTGTCCTTCCTCATCAATCAATGGCTCTTCAGTACTGTCCTGGCACATCCCCTTCTGCCAGCCATGGCAGGAAGGGAACAGAAATCCTATGGAAAGATGTTGACCCAGATTTACCCTGGAAGCTGCCAAGCCCAGGAGCAACAGAAAATGAATGCGGGGCAGACGTCGAGGAAGTGTGTGGACCTGCCAGCTCCACAGTGGCGCTGGCAATGAGCTAGTGGATATCTGGATATCTGCCAGCTGGGCTGCTGGGCATCCGGAAATGCTGGGAAAATGCAGAGGGATGCTGTTCCACGCGCAGCAAGCCCTATGCATTGGGATGCATCAGCCTTCTCCTACATGTGCAGAGGCTATTCAGAGCAATCTAGTTCAGGATGCTTTCAAACACACTTTTGGACCCAAAGGACTGGTTAGCGTTGTGTATATAGGCTGTAACAGGACTGGGAGAGCCCCAGAGGGCCAGTGCACAGGCACTGGAAGAGTGGTTAAAGATGGACAAGGGAGCTGGAGGTCTCCACTAATACTTGGTGCCGTGATGTGTATATGCACAGCCCAAGCTGAGGCATTTAAATGAGGTGTCTGAATTTGGACTGTGGTTGCCAGAGCCCCCGTACTTCCCTTGGAGAGCAGTAGACTTTCCTGTGGCATGATCTGCAGCAGAGTCTGCATTACATGGGAGAGGAGCCTGTCTCACTCAGCAACTGCAGAGGGAGCCATGGTAGTTTGGACTCTGCCCTTGTACACCTAAGCCAAATGCAGAGTTAAATGCTGTGACCAGCATGCCTGTCCAAGAGGGAAGAGTCGTAGTGTTTATGTGTTTAAGCAGACATCTGGATGGGACAGCACATCCTTGGTCCAGGTGTAAGACCTGTAACCCTCAATGGACTGTATCCTCGTGGTCTAACAAGAACCACTTCCCTCTGGGGCACACCAGCAGGACTGCTGCTCCTGGCCTTGCTCTAGCTCTTGCCAGAAGTGTACAACATGATTTTTGTTTAGTCATGTGTCTGAATCATCCTGGGATCTGACAGGCACTTACTGCCCTCAGTCTATGTGTGGTTCAACTGGTCCATGGCTCAGAGCTGGGAGTTTCATCCTGCTGAAAAATGTTAACCATGGTAAGACATCCCGCTTCTCTAAAGGTTTTTGCACCCTTGGTGACCTCTACTTCTTTGCCTTGAAAATGGGACTATCCTCAGCATCAGTAGAGTTCTTGAAGTAGGTTTAGGGTTTTCAGGGTGCTGCCTGTTCTTTTATTTTGTAATCACTGAGCCACAGTCGGATAATCACCAATGCTTCGTTTAAGGCATTGTTGCATGTGGCAATTCATTACAAAGCCCCAGGGAACAAGAATGAGGTTTTTATTTTAAAAGCTATAATCTCTGGGACACACACAATGTTCTCTCCCAACCCAGATTTGTCACAGCCGGCTGCTATGAAGTGCCATTCTCTGCTGTAAGCCATCTTCAATGTATTGTCATTATAATTCACTACAGACTTTTTTCTTCAAGTGACACTCAAGGAGGATTGGAGGATGACAGCACATGGCAGAGTAAATATAGTTAGGGAGACATAGGAAGAGCCGACTTTTCCCAGGGAGCTTGTGGCTGTCAGGCAGGAGTTTCTTTTTTGTGTCTGAAATGGGATTAAGGCAAAAGGCTCACGGGTTTACTGCCATTCGTGCTCTGGTTCTTTGTAAAAACAAGTAAAACACTGCCTATTTTCAGTACACTAGATTAAGATCTGAGCTCGCATTTTCCAGGGTTTGGGCACCAGAGTGAGTCCCTGGCAGGGTCTGGTGAGCATAAAGGGGTTTGGGAGGCTGGGGAGAGCTGCCCATGCTGCTGCCCTGGGCTTTCTGGTATGGTCATCAGTAACCCCTTTGGCCCTTGCCAGGCTGCTGCATTGTATGAACAGGGGGGTCTCCAAGTTTGGTTTTGGGGTTTAAACAATCTCCCTTCACCACTTACATTTCAGGCAAGAAGTGTTAAGTTCTTCTGTGCCATACTGCCTGGCCTCCATCTGAAAGGCTCCTCTAACTCTTCCAGCTGACTGAGACCCCTCCTGCCCTCAGAAGAAGCTCCTGCTCTGGTGCCACCTCACAGGCACAACCCTGAGCAGCAGGACTGCAATTTAGATACTACATTCAAAATGCTTCAGCAAAGAAAAAACAGTAAATGCCAGTAAGTCTTAAACAAATGGAGAGTCAGTGGCAAAAACTACAACAGAGTACTCCAAAGTACTCCAGAAATGTGATGCAATGAAAAAAGGCTCTTATACCCACCATGATGGATAATATGGATAGAAGATGGAAAGGTAACAGCTGAAGGAGTAAAAGCAACAGAGAATGAAAGGCAGATAAGATGAAGGAAAATGTGAAAGGAAAATTATCTGAGTGCTGATTTGTGGAGGCTTTTCTCTGCTTGAAAGTACCCTGCATCAGCAATGCCAAGCAGTTTTTGTGTAATGCATGCATTGGTGAGCACTCTGGATTACCTTGTGATGGCCTGCCATAAGTCTCTTAGGTGTAACTGAGTGTACATTTAACCATAAAGGTTTTATGAGGGTAGCAGGTAGGGTGGACTACAGCCCCTCTGCAACCCAAGCCTCAGCAGATACTACTTGTCCTGACATTTTTGTGGTCTTAGAGATTAAATATTCAGGTTTGGATGGCAAATGCAAAAACACTTGCTACAGGCTACCTCTGCATGTCACTGTCATATGTATGTGGTCTGGCGTAGCTGACCCCAGTGAAGACAGGCTCGTTGAGCGAGCAAGGCACTGTGCAAAGCAAACAGAAGGGTGATTCTCCAAGCACAAGAAATAGCAAGATTAAGAGTGCAGACAAATAATAATAGTAAAACCCCCTTCTGTTTAAAAAAACTCACACCCATAAACAGACTAGTGATCAATTTACCTGCATAAGTGTCTTTCTGCTTTTCAGGAAGATGTTACGACATGAAGACAGGAATAAATCTTGTAGCAGAATTGAATGTTTTATGGAGAGGTCATTTCTTAATTGAAATTGTCTAGAAAGAAGGATGGCTATGAGTTAAGGTGTAATTGCAGGGCCACATGCCCTTCATATGAATAAAGAAGCTGGTCACAGCTTTTCTGTCAAAATGATTACTGACTTGAAAATTATTGGTGAAGTTGGCATTTTTTGTGGAGTGTGTCTCCTTATAGAGAAGTGTTCTCCACTTCTGTTGCTAGAAGCCTAAACCAGTGCAAGGTCTCAGCCACTTCTTTCCCTTATGATGTATAATTGAATCATATCTGATTATTATATTTTATATTTTATTTTATTATTTACTATATTATATATTTTGTCTTTCTTGATGTAAGTCAGTATTTTTTCTGCATTTCTCTCCATTGCTCTTGCCTGCCCACTGCTTATGAAGGGAGAAGCTGAGAAATAAAGCAGCTACAGAATAGAGCCTCCCAATACCTCTGAATGGACAATGTGCTTTAGCAGTGACTGAGGACTCCTTTGAAACCAACAATAAAAGCATCTTTTCTGTCGAGGAGTACAAGGCTCACAGGGGAAAGAGACTTTAATGACACCATTATCTTTCAGGCAATTAGGACTTGCTGGCACAATCCAGCACTGGTACAGGCGCTGTTTTGATTGCACTGCAATGGCTTAGTGAAATGAAGACTGCTGAGACTTAGCAACATTATAAATCACTTTTAATCTCAAACCACCACGGATCAAAATGTACTAACACAGGCATAATCAGAATTCACAGGCATATTTTCTCTTTTAAAACATATGCCTGGGAGCAGAGGCGTCCCCTCCTCCCGTCAGCTCCCCACACACACGGGCTGTGTGCGGCTGATCCTCGCGCTTCTGACCGCAGACACAGGTCTGAGCCTGCCAGCTGTGGGCACGTTTGTTGTCCGCTGTGGATTATATTTTAATGACATACCCTAAGCCTCTTATGCTCGAACAAATGTGCATTTAACTGTCTGTGCATTTGTGCCAGTTTATAAGGTAGAGGGTCAGCCAGCTTATCCCCCCAGCTTCTCTGTGAGGGTACTGTCCAAGAACTTTAATGGAGCTTTCAAAAGCCTCCCGTTATGCAAGGTGCCTTAATGGAGAGTCCTCCTGCCTCTGAAAGTTCCCTCTTGTTGCTAGACACAGTGAAAGGCAAACCATAATCTCTGTGGAGAGTGCCCAGATTTTTTCCTGTCGCAGTGTGTAGCTGGGATGCAAAGCACAGCTCGCTCCATTCGCCTGCCACAACCAGGGGGATTCATTTCATTAGTTTGGAAAGCTATTTCAGAGGGAAGGGAGGTTATGTAGGTCATCAATTCATCCCTGCTGCCTTGAAAAAAGAATTCATTAGGAAATTTCACTTTAATTAATGCAATGCACCAGCTTGTAATAGTATTTCATCAGGACATCTGGTAAAAGCACATTAGCTACAGTTTAATGTTAAGACATAATTGAACAGGACTCATGTTGGAGCTTGGCTTTTGCAATATGTTTTACTTCTGCTTCTCCTGCAAGCTGCCAAATAAAGGAATTGTGGGACTCCCTCATCAGAAGGTGATGGACCCTGACCCAAAGTCTGTTTGACATAACAGAAAGGCTCCAGTTAACCTTCACAGGCTCTGGAGCGGGTCCCTGAGGAACAAACCCAGCATCCATCCTGTATTTACATACCAGGTACTACTGGTACCTCCACTGATCTATAGTCCCAAATATAAAGTAACAGCCTTGGTTTTTTGTTCCAGTTCTGTTTGAAAGGCTGTGATCAAATGGTCTTTATAAACCATTTTCTATTGGCTTAACTTAGAACCTTTTCCTATTCTAATTATATGTCTGCATAATTGTTTGTTTTAATACTTATTTGATTATCTGCCCAAATTAATGTCAGTGCAGCAGCTTTCCAAACAGCCATATTAAACGTTCACATCCAAATGGGATTTATTTCTGCCCTTTGTTTTACAGTGATCTGGACTATAAATAAGAACTCTCAAAAGATTTTAGTTATTTAGTAAGTACTAGGTCATGATTATTTAAATCTAACTAACAGGCTAAAGAGTCTTTGGAAGATTAATATATTTAGAAAAATTTGTGAACTGTTTGAAATCTGTTTGATTTGAAGCTGCTGTCTCCACTTCTCCTTTCCTTTTTTTGGATAAGTGTTTGAATAGCCAATAACAGTAATAAAAACATCCACCACCAGTGCAAGTGCACATTGTAGTTTCCCTTTTACACTCTCCCCCTTCAGCATTTTTTAAACCATTGTTTCTGGGACAGTTTTACTCCCCGCCCTCACTGAGAAGACTAAGATGTTAGAGAAGCTTTGTTTGCTGTTTAGTTGCTCTTTGGGTTATTTCTGCACCAATAGGCAAGAGAGGGGGGCAGGACTGATCTGGAAAAGCATAGCGTGCCCTTACTAAAAACCCCAGTGCATTCCCAGTGGTGCCAAGCAGTCCTGCTGCCAGCACCTACACTGCACACACATGAAGGGTGTATTGACTTCCCTGCTCATGCCAGAGCCACCCACCCTGTGTGTGTTTGCTGCTGGATATTTTTGCAAGGGGCAGGTGGGGCTGACAGAGACTGATCTGGGACACAGCCAGTCCACATGGCATGTCTCATCACAGATGCTCTCCTGGAGTTTAATCTATATATAAACCACCTAATTCTGATACCACCTGAAAACATAGCCAAATTGTTCCTGCCCTCAGCTGGTCAATGCAGATAATTCATTTCTTGGAAACAGCCAAATTGCCCCAAAGAGATGTTAACACCCCCTTAATGATAGAGGCATAGAGCAGACCCAAGCCCAGGCCCACACAATCAAATTCAAGGCACTTACCTCTCTCCAGGGAGAAGCAGCAGCTCTGTCCCACCTTTACAGAGCCTGTGGTAAAAGGCTGTTGCAGACAAGAGGCAGCTGGGCAGTAACGAAATGTTGTGCTGTGGCCAGACTGGCTTTTCAGTGATTTTTCAGTGCTACAAGTCCCATACTGGTCACAGTAAGAGAAAATCCAACTTAGACTGTTGGTAGACCTGACTAAGCCTGCAATTTGGCATTAGTTGGCAGTAAAACATAAGAAACATGTAGGCAGTAGCCTGCAGCATTGGTCAGGCTGATGCTAAGCCCTGTCTCAAGAAGCAGAGATAGTTTATTCCACACAGGCATCAGTACCACTACTTACATAGCCAGGTCTGGTGGTCCTCTGAATGCTGGGAGGAACAGTCACACTGGCCTTAGTTAGTGCCATTTCTTTGTTACTGTCTTAGGACAACATTGCCAAAGGACCTATCATTTTAAAATTAAGCACTAGCCTCCAACCCTTGGAAACTTCAAACAGCAACTCCTCTGTGGGCTCACATGGCTTACAACTGGTGCTCACTGGTTTATTTTCCTTAGGTAGCCCATCACTGATCCAGTCACTGGTATTGGGGGCTCCATGGGATAAGCAGGAGTCAAGCTTTTGTTCTCTAAGAAAAACAAAGGCAGTCCTGTAAATAAGTCCAAAGGCATTTTACAAAGGATATTTTTTTCCCCCTAAGTAAAGTAGAACTGGTGACCTTTTCCATTTTTAGTTTATCTCTATGATGTGATAAGATGAATCCTAAATTAGGAAGGAGATAGATTGCTTAGGGGGAAAAATCAATTGAAAATACTGAGAAAATGCCACTTATGGAAGCAGCCTATATCTAGTAGGTATTTACAGTTTTTATCAGGGACCGCTGTAACACTGAACCTCTTGAGATAGCTGGCCTTAAACCTCTTCTTTTTGCATTTAATATTTATTTTTAGCTAAGTCCATGTTAATTATAGTTTCACAGCTTGAAGCAAATTGGTCACAAGTCCCAGCAGTATTTGATATTCGGGCATCTCATCAGCCCCTGCTCTTTCTCTACGTTTCAGATGTCTGTGCTCTTGTTTCCTCAGCCTATGGAACAGGATCTGCCACTTCTAAGTGTCCTGACTGCAAGAGGTTGGATTGTTTCTTGAATGCTTTAAGATCCTGAAGTGAAAAATCATTAGTTCTCTACTTCTCTCATTAGTTCCAGTTCTCTATTCTTATGGTAGCAGGTGTCACGTGAATTTTCCCAGAACAATTTTTATGTGCTAGAGTAAAACCAACAAAAACCTAGCAGAGTGTCACCTTTGCTTTTAAGTGTTTTATGCTGATGGTGTGACTGCTTTGCTCTCCCCATCTCCTGCTGAACCTCCTCTTCCCCACAAAGCACCTTCTGCCAAAGACTCCCCATCACCACGCTAACCCTGCTGGCCAAAGGGTGCTGGGGGAGACAGAGGCTTCACCAGGCCAAGCAAAAAAACCGTGGGAACGAGACTTTGTGACCAGCTCTGTGGGAAACTCAATGCCAGAAACCAGCATAAGCTCTTATGAAAGTTTGGAGACTGGGATGAGATGAGGCAAGGCAGGAAGCTCCCAGGGGAGGGTAAGTAGCACCCTGTCCCCAGCTCACATCATTGTGCTTTGTTCGACCTCAACAATTGTGTGAGCAAAGCCCGGAGCATCAGCCTTAATTTCGAATTTCCTGCTTTCTGTCGGCTCCATCCCAGGGACGGTTTGAAACACAGCTCTTATTTTGGAGCCTGCAGAAAAGAACTCCCTGCTTTATGCGGACACAGGCAGTTGCAAAGAGGTATGCCCGGTGTCTGTCTGGGCCTGGGCTGAGTCTGGTTGGGCTTGACTACTGTAATGAGAGGAGCCCCTGTCACAGAAGCCACATGATAACCATGTCTGTGTGTGGCAGCCCACGGACCAGCTCGTGACTTGTTCAGCTGGGCTGACTTCTCAGCAGAGATTGTCTTAATCACGAGCTGTACAATGTCTCTTGCCCAGATTTGCAGAGGATTTGGCTTTATAGAACAGGGTCCTGATTCACAAAGCTCCTTCCTCCGCCTCTTGCTCCTGCTCTCTTATTGACCAAATCCAGGATGTTGCCTGAGCCCCTCCTCTTTGGCTTCTGGATCTGACCACATGCCCAGTCTGAGCTCTCAGACAATGTTGTACATGTCCTGGTCTGTAGGAGAGAGACCTGGGAGGAGGGATGGAAACCAGAGAATAGTAACGCTTGTGGCAAGTCAGACTGCTGTGTTTGGCTTGGCACAATGTTGCTGGTCCCCCGGGATTTGGCAAAGGGATCCCTAAATTCAAAAGAAATAAAAAAGCTGTCCCAGAACTGCCAGGATTAGGGGATTTTGGCTGCCTCCCCTCTGCACTCAGCACTGCTGAACATCCCCCTCCCTGATGTGAGCCTTCCTTCCCTGGCCCCTCGCTTTGGCACAGCAGTGACACAGTGCCCACACGTTTCTCCTGCCTCGGGAAGTCTTGACCTGCCTGGCCTGCTGACCACTTATGAGTGACTTCTTGGAGCTGGAGGGAAGCAGCAGTGATTTGCCACAGTGGTGGGAAACCCCCCGAGACCAGAGCCTACCTCTGTGCTGTAACTCCTTGTGTCTCCCCATCATGGGATCCAGTGCACACAGTCATCTATCTCCCTGCTCTCTTCTGCTGCAAGTAAGTCCTGTGTCATCCCAGAAACCACCTGTGAGATCATCTATGAAATATTTATTCCCCTTGCATGCAAGAGAAAAGGAAGCAAAAGGCCTGCATAATATTGATGGAATCCCTGATAGCCAAATACTGAATTATTTACAGCCTAATTGTGCAAGTGATACTCATGAGATCGCCCAGGCTGCAAGATGCAATTAATACATTTCACAAGATTGGTGACTTCTACTTCAGACTTTGTCTAGATGCATCAGTGAGTCCCTAAAACACAGATGACATCACTTTGCAGGAGAAGAACTAGGGTATCCACAGACACTTGAAATATCCACTTTCTCAGAGCACTGCTGTGAAATAGAAAAGGGTTCTCAAATCACCTACTGGCTGCCCCAAGGTACATGTCTGGAGCTGTTTCAGGTGCTTTGGTGAATCCTTGCCTGGCTGATGGCTGCTACTCCAGAAGGGCACAGATTTCCTATAGGTCTTGTGTTAGAGCTGAAACTCACAGGTAAATGCCCTGGCTACCCCGAGGCATCTCAGATGCCATTAAATACATAAATGCAAGACACACAATTTAGGCTATGCGACCACTGGAGACCTCCCAGCACAGGGAACAGTGACCAAGAATGACAACACTTCCCATGCCACAGCATGCTTCCTCTCCTTTTCATTGTCATGTTTGCTGTGCACTCTAATGCAGTCCTTAATAAATGCACTAAAGCTCCTTTCTGCCCACCCTACAGCAGATAGAGTAGACTGGCCACTGAACCCCAGCTCACAGAAAGCAGATTTCCAGACACAGAGCTCTTCTGTCTGTTCCAAGTTAGATGTGGCACTTGTCACAGGGCCTTGGCTATTTCCCTAATGCCAAACATCTCTCAAGCCCTCTCTCTGCCTCATCAATAAATGAGTATCTGAACTCTGACATTTCGAGTAGACCACAAGTTGGGTCTCTTAAAATATCTTCTGTATTCCTCGTTATATTCTACTCTTAGCAGAGCTTTGGGGGGGATCACCTCCTTCCCAAGCAGCATTTAGGGACCATGCCTTGAAATCACTGGAGCTGAATAAGGCTCTGGGCAGTCCATTTTGGCCTGAGGATGGTAACAAGCTAAAACAAAAATCTGAACCAGCATTACAATGCTGTCCTCTCTGTGCCTAATAATGCTCATTTCCTCTCCAGATGAGACACACCATGTATGCCTAAACCCCTCAGCCTGTCCTAATTTGCAAATTCTAGTACAGCTGTAGGTTAAAAGAGCCAGCCAAAATTAATTATTGCAGATTAAGGAACCGAGCAACATACGGCAATGGCCTCTTGTTAAACTGAAACATCTGATCCAAACCAAGCAATTTCAGCCCCTTGTTAAATCTTGCTTCTCTTGTTCACCATCTCCAGTGTTTTGCTGCTGAGCACCATCATCTGAATATGGTTTATTTAAATGTACCCAGGCTGTCACAGAGCAGCTTTGTCAGTGACAGCACTGGCCTTGGCTGAGGCAGCCAAGAAAGCAGGTTTGTAGGTGGCCACCACCTGCAGGCCCGCTCAGATGTGCGGTGGTGTTATTTGGTTTTGCTGTTATCAGGCTTTTGTGCCATTTAGAGTTGGCAGGCAGAGAGGGACAATTAAACTCTGCTCATGCCAAAGGAACATGTATTTATTTCAATTGGGTACTTTTCCTTCTCTTCCTTCCCACCCCCCCTTTCCTTAAATGAGAGACAAAGGTAGACAGAGAAGCAGGTGACTTGGCTTGTGCAATAAATGTCATGCACCTCAGAAGTTGGTAAGAAAACAAAGCCAGTGGCTGCCTTATAGGCAGGAGGAGCTGAGGGAGAAAACAGCAACATGATTTACCTGAAGGCAGTGGTATAGCTGTGATGGGATCCCAGGTTGGGGAGGTGATGGCACCTCTGCAAAGCCAAAACTTAGGTGGCTTAATACTTTTTGTTTGTTGTTCTAAAAATATTATTCAGTGTCTAAAATAGAAAAAGGAGGTTATTTGGTTTTTAAATACCAATAAATCTGTAAGGTTTTACCATTTTTCATTTTGTTTGAAACTGTGTGTTGAAAGCAAGGTGAGGCTATGGCCAGTTCTACCTTGCCAACTCCTGTTTAACAGAAGAGGAACCAGATTGCACTGAGACAAGGGAATGCTGATTTACCCAGGGGCTGAAGATGATGTTAGGTCACTGGGAATATCAGCTTTTTGGAAATAAGCCCCACATGTGCCCTTACAGGATCCTTCTCCAGACTGCCCCTGACCACAACAAAAATGTCTCTATCCACTGGATGCTCCATAGAAAAATATAAGCCACCCAAAGCACAGTTGTTGCTCTCTGTAGTGTGTCACCAATTGGTGTCTCCCTACCCAGGGCTGTAGGTGCTGTGCATGGCAGGGAAGGTGCTCTCCATTTCCCAACAGCCCTGAATATGACAGGGTGGGTTAGGTGGCAGAAGGCTTTGCATACCTCGCTATTTTCAGCACCCCAGGATTGTCAGAGATGCAATCCTTGCTGGACAACACTCCTTGCTATAAACAAGTTGATGAACATAAAAGAACACAGCCATGCTTTCCCCCATTTGCCACCATTCCATTGTTAATCTGCTCCTTTCCCCTCCTCCTCTGCTCCGTTATTCTGCAATAGTTGTTAGTTGCTAAAGAAACTGAAGAAACAATTAAGAAGCTTTAGAAAAAGCAGATAATTTCTCACATGCAGTGCTGAGTGCGCAGCAGATGTGACTCAAGAGACACACATGCTGTTTTCAGGCAAGCATTCCCAAGGGTTTAGATAAAAATAATAAGGATGAGGTGGTTCAGCAGAAATCAAGTTATTTTTAAGTGGAAGGGCTCTAGGGGGTACTAAAAGGGCTCCCTGAAAATGCCATCATCTTCTTGTGTGTGGGATCCCATAGCATTAGTAGCGTATAATTAAAACTATGAAGCCAGCAGTCAGGCTAGACAGGGATTCTGGCAGGGAAGTGGTTACGGGGTGATGGTGAAATGGGCTGGTTGCAAAGATCAGACAATTTCTGGTTTACTAGAGGTTTTCAAAGCAGAACAAATGAAATGCCAACAGGGAGATCTTCCTCCAGGAGGCAGAGGCAAGTCTCAAGGACTAGAATATGAAGTGGATGGTTTTGGTTGCTGCAGTTCCATTCAGCCAACGCTGGGAGAAATGCTGCAATGGTCTGGAGCCACATCTCAGCTGACACAGCATGTTGCTACTTCGCTGAAATGTATGGCCCACATCCAACCCAAGAGTCCATCAGAGACACTCCTTTCCAATATCCCCCTGCTTAATCCATCCCCAGCATCTGTCACCATGCCCAAGGGCACAGAAGCAGCAGAGCCAGCATTACCCTAAGCAGCTTGCTGAGCCAGCTGCAGGCTTTTGCCATCTTCTGCCTGTGACAAAGACTGGACAAATTAAGAACATATTTCCATTAGCCTCATTCACCTGAAAAATAATCAGCAGCCAACTCACTTCTAAAAAGTGGCCTGGCAAAGGGTCAAAAGATGAAATCTGGTGACAAATAGACAAGCATGGACAATAAGTTTGTGATGATCCATCATCTTGAATGCATCTTCAATACCAGGATTTTCTGTGCTCAGACACATAAATCTCAGGCATTCATACTCTGCCAATATTTTAAGTCATGCCCACAAAGCATATTTGAATAGGATTCAAGCTGATGAAAAGCAAGTTGTTACTTTTAAATAAGTTTGGTGACCATGTGAATGGAGCCAATGGATTCAATCCAGCAGATGACATTCCATTGAAGACAAATTTGCCACTGCAATTCTTACTGCCAGGAGAGGTATGAAAGAACACGTGGCCCCTCCGGGATGTGCACAGCCATATTTCTGGTGCTACAGATGGAAGTTTGAACGCTTGCAGGGTTTTTGCCTTGTCTTTTCATAAGGCATATTTAGTCTTTGCTGTTTTCAGGGAGACATTTTAGATACAGTCAGCTTATGAAGAGACACATCCCACTTGAATCATTTTAAAAACACCTCTTCCTTTCAAGTCACCAACTCTTGGTGAAGGAGGGAGAAGAAAAAACATTGAGCCAAAGTCCATAAACAGTTTTTTTTTTCCTGTGTGTGTAAGATGAGCCTGGGAAAAGCAAAACAATTAATCTACCCATGAGTGGCTTTGCAGGGAAAGGTTAAGGAATAATAGAGAGGGATTTAGATTGCACCACTTTACATGCATTTATGAGGGAGAAATTCAACACCCAAATAACAAATTCAGTTCAGATTTTACTTCTTTTCTCCCTTCCCCTCCATCTCCCTCCCCCAGAAATGACATACCCTTCCATTTGTAAATTACTTTAATTTAAATACTTCCAGGTTAACAAAACGTCTTAAGTTTGATATGTCCAAAGTTACAAAACAGAAACAAAACCTCTGGACAAAGGGTAAGACAAAAAAATATAATCCAAGCCCAAATCTCCTTTCCTAAGCTGGAGTTTATGGTCTGTGAGCTGGCGGCCCTCCAGAGTCTGACACAATGTCTGGAGCACCCAGAGCAGCTGGAATTAATTTTCTTCCTCCAAATCTATGCACTTTCATATGAAGTTGTGTTTTGGCACTGCTGCCCTAGAGAGAGTTCAGTGCAAGAAATTTAAGCCTGGCCGTTGTTTCTTTGCAACCCAACACTCGCTGAGCAAACAACAAAAAGGAAGAAGAGGACAAAAAAAATTAAGAGAAAGAAAAGCCCTTTCCCTTCCCCCACACATACACAGACGACTGTACCAAACAGGGGGGCTATTCAAGGCTGTTCAGAAATGGGTCACAAAGAGAAATGTTTGCAGATAAAACCAACACTTTTTTTTTTTTAACTTCTTCCTTTTTTTTTCTTAATAAACATTATGGAGGCCCCTGGAAGGTGCTGGGGGTGTTTGAGAGTTGAGGTCCTGCTGATCCCTTCCGCCTCCCATTCACACAGCTCCCACGCTGGCCCTGATGTGCAGCTCCTCTCTGGGGGGGGGGTCCAGGCCCTTCGAGCTGCCTCCTCCGAGTCTGAGCCGCCGTAGGGAGCCCGAGGGGGCCACGGGGCCGTGTGGGCATCAGCATCGAGCTGCGCTCCTTGCCTGGGCTGGCAGTGGGTCAAGAAGGGAGGAGGGAGGCGTCCAAGGCACTCCCAGGGTGTCCCGTCACAAAATCACACACTGGAGTTTATGGGAGCCCGTGGCTCTGTCCCCTCGCCATTTGGTCTTTTTCTTCTTTTTCTGGCTTTTCTCTGGGATTTGTTGCCTGTTTTGGGAGACAGAGAAGAAAGCAGGCAGGTGAGACATAAGGCTGGGTTGGATCCAGAGCCCCGGGCAGCCTGAAGAGCAGTATCTTGGTGTGCCTGTGCATATTTGCATACATATCTCCATATACCCTTCCAGCACTGCATGGCTTTCCATGCCACACAGCTGAGAACTGCCTGCATTCTTCAGGAAGCAGGAAAGAAGCCATTAAGGTTTATGGCGGGGATGTATGTCCTGCCAGGGCCTCCAGTTGCCCTGGGTGAACTGCTGCCTCCTCCCCTGCCACAGGGGCTGCTCTGAGCGATGCAACATCATGTGTTACAGTGCTGCTGACACTCACTAGGGAAGAGGATGAGAGAGATACAGAGAGCACAGAGAAATACACTCTTCTGCCTTTCAGCTGGCATTGCCCTTAGCCAGCTGCACTGCTACAGACTTGGTGATGGAGGAGGGGCTAAAAAATAATAAACCGAAAACTGAGTTTGCTGCCTATGGGGCTCTGCCTTCTCCTGAAAGTTGTGAAGAGCACCTGAGCACAGAGAATGAGCTGACCCCAGAAAGATGTCCCCGGCTCTCTGAAGTCACAGCCACCAGGAACACACAGCTGAGAACCCTCCTGCACTGTGCCATGGAGCAGCCTCTAAAGTGTTCTGTTGAGGGCTTCTCCCTGTCCAGGAAGATGAGGCATTGCCCAAATGTCTGTTTGCAGCTGTACCCAACTGCAGCAGTCACTCTGCCAGCCCAGCAGTGCAAATCCAGCAGAATGCTTTGTGGCTCAAACACCCCATAGGCAGCCTGTAGATGCAGATTTTAGTGCAAGATAAAACATACAAACACTGGCAGTTTCTGTAGATTCAAACCCGAGAGTCTGAAGAGTTCAAAACCAGCCTCTTTGTGATGTAATATGCCAGGCATTAAACCAAGTGTTCATACCAAGTAATCCAGACCAGGATGAGACATCGCTGGGGCATAAATCACTATGGCTTTAGCTGGTGTTTCTCTTACAGCCTCAGCTTCTAAATTCTTGCAACCACCTGAAAAACTCAGCTTTGTCTAGTAAGACTTTTTTTTTTTAGTGAATATGAAGGCTGGAGGCATGAAAAACATAAAACTTTAGAGCTCAAAACTAGAAAGATGAAATTCAGAAAATACTTTAAATCTGGATAAATACTAAGTAACCACAAGCTGTTCACACTGTTCTGGATCTGTTTTAGAGATCCAGAAACCATGGCCCGGGCCTGCTCAAGGCTTCTGCTGTGACAGTCCCTGTGTACGCACTGCTGCAGTATAAAAGGGGCATCAGGAAATTTAAAACATCTATCGGGTGGACTCAATCACCCCACTCCTTTCTGGATTACTTCCAGACAACAGTTTCTTGCATGAAGCTAAATAAACTGGGAACCAGCCAAGTGCAAAGAGCACAAACAGTGCAACACTGAACAAGCATGCTCACCCTGAGAGCTCACAAGGGCTCTGAGGAAGCCCTTCATTTGCAAAGCACTCCCTCAATGACACAGTTATCAGGGAGATGAAATTTACATTTTATTTGAAAAAGCTCACTTGAAAATCAGAAAAACAATACTTGATGGGTGATGCTACCCTTGACTGTTGACAGTTTGTAACATCCAGAAACCAAGTAAAGCTGCTTTGTGGCCACCGACCAGCCAGATCACACAGCATCTCCCTGCTCTCTGACTTAACCCGAGTTCCAGCTCTTGTGAACATTTCTGGTGCCCTTGACATCACAGAGGGTTTCACCTGGCTGGCAAGGACTTTCACAGTAGCTACTCAGGAAACTGAAGTATACCACTTATTTTTGAGGTTACGGAGTGCATTTTCACGGTTTGAAATTAGTAATGCCTCATTACAATACTCTTTTCAGCCTGCCTGGAGTTGTGTTATGTAGAGAAAGCAAACAAAGTCTTTCCATCTTATTTTGGCTGTTTTCCTTTCCTGCAGAGCAGAATAGATAGTGATAAGAGCTTGCTGCAACACAAAAGTAATATCTAGCCAGCTAATGCAGAGTTACAGAACAGTTGGGAAAGAGCTTGGGACACTTCCAACTCAGTTCTCCAAAGACTTTCTGCCCCCTGCTTTTGAGACATGTGGGAAGAGTGGGCAGTACCATCTGCTTTTGATGGAGGCTGGCTTAAGGCTGTGCTAGGATATTCACAAGTACAGATATGCTGTGAATAAATGCCTTGTGGTTTAATTGCCGAGCAAGGCACTTTGACTGCATGGCAGGGAGGAGCATGATTTCAGCTCAGCACCCTCCCAAAACATGAAAAATGAGGGCCCAAAAAATCTGGCAGACAACTAGTGCCAGAAAAACAAATCTTCTCAGAGAGAACTGAGGTTATCAGCCGAGACGCTGGGATGTGCGTGCAGCTCTTTTCCTGCAGGGGAGCCAGGGTTTGGGAAGGCAGCTCCTCCCTGCTGGCAGCCGGAGCAGGGGTTCACCCATAGAGTGCACGTTTGCCAAAACGAGCAAAGGCAGCTCATGCCAAAACTGGGAACAAACCTCTGCAGTCTGAGGAGGAAACCTGTGGCATAGCCATTAGGTCATGCAGTTTCTCATAGAAAATGGCTTAATTTTTCCATTTAGTGAGCAGAAAATGTTAGAAGTCACCTACAACATCAGAATTTTGTAGAATTTTTTGCCAGTCCTTTTTAACCTCTGGCAACGCAAGACCCTGAGAAGACAAAACTATGAAAACCCAAATTACTGGTCCAGAGCTTTCAATGCCAGCGTTTTAGAGCTGATCATTATAGGAGGCTTTGCACTTTTCATTGAATAATAAGATTTTCATTATGGCCACACCTACTTCTTACTGTGCCTGGTACTGATGTCCTGCATGGGTAACTAACTGCTGGTAACATACCTAAGCAGACACAGGACTAGAAAGTTAATAAACACCAGAAATCTCCCACCTCCATGAAAACCTGTCTCCCCAGAAGTTGGCTCCTGACTCTCTGGGCCAGGACCCCTGCATGTCCCATCCACGGGCAGTAAGGAAAGGAGGAGTGTGCAGCTTACCTTATTACCCTCACGAGATCATGGAAGGCCTTGTCCACATTCAGAGGTGGGTCCTTGGCACTGGTTTCTATATAGGGAATCTGGAGGAGAGAAGTGTATCATGAAAAAGATCACTAACAACCTAGTGTTGGGAGCAAACCAGTTTCAAAATGAAAAGCCTAAAGGCTGGAGAAATACAGGTAAACAAAATGTTGCCATGATACTGCTATCAACACCCTCACGCTTGCAGCAAGGTCAGCGAGCACTTACAAAAGGTCTGGAACAAGCACCAGGCTAAACAGCTGCTATGGGAGCTCTGGGTTTGGGGGAGAATAATCCCAGACTTCATGTCGTCAGATGTTCTCTCCCCCTGAGCTGTGCTCGCAGACATGAAAATAGCCGAAGGTTGTTGAAAGACCAGCACTTGCCAAAAATTCTTGCTTGCCACATTTTATTGGGACTACTGCATGAATATTTCATGACTACAATTCCCCTTCAGTGTAAAATAATCTTCCCCTTCAAAGTCTGACAGCCAGATGGGGCCTCCTAGAGTGCTTGTCCAGCACACTGGCAGATTTATAAAACTGCCTCTGATAAGGTATTTTCATGCACGGCCTTTTCCAAAGCATGTGCATACAGATGGATACAACATGCTGTGCTGCAGTTTGGGTGCCCTGGCTCCAACAGGAACCAGCTTCCTTGGGGAGGCGGGGAGTGAACCTGCCCTGCCAAACTCCCATCGTGGTTTGCTCAGAAACCACCACACAGCTTGTCCTTTAGGCACAGCAAGCTGCCAAGAGGTCTCAGGCTTGTTTGCCTTTAACCTTTCCATTCAGTTCCACCTCCTAAGGGAGTTGTTGTCTCCCTCTGGGTGTTCAGGGCTGCTGGCATTTAGAGGTGATTAGTGGAGCAGCATGTGATCTACACCCACCTAAGACCAATTTCTCAGGCTAAACTAACAGCATGAATAATGCAGAGCTAAGATGGTGGGTCAGATTTATATAGGCTTAACAACCCTGTTAACTTCATTATCTTTAACAAGCTCAGGCACCTGGATATACCTTCTAATGCCTGACTCTGCCTTTTCACTCTAGGAGAGTGCACTTTCTTCCCTCACCCTGAACACTTCTCACCACTTTCAGACACCTTGTATGTAAGTCTTAGCGATGGCCACAGCTCTGCTACAACCTGGTGCACAGCAGAGGCTCTGGTTTCCGTGATGAATTGGCCCTACTGAAAGGGAACTGCATAGCTGCTACTTTGTAGTAGTCAAAAATGTATTTGCAAATGTTTAATTGTAAGCTTTAATTTAGCTGCTAATGAGCACAGATTTCAATTCTGAACACCTTATTAGGGCTTTCAATAGCCCATTAAATAATTCTGCAAACTTACGTTATGTTTTGTTGCCATTTCTCTCCCCTGTTCTCTTGTAATTTTCCGTAAGTGCATTAGATCAACTTTGTTTGCCACCAAAATCATTGGAAAAGACTCCCTGGAAAAAATCAAAACCACCACCCAATTATTAGCAGTCTACAACAAAAATTATGAGCATAAATTTCACTTTTTGATGCTGACATCATCCAACATTTTCAGCTACAGACATACCACATATGTATAAAGAAATATAAAGAAAACCCCCAGGATGTGCTACATATATGTTCACATTGTAAAAACTTGCTTGACAAGTTGCACTCATGCACACATTCATTGTTATTTGTAGGGACTTCAGGAATTTATTGTCACCGCTTTGCAATGCCTGATAATAGCTAAGCCTGAAGATCCAAATCGGTGAAGAAAGATCTACAGAATTAGCCAGAAAATCAACTGAGACATAAAGACAGATCTTGGACAGGAGACTGGGACTCTTTTGCAGCAGTTAAGACATCTCAGTAACTGTGTATCTTGGCAAGATACTGAGGGATGATGGAAGAACTGGAGTCAGTTCATTCCTGCTCATCCACTGAGAGAAACTGTGGGGAAAGAAAAATGGACTCTGGGAGCTGGTGCTTAGAGGGGCATCCAATGGTGAAGAGAATACCTGGGAGCAAAAAGATGCCCGTCAGCTCTTAACCTGAGACAAACTGAAAGCCTGGCAGTGGTAGCTGGAAGGAGGCTGGAGGGAACCAGAGATTTGCTAAGCTTCCAACACTATTACCTACCATCTCCTGTTTCTAATCCCAGAAAAAATACCCAAACCATCTCCCTCTGTAGTAATACTCAGTATTTCCTTAGCTACCAGGCATGTAAGTGACTGTCTTCACCACCTGAGAAAAGATCCATCCATCCACAGCATATCCTGTGCAAAGCTCTCCCCCTCTACCCTGCAGAAAGCTCCATAGCTCCAGCGATAAACAGTGCCAAGGTTGGGAGCCATGGGAGGTTTTGGCAGTGCCACTCTCTCCTCTGGCTTCATGAAACAGAGTAATCAGCTGCTGCAGGGCCTCTTAGCCACTGCTGGGAGGGAGGAGGTCCCTTCTGATCACTGACAGTTACTGCAGTATTGTTGTCTTATATTTAACTTTAAACCCTCCTAAATGATCCCAGTGTTCTCTGCTGTAACAGAGCTGATTTTACTGGGCTAAGGAGCAGCTAGCTGTACTCATTTCTGTATAAAACACTTCCCTGGGTAACTCTGGATTTTCAAACAGCGTTTCTGGGTCATTTTTCATCGAGATGATAAGAGCTCCATCTTCCCTCTGGCATGCTGCCCCACTGCTCTGGCTGGAAAAATACCATACTGCACTCTGCATTTTAAATGAGTCTTAGAGTTATTCATTCTGATAATGTGACTGTGATTTAATGTTAATACCTGAGCATTGATATATCTTGACTCTGATCCTTCTGGAGCAAAATATTTGCTTGTCTGGATTATTTGACTGCTTTTTGGCTTGCAGCACATTGATTAGAAAGGGATTACTTTTGGATGGTATCTCATTTGCCTTGTTTACATCAGGCATAAAACTCTATGGGGACTTTGTTCGCTATTGTAAGCCATACAACTACTAGTTAGACAAAGCTGCTACAGTTGGAAATTTTACTATAATGAAAGTTGTGGAAAGAAACGGGAGGAAGGCTTTGAAAAGCCCTGCTAATGCAGCAGCCTGCAATTCTTTTGGATTTTAAGTTGCCAAAACTGCCTGCTAACCTGAAAACCAGGGTGATGCTCTGCTCCCAGCTACCTGTGGGTTTGGCAGGAGGGTTTTTTTACTCACACTGCTCCCACTGCTTCGATTTTCTGACCAAGCTCAGGTTTTGGATGAAGATTAATACTCTCCTCACGCTCGGAGTGGCGCTGAGCGGGGAAACACAAACAACCTCACCAGCCTGTTTCACTTCCTGCCTCTCACACGCTGCTGCAGTGTTTGCACGGCACGTGGAGGGTAAAAGTTTCAGCCCAGAGCAGAACAGTGAACACATCTTATTTTCACCAAGTTAAATTAGATAAAATCAGCATCGGATTGGGGCAGGTTACAGGAAATTCTGTCCTGTCTCCTTCAGCTTTCAGAAACAGATTTACTTTGCCCCAAGCTAAGCCAGCAGTGCTTAGACTGCTGTGATCTGAGAGGCTGACTGAGTGACTGACATTTTTCTTCATTTAAATGAAATCAAAGAGTGGTTTTTCCTTTACTTTTCACTCTTGTGGGCTATGCTTTGGATGCTTTACTGGAAGAGCTGTCAGCTGTGAACCTCACATGATACGAGTCCACCCTTCCTGTGGGGAAGTTATTCAGAGCTGTGAAAGGAAGCCAGCAACGAGGCCCAAACCCTCTGGTGACTTTTCTTGATGACTTCCATAATTAAAAGCCATTATGAACAGAAAAATTAAGTGTTTCAAAGCTGCAGACATATAAGGGCTTAATTCACACCCCACCCAGTGAGGATGGATCCATTGCCTCTTGAACCATGGGAAGAGGGAGTTATCTTGGAGATAAACCAGCAGCTTCCCCTCACTCTGCCAGGACACATTCATTTGCCATGATTAAACTCCCAGTGCTACCTTCTCCCCTGCACATGTAAGGAGAGGAGAGGCAACCTCTCTTGCTGTATCCCCAGGCACACAGAGATGTTTTATTCTGTGCAATTGTTTGCTGGAGAGCACAGAGCATTAACTACATTACATCCCTGGTAAAAAATACAGTTCCTTTCAGCATGAATTTTTGCCTCTTCAAGACACTTGTTGACACCCCCAAATTACGCAGGGGGTGTGTTATGAAGGTGTGTTTGGCACAAGCAAGGGAAAGGAAGATGGTGCCAGGACACACAAAGTAATTAGGGCCAAATGCTTGCTGACTCCCTGCTGGTGATCCCAAAGTGCCTGCACTGTGCACAGAGCATCCCTCCCCCCCTTCAGAGCCGAGCTGGTTACCTTCAAAGGTGTCTGATCTTCCTTTCTCACACTGCTCTGCCAGACCATTCTGGCAGAAATTTCTCCCCTCCAGACCCATTTTCACTCCACTGTAACACTACTGACCCTTTATCCATACTGAAAGCGCTTCATGCTTATTACAAGAGGTAAACCACCACTTATTCACCACACTGAGGTCCACAAACCCTCACGTAAGGATTTGTCTCAGGACACCCAGAAGGCAGAAGTTAGGGTGAGATGTGCAACCACGCCCCCAGGGTGGTCAGCAGCATGGCAGGAGCCTGGCAGGTCGGACAGTGCCTGGCCCCGTGGCACCCACCTGTCCTTGACTCTGAGGATCAGCTGGTGGAACCGGTCCACGTGCTCGAAGCTGGCCTTGTCTGTCACCGAGTAGACGATCAGGAAACCATCTCCAGTCCTCATGTACTGCTCCCGCATTGCACTGAACTCCTCTTGGCCTGCAGTATCCAGAACTAGGACAGAAGAGACAAAGGTTTTTAGTTACTGTGAGGAACCTGTAGCTGCTGGCACCACTATGTGTCCTGGGGCCTTTATGCCTCTACTGGGCTTGCTCAAAGACTGTAAGATCTGATGAAATCAAGCTGGATGGACAAGGGAGTTTCTGTCCCAGATCCCACTCATCCTTGTGTGCCTAAGTTGGGAGCAGATGGAGAGGAAGATGACTATGTGGATTTCATTTTCCTTTTCCAGTACCAAATACTGACCACTGAATTTGGGGAGTTGCTCCTCTGGCAAGATACGGCTCAAAGTATTTCACAGCCCCCCAAATTTTCCATCTCTCAGCAAACCCAAGACTGAAACATTAGGTAAAAGCCAGTTTAGATGTCAGGGATAACCAGCAAAATGCATGGTGAAGCAGAGCTGGGAGACAACCCAAAGTAATAGCTACAAGCATTTTCCTTTTCTCAACAGCTGGGTATTATTTCTAGACAATTTTGTGCTTTCAGAGTGAGATCGTACAGCCTTGGGGAGCTCCCCGTAAATATTTTGTACCAAATGGTGTGGTGATACTAAGGAGATAACTGAAACAGATGGAAAAGCTTTAAGTGCCTTGCATATCCAATACAGTGATTATGCTTCTGTGAATAAACCCATGCTCAAATCCCCTAAAACACCTCAGTTGTGACAGCCATCCAGATGCTGTTCCCCATTAGATTAAACTCCACTAATGGAATCATAACTCACTGGATCTCCATGTATCTGCCTCACAGGGGGTCCCATCACCTGTGGAACAAGCTACCACAGCCTTCTGGGTAAACACCACATACTGATACACACATCAGAGCTACTTCCTGAGCTCCAGCTTTGTATACAGCCAGGATTTTGACTGGCAGGAGGAGGGTACAAGAGGAGTTCATCAGTTTAGGCTGTGCCAGTACAAACATGGGGTGCACTCAAAGTGCATCAGCTGCTCAGAAGTACCAGTCCTAATGCATCGTTGCACCCCAGAGGCAAATGTGGGACCTTCATGATGACTGGGAACATTTTCACATCCCAGTCGATGGGGCTGGGTAGGTTTTGCCTCTGCTGTACAGTCACAGCATAAGCATCTGCTGCCCACAAGTGATGGGGAAAGCCCAGGGCACTCATGGATGAAGACTGTGGCAGGAGCATACTGCTGACAGAGCAGCAGGGCTTGATACAGGTTTGTCTAGTCTGAATGGGGCCACAGTCCCAGCAAGGTGTTGTTCCCTGTAGGGGTAAGTACTCAGGCTGCCCCAGTTTGCAGATGGGGCCATGATAAAAACCACTTTGCTGCATCAGCACAGGTGGGCACAGTTGGACACGCTGCACATCACAGCGCACCCCACGAGCCAGCCACACCTCCATTGCATATCTGGAGGAGAGACAGCTACACTGGAAGAAGATCTGGAGACCTTCCTTGGTGATGGCAGGCCCTTTAAGGCCTTCAGCCTCATTTGTTCTCCTGCCTGAACTGGTGTTGAATGTCTGTTTCCATGAGCTCTTAAGGTAAAAAGAGCTTCTAGGCTCTTGCAAAGACCCAGAGATTTAGGCTTATTTGCCAAGCTTGCTGGAAAGTCACCTGAGTCTCTCCACAACCTTTTATCCTGCTCCTCCCCTTTAAATCTAGGAAACACGGGTCTCAGCTCAAAGCCATTTAGGCTATTCTTAAGGACTGTACAAAAAAAAAAGAAAAGAAAAAGGAAAGAAAAACAACCCAAAGAGACTGCACATGCTGATAAATTTCTATGCCCTGGGCAGAATTGCTACTGTGGAATAGGGCCAGGACTCTGTAGCTGGTACAGAAGAGGAAATTAATCTTTCCTACCTGCCCAACCAGTATGGAGAGGCTAGGCTGCCCTCATCTGACTCCTGCAGCAGCCAGACACGGTGTCAGGGCAGGGCTGAGAGCTGACACCAACACACAAACTCAGCTTGTGGGGGAGTGGGAGAGCTCCCCGCTGGGAGCCGAGCCCTCCTGCCCTCCCTCCCCCTGAGACAGGGCAGGTGCCCCAGCACAAGCTGTGGGCAGGAAGATGGAGATGCATGTGCTGTATCCTGCATGGTAATTTGCTTAGGGAATTCCCCTTGCTCTGGAACATTTGCAAACCTCCCATGAAACACACAAGAAGCATCCAGCTCTGCCTTTGCACCCATCAACCCATCCCCAGCTGCTGCCCCTCCAAAGCGCTGCATCTCCTGGGAGAGGGGACAAGCCCTAGTGGGGGCTGTGGGGATACCCCACTGCATGGGGCTCTCCTACCTTGCCTGGATTTTGGCCATGGCATCACACTAAACACAGGCAGAGCTGCCGTGTCAGCAGCTGCCATTGAAAGGGAATTCACTTGCAGCATTCATAAAAAGGTGAGCAAGCCCAGGCAGCATTTAAAATGGCACTTTGAAAGTGCAAGTAAAAGACACACAGCAGTGAAGGTTAAGGTTAATCTCGGATGGGTTATTCATACAAAGTTAAGCATCGTGTAGATGGCCAGACAAAGTCCTTGTCTTAACCTTAAATGTGCTCTTCATCAAGGCAAACCCCCAGGCTAACACTTGTGTGCTTTGTGAATTGTAAACAACAGAGGAGAGTGTGATCTGGACCCTTTGTAGGCAGGACAGGACCACATCCTGGAAAGCATCAGCACCAAAAAAGGGCCAGATGCAAGTGGCTTTGCTTGTGGTGTTACCTTGTGGCATAAAAGCTTCAAGAAGACTCCTACCTATAGAAATGGGAAAGTAGCAAGGAGAAACCTTGGGAAGGGGTAACTTGGAAGGTGACTGGCTTCCCAAACCAAAAGCGATGAGGAGATTTAGCATGTTAGCCAGCATTCACCTTCTTTTAAAATTCCTGTTTCTGCAGACAGGATGCCAGAAGACAGAAATAACCACGAGTAGAGAACCTGAGCTGGTACACTTTAAACCAGCAGTTGCCCCACTGGCCGCACATAAATGCCAATGTGTAAGCATGGCTGGACCAAAGCACAACAGGTTTCTCCTACCTCATTCTTCCCAGAACTGAAATCAGACTCATAGGCTGCACAGCGCAGTGTCAGGAACTTCCAACAGAAAACCTGGTGAAGTTCTCACAAATTTGACCAAAGAAGCAAGGAGGAGGATTAATGAAAGCATTTGGGTAAAATGAAGGAGAGAGAGGCCAAGGATGATGTCTGATGTAGAAACAGACACCCAAAGAGAGCAAAGCCATTTACAGCTATCATGAGACCAGCTGGAGACTAAACTAAGAGCAATTAGGCTGTGAGAGCCCAGCAGGGAGGTCTCCTGCTTTGCAGGTAAGAGATTGCTGAGTGAAGAGATGGCCTTTTCCACTTTTCAGTGGATGTGACCCCCAGCTGCTGTGATGAACTCCTTGCTAATTGAATCCTGCCCCTTTAGAGCTCTCCACACCATTTTCCTGTGAATCCTGACGGGTTATGCAAGAGTGCAGCTGCCTAGAGAGCACTTCTGAGCAGGCACAGGAGCCCAGGAAGACATGGGAATTCGTGGTCCAAAATAGAAGCACTTGGTGCTTCAAGGTGTATCATGCGGCAATGTCTCTGCAACCAACAGTGCTCTGAGTGCCCATCCAGAGACAAAGGCACATGAATCTAAACCAAGGGCAGAAGCACACTATGAACTCCAAGTCAACAATGGCATTTATTTTTCTGGAGCCTTGGCTGGATTCAGTTCAAACACAGCAGTCCCAGCCTTTGAGGAGCTCAGATCTGGTTGTGCAGGTGAGTTCTTCTCTTTTCACATCTAGGCAAAATTTCCTCCTACGTCTTTACCTTTACATTGCCAGGCAGCTGGGTGTAGAGGTCACCTCAAGAGAGTTTCTCCACTGTCCATGGCATCTAGAGGGGATAAAGACAAACTGATGGGCAGGTTAACCCATTTTCTGTCCTTCAGCCACTGGGTCTCACTGCCCTGCAGCTTGGTACCTAAGCTCATGGGAAAATTTAACTTGAATTGCCAAGTCAAACTAACGAGCCTCAGGCTGAGGAAAGCCACCTCCACAGTCTCTGTCTTCCTTCCATCAGCAGCGATGTGGGAGAGGGTACTGCTATCAGCCACTGGCTTCAGCTGAGGAATTGGTATTTGGGCACTGCACAGATGGAGTACTGGGGTCACAGCTCCTATTCTGTATCCTCACACCCAAATCACCTTGAAGAGATAGGAGGTGCCCTCGCTGTGAACAAGGCAAGGCAGATGTTTCACTGGTCACTGTGATGCTTATGCTCCTTCTCAGAAACAGCCACACTGCCCTGGCATGACAGCTTTCCTCAGCAAAAAACACGATAGGAAGACACTGGGGCTTTTATGAGCCCTTCTTCTGTGCCCTAGCTAAATACACAGATGTTACAACATGAAAAACCAAAGTACTTGAATTCTTGCCCTTTCTTTAAGCAAAAAGAAGAGAGAAGTCTTCAGGAGAAAGGCTTCCACATCAAAACACAGAATAAAGATGCAAACCCTTAAAGGAGCTCTTTCTCTAACAAAGGGCAAGTATTCAAAGCCCTGTGTTTTCCATGTTGCAACATCAAAATTTTCCTGGCAGGAAAAATATCCCCACAACCCAAGACAAAACCTCCTCTTTCATGGTTGCAAAATCCCAGCAATTAAGGGAAGGGAAATACTGTACACACAAATAGAAGAATGAAAGTACAAATTTAACTTGAATTTTAATGCTCTCAAGTGGAGCTACTGAAAGTCTAAATTAGCAGAAAAAAAAGGAGAAAGCAAGCCACAAACCAACCCTTCTGACTGCAAGTCTGAAGTGACCATTGATCTCCTTCTGGCCTCATGGCCGAGTTGATCCCAAGTTTCCCGAGAAGAAAAGCAGACAGTGTGCCCAGGGATGACTAGGAGCAAGAACCCTCAACAAAAAGGGGTGCATAGGATAGACAGGTGGGAAGGGCAGAGAGAGCATGGGGGAAGGAAAGGAGCTTGGTGTGACTGCTTAGGGGTGCACACCAGACTGTGCAGGTCCAGCCCAGCACAAGGACACCCAGGGATTGGGAGGAGGTCTTGGGAAGAGAACTAGAAGAGAAACTGAAGCTCAGGAGCAGAGAGGTAACTTCTAGGCTGTGAGAGTTTCATCAAAATATACCAGGGAAAGGAAAGGGAAGAGAAGGGAGACCACAGCTTCCTTTCATCCAACACAATTCCTTGTTTGGCCAGTACCAACTGGCACAGCCCTACAGACAGCTAAGAGTTCAGCCCAATTCCCCAATAAGCCCAAGCCATGTGCTTGTGGTCATCTCTTCATCTCCCTTTGCTTGCCACCTTTTTATCTGTGTGGTGTATGAGCCATAAGGAATTCTGAACCATTGGGAGTTTTCTGCCATATTAAAATATTCCACTTCTGGTTTTATGCCGCGATTAGCAATTCCAGACTGGGGTTTTGCAGCCACACCAAAAAGAAATCCTCTGCTACTTGCTAAGTTAGCCTGCACACAGAAAGGAGTGTGCAAAATTAATCATAGCAACGCAACTGGAGCAGGAGCTAATCAAGGCAGATTAACCCTGGCCTCCACTTAATTCTGACCTCATGTGTCTGTACAGCACCTGCGTGTGAGTGCATTTCACCAAGCACATCACTGTGCTGATTTCAGCACGACCAGCAGGGAATAAACCAAGATAACATATGCAGAGAAAATTTGAGGCTTATCCTAAAGCCTCATTAGAGTGGCAGCAACCAAAAAATGGGCTAGCCACAAATTGCCTATGCATCTTTGATTCAGGTTAAGTGCTCTCTTCCACTCTACAGTACTTGTCCTCCAAACACTGCATCCATGGTCTTCTAAAGCTGGCATAAGGTCAACAATAAAGTGGTTTTGTGTAGTGTTGGACTTGAACACAACAAACGCAGGTCCCACAATGTTTTCAGAGGCAGAGAACTATCACAAACAACTCTTCGGTGAGAAAAATAGACAGAAATGTGCCCAAGCCAAAAAACAAATAGGTAAAAGAAGATTTTGAATGCAGGTTTTGCTCTAAGATGTAAAATGTGAAATAAAACCCTATTCCATTTCAGTCTACTTTCAGTGAGAGATTTCAGCAAAGGAAAAAAATGCAAGTCAAACATTTCATCGTGCTGCCAGTTAGTGCTGTTGAATAAATGTGGGTGGAGGTCTTCATGGAGGGAAGCCAAATGCTTTATGCAAGCTGGCTAGCAGAAGGGTTTTTTTACAACATCATGCTGGTGCAGTTACAAAATGCTTGAAATGCTTTGTACAGAACTGCTCAGGCAACAGCCTGGAAAAGGGTGGGCTGTTTCCCTTTTTTTTGAAGTTGTTGGATGTCTATGTATTTGGCTTTTTAAAAATAATCACTGTTTCTAAAAACTTCAAAACTTATAGAGCCCCTCATGCTATATCCTCACTTGGTTGTTCATGTTCCAAAACTAGTTCCTATTTTGGGTGTGGGCAGCTGCTTCTTCCCACCGAGCACTGCATGAAACGTCAGCTTGCAAAGGCTTTGGTCATAAAGAACAACTGGAAAGTCTAGGATTTATCATGATGCATCTTTACCCTTCCTATCATGTTTGTCCCTAATTTTATACCATAAGTGATTCATGTAACCACAACAAGAGCAGCTGTCCCAGTATATGGTGACCTCTGAGACTGGCCTAGATCTAAAGCCTGTGACAGAGAGCTGAGGCAAACGACACGTGTGTTAGTCAGTCTTGGTGCCCTGTTTCTGCTGGGCAGATGGAAAAGGGTCACATCCTTTTTCAAGCAAGAACTCTGCCCTTCTTCCAAAATTCTGATTATTCAAAATCTCAAGTGGTAGGAAAGAGAAGCAGCTGCAGTTTCACTTCTCTGGCTTCACTGTGAAGCATCTGTGGGCACACAAACTCTGGAAGTCAGGGATTCCCAACATGCCATTCAAGGCCACAGCTGAATTCAGTTCAGCCCAAGTACAGCCACTAGGCTGCATCTGAGCAAAAGAAAGGCTTTTTCATCAAAACAAAGGGTTAAGCTTCTGCTTGTTGGAAAACAATTTCTTTCACCACTGCCACTCAGATCAGTTTGGTTGGTTTTTGTGTTGCTGTTGCTTTTTTATTGGTTTTTTTTTTGTCTAAACAAAAATTCCAAATATTCAGTGAAAGATGCCTTTTCTACTTTTCAATAATTTGCAAAACCCAGGCTATTTCAGCCAAAATCAGCATGTACAGCAGCTGGTACTCTTATATCAGAACATGGGGCATACCAGTGAAGATAAAGGTTGCTCATTTTAGAGGGCTGGATTCTGGACTAAAAATAATTAATTCAATTTACAGAAGGATTGTGTTTTTCTTTTATACAGGACTGGAATTTTAAAAGTAAGGGTGCATATATACATTATGTGATGATTAATTGGGAGCAGATATCTCTGATGCAGATGACAAGAAGAGACATTTCAGCACCAATTTCACAAATACTCCCTCATATCAACTATTAACATATTCAAATGAACAAATGTTGGCAAGATTAACTTGTTTTATTGTTTGCTGGTTTTGGTTTTTAATACTGAATAAAAGCTGTTCTTTTAAGGACTTCATGATCATTTGTATTCACTAAATTATATCTGATAAATCCTTAAGAGAGCAACTAAGATCTCAAGTTTCCAGACCAAGCTAAGCAGTCTTCACAGCAAAACCCACCAGCATCCACATTCCACCACTCATGACAATCCCCCAGCTTTCTGTCCCCACACACCAGTGACACGCAGAGACACCAAAGATCTTGAGCGCCTTCTTGACAAGAGAGTGGAGGTAGAACTCGGCACAAGTGAGGCTAAGTTTAGTTCAGTTGTGTTAGTGGCCACATACATGAACTTGGGTAATTAAGGCACAAAATACTCGCTTGCTTTTATGTACTACCTAATTATTACACAATGCAAAACAAAACTTACAACATTTAAGAGCAAGATTCCCTTTATAGCTGTGGTTAGTCTGTCTCATGCGGCAGAAATGAACAAGCTACAGCTTTAGGTAATACAGGGCTTTCTCCTCACCTGCTAATAGAGTCACTTTGATTTTGTTGGGTTTTTTTTTTATTTGGGTTTGGTTTTTTTTTGGGGGGGGGGTGGTATTTGTTTGTTTTTTGTGTGTTTCATTGTTTTTTGTGGTTTTTTTTTTTTTTTTTTTTTTTTTTAATAAAAAGGCAGTTTTTGTTCAAAGAACTGAAAACTCTTGGTTACAACAGATCTCCAGGCTGGTACCCTATCCATATTTAAATGAAACAGGCAATTAAATATGAAGACATCACACCTGAATGACTGGAGCTAAGAGCTGTAACAATTCTTCATCGTCACACCATCAGTGGACAACAGTTTTGATTAAATGTTCTTTCTGGTTATAACCCTCACTCAGTTACCCACTCACTGTTATTTCCCAGGGGATGAGCTCAACCACAATGAAGTATCATTAGCAATAGCCACCTGGCAGTGCTGTAAATTCAGCCTCTGCAGAAGCCTACTCCAAATGTCAATGAGGATCTGTAGGTTTTCACAGGCCTGCAAGAAACATTTCTCTGCAGAACTGGAACCAATGCAACTGGAAGCAGAAGCTTTGCTGGAGACCAGCTGCGGACCATGCACTGCAGCTCCAGTTCCTGCCAGCCCACGGCAGAGCAGGAGAGATACAACATGCTGTGGGAGACACAATTAGGCTCAGCTAGAAGGGAAACGGAATCACGAGAGTAGCTTGCTTACCATCAAGAATTGCCCATTGCCCATCTATTTCTGTGTGCTTCAGGTAGGAGTCTTCAATAGTTGGGTCATAGTCTGGCACAAAAATCTTCTGGAAAAACTGAATGGTGAGAGCACTCTTCCCCACACCACCATCTCCAACAACCACCAGCTTGTATGTGGGGAGATTTTCGCTGGGAACGGCACTTGTAGCCATGCTTCCAGAGTGCTGAACCTGCTGGAGAAAGAGATCATCTCCAATCACTCACCAGCAATGAAAAGGGCAATATGCACAAGGCAGCTTTTACCTGCTGCCTAAGAAATGAGAGTGAAGGCAGCTCTGACATCCAAAATCCTTTTGGACACAGAAGCAGCAGCACCAACCCTTCCCAAAAGCTCTACTCCGACTCAGACCCAGCACTTAAACATGCAGACAACTCCACCACTGTGCCTTGTTTACTCCTGCCTTGTCTACAAGGATTGCTAACTCCCACCAAATGCACATGCAGCACCTATGTCATTGAATATCTTTCCTACCGGGAGTGGGTCCACATGGCAATGACAAAAATCACCCTGGCTCAGTGCACCTGTCAAGCTCCCGACAGTTTCATGTTGCCAGTGACCAAATCCCATTGATAAGTCAGAGTTGTGCTATTCCTCACTACTTAACCCAAGGTACAGCAAACATTAAATGGTGTGTTTCGTCCTGGGGCCAGATCTGCAGGCAGAACTGGTGGTGATGGATGAAACTGGAGTTAAAGGCCCAATCCTGGCTCTGCCAGCAGACAAAAATGCACTTAGCTGCTTTCTTCTCTCTCACTTTCAAGTTTGAGAAATAAAAACAAGAAGGCAGCAGGCCAGGAACAACAGGTGGTTTTTGTTTTGCCTTTTTTTTAAAAAGGCCCAAAACCCTCAACCCTGCTGTGGCAGGAAGGCTGGTGCCTGTGGCTGTGACACAGCCAGGAGAGCAGCTTCCCGGCAGCATGGCCACACTCCTCCTCTCACCTCAGAGCTGCCTCTTAAAAGAAAGCTGAGAAAAATTCACTGGCTGAAACTGGGCAACAGCACAGGTATGTGGAGAAAGGAGAAGAGGCAGTCATTGCTGACTGGCCCATTTCAACAGTCAGCAGTAGAGACTGCTCATTCAAGGAGAAGCCAGGCAGGAGGTTCTGTACCTATATGTGCCCTCCACCCCCCCATGAGCAGCAGCAATGCTGACCCAGATCACAGAGGAAATAGGTGGCTATCTCCCAGATCTGAATGACCATTGCATCCTCTCGGAGGTCTTTCACACACTTAAAGAGAAAATAATAAAAAAACCCCCATCATAATGATAAGGCTCAAGACAAGGCAGTTGATTTTCTTGGTATTGGTTTGGAAGCAACAGCTGCTGGATGGGGAGAAGACCAAACCAGATGAGGTTTCAAATCATCTTACTGCATTTCCTCACAACAACCCCAAGGAAAAGTTTCTTAGCCCTATTTTTGAGTGAGCCACTTTCTCATATTTATGAGACTACACGTCAATACACAGCAGGCTGGGCTGCAGAAAAACCTATGAATGTCATCTAAATGCCTCATTTTTGCTTGAAAGACCAAGTTTTATTTCTGTGTAATCCTTCTTGGGTCAGATGATGCTCACAGGCTTTTTGAGACACAGACCCTGGCTAAAGCTCTGCCTCTCCTTCCAACACATTTAATGACGATTTTTTGCTTTGCCCATGGCCAAGATTTCACCCCATCCTTCTTTACATGGCGGAGCAGCTCCAGCCAGGCAGAATGAAAGACTGATTGTTACTGACACGGAGGGGGACAGTCTGTGGATGTGAAAAACATACTCCGTTTGTGCACGATTTTTGACCTCCTCACAAACCACAAGCTGCTGCTCAGCAACAAGCATTACATTTTCACTGACATTTTGTACCAGCCCTTTAACCCGCTCCTAAGGAGCCTCAAGCTTATCTTGCATGAAATGCTCCCCAAAGTACTAGGATAATGTTTAGCCCATTGTACAAACTGTGTCTCTGCCCAGCATGCTTATCGGCTGAATTGGGGCATTCCCTTCCCATTGTTTCCAGAAGTTTGGTCATGCTGTGTGTCTGAACCACCAGACTGAGTGTTATGTAGCCTGGGGAAAACAGCAAGAACTGAACTGAAAAAAAAAAAATTAAAAAAAAAGTCAAGAACTGGAGGCTGGTTTGTTGACACAACTCCCTGTATTTAAGGTAATGCTAGCACAACAGATGAAAACTTCTACTGAGTGTCAAAAGGCAGCAAGTTCAGATGTTTCTGCAGGATTGTTCCTACTGCTCATGGAAACACTCCTCTTTCTACTGAGACGGCAGGTCCCATGCTCCAGCCATGCATGTACATAACAAAAACCCTCCAAAAGTCAAGCACTTCAGCCCCTCTACCCCTCCACCTGCCCTGATAACCAAAGCAAGAAGACAACTCATGCCTTGACAAGATTATAACTTAACCAGCTCATGATTCAAACCTTTAAAATAACATCTATCATTTCCTGGAAAAGACTAAACACTCTCAAAGGTGCACAGAGCTACAGGCAAATGCACAACACTTGGGCTGATTTTCATGTGTTTTTGGCAAGGGTACTGACACAGTCCTCAGATGGGAGCAAGAATAAGCGTGTTTGCTGTAGATCTGACTGGGAAAAGTGAAGCACAAGTGTTTTTATCTATTGTCTGAATACAAAGCAGCATGTGGTAATACACTAATAAGCTCTGATGATAATCATCTTACAATTTATATAGTTGTTTATTTTGAAGGAGCCAAGAGAAGGATCCATACCCTACGCTGACAAATGCCGTCAGGGCTCTGGTTTAGTCACTGGAAGGAGGTTGATTTATACAACCATCTTCATATGCACTGGCAAGACTGGTGGCCTGACAGCACAAGCCAGTAATGCTGAGACAGTCAGAAGTGTGGCTACTTCTGGGGTAGGTAGATGGGAAGAAAAAAGAAACACTGATCCAAAGGTGCCACTGAGGCTGATCTTCCTCAGCAAAAAGTATTTTTTTAGGAGGCAGATTAAACTGCATGAAACCCCATTTACTTGTCCGGACATGGAGGTGGAGTGGAAGGGCTGAGCTATCCCCTTGGAGCAGCCAAGTAACATAAAAACACCAAATTCAGCTTAGTTTGTATGACTGGCCCACAAAATGTAGGTAGTGTACCTAACCCCACCCTCATTACAAAACTTGCCCTGGATGCAGGTGGGTCTGATCTTAGCTTCTGAGCAGAGTTGTGGCCACATATGAAAATGTAAAAATAATAATAAAAAATACAATGGACCCCAGATAGTAGATATTCGATGTGCTGGCGCCCCTTTTCCTGTTTCCAGCTCTGCTGTCCTGTAGGCTGAGATCCCAGGACAAGGCCATTACAGAAGGTCAGCAAGCTCAGAACCAAGCCCTGGATTTGTAGGGGAGGTTAGTGCAATTAAAGACACCGGCTCCCTGACTGAGAAGGCCAGCATGACAGTGATTTACAGTCTCCATGGCAACATGCAACACAAATTGCTTAATTCTGTTATGAAACCTCCAGAAAAAGCTACAGCAGGGCCTATGTGGGAACTACCAAGCTCCCTCCTCCTCTGCTGCAGCTCTCCAAAGCAGACAACTTTAGGGAGCCTATGTCCACATCAGCACTAGGCTGAGCTTTAGCACATACTAATGTATAAGCATGGATGCTGATGATTCCATCAGCCCATGGCCAATGCAATTTTCCTGTCATCAGCTTGTTTTGGTCCGTGGCTCTTCACCCATGGCCTGCCAGAGCTCTGCATAGTTGAGGACGCCAATCTCACCCGAGGCTGAGGAAGACAATCAGCCACCGAGGCTGCCAACTACTCCTACGGTTGCAATTAAGAACTCTTCCTCTACCCACATCTCACTCGATTACGCCCTTTTACTCGGCCACTTTGTAAGCATTAGCAGCTCCACACAGTGCCTGCAGGGCTGAAACTCCGCAAAATCTGAACACTTCCCTCTCTGTTCCTCTTGCAGACTGCTGGCTGCAGCCACACAACCACCACGACACACCCAGAGACGCTAGCCAGGTACCAAAATAGTTCAGCCCGATGTGTTATAGGCAATCCCTTGGGCTGGAAACTACTGAGAATCCTTGAAAGACAGGACATGCCCTTTCAGGAGGCTGCTGCTTCCCTTGAGTCATGCTGATCAGGACTGAATGAACTTCAGGAATTTCTCCCTCAAGTAGGCATGACCATGTCCCAAGCCTTCAAGAGCCAAAGGACTCTTTGGTGTATGAAAAACCACTGCCAATTATTACCAAATAATGATTAACTCTTAGCCAAATTTTCTCCAGTCTGTCAGATTTCCTTCCCAGTCAATGCCTCAAAAAGGACAAACTGAACAAAACCTGGACCGTGCTCCAGTCTTCCAGTAGGAAGTCAGCATGGAACAGATCTGTCATGTAGGAAGCCAGAGTCTGATGCCCTTTGTAGTTCTGGCATTACATTTTTCAAAACCCAAGTAAAATTTCAGCTCTCTGAGGTTTTCTAAGAAGGTGGATTCTAACAGCTGCTCTCAACTCCCATCAGCTTCCAGATCTGATGGAGCCCAGCACCTGGTAAGACCTGCATAGGAAATTACAGGCATTTCCTTTTGGAGCAATGATCAAAGCACTATCAGATTACTACTAAAAGGGAGAAAAAAAAAAAAGAAAGTCTTAAACCAACTGTCATTTAAAAATAAAATCCTCCACCAAGCAGTAAAGAGCTGCAATTGGCTGGGTTTTGAATGTGGGGGGATGTATCTGTGGGTCCTGGAAGTGGCCTCATCAATTCTCCTCTTGTGCAAGAAGATGCTGTACCCTGAGTGCTGTCTTCCCTGAACTCCTCACTGGTTTCCTGTGCCAGCCAGACCTTTTCTCCCTTTCAACCCAAAATTGCATCACCTCCCCCACCACACAGATGCTGCTCAGATTTACTGTAAGAGAAAGAGAACACACCGGGGGAGTAATGAAGCACTTGAGATTCACACAAAAGGCAGCTAAAGGCAGTAGCTGCCTGATGAACACTTGGTAGTTATTTCAGGAAACACAGAATTATAGCCTGAACAAATAATAATAATAAAAAGCCACGTCACTGGAAATGGCCTAGGTAGTAGGCAGCCCCTCCACCCTCCCCCTCTGCAAATCCCTAAGTGATGTAAGGAGGAGGCCTTGCTGTAGAACTGAGCAGCAGCTTTCCCATGGCCAGGCTGGGTTCAGGGACTCACTTGTTTTTGTTACTGGGAAGCACATGCTTGTTGGTGTCCCAATCTGTATGTAAGTGCAGCACAGCATGAGTCAATCATATTGACAAATGTCGTCCAAAACCAACTCTGCTTCCCTCTCCCAGCTCCTCCTCCACCTCCCACCACAACTCCATTAATCTTCAGCCTGTTTCCCTTGGTGACGTAGTGCCCTTTTCAAAATACGTAAGAGGAGTTCTGTCACTCTGACAGGCCAGCAGTCAGGTGCAGAAGCCAGATTTTTTTCATTATTAAAAGCAACAGTTCAGTCAGATTTGGGTCATTCACAGTTACAGCTCTGCCACTACCAGTTCTGTAGAAGAATCCAGTTATGTGACAAGAAGACAGTTACGCAAGATCCATTCCTGTGTCTCTTAAGAACTCAAATAAAGCTGTATGATTGCCAGTTGAGAGGTATCCACTGGAGGCTGATCCAAGCCTTTTTTCCAAGGTATGAAATGAGAGCATCCTACTCAGTAACTGGGGGCTGGCTCAGCTACTCTTACTTCTTACTCTTACACATTACTTCTTGTGAATTTAAATCCACCATCCCTTTCTTTACTCATTTATTTCCAAAGCTCTCAGGAGACATCAAGGGATGACAGATTCCTGTATTACTCTTGCAAATTCTTTGCTAGTGAGGCCAGGAATGCCTCTCCTATGTTATCATGGAACCAATGAAGCTGACCTAAACATACTGTAGCAAAAAAGCAGATAGCCAAGATGTTCCCCTGCCCTGCCCAGCCAGAGATAACATAGCAAGAACAAATTTACAGTGGAGGAAGCGGCTTTGAATTCCAATAGCTGCCCTTCCTGCTCACACAATCCCTGGAAATGGGCAGCTTCCCTCCTACACATCCCAGCCTGCTGACACGCCAATAAAAAAGACCCCAAATTCACTGCCCTGGGTGGTTTTGCTGCTCTTAATACTGCTCAGTGAGGTTTCTGAAGCAATAGCCCAGTGCTTCAGCAACGCCCTGTTTGGAGCCCAGATGTTCTGCTGCCTGCATGCAGGCCTGGTGCTGGCAATGCAGCCAGATGTGCATGGCACAGCCCTCCCGGCCTCAACCAGCATCACCTTAGGCAGGCGGAAGTGGTCCAGGCAACGAATTCCTGTGCTGCAGCATGGAGCTGTGAGGGGATCCCAAGCAGCACCAAGGACTGCCCAGCATGGACCTCCTCACAGCTCCACCCTGCCTTCCCCATATCAGTCCCAAAGCCCCTGCCAAAACAAGGGGCGCATTCCACCCCTCCGTCCAGCTCCTTGATGGCTCATTGCCCTGCAGCCTTATGGGCACCATGCTGTCCACGCATGGCTGAGCCAAGGCGCAGACTTCATGGCACTTATGGATGCTTTGGAGATGATTAATGGATAGAAAGGGTACAGGGCCATCTCATTCCAGTCACCCTCCTGCAAATTAATCAATGTGTTTGGCTCCAAGTTTGTCTTCCAGTCAGGCTCAATTTGGTATTTAATGCTTTTTACATCTCCAGTGTTGCTACAGGATGTCTTTCAGGATGTAAATGGCTTTTTAAAGACTCCCTTTCCTCCTGGCAAACACACTTTGCATCTCTTAGACAGCTGCAAAGAGCTGAAGGCTGTGAATTTCCCTGGTAATAGCATTTCCACTAGGGGATAGGTGAATCCTATCAAGTCCAAGAGACAGATGAAGGAAGGTGAGGAGAGTGGGGATCTCCAAGCTATTTCCAAAATCTGTCCTCTACCTGCAAATCTTTTCCAAAACTTGACTCATGTCTATGTCCTTCCTAGGCAAAAAGACTATTGTTGTACATATCCTATGGAAAAACAGACACACTGGCTGTTCATCATGCATCACAGTGTTCCCTGACATTATCTGCGACAGGGCAGCACTAATGTTTCTGCAATACTTCTACACCCCAAGGCACAGGTCAGGCTTGTAGGCTTGTAGGGCTCTCTATAGATTTTCCCAGGGTCTTGGATCAAGGACAGTCCTCCTGGTTCCCCAAAACACACTTAATACTCACTTGCAGGTACAGAGGAACAGAGAGTATGCTGGTCTGTAATGCTGGAGCTTTAGTAGAGCTTCACCAGCATGGACTTCAGAAGATGAAGGAACAGCTATCTCCCAAATTTACCCAAATAGGCACTTGGCCTATTTTACTTAGAATTTAATGGCGCTAAATCCCAGAACTGCGTGGAAGGCTATTCCAGGCATTTCCCAGGTCCATGCCATTACTCTGTCACTTGGAAGACTCCAAGATCTCATCACTGGGCCCGGACCCATAACAGTAATTTTTTCCAGGCTCGTTACAGTGTCTGCCAAGAGCATAAGCCTCCTATTTACGTACAGCATGCTGGGGAGGTGACTCCATACTTGGCAAATCCAACTGCTTGTCTCAAAGAGGAGGGTGGGCAGAACTCAGGGCTGGGTACAGGGATGAGGAGTGGGATGAGGGGTGGATGCACAGCCCCCTTCTCTGCCTCACACGTGGTGATGCAGGGTTTTGCAAAGCCACAGCATTCCATTGAACCTGCCTGAGGACAGGGTACATGTACACTGCCAGCATCCCAGCCATGTGCCAGGCCAGCCCTGATGCCTCTTCCTAGCCCCTCTCTTTGGCAAACCCCTTGGCTGTCAGCTCTTTCCCTGCTATTCTCCTTCCACTCTGTGCCAGCTGGGACAAGCCATCCTGGTGGCAAACACACACCTCAACACTCAAACCAGTGGGCAAGTGGCCAAACCACCCCTGAGGAACAGAGTTTACCCTTGCAAGACAAGTCCACTCCTATCAAGTGCATTCACCCTGCCAGCACTGGAGAGAAGCCTCCCATGAGAATACCTCCTCAGAAGAGAGGTACCAGTGTCCCAGCTGGTGCTGCTCAGTACCTGCACTTTGTTGTTGAATGCCCAAGCTACGTCTCAGGTGTCATGAGTGGATGAATCCATAGAGCAGCAGCTGAAAATCAACACATCTTTGAAAGCACCCTGACTTTAGGGTCAGCCAGCTGACCCGACTTTAGACCCCTGTGGCCACCCCTCACCCCTCAGTTTCAGCAGAGATATGCATTAGGATACCCTAAGTCTGGCTCCTTCTACACTCAGCCTAAATTCTCTGCCTTGACTCCTAAGTCATTCAACTTGCAGCTGCGTGGGAGGGTGTATATGTACATTCATTAACACTTCCATTATGTCCCGTGGTTTGGCAGGTGGTGCTGCATTATGGATTTAAACAGTGCCAGCAAGCGAATCTACAGCACTTCGCTGGATTAGCATGCTATGGGAAATCATACCTCAAAAGCGTTTTGCGCTCTCGTGAAGCAGCTCCGATGAACAAGGCAACAGCAGGGCTCCAACCACCACTACACTGTGCAATCACAGGAGAAATTCACCCACAACTTCAGGGAAAGATAAACCCCCTCAAAACTTGATTACCATTTGGTGCAGGAAAAAAACCCAAGAAAAAGAAAAGAAAAAAGCAACAGCAGATTCTCTTGCCAGTTAAAGGAAAAGAGAGAGGCACACCCACTACTGCCACAAAGCATCTTTTCACACACACTAAACAATAACACCTGCTTTTGCCCTAGAAACTGTTTTCACATGGGAGAAACACACCACACCCTGTTATACTCATTTCAGAAGTCAGCTTTCAAGGTACGCAGCCTCACAGCACCCCACGCCCAATGTGATGCCTCCTTCTGTCTTATCATCAGGCTGACACTGACAGATTTGCAGAAATTGCACAGTCAGATTCCCTGAGAGGATGCTGTCCCAGAGGGATGAGAAGATGTGCTGGGTTACAGAGCAATACAGACAGTGAACACACCACTGAGTCTTGGAAAAGAGGCAGGTAAGGACCTTTGATGGGACAAGAGGCTAAAGCATCAGTTAAACACCGGTATCACCACACTGCTCGTCATTTTCTGGGGCTGGACCACACTCACCTTTCCTTAACTGTGAGTGGTACTACAGTGCCACTGTAGTCCGCAGTTGTACCTGCAGTGCTACAGAGCTCCTACAAGGGTACAGCACTTGTGCTTTACCTGAGCAGTAGGAAAGGTCACTTCACAGGTAAGACCCTGCATGAACCAAATGAAGCAAAGTAACTGGACAAAGTTTCTGAGTCTAGACTATTAAGGTAAATCAAGAGCTACCTTCAAAGATGAACCCCTGGTCCTTGATTAGCTCTTCCAGATCATCGCTTTGGTTCAATTACTCTGCTGTCCTTCTGTCAGAACATGTTTCCTTGCTCAGGTTCTTCTGAGTTTCAATCTCCTACAGACCTTGGCTGAGAAGTTCCAAAGAAATGTTTAGGTTCTGCCATAAAATGGATTTTTAGCTTCCATCTACCACACAGCTCTGAAGTACAGCTACCCTGCTGCAAAGTTGTAACCAAGTCAAGATACCAAAATCCCAAAAACAGTGGGATGTAGCATTATGTTGCTCTAGCCTTAAGGTAGATCTCATATGCCATTCTTATGCCTGCACAGTGCCATTATTTTTAAACACCGAGCAAAGGGATTATGGATTAGCCTTAATCTTGGCAATTCAGGTAAATCTCTCATTTGCATCATATTTTACATACCAGACTCACAGAAACAGCAAAAAATTTGTATTTGACCTTTCTTTGTACTGCAGAGTTCTCTGCAAGGGACATAGACCCTTACATGGAGTTGCTCTCTTATGCTTCAGCACCTTCAATGACACTTCAGACATAAAAGTTTAAAAAAACACAACTATAGATATTGTTTTTTTATATCAACCCAGTGAGTTGTTATACAACATGATGTGATTTAACCTGACGGCATCTTGACACATCTCTGCATATAAAAATATCTCTATTAAAAGCACAGATAGAAACAACATGGAGGACAGCCACTTGAAAAAAAATAAAATAAATAAAGCCTCAAAGCATTAAGGCCTGGTAAGGGACAAGACTACTTTCATCCTGCCACAGCATGTTTCAATTTAACCACTGCATCTCTCAGCACTTTTGGTTCATATTCTTTTACCACACAGAGACACAAGTTTGGTATACGCCCAGCCTTACGAAGGGGAAATGGTATTTTGGGTCACCAGTTCCACCCACGGTGTCCACCCATCCCTCCACTCAACAAGGCTTTTGAAGTGCACCAGCCCCAAACAGGAGCCAGCACACATTAGTCTGGGGTCAGGAGGGCTTGGAGATTTTGTCAGCAAGTCCCTCACCTCCCGCTGCCCACGAGGACACCCTGCCCAGGGCTGCTGGCACATCTGCCCCAACCATGGACACTAGCAGGCATTTCCTCAGCCCTTCTGTCATTGCCTTGAAGGTGGCAAATCTCCAACCACAGCCCAAGTTCTGCAGTTCTTCACTGCTCTGGCTGAGACAACTCTTCTTTGTCCCTGCCTACTTCTCAGCTATGCTAGTCCACCTTCATGAGGCTTCCCAAACCCACGTGAACTGCAGATACTCTTACTTTGCTCTATTCTCTTTTACCCCAAACCAGAGAACTGCTCCCCATGTTTTGTGCAGCAGAAAGATTTATTCTTATGCTGCACAAAATCAAGCAGATGCTTCGAGGCAGGATATGCCTGAAAACATAATTTTTCTGCTTTGCTTCGATAGCCTAGCATTTATTTCCATATTCTTGTGGGGTTGGTATGTAAACAACAGAGAGTAACTTGCTGTGCTCAGGAGACCTTAAAATAAGAGTCCTATTTCTCTGTCCTCCTGGATACAGTAAGTCATCCTCCTGAGGTTCAAAGAGTTTCTGGAACTCATAATTTGAAAACCCATGGAATAAAAACAGGGTTGCTGGAGATCTTTACCAACAGAAAAGTAGATTGAAACTGTTCTGTTATTTAATAATTCAAATCCCAGATGCCTAATTAAACAGGCTTGCTACATTGCAAAAAGAATAAGGAATTATATATTCTCTTAGCTAACTTTGCTGATTAACATTAAAGCCTTTTCATGCTCCACAGGCGTTCGGTCCAAGTCAAACTTTTGACGACTTGAAACTTAATACTCCACAAGTAAATCTCATGTAACAAAACCCTTGCTGCTCACAGGACTAGGGTGATGCAGCAGCTTGTCAGCATCTTTGTGCTTCATGGAGCTATTCTGCAGGATGCACAGAGGAAGTGATGCCCAGCAGAGCATTTTAACAGAGCATTCAGTATCTCTTCAGACCTGCCCAAACCTCAGGAAAAGCAAATGCTCTGCACAGTTCCTCATGCCTGACATATTCCCTGTTTGCAGATTAGATCTGAAAGCATCCACAGCCTGTGGAGGAAATAGAAGTCTCTCTCAAAGCACTCTGCCCTTGAGCTACAGAATATTTTCTTAGGGAAGTGCTGCAAGTACTCATTCAAGTCCACCTCATCGCTACAGCTCATCACAACCTTTGGACTTTCTAATTCGGAGCTACGATCCTTCCCCAGCTACCACCAAGGTCTCTTCAGGTAGCAATGAAGCACGGAGTGGGCTCAGGCAATACTTGCCTTGTTCTCCAAGGGCAGCTGTGTCAGATGCAGGCAGGTACCTTAACAGCAAGATCATGCACTATTCTGAGAGCTACAATGGTAGTGTTTGACCTTGCACTGTTGCACAAAAACAATTCACAGCAGCTGAGGGTTTTTCCAGAGCACTGGGGCATGTCTCCTCCTGTTCCAAGGTTAGTTAGGGATTCTTGTCCCCACAAAACACCAGCAGCCACCAAACCAGTCTCAGTCTGCAACTGCAGCTCAGCAGCAAGCACTGCTGAGCCAAAGGGATTCCTTCAGTGATCTCCTCCCTCCCAGCTCATCACCCCACAGCACCAGCTCTGTGAATGCCCCTCATGCCTCTTTCTGGGATTGAGTGCTTGGTACTGAATAACCTCTTTCTAAGAGTCCTGCTTTATAGATAGATGTTCCCCACCCAGCAAGTGTTGCACTTAGGCTGGTGACACCAATACTTCCACAGCAAGTATTACACAAGACATCAGCTACATATTTTCTGAAGATCACAATCTCTACTAAACTGCCAGCTGTCTATGCAGACCACTCAAGAGCTATCTGGGTATGCTAAGTACAGATGACAGACCTGATAACAGTGTCTGGATGTGTCCAAGAGATTAAATTCCATCTGCATCCTGTTACTTTTGTCATTTCGTACCCCTTCAGAGTCTGCGTTTCAACAACCAACTGGTAAAGAGCTTGTACCACAGGATGACAGATTTAAGAAAAAGGTCCTTTAAATGCGTTTTTGGAGTCAGCAGGTACTTGAAGACATGCTACAGTGGGTGTTTTAGTAGTTCTTTAAGTGGGAAGGCCAGTTCAAGATAAAAGTGGATGTGATTCTCACTACACTGATGTCCATCAACATTCTTTTAATCTTGGTTGGGTGGGTCTTTGTTCCAGCTATTGCCCATCAGACTCACCATGAGGCTTAGTGCTTCTAGCAATGCAAGGAGCAGATTCCTACTCAAAAGCTTTTCAAACTCTTATATTTGCAAGATGAGCAAGTATTTGTTTCCATAAACCAGAGCATGACTTGCACTGGAAAACAGAACAGGCTGCAATAGTGTACCATTCAAAACTATATCAAAGGAAGCTTAAACACATTAATTTTTATACTGATATGACCAATTCTTAAAAAGAAACCCCAAAACAAATCACAAGAAAACAAAATTAAAAAGTCCAATAAAGCTGGAGATTTCACTTTAATTATTATTTTCTGCACACTTCAAAAACTCCTCCTTTCAATAAGTGGATAAAACAGAGGAACTGCAGAGCCTCTTGCTATTGCCAAATTTGCATTTTTCAGACACATGGCGCTGTCAGGGTTTGTTCACAGAGTCCATCTCCATTGTTGGCTCACCCAGCAGTGAAATCCTAATCCCAGTCCTTCCTATAGCTGTGACAAGAACTGAGACACGCTGGCAAGCGGACACTTGGAAAGCTGAATTCACTGGCACTCTCAATTAGATCACAATTTCATTAAAGAACTTCTAAATAAAACAAACTCCAACATTTGCACTTCATAATTAAGTGGAAGCCAACTGAATTAGTGTCAAGACATGCCATAAGTGAAAGTATCCGAACCCTGGCATCCCTGTGTCCCTCTGCAGCTCTGAAAGGAAAGCTCCAGCTCCAGCAGCAGACCCTGACATTATGTCTCCTTGGGACTGCAGCTTCTGTGGAGGAGCAGGAGAAGCTGAGACATGCCAGGCTCTCCCTGCTCCCACTCAGGGTGCAGGTACCCATTCCTATGGTGCTGCAGGCATGGCCTGGGAGGCACAGTAACATCCCTGCCCTGGCAGTGACCCAGGAGTGACTTTCCAGTGGCAGAGCAATAACCTCTGGGAGCAAGTCAAGCTCCTGCCCAAGCCCAGGGAAGTCAGCAGCACTGAGTGCTCCTGGGTTTCCCAAGAGGAATATTTCACTGTAACCCACACACAGTACATAACATGGGCCCGGAGCGAGGCACAGCATGACTTACAGCTGACTTCAGCAGGCTTTAGTTTGATCCATAAATCCTCTAGACACTTCACAGGAATGTTGCTCAACTCCCGCTGCCTTCAGCCTCACAAGAGGTAGACATAAATACTTAGCATTAGCATAGCTCCCCATGACTCATTTTTTCTCCTTTTTAAATATAGCATCCTATAAACGTGGATACATTCTGAGCAATAAAACTCACTTTGTTACTGTTCATCATGCAACCATAACAAAAAATTCCTCCTGCCAGCTTTGGACAGCTTCCTCCACCAAACCCAAAACACTGGTGACCCCTGATCACAAGGCTGAGATGGAGTAGTGGAGGCTCTGCTCCATCAGGGAACCCAGGCAGCACAGGAACACAGCACTGTGGCAGCAGATGTGGAGCTGGGCAGAAAGCTCCATCATCAATCCAGCCACTCATATCAACTTTATTAAGAAGAGCAGAGCTGGCTCTCTGTACAGGAAGAGCAGGGGTTTGCCCAGAGGAACAGTTTCAGTAGCTGAGAAGCAGCCTGTGCCAGCCTTGGGCAAGCCACTCACTGAAAAAGTGGTGGTGGAGGCATCTCTAGCTGGTGGATGCTCCCCATTCTTCATTTTCCCCCAGACATACATCACCTCCCTCCCTCCATTACCAGGCTTGAGCTTTCTTCCTTAGAAAAACCAAACCCACATTGTCTAGCCAAGCAAATGTCACAAGCTGCTTCAGAAGCGCTGAGGAAGAACCAGATGGGAAAAGCATGAACCAGAGCTTGTTGGTTTTCATGGGAATTACCCAGTTTCAGAACCCTCCTGTCTGTCCTGCTGCAGACTTTCTTGTGTGATCAATCCTCCATGCTGTGTTTAGCTTTACTGAATACTTCAGTTCCCTAGCTGTACAAGTGAGATAAATAGCAGGTCCCTATCTCACAGGTGTGGTGCAAAATAAATAGATTTTGCATTACAAGTGTTACAGGAATGCTTTAAAAATTGCACAGATATCAAGACTAATCCATCACTGCTCAAAAAGAACCCTAGGACTGATAGCAAATTAAAATCTTACCTACACAAACATTAGAGTATGCAAGACTGTTTTCTTAGTCTATCTGTTCCTTCTGATAACCATGTTTGCCCCGGTGACTTGAACTGTTTCAGCCACAAGTTGTTTGAATTCAGTGCACCAAATCCTGTCCGGAGAAATATATGCTTTGCTCTGTCTACAACAACAGCTGAGACATCAGTCATCCTCTCAGCTGTCCTAAAGACAAAGCTAAAAATGCATGCTCATATCCATCCTGCTGTCAGGTGACTGAAAAGTACATTTTTACCTCTTGGACCTCTCTAGTAAGATTACCCATGAGAATTTATTTACCACAGTATTTTTCTAATTGTTTCTCCAACATTCTTATTTAATATCTGAAATGAGTGGAGTAGCAGAGCTGCCACTCTCATCCTAGAAACTGGCATTTTAAAGACAAGATAAACAGAAGCCTTTGCTTAAAACTTCCAGCTTAAAAAATAAATTAAAAAAAATAGGAATTTTAATAGCTTAAAAATTTAATAGCTTAAAAAGTTAATTCCTATTTAAAATAATGACTAAGAGTCTGAGGAATCTAACTCCCAAAGTCACACAGGTAGTTTTAAATATGTTACCCTTTCAGAGTAATTATGCCATCACAGTTCCAGTCAAAAGCTGATGAGCGTTACTAATATATGCTGATGAGAGAGCCTGAACATGAAAGACCTTCTTGATTTATTTACACTCCAGTAAATCACAAAGCACACCAAGACTTATTTTCACATATAAGTGTAACAGACCTGACCACAGGGGATATTTAAGGAGGTTAACCCACAGCCTAGGGAGTAGGTTTACTGTAAACTGGCTGCAGACTGATGCAGTTGTACTTGTTTTCACTGGAGATTATGGAAACTTGGAACAGCTGTTTGGACTTCAGTGGACTAGCATCAGTCACTACATAAACCAGTGGTTTGGCCCATTACATGAATCATTACAAGTCACCATTCAGATGCAAAATAGTCCCCAGAAAGTCCTCAGTGACATTCATCTCTAGACCAAGAACTAGGCAGATGCAGTCAACAGCTGGGATGAAGAAAGAATAAACCATTTTTACCACCCTGCATAAAGTTCTCTTTGGACAACATTCTTTCCAGAAGCAGACCTTCTCAAAGAGAAGGCAAGGCAGGCATTATGTTATTTGGGAGAAGGTGAAGGAGTGCCTGGAACTTTTTAATCTGCTCTTTAGTAGAAGAAAGTAAAAGAAAGTAGTTAAAGATTTTAGTCTTGAGCCTATCAGTGTCAAACTAATTCTGAGTCAAACAAAATTTAGCCAAAAATTAATAAATAAGTGTACAAGCACTGAGCATTTCTGCTGGTCAGTTCTGGCCAGAAGAGAAGCAGCAGGAAGGGGAATCCCATCCAAGAATGTCTCAGCTACTTAGATGCCTTCTGAAGTATCTCAGCTATATTTATGGTCCCAACACACCCCACAAAGAAGTAATATCCACTACCCCATTTTAGAAAGAACAAAAGTGGACTCAGTGAGAGGCAGATTCATCAGTACCTGCAAGAGTTGCTGACCTCAGTCTACCCACCTTTGGCCAGTCTGTGAGAGAGAAAGTACTTGGGGGCATGTTTCCCATCCCTTCACCTAGCTCCAACAATTGGGCTGGTCTCTCAGATGAAACCTATCTGCCTGTGAAACACTGAGCACCACTCACTGAAAAAGCAGTGTCTGAAAGAGCAAAATTGCAGGAGAGTCAATAATGAGTACCATAAATACTACCAGTAGAGTAAACTACTTAAAAATACTGTTAACCTCGCCCAACCCTGTCCTGAGCCCTTCCCTCAATCATTATTTCAGGAGACATATTTTTATACAATTATTTCATTATCTAATGGCAAGCTGGCTGCCTGTTCTATCTCTATGCAAGATTTCCATATATATTACTCCTCTGCCGACATTTTCTTACACATACACGTGCATGTATCAGCAACTGCTCCACTACATTCTCAAACAGAGAATAAAAGAGTCATAAATCTCAAAAAAATGAGTATGCCAAAAATTTCAGTATCTGAAGTTACAGCTGTTCATTTCTCCTCTCTGTTCAGAAAGAGCCAGTCATGGCTTACTGCAGATGTTATTGAAGTAGATGGAGTTGCTCTAGATTTACTGAGGATACAAACACTCAGGATGTGACCCACTGGAGTGCTGAAACTTTGTTTCCCCATGGAGAAAAACACACCCAGTGACATTCAAGTAGAACAGGAAGGTTATTCTTCCCTCCCCAATGAGTATTTTCTCTCAAGCACCCCTGTAAGCAACAACAGGAGAAAGAAGCAACAACTCCACCAAGGAGTGGGCTAATGTTCCTCCCATCTGCCAGTCCCACGCTCTTTCTGTTTTCACTTGAACCAAATCCTTCCAACCCCTTCTGCTTTGTACTTCATTAAACTTGGGTGCTTCACACAACAAAAATAGTGAAAGGTCACTTTCAAGGCACATTTCCATATCTTTTAGCACCACATCTCTTCCTCAGCCCTACCTTGGAAGCCTGAAAATTAATTCCTTATTTTTCATAGCGAATCTGTCCCCTGAACCCTGATCTACTTATTTATGACAGTAAAAGCCTATGCAAACACCACCACCATGCAAAAACACTCCCCTCTTCATTCCTCTGGATTCATGTTAATATTCTCCACCTCTAGAGCCCGAAGTACTCCCTGCATTGAGAGCTGCACATTCCCATGCTGAGGCACAATCCCTCCTAACTCCACCTGTGCAGGTAAGAGAAGTAAAGGGATGAGCAGTCATGGAGAAGTTACAATGCGGAGGCAAAAGCAGCTCCACAAAGTGTAGGGGCACTGCTCCGCACTAGAGGCCCTGCATGGCTCCAAAAGCTGAGCAAGTCTGAAGGAAGGAGCCACCAGAAGTGACAGCATGGCTGAAGCAGTGACAAACAAATAAATCAGGCAAAACCAAATTATTAAGAGTGGTCAAGCTGAAGTCTGGAGCCTAAAACTTTTACAGGGCACACTGATTCATCCAAAAGACCTGACTCACCTGGAGCCAGCAAGTCAGTAGGATTGCCAGACTTGGCAGCTGTGGGTAGAGGTTCTTGGCTTGAGCTCAACCACAAAAAATAATTCACACCAAAGGAAAGATGACAAAACTGAAAGGGCAGAAACGAATGAAGCTGAACAGTTTTCCTCAAGGAGCCCTCCACATTTAAGAGAGGGAAGTAGAGTTTCTGCCCCAATATTGTCAGCCCTGAAACACCACTAGGAGCACATGGCGCAGCTAATGGGCCGTGGAGGTCTTGGGTACAGAATGCTACAGTTAAAGAAGAGTCCTAAGAAATCACAGCACAATGTCAACAATAATGAAGCATCACATCCATTTTTCCTATATGCACCTGCCTTACACTGCCTTTGCCAATGACAACACCACCTCATGTACAGGACTCCTCCTCCTTCCAGTCCCCAAATGCCATGTCTCCACCAGTGCCAAAAAACATGTGTGGGGAGAAGGGAGAAAGTCCTCTCTAACCACATTCTGATACAATGTTATTCCTCCTTAGTGTTAGCCTCAGTCCCAGTTTAAGATAAAACCATCCAGCGCAACACATACCAAAACTCCCCCCATGAAGAAGGCAAGTTTAGTTTCTGCAATTCTTAGTTCCTCTGCAAAAAAAATTTGAGCTTGTGAAAATACCCACCAAAAACTTCAATAAATACAGCTGCTTCTCACATCATTTCTGAAAAGAGGTGCTGGGCCAGCACTGGCCCTAGTGCAGCTGCTCTAGCTCAGGAGTGATGCTGGTGGGGTGTTTGGCCCTCTGCAGTCTGGGCTATCCACTATCATATTGGATATCTCCTGGAACAGAGGAGCAAAATCAAAGAAAGACAAATTGATGCAGAACTATAATATGAAGCTATTCATACCTATTTTCCAGATACACTATTATTTTTAAGGAGATGCTGTCAGCTTTGTATTTTCAGACTCAAGTATCTAGAAGGAAAGCCTACCTCTCTTAGGCAGTCCAAAGCTCTACTACAGAGAGGTGTTTTTCTTTAAAGCTACTACTTCATAATTTCCTTGCCACACCCCTTGTTCTTTTTCTTATCTTTCTCCTAACCTTTCTTAAATTAATAGACCCCGTTCTTGCAAATCTGTTTTTACAGATTCAGAGCAAGAGACAAGTACCTTTCATAAAGAAAAATGACAGTTTTAGGCCTTTGAAATGCATCTCTCTTGTGCAGAAAGAGCCTGAGCTAACCAGATAATTTCAGAGTGAAAATTCAGAAAGCACATCTATAGCTGGTACGACTATAAAGTTGATTCGCTTTTCTTAATATCAACTCTTGTATGAACAACAGTTTCCAGGTAAGATGTACATAAACATTTCCAGCCAATAGCATCCCTTTAAGCCTGCCAGCAAAATCCAGGCTTAGATGATTTAGGCTACCTGAGGAGTTGGTGGTTTAGATTTTTGTATTTCCTTGACATTACTCAAGAACAGTGCCAGCTGACAGTGCTGAAGGGCTACAGCCCCCTGTGCTGGGAAAAAGCCTCACTCTGGGGTCAGGACTCCCCTGAGCGCTTTGCTCTTCTAAGAAAAGCCCTATCTCCAGTCCAGCCTGCCGGTGGGAAGTCCCAATTTGTTTCACGACGTGATCAGCTCGACAGGGAGGGTCACTGGAGCAGAGGAGTGAAGGATGCTTGCGACTGATCCACCCGAAGTCTAACACTTAACTTGCTCCTCAGCTTACAGTCAGCGTGGCTTTATCTTAGTTTCTCCGTCTAGGAAGCAGGGCTTTATATGCTGTTTCTAGGGCTCTTGAGCCATTGATTAAGAAAAACAAGCAAACAGAAAACCTACAAGTTTTCTTTCTAATACCCAGCAATCCCAATCACAAGATCTGAGAAATCATTGTCCTATCTGCGGTTCAGTTTGTTTTCTTGAAGCAGAGAGTAAAAAGCAAAGTAAAAGTAAAGTAAAGCTAGAAAAAAACCTCCCAGACCCGTACCTCCTCCTCTCCCTATTTCTTCGTAATTGAAGATAGCATCACTATCCTTATAAAAGTTATGGAAGCTTATACAAAGTACTCAGTGATCCAAGAGCAATTTTAATGCAAGATAAGATACCTCGCCATACCCAGATCACATCAGAACACACCCGCGGTAGGAAAGTAAAACATTATCGTGGCTCTGAATCTGTGGCGGGGGTGTGTAACCCCTGACACCAGAAAAATCCAACAAGCCCTCAACTTACAAAGATCTTCCATTACAACGCGTAACTCAGAGCGACCCCTCTCCTCAGCGCACACCCAGGAGAAGACACGGACCGCACGCCGTTCCGACCATTGCGGCATACATTCCCTTTTCCCGGCGCTCAGCGGGGCAGGGACCCCGCGACCCCCGCAGCCCACCCGCCGCACGGAGCCCCCGTACCGTCCGTCCCGCGCCCGGCGCCCGGCGCTGCTGCGAGCGGCGGCTCCGCGGCGACAGCCCTTTCTTCCCAACACCGAGCTGCGGCCAAGGAAAGCGGCGGTGCCCGGGGTGCGCTGCTCCCGACGGGGGGGCTCATGCCAGCGTGCGGCGCCGCATTTCAGCAGGAATCGCTGTGGGGAGAAGGAAGAAGCAGAGGGTGAAGCTCCGCCGCCGTTACCGCCGGGTGTCACGGCAGTCCCGCCCCTCTCGCGGGCTTGTCACGCGTGGAGCGCCGAAAGTGCGCGGCGCTGTCCCGCGCCCCGCGGGGGACGGGCAGAGCAAACCTAGGTTATTGTTTGTTTGGCCGTACCCCCCCCGCCCCGCTCACAGAACGGAGCGGCACCGCTCCGAGCCCGCTCCCCGCCCGCTCACCCGGACTGCGGGGCCGCGCCCTCAGCGCCCGCCCAGAGGCGCCCGCGGCCGGGCAGCGCCGGCGGCCCCCGCACGCTCTCGCCCCGGCGGCCGCGGCAGCGCAGCCCGCGCCCGGCCATCCCTTATATCGCCGCGGCGGCTGCTATAAATAGCCCGGCCCCGCCGCCGGGGGCCGGGCCGGGCGCCGCCGGAGGGGGATTCGCGGCGGTGCGGGGACCCGCCGTCACCTGCGGCCCGGCCGCGTGTGGCACTTGGGACGCGCGTGGGTGCCGCTGTCCGGCGGGCGCGGCGGCGGCGCGGCTCCCGGGGGTCCGGGCCCGCCGACCCCCGGCGCGGCAATGGGCCCGTCCGCCGCCGCCGCGCGTTAAGGTGGAGCGGGGCGGCAGCGGCGGCACCTTAAACCGCTCGGGCCGGCTCTCCCCGCCCGGCACCCCGGGCCCCACGGGGCTGTGGCTGAAGGGGAGCGGACCGACCCTCCGGGCCGCGGGGTTTGTGCAGCCGCCAGCAAACGAGGAGGAGGAGGAGAGTAAGCAGCAGTTTTTTTTGTCTGATGTACGGGGCAGCAGCCGGAGGGCACAGACTGGTACAAGCGCCGTTCAGGCCACATGAACACGGCACACACCGAGCCTTGGGAACCGGCTACTGTGCATACACAACTCCCCTTCTCCCCCTCCCCCATATATATACATATTCATACTTAATACGAAGAAGCCTCATCGACTTTTATCCCAATAACAGAATTCATGTTTAATACCAGAGCTAATCCTATATAGCACTTGGGGAACACATGGGCAGTGTTACTTTTCTTACCTCTCATTTGTGCCCTTGGCTGACAATGGGAGACAGAACTAAAGCAGTGCTTCCCATGTCACCCACAGGCTCCTTTGCCACATTACACCTTGCACCTAACACCAGCAAAAGCTCTGCTCCCGCACCTACACACACTTACTGACACATGCTTCCCTCACAAAGGATGCTGGCAATGGCTGTGTGAGAGTAATCCATGGCAGGAAGCATGTGTCCTACCACAGGAGCACCTTGGGCACAGCCCTGCAGGGTGCTCAGTGCTGACTGCCCAGAGCATCTCAGGGGGGCTACATTTAGGCACCTGCTGATTTGCCTTGCTGTGTCAGGGCTTACCTCCCTGGTGGTGTGCAAAGCAGAGGTACAGGAGCTCAAAATGGTTCTTAAACCCAAGTGAACAGTCCCAGCTCTCCTCCTGTGCCGAATTAGCATTACGTACACTCCAGTAGTCCCCAGAAAGATCTACCCAAGGAATCTGGCACAGCACTGTGGCGTGCACAGAACAAGACAGACTCCGTGCTCTCTTTTCCACACGTGTAAGAGGCAGAGAGAAGCGTAGTGCCATTTTACATACAAGATACATGAGTATCTGCCTCAAAATCTGCATCGGTCCAGCAGCATGGAGGAGGCGAGAGGGACCAAACCAGGAGGATCCCCACTGGCTTTCCCAACCAAACTGTGGGACAGATGTGTTTTGTTCACATGAATCAACAGCTGGTTTTGTAAGACATGCATGTCAACAGGAGTCACATGTTTGCACCTGAATTTGGTGTGAAACTGAGCTTCCCTGCTGGTTACAAATTTTCCTTCTGAAACAGTCTCCTCATATTCCCAGGGCAGACTGCTGTGCAGTGATGGAGGTGACTGGTTACGAGGAATCAGGTTTTTGCTATCAGCACATCTTGCCACCAGTGAGGGCAGAATTGGCAAAGCTGCACACAGGAGGTCATTTACACACCCTCAGAGGTTTGGAAATATTGTCAGTAAGTGCTGGGGACACAGCAGTCCTAGGACTGATAGGCCAAAGATTTCAGGTTTAGATCTTTAAATCTGAGCACCCCACTTTGTATTTGGGTATCTTGAACAGATCACCCTTCAGAGCTGCACATTTCTGCTTCTGTGGAGATAGGTGCATTTTGCCAACCAAGCCAAATATTCAGACACCTAAACCCAAAAATCTGTGATGCAATTCATACCAAAGTCAGTAGCATTTGAGAGGAAAAGCCTGTGGCCTGGCTCCTGTATGTCAGGTATCTGGGCTATTGCTCAGTTCTCAGTAGCCTTCCAACCCATAAGAAATACTAAAATTATGGACGCAGGAAAGCCAAAAATTCCTCTTGCAATTCCAGCCAGTATCTGGAGCAGCATTAAATTTCTTGTAGTACATATTAGTTAACAACATTGCTAAAGGGGAATTGCTGCTGTGGTTGAGCCCTTATACAATACAACTCCTATTTAAGTGCATTTTTGTATCCTGCTGACTCACCCCAAGGAGCCCTCAAAGAAAACATCACGTTCAGTTTGACAGCAGAGGCAGTGGCATGAAGAGCCTCCCCTTTACCAGCCCTCCCTGGGGGGATGTGAGTGCAGGATGGGCGACACTTCAAACCTTGGAACGAAATACAAAGCTAAAAGAGAAGAGTGCTTTAAAATTTCAGCCAACATTTCCCCCACACAGATTTAAGCACATGACATTTCCAGTCTGTTTCAGCTTCAGTGAATAGATTAAAGTGGCTGTACAGCCTCTGAATTCCTCAAGGCAGATTATACTTCAGGTAAGTTCTCACTAAATCAGAGGATGCATTATATATGTATAATACTTCCCTATTAGGTCTAGATAAATGGGGCTGTTTATTATCCCATATTAAAGCTGAATGGGCTAGTGCAGCATGAGCCTCTTGGCTTGTTTTGTTGGCACTTCCCTTGCCCAAGCTCTGCAGCAGGAGGTTGCAAACACGAGGGTTTGCACAGCACCACAGCAAGGCAGGGACTGTTTGCACAAAAAAAGGAGAAATGTTTTCCCTGCAGGAACAGTGCAATGGGTAAGATTTTTGTCCATACAAGTTCCTGCTGGTGCCACATAGCCAGGGATAAGAGGTCACTTTGGGGAAGTCAGAGGATGGAGATGGGGTTTGAGGAGATGCAATGGCCCTCCCAAGAACTAACCCGACGTGCTCCTGGCATCACTGTCTGGAGGACAGGCAGGTTGTGCTGGAGCAGGGAGCTGTACCTGCCTGCACCCTGCAGAGATAAATGCACCATCCTGCATCAGATCAGACCTTGCTAGAGCAGAAGTCCTGCGGGCTTGACCCTTGGTGTTGAATTTGGAGAAGAGCACAAGGAGACCACAGCCTGAACCCTGTCTGATGACTCAGTCTCAAATGAGCTGCAAATAAAAAAGTTGAGGTTTTCCTACACTGCCAGTTGACTCCAAATCTGCATGAAACCAATGCAGTAGGCTTTGCTGCCTCTGTAAGTCCAGTTGGTCAGAGATAGCAGATCACTTCTTCGGGCTGTGGATGAGCAATATTGCTGTTTTTCTATGGGCTAGGAACAATGAAGCTATAACATAGCTTAAACACCTGAGATTGATTTCACCAAATTTCTCTGGTGCTTGGCACAGACCACGGTGAAGCTACTTAGCAGTAGAGGACATCTAGTGATATTCACATGCAACTACATAAAAGTGATGAAAGTTCACATGTGACTGCCTCAGAGTCAGTGAGGCTGGAGATGGGACATGGTGTGGATGTGACAGCTGCGGGAGGCCTGGGACAGGCTGACCATGAGCACCCTCTATAAACGGGTCATGAAGAAAAAACCTCCTGAGAGACTTAGGGAACATACAGTGAGGGCACAGGTAGGAAGCTCAGGGGAACTGGTGGCGCTGCACCTTTTAAGGAGACATTACAGCGAAGTGCAGATCTTTTATTTCTATAGCAAAGACCATGTAATCGGGGATACAGAGATTAAAATCAGTCGTTTTCTTTCAGGAGTCTTTGCTCTTATCTCAATTTCTCTTTCATGTGACTCATCTTGAGCACACGATGCAAACATCAGCCTCAAGATCAAGATTTTTTTTCTCTAGTACAAGAGATCAGCCCTTTCTCCATGCCCTTTTACAGCCTACTGCTCTTTGTTCTAGGAAGGATACAAAGAATACTTCCCTCCAGGTTATTTATAACAGGGGATTCTCTAGAAATATTTTTCCAGACATATTCCAGGCCTAGGATGAGGAATTTGGCTGTGAAACAAAGAGACTGCTAATTTGGTTTCTAAAAAGGCAAGGATTGGCAGAGCTTTGAAAAAGAACATGCTTCCCTGAGGAAATAGAGTCATTTTATCTGACACATCCTTTGAATGGAATTATTCCCATTAAGATCACTGTTAATTTAGGAGTAAGGGCTTCACATTTGAGGTCTCACCATCTTGCCCTTATTTCCATGTCAGAAGCACTCAGTTTACAAGTGTTGAGGAAAGGTGGGACTTTCATTACTCCTAATAGAACCCAAGGAAAGTAAGTTTCTGCTGGCCAGATCATCCTTGGAAATAGCTGTGCAAAGATACAGTACCTACTCAAAATGCAAAGGGTGATGTTGAAAGGCCTCAGTGACACGGGCGAAAGGACAGAGGAAAAGGCTGCATTAGCAACTGCAACAACTGTTGATTCTTGTGCCCTTCATGCATTTATGTTATTTATCAATGGACTATATTTAGCAATCATAAGACCAGAGCATGGAGCAGCCCCAGGTCTTTGCTGTGCTCTCCAGAGGGCAGCTGGTGGCTAGCAGAGACTGGCACAGCTCTGAGAGATCCACAGTAGCTGCTCATACAAGGCAGGAGTAATTTCTGCAGCACACTGAGTCATTGTAGGAAGGAGACTGAATCTTACCCAATTTCCGAAAGCAGAAGGGCTCTAAGCTCTCTTGTGGTGAAACAGAAGCTGGCAGAGCACATGTTGTTATGTGGCAGGCAGGGAGGCCACTTGAGACACATTCAGGAGGTCTTCATGTGAGCAGCAGTGAAGGACACTTCAGAGGCTGAAAGCTGCTGGTGTTGAGCAGTGAAGGCACAGTGCAGCTGCTTCAGTACTGGAGAGCCACAAATTAATGTATGATGTGAGTTTCAAGGCAGAGGAGATGAGGAAATCAATGACCCAGACAGAAGGGGAGATAGTGCCAGATGAAGCCCGATGACGACATTTCCAGGCAATTTGTTCACACTGCTGGGTGAGCTGCTTGAGGAGAGATGGAACAGATTAGAGATGACTGCATATACTTTGCCCAAGAGCAAGACTGTGAGACACAGTTGCAAGAGCCTTGGTGGCTGTGCTGCTTCCATGCCGAAATATTAATAGCTGCTTCTCTTAACTATCAGAGCATTAGCTCCAGCGATTTTACCATTTGTGCATGTAAAAAAGCAATTACTTTTCCTCTTAGGGATTTCATCCGAGGAATGTACAATGTTAGTCAATTATGTGTTCACTCACAAATATAGTTTGGTGAAAAAGGCAGGCTCTCAGGGGAATTTGAACCTGACAGGACACAAGTCAATCAGAACTCTAGCAAAATTTAGCTATGAAAATAATATTCTAAGGAATGTAGTAAATTCCATTTTACTGGGAAAAAAGTGACAAGGGTGTCTTATGTTGCACTGGCAGTTTCAGGGCAATAACCTGCAGAAATGTGACCTTGAACAGGAAGAAAAACTAGCTAATCTGTCTAATGAATATATTTGGTTATTGCTCAGGTTTCTGGCTGGACGTTCACCATACATCAGGAGCTCAGGCAACAGAGTTAAGTGCAGGGAAAAGACAAGTGGCTTGTAGACTGGCTGTGTGCTGCAAGGCATAAAGACAGGACACAGCAAGTGGAAAGTGAGGTAACTTTTAGCATTGTTTCCATTTTGATGGTCTCAGCTCCACACAGAAGTGAGCTTATCTTCTGGGACTGCTTGAGCTTGGGTCAGGTCAGTTCATCACCACATCTGAAATGCAGCAGTATGGTGCTCTGGAACATGCTGTGTCTTAGCCTGTGACTCCAAATACAAAGCAGGGAACACACCCTGAGAGATACTATACTGGGAGAGCTGTAGCAGCTGCAGTTGTTGGTGGCTCTGTCCTGCTATTCTCTGGAACCTCCCTACAAGTTATTTATTTTTTCCTAAGCTCATTTCAGTCATCTTATCCAGTGATCTTACGCATCTTTTGGGCTGCTTCCATATGGTTAGAACAGATGATCCTGCAAGAGAAGAGACAATACAGGCTTAGCATGGAGACTAAGAAACACAGGCCCAGGATTTCCCACATCTCTGCCCTTGCACCTGGAGCTTATTTCTGCTGGTGCTGCAGACAGACCATAACTGTATGCACAAGTGCTATGTGTGGGTGACTCTCTGCCCACGTGCTCTGGAATTGGCAGGGCTAATCTGCCCTGCCAGTTACTGTGGGCAATACCTTAATAAAGCAGTTGAGCTTGTAGTGGCTGTCAAACCTACACTGGGACAGGGAATCTGCTCTTTACTTGTCCCTGTTCACTTGTATACAGAGCAGAATGCTATAAACAGAGCTATAAATACTCCTGTGCCCACTGAATGCTTGAGGTCAGAGCAGATCAGCATAGCAATTCCTTCTGGCTTTGAAAATAAGCTATGAATCAATGCATTCATTGCAGGCTGAGTATCCCTGGAATGAGGCCGATAGTGCTGCTCCAAAACATTGGCATTCTGGGCAAGAGCACTGTACAGAACGAGATACATGATAGTGAACAACACAAAGGGCACAAAGCAGCCAGGTCCCTAAAACCTACATTTGGCAAGAAGTAATTCATCAGGACACCTGGATGCCAAACCTGGAAATATCTGGTGGCTCAAGGAAATATTTATAGCCCTCTGAATGGCAGTGATGTTTATTTATAAATGATTTGTTTATAACCCTCTGAATGGCAGTCAGGTTACATTTTGGATCTCGCAGCTACGTCTCAGCCTCCATGCTCTCCATGTGAAACTCACTTTATCGGCTTGTAGTTGAGGAAGCAGGACAGGTGAGAAGATGGGAATTGACCTGGAGGTGGAAAGCCAAACCTCAGCTCTAGGCAGGACAGCCCATCTGTTACCACCCTGCAGGCCCAGAGAACACAGTCAGGAAGGCAGGCAGGACACATGCTACTCAATATTGCCAAGAGCAAAACCTAATGCTCTTCAAATTCCTTTGTTATAAACATATATTATAGTATTGGCTTCTCGCAAAGTATTAAGGTAGATATTATATAATGTTAGAAATGCTTTTTGCTGTGTGGATGTAGTTTTCTCTCATTTTAGCAAGAATGTTAGCAAGTGTGAGCAAGTAAGATAACCTCCAAGCGAGCAGAGGATGAGGCCTGAGAAGCTGCTAATCAACACTTTGTCCAGAGAACAAAAGGGCCCAAAGGCTACTCTGCCCGGAGAACGGGCGGCCAGGAGGGTCCGAGAGCCGCTATCACCGCTCTGCCCGGGGGGCAAAGAGGCCCAAAGCTGCAATCAGCCCTGACTGTCTGGAGAATTAAGAGATCCACCCCACCATCGACTCTCACCTAGCGGGCCCAACCCCAAGAATCAAAAGAAGTAAAACCACAAGGCAGAAGACTACGCATGCTCTAAAAAGGCAGCACCAAGGAGTGGCCATGCAGAACAGCTCCAGGAAAAGTTTTAATATGAATAGAGAACAGACAGTAAAAATGGTATAAAAAGGACTTACCTCTAGCATTAGGCGTGCTCTTGGCAGAGCGCCAAGGCACCCGGCCGTTATCCCTTTGCTTTATTTTATGTGTCTCTTATTGTCTTTATATTAAACTCTTTAAATTCTCACAGGAGAGTGAACCTCGTTTTTCACACCTTCAAGGCCAAACTCCCTACACGGGGAAAAGGTTTTAGATCCAGAACCCAGCTTTAGATTAATCCAGCTCGAGCCAAGCATGTGAATGAAGGTCCAGCCTCGCTACGTCCTTTAGGGGAAATCCTTGTAGTTACAGCTAGAAGGGATGCACCCTCTGAATCCACCTTGGGTGTCTTCTGCAGAGACACAGTTCTCTGATTTCTGAAAGACAGTTTTATGTGAAAAGAACAACCATCTCCGGTAAATTCATGATGCTACTGGCCCAAAGACTACAGTAGCTGTGGAAGCTGGTGAGGGGTCTGGAGCACAAGTCCTATTAAAAGCATTTGAGGGAGCTGGGGGTGTTTCACCTGGAAAAACAGAGGCTTGGGGGAAACCTTTTTGCTCTCTACCACTCCCTGAAAGGAGGGTGTAGCCAGGTGCGGGTCAGTCTCCTTTTCCAGATAGCCAGGGACAGGGCAAGACAAAATGCCCTTATGTTGAACCAGGGAAGGTTAAGATTGGATGTTTGTTGGAAAAAAATTATTCACTGTTAGGGTGGTCAGGCCTTGGAACTGGCTGCCCATGAAGTGGTTGAATCAACATCCCTGGAGGTATTTAAAAGATGTGTAGATGTGGCACTTAGGAACATGGTTTAGTGGTGGCCTTGGCAATGCTGGGTTAATGGCTAGACTTGAGGATCTTAGAGATCTTTTCCAATGTAAACGCTTCTATGATTTTTGTAGAAAAACATTTCAGAGAGATTCTCCCTTGAATCCTCTTTCTGATTAATATTGTTCTCCCCCTCCTTGCCAACTTAACAAACACTTCTGTGTCTAAATAGCATTTTCGGTCCATTGCCTGTTGCAATCAAAAGAACCTTCTTATTGACTTCTGGGACAGTCAGGCCCAGCTATTAGTGAAATATAAAAGCATTCGAACCCCACACTACTGGGACTGTGTGTGTAAATGGCATTACTTGCCTCCTCCTGGGGTTGTTCATGAGATCAGGACACAAAGCCTGTCTTTTGGGAGCCGTCTTTCCTTCAGAAGCCTGCTTGCCTTTCTATCTCATAAAGACAGTGAGAAATCCTTAAGGGTTTTCTAACTCCCATTCCTCAGCAGAGAGCCCCAGCAGGCAAAGGCTTTGTCAGGCAGCATATTAATGAAACAGAAAACATGACCTGAATTTTTATAGCTTGTACTTAGCAGGTCATTTACTTGTCATGAAAAGGGACACTTTGCATTGGTTGCCAATAATAGCTTCAGAAAAGCGAGCACTTAGCTCTCATGTTTAATTCCTATGAGGATGAAGGGTGAGAGGAGGAGCCCCCAAGCTGCTCCCTTACCCCCACCCCATGCTGGGATATTCAAATTATGCTGAGCACTCTTCTAAAATTTACTTGCAGGAACAGGGGTCTTATGTGACCCTGGTAGTGAAGCCCACACACAGGGCCGAGCTGTGTCCCAGATCTCATCCCGGAAGGGTTTCTTATCCTCGCATCCCACGCAGCAGCAGCCCAGCTGAGCAGCTCTTTGCAGAACCGAGCTTGCCAGTTTCCTGTCAGCCCAGCACTGTTCTGCCTGGTCAAGTTATCTCTCCCAGTCAGGGTGGGGTCACTAGACCCAGGCAAAAATTTTGATGCAAAAGTGGGGTAATTTTCACTATCTGTGGGGTGATTTTCACAAGCTGGAGGGTCAGGCTTTCCTCATTATGCAAGGAGAACAGTGAGGCATGCAAATTCCTTCAGAGATAAGGAAGATGTTCTTGAATGGGCTCTGAATCCAAACTAGCATATGTATCAGCTACAAGATACATTAACTGAGCACAAGAGTAGTCTAGACCTGTGCCAAACTTGAATCATTAGCTGAAGTGCTGATAAGTGCCTTAAGTTTCCATGGAAGGGACAAAAAGGCCTATTTCTCTCCTCACCCCTCTCAGGTAACAAGTGGCAGGACAGAGGAAATGCAACAGGGAGAGCTTAGATTGGATATTAGGAAAAATTTCTTCATTGGAAGGATTGTTAAGCATTGGAATAGGCTGTCCAAGGAAGTGGCTAAATCACCATCCCTGGAGGTATGTAAAAGATGTGTAGATGTGGCACTTGGGGACATGGTTTAATCGTGGCCTTGGCAGTGCTGGGTTAATGGTCTGACTCAATGATCTTAAAGCTCTTTTTCAACACAATTCTATGATGACATAAGCTTCAAATAATAAAAAGGGTTGGTGTGGACCTCCTCACAGGACCTCTGAGCACCTTTAGTCAGCAATGTCCAAGAGCAGACATTTTCTCAGTGATTTCACATACTGCATTTTGAGCTGTGCAATATCCTTTCATGAAGAAACCTTAAATCTGAGGCCAAAAATCTTTGTGAGTTCCACTCTTTAAATGGGAAAAACTTCAGAGTTCCATAGAAAGCTCTAGGGGCTAGGTAATATCTGTGGCTTTGCTCTCTACCCAGTATTTCAGTGTTTTGTCTCGGCCTTGCACTGCTTTTTGCCCCTGTTGCCATAAGCTTCTTCAGCACCTCCTTGATGTCTTCAGTTAGCTGAGTCCCTTCCAAGGAAGAAAACTAAAGACTGATGAAGAAAAAGAACCCAACACTATAATATTGTTTCCAGCTCTCTAATGATTCCCTGTGTGTATATCCAATAGCTTCTACCCATCCTCAGACCCTTTCCTTTCTCACTAGAGTGTGAACATTTGTGTGTCCTGCAACAGGATAGGACTCGTGGGCAGGGTCACAGACTCCTGGAAAGGCTTGTTGGGAGGGTCTTGTGGAGGTCTGCAGTCCAGCCTCCTGCTCAGACTGGAATTTACTGCCAACACTAGACCAGCCAGCTGTGGTTTTGAGCCTGCACACAGCTACAGTGTGTTAATTGCTGACTCCTGCAGTCTTGCTACGTGAGCTGTGTGACTGTTGGTCAATGGCAACAGAATTGGGTCATGATCTTATTCAGTTCATTCCTTCTGTTCCTACTTCTAAGTCTTGCTGTCATCTATACTATTAATGAACTAAGATCACATGCCCACTTTCCTGGAGGGCATTGAAGCTAAAGGTGGGTGGTTTCATGCCCCAATCAATTAGTAGCACTAATCACTAATTAGTGGTTCATCACTGATTGTTGAATAGCCCTTCCCTCTGAAAGAGCCAAGTGTCAGGAAACCATCCTTGCCAAGAGGTGGACCCTGTCCTCAAGAGCTGAAGCAGACCAAGCATTGGTGAGGACACATGGCTCTGTGAGGTAGGAGCCAGGAGTGCTGACACTGCTCTAGTTGCTGTAGCTCCACACACTTCATCACACACATTTATGTGTCCGAGGAACAAATACACAAATCTATTAGGTTGGTCTGATTGATTCCTTTCGCACATGAGCCATCAAACTGCCAAATGTGCTCCTGTGCAGGGTCTCTAAGAACCTGGTGTCCAACTCTGTTCACCAGGCAGAATCACTGAATTACTGAAAGCACTCAGTACAGGAGATTTAATAAGAACATGAAAAAGCAACTGAGAAACAGAGATCATGACCCTGCTTCTGCTAAGCCAGCTTAATTTTAAGATAAAAATCTCCAAAGAAAAATTTGAAGGGACTTGTAAACAAGGCTAGCATGGCTCATCAGATTAATTACAGGACAGAGTGCATTTCTGATATTGATCTGGGTCTGGAAAGGATTTAATAAGATTAGTTAGGAGTTACTAGCATAAGATGGAGATATTCATCTGGTTCATAGCTTTGCTGAAGTCAGGGTACTTAGACTAGGCACAAATGCAGATCTTTGAAATCCCCAAGCAGAAACTATCATGTGCTTTACAAACATCAGTAAATCAAGCCTCACTGGGAAATGGGAAAACAGGCTCTTTGCCTCACTGTTTTACAGGTAGTTGATGGAAAACCTTCAAGCAAAGCAAATTTGAGGAGACAACCTTGCAACTCAGTGAATGTGGCAGGCATTAGATCAGGTCACAAACAAACTGAAACTCCTTACTCAAAAAAGGACTGTCTTGAAATGGAAAGTCACTAAAATTGCCATCATGGTCGGTACAAGTTTGCTCTCTTTCAGTGCTTCCTGAAGGGGAGTTGAGTTTGGAACAGCTTCAAAGGCAGAGTAATGATTTCAGCCTGAAGAGTCACTGCTTGCCCAGCACCCATGCCCCACATGGAGACCTTATGGGGATGCTGCTGGGATTGTGCTACTCTTCAGACTTCTGGTTGCTGCCAAGTTTTAATAAAAGCAAACTATTTATTTTCAGAAGGAAATTAATGATATGTTGCCTGAGTGAGGAAGGACTAAGCCCTTCACCACCCCTGCCACTCCCTCACTCACCGGGACTGGGTGGTGTTTGTGGAATGCCAGACATTTCCATAGCTATCTCTGCAAGAAGCAAAGCTGATCTCAGGCTTTCAGTGGAAGTCTCCTAATGAAGACCTCTAATGCTCTAAGAAACTCTGCTTGAATAGTTGGATGGACACATGCAAAGCTGCTTGCAGTGTTAAGGTTCCACCTCACCCTCAGTGTATTGCCACTCCAAAGTCCATTTGGATAAAGGATGCTGTTGCTTGCATAGGTCTTCATCCAAGGACATAATCTTTTGAATTCTGCAACGGTCCAGGTTCCAAAGGAATAATCTAAACAGTTTGAATACATGGGGGCGGTTTGCACTGACAAGAGCTTAATGTGATCTATAGAGGTGGTTCATCAGGCTGCAGTAATTCTGATTGCCTGCTAATTTCATCCTTGGCTTCTTCTCTGTTAAAAATATGTCACCAAAATTTCCAGTATTCCTTATCAATCACATACCTTTAGAAAATAGAAACTGCCAGTTCATTTCAAAACCAGCTGTCAAGTAATGTCAGATCTTGCTCAGACCTCAGCCAAGCTCCAAATCAGCAAGATTAGGAATAAAAGGTTCTGAAGTGGGCTACTAGCTGGGAACCATCCGTTCTCCCTCAGCTGTGCAAAGATCATGAACAGTTAAATAACTTGAGTGCCTGAGCACTGTTTCTCAAGCAGAGAAGCCACAGAGGAGTCCAAGTGCCATTGATGTCATCATGATATTTTGCCTTTTCTTTTATATACTTTTAATATATATCTTTTATATAGGTTTTATGTCTCCTCAGTGCTCTTAGTATGCATACTTGTAAGTCCTTAAGTCCGACAACTTTACACAGTCCTAGTATTCTGTTAAGCCAGGAGACCAAATATCCTAGAGGCTTCACAGTTGGAGGCTGGAAAGCCCTACACTATCCTGAGAAACCAAGGTCCTCTCTAGAACACATCCTGTAAACTAAGATTAGGCCCATCCAGGGGGGAATTCCTTGGGATGGGGGGATATCACGCTATTCATTCAAGCCTCTCATTGGGAAATCTTTGTTAGATATGCTAATTTGCAAGGTCTATAAATTGTATACACGATCTATCGTGTGTGTGCGTTTCGGCACGTTCCACCTTGGCAAAGTGGTGCACCATAAGGATCCTTGTTAAATACCGAGATAAAAACCCCTTTTCCCTTAACTGTGTCTAGCTCTTAATTTTTAAGACCAGGAAAAGGCATCACCATGACATGAGACACTTAAGGAATTATCGTAAAAGTGTATGAGTGACTTGCAGAAAGAAAATAAATTCCAGACCACAGGGGCAGGAGAACCTGGTTCAACCATGGATTGTGGAAAGTGGTCTGGGCCATTCATGAGAGATTTTTTCTTTCTTCCACTCCTGGTAGATGGCATGAGCAATCAAGTGCATTGATCATTGCCTAGGCGTAGAAAATCTAAAACTTAGGAGAAGATGGTGTGGTGGTGTGATGGTATGTGGGTACTGAGATTTAAAATGCTGCAGTTAAAAGGAGAACCTCTGAGGAAAGTGGGAAGTGATACAGCAGACTGAAAATAAAATACTTGGAAGAGTGCAGACTCAAAGACAGAATAAAGGGATTTAAGGGGTTGACATCATGTGCACTTCAGTTATCAGAAAAAAAGCTACAAATAAAAGCAAGCATTCCTTTGTAACTTTTGCTTTTTTTTGGCAGCAAAGACAGAAAAGAAGCCTGACTCTCAATTGCACTGGGGGAAAAAGACCATCTGATTGTATTCCCCTCTTAAGAAATTAAGCTAACAAGGGATTTAGATTTGAAAGGAAGAAAGACGATCCTCTTTACTTTCAGATTAAATACCTAACAATGGCACTTCTGCCCATAATGCTTAAAATCTAAGGAAGTGCTCATGTGTACACTAAATCCAAAGGAGTTAGGTGTTGAAGGATGAAACTGCACAGGCCTGGTGAACACCAGCAGTCAGGTTCCCCCTCCTCCTCGAAATCTCTCTCCTCCCACTTGCCTTTTCAGCTTTGATGTGAAATCACCATTTCCAGGATGTGTTCTTGGACGCTCACAATCTGATTTGGGGGGAAATCCTCCCTCCATGATAAGCTGTTTCCATGGGGATTAAATATTTCATTTTCAGTTTTGTGCTGAGAGCTTCTGTAGAATATTTACTTGCCAGTTTTCATGCTGCTAAAAAGATAAGGAAAATATCACCATGACAGAGGTCAATCTATGCTCCCTCTATTTAGAAGATACTAGTTGGGGTAAAGTATGGCATATCAAAGCTGCTTGATTCTTTATGAAAAATCCAAGCATGTTCTCATTATGGAATAATCTCAAGACATAAATGAATGAGAAATATCAAGAGATCAATTTGAATAGGTTCGAGTTTCCCAGTCCCTATTAGCATTCCAGAGGAGCCTGTAAAAAAAACCAGCCCCCTAAACCCAATCTGTCTGGAGAGCAATCTGAAAACTGATACTAATAACTTATCTAACCAGGGATTTCTCATTTGCTTTTTATTGTATTAATGATAAATGGCCCCAACCTGAATTCTGCAGGTGTGCAAGATCCCCAGTGAAGCCACCAAGAGTTTACCAGAGCAGGGGAGTGACGCCTCTCAGTTGCACCTTTGATATCTGGAGTCACTCCACCTGTGCTGGGGAAGACTGAAGAGTCGGGGCCATATCCTTCTATGCTGACAGAAAAGCTCCTAAATTGTTCATAACTTTGCAGTCTCACTTTACGATTAAAAAATACATCTTTGATGCAGGTTTTCCTCTGCTTACTAGAATACAAGACCACTTATGAAAGCAGTGTGTCCCATGGAATACTTAGTCTTATCACCTCACTGCAAAACAGGTATTTGTGGCAGGGCTGTGGTCTGGCTCCATATCTGCCTATTAGCTCAAGTCTGAATTGAGACTAAATTCTCATATCTTGGGCATCTCCTTCACATGTTTCCAAACCTAGTCATTGAAAACAGTTGTGACGTCTGTGGGGTAAATTCTCCTTTGCTCTTGTCTCCTCACATGGGCCATCTGAGAAGTTTAATTAGCATCCCAGCATCCCACTCTCAGAGCAGTGTCCTGTTGGGAAGCATGGATCTAAATGGCACAGTAAGAGCAGGCAACTAAGCCCTGCAACAGTCTGAAGTGGAACAGTTTTGGCACAAGTGATGCCCAAATGCATCCTTCTTCAAGGCAACTCCGCAATGCAAGTGCTGTTGCTTGTGCAATGCCTGGATGAACTCTACTTAAAAATGATGATGTGGGACTCCATCAGACTAAAAATCCCTCCATCAGAGGGATTTGTCATCATCCTGGAGCTGATCAAACAGTGGTCAGAAAAGTTTGGGTTCTTTCCTCCAGAAGTACCATTTTCTGTTGAAAAAGAGTGAGTATGTGTGTGTGTGTGTTTGGGTGGGAACCCTCAAACCAGGTTTCAAGAATTCTCCTGCTTTCACTAGATACTTCTAGCACTTTTAACCTCAACATTTTCCAGGGGTAAAAACCCACAGAAGTTGACAACAGCAACATCTACAGAGATCCCCCTGGATGTCTAACTCCCTTCTTTCACATTAAAAATGGGGAAAATACTGAAAGGTGTTTTCCAAACAGCTGTGATAGTGAGTAATGTGCAAGGAATATGGGACTTGAACAGAGAAAAGACTTGTTTACTTATGCCCTTCCCTACATCTGCCTGTCTGGAAAGCCAACTGCGCTGTCTGTCTGCCTTTTTGCTGTCAGATAACACTAGCTCTAAGTTAGACAGTAAGATGCTGGAATTGGACACTGAAGAGTAAATAAGCGCCACATGAGATAATTGGAGTGTCAAGGAGAATGGAAGGGAAGATCCTTCCTTCCAGCTGTTTTGTTTTGTGTTGGCTCATTCATTTAGTGATTTATAATTTGTTGCTGGTGAAGCAAACCAGAGCTGCTGCCCATTGCTGCCACATGAAGAACAATGGGGAAAAACTCCCTCTGTAGTCTGACTTTGACACAGACCTTCCCACTGCTGCTTCTCTGGTCCAAAAACATTTGCAACACACTGATTAAAGGCTGAATTTGACACTATCTTTCCTTTTAAAGAAACTTTAAAGCCGCGTCTTTCTATTTAGCAAGTATTACTACTTTGAAGAATTTGGTTCTCAAATTCAGCTTGTAAATTAATCTCACCATTTCCCCTCAATCCCTGTTACCAGCTGGAGTAAAATATCCACACTGTTTTCTTGATTAAAAGATTGTTGCAATCAGCAATGAATGAACAACTGTTCACGAGGGTAAAATTGAAACGATCCCTGATGTGAGCACATGAGCTGTTACAAATTTTTCCATGCTGAGCTTTCAAAATAATTATAGTAACCCTGCATAATTCGGCCTAGTTTTTATTGTATTCCACATCAAACTAAAACCAATAACAGCTATTTTTAAAATAGCAGTATTCCTTCAGTACAACTCACCCAAATAGAATCAGTTCCTGAAAAGAAAGTGCATTTTCTGCAAAGAAATACAATGTGATTTTCAGCTGCACAGAAAATTGGCCCATGGATGCAGTTCTCTCTGGTGCCATGAATAACAGGCTTTACTGTCAGAGATTCACCTTGTTAAAGATAATGGGTATTTCACACCTAATACATCAGTGACAGCCCAAACCTTCCAGTTGCTCTAGGTCTACACCTTGGAGAAATAAATGCTTCTGTTTCTTCAGCTCTGTTCTTCATCTTGCAAACAAAATCAGCTCTACCATCCACCTCCCAATAGCCTCACGGTATATCCTAACAATTCACAAAAAAAGGGATCACATTAGGGGCCCATATCCTAATATTTGTCAGGACAAAGAAAAGTAATCAAGAATTATATAGCAAAGGAGAAAGATTGAATTAGGCTGAATTTAAATAGACATAAAACACTGCCAGATGCAATTGTTCAGGTTAATGCTCAATTGGACAAAAGTCAGAAGCCCTAGAAAATAATTAAAAGACTTTGGACTGATGAGCATTGAGGTTTGGGGAACAGGAATACAGGAATGGGAACTGAAGGAGGTAATCTTCTTATTATGCTACTAAACTGTTGGTGGAATTACTGGGTGAAAGTCCAAGTTATGAACTGATGCCATGAATATTTACCATTAAGAGGAAATTTTGTCCCTCTGAAGTTTACCCTAGCAGTGACTGACAGTACTTGAACAACCTGCTGCAAACTTAAGCTAGAAAGTTTTCACAAAAGAAATAGGGCAAGACAGTTTTTATCATTAGAACCAATCCCTGGTGGAAGGGCTGGATTGTCTCACATTTGTGCTTTTGTATGGAGAAAAGATCTGAAAAAAACCCACAGGTTTTGACTTTAAAATAGGAAAACTTGGTAAAAGGATAATATGAAATACAATGTTGTTCCTTCCTGAAAGACTTCCATTTTGAAATAGGTTTTTGTCTTCTACCAGCTACAGAATTAAAGCTTTTGGGGTTCCAGACTCCCACATAGAGAAAGATTCCTGAAATAATTATTATGGCAAAGCCCAGGGCTGCTCAGCAACATGGTTCAATCCACCTCTGTCCAAGCTGATGAAAACTTTTGGAGCAGGTGCATTGTTCTGTGGACTCCTTATTGTCATAATAGAAAAGCTGCAAAGACATTTCTTTAAGCTGAGCAATAGTTATCATACTAAAGTTATCAAATTAGTTATAAATTCTTTCATTACATTTACTAAAATAATTTCCATTGTGAAGAGATCCATTTCAGGTTTGAGGAACTGGGCAAAGAGGAAATGTGAAGAGATTCCCCTGCAATTCCATACATCCTGTGGGGTGGTGTGGATGATTGCAGTACATGAGCTAGTCTGCACAGATCTTATTGTCCCCAGCTTGAGACATCCAGGGAATGAGATTTTATTAACGAGCTAGCTGAACTTTAAAGGTAGTAATATGAGCTTAACAGGGACAGTTGTGAAAACTCAGTCAGGTTTTTCTTCCAGTCTGAAATACACACAGAGATCTATGGGAGGTTTCCCAGTTGGATTGTTCAGTTATCAGTGAACATGCAAAGGAAGAATTACCATCAGCATGAAGCACACACTGATGCTTTACAGAATCAGAACTCAAAATGAGACCAATACAGTCTGTCCAGTAACTCCTTAGCAGACATAGTGTGAAAGCATTCACACTTGCTTATCCATGATGAGACAGACATGGTCTCTGGATCAGATGGGATTCCTGGGGATTTTCAGCTCTGTGTCAGACCCTACAGGCCAGTCTGCCATACTCTCCACAGGCTTCGAGGAGCTAAGACAAGCTCCTGAATGTGGATTACAATGTCTACACAGTGTGGGTCCCATCCTGAAACTATTCAAACCCAAGAGGCAGCAGAGAGATGCTGCAGCCTCAAGGTGCTTGGTCAGAGCCTGGAGAGGACTGAATTTTTCAGATTAGTTCTTGTCGCAAAAAAAAGCGGGTAACTCAGCTCTCCTTGCTTTTTAGCCTCTGTCCCTCCTGAAACGAGAGCCCTCCCTTTTCCTGGTTGATCCAAAAGCAGGCGAGCGAGGACACGAAGTGGAGAGTCCTGTAACAACAGCTACTGCCTGCGGCAGCTTGCGGCCGGCTCCCGGCACAGGGCAGCTCCCCGTGCCTGGAGGCCAGAACAAGCCCGAGGTGTTAGTGGTCACTGGAGCTGTCTGGGGCCAGACCAAATAGCAAAATGTTCACACACGCAGTGGCACCACTGACCTCCAGACATGCACACTAAAATACCACTCAAGTTCGGTACAGAATATATGACACAGCCTGGTCCCTGTGCCACGCAGCGTGAGCATCACAACCCTTGTTCTTCCATGCTCCCAGACTTGTTTCTTCATGCCAGCTTGGTGCTCTGGCCAGTTTAATATTTTAGTTTATTCAGTGTGAGATTGTAAGACTCTGCTGGTTTTGGCTGAGATAATTTTTTTCGTAGTAGCTGGTGTGGGGCTAAGGTTTTGATTTGTGCTTCAAGAAGTGTCGATAATTTAGGGATGTTTTCCTAGGATCCTAGATTCATTAAGGTTGGAAGAGAACTTTAGATCATCAAGTCCAACCGTCAAGCCAACACTATCACTGTAACCCCTACACCACTAAAGCTTATGTCCCGGCTCCAGATCCAGATGCCTCTTAAAACACATTTTGACACCTCTTTCATTACTATTGAGCAGTGCTTACACAGAGTCAAGGCCTTTTCTGCTCCCCACCCCACTAGTGAGAAGGCTGGGGGGTGCTACAAGAAGTGAGAAAGGACACCGCTGTGACAGAGGACACCAACTGGCCACAGAAATATCCTGTATGGTGACACTCTCAGCATAAAGCTGGGGGCAGATGGAAAGGGGGGGTGTTCAGTGTGATGGTGTTTGTTTTCTTCAGTTGCTGTTATACTGGGGATGGCTGAATACCTTCTTGACCATGGGGAGTGGTGAATGAATTTATTAGTTTGTTTTGCTTGTGGAATGTCATCATTTATGACTGGTGAGGACCATTATGCTGTTGACAGGGGAAATTTTTTTTTCGACTCCTTCTCGTGGTGGGACTAAGAAAGCACCTTGGGACTAGCAAGAGTCGGGGGAAAGATTGCTCCCTGGTAACTGGAGCAAAGGGATTTTGTAGAAGAATGTGGAGTAATTTACTTAGTTACTCTGAAAAAACCCACCTGACATCTATATTTGATACCAGAAAGCTGATGCCTGACATTTTTGAAAGAACTGGCCAAAGTATCTTGGATGATAATATATGCATAATCTAATCTAATAACAATCTATTTTCTTATCCCTGTTTTTTGACTCCTTTGTTTCACCATCTGTTTTCACTGCAAGCTGTAACAAATTCCCTGCAATCTTTCTGCCATAGAACAGAGATAGCATAAGAGATAGAATAATAACAGTCTCAGACTAAACCAAAGGTTCTTCTCTCACAGAAACAATTTTTCCCAAGGCTATTATCGTGTTTGCAAACTCTGCTAACCATGTTGAAATTAGATTGCAATTCTTTTTGCAGAAAGAGATATCTGTAGCACATAGGGCATTTGCAACAATGCTACTAAAAATAAGAGCATGGTCTGACAGAGCATTCAATTATTCATGTGCTCACAAGCGCAGGGCAGGCAGGCTCACAGCCTTCAGAGCTGTATCAAAGACATCTCCAGTACTGCCTGGCTCTGATGCCCAGTGCAGTGTGTGCTGGATGCATGGCACCCTTCTGCTAAGGAAGGGTCCGAGTTTTATTTAACAAAAAGCAATGGAAGTCCAAGGGGGAAGATCCTCTAAGAAAGCTGCCTCTGCTACCAGACTTCATGGCTTGCTCCTGCAGGCCCTGAGGCTGCCATCACCATGCCAGCTCCTTCCTCTCAGGGAAGAGTCTCTTAGGGGACTCATGAAACATTTATTTTGCATCCATGCCATTCTGTACACTTTTCTGTCCCAAGCTATAAAAAATGCAGCATGCCTCCCTCCCTTCAGTTAAAGGGAATGGTTTTGCAGTCAGCTGATTAACCTTTTCTTCCCTGCCCTTCACTTGGAGATGTGTCCCTGCAACTTCACCTTAGCTCAGAAAGAACCCAAGTGTTAAAGGACACTTGCAGTATGAAAGCGCCTCTGTTGGGTGAACTACAGAAATGACTGGGATCGTAGGGATTTCTGTGAGCACTGAAGCAGTGGCAGGGACACTGAATCTTCAACTAAAGCCTGTGGCATACCTGGTCTTTTGAAATGTGTTTGGGAGAATCTGAGGGAAGGTGGAGATGTCTTCTCTTGGGCCTCTGAAATGCTGTTTATCTTGGGTCCATCTTGCTGACAGTAAGATGAGGCACCAAGTTTTGTCATTCTGCATTTGCCCTCCTAAAGGGAGATTAATTGAAGGACCCAACAGGACCTACAGGGAGCTGGCAGGTGGGATATGGATGGGTCTCCTGGGACCCACAGGGTGAGCAGCATGAACCTTTACAGATAGAAAGTAGGCCTTGGTGATTTGAAAGGCTGTAGTTCACCAACTGAAGGCTGAGTGATTGTGCAGTAAGACGCAAGAGGAATTTATAGACCATCCAGTGTCAGCAAGGTAATTTTTATGGTTAAGAAAGCTTACATAAATTCTGCTCTGCCAATTACTCATCTATCAGGAAGTTGCTATCCTAATGTTTTAGGTGTCATCTTTGAATGGAGTAAAATACTAATTAGTGAGCCTCAATGGAAATTACCAGGTGCTGCAAACATGCAGAGCATAGAAGCTGTCCCTGTCAGGGATACTTTTGAAATAGAACTGCCCTGGTCAAGGACAACCTTGTATTGCATGACTGCATGCTAATAAAGAGCACCCATGTCTCTGTCACAGTTACTGACTCATAATGGCAGCAAAGAATAAGAAGCATTGTAAGATTAAAATGTAATAGTCCCTGGATAACTATAACCAGTTACTTCCATTGGTGCCCTGCCATCGAGCAGTTCTGAAACTGCAGAAGAGACTGAGTGTCTGTAAAGTAGAAGCCAAGAAGTGATCAAACATCCCCTGGCTGCCAGAATCAGCCAGGACAAAGTGGTGTTGTCCTTCAGATATGAGTGAGAAAGTCAAGAGATCCAATCTCTTTGTGTTTTACATTTAAAAGGTAAAAGTAAGACTGATACAATTTCTAGAACTCAGATTTTTTCATCTTTAGGAATTATGTGGTTTTTTGTCCAACCAGTTTCCATCCAATAGTTCATTAACTGTCTGGAACTTTCAAGTGTAATTTACATGTTAACATAACTTAACACTTAATTTACTGTCAATTATTATAGTACTTTTGCAGCTCTCCTGACCCATGAACACAAACTAAAGGCAAAAACCAAAAGGCTATAGAGCTTAGGACTGCTTGAGAAACATCCTGCTCCTCCTGCCCCGCCCAATAATATATAGCATGTTTAAAATAGCCACAGCAAAACTTCCCGAGAGCTGTAATGGTGAAACAGGAGACTCAGCTTCTACTTTGAAAAACATGCAGTAAAAAAACTAGCATGCAGTAAGAAAGTGTCTGCAGTAGAGACTACAGCTGGTTGAACTCATTTGTCGGAGTGGTGCTCAGGAGGGCTGGGTACTAGGACAGAATGAGAGATTAGACTCCTCATGCAGGATTTGTTGAGGTGGAAGTGATCCAGCCATGTTTTGTGTTAAGGAATCTGCAATTCCTTTACACAAAACAGGAAGGAAAATTCTCTTTCATCACAAACTTCAAAGTAATTTCCAGTTGTCTCTTTGACTGGCTTGTTGATTCTGCCTTTTGTTCTCAGAGAGGCAAAGAAGTCCAAGAGAGGTAGCTTCCCTTAAGAAACAAAAGGCTGTACTGTGAGTGGCATCTAAGTTCCCTGTGATTATTCATTTCTTGGCAGCTTGTTTCAAAGCACCTCTTCAGCTATTTCACATGCCTTCATTTCTAATATTGTCCACGATTATCCTGTAAGGTCCCGATCTCCTAATTCAAAGCTTCCCTCATGCAACAGAACTCAAAGTGTCTTAAACGTTTGACAAGCAAACTCTGATAGGAGTCTGCAAGTTCTATGTACTCCATGCCAACTCTTGCTGCATCCCATGACCTTTCATGCAGCCTGGAGGTGTGTGCAGAGCATGAAAAAATTATGCTCAGCAATGAACTGGGAAGACCACAGACATCCTTCTCTCCTCATACTCTGCAGAATGTCTCAAGCTCTACCAGATACCCAACTGCAGATTCATTATTATGTTGCCTGTCAAATGCATCAGAGATATAGCTAGGAGCAGAAAAGTCCCAAAAAGTCCCAAAAAATTCATTTTCCTAATATTTGGTGTAATTTTTGAAAAAACGAAAAGAAAGTACTCAGGAAACTTTTAATCTTGAATTATTTGATGGCAAGTTTAGCAGCAAACTGGCAAACTTCTGAACTGACAACCGGTTCTGTGCAGGGCAGCATTCAGAGCACGAGGATGAGTGCAGAGAAGCAGCAAGTGAGATGGGGAACAGCTCCAGAAATCAGTTTGTCTGCATTTATTAGGGTTTAGCACCACCTAATGTGTGAGTGCTTCACTTTCAAGTGCTTCCCAGCACAGCCAGGATGAAACAGCCTAAGTGGTGCTAGAGAAAGCCTCTGGCATCAGAAAGCATTAACATTTAATCCCTCATCTACTCGGTTCCTTGCTGTTCCCTTACTAGGGGAGAAGAATCTAGGAGCAGGCAGCTATGCTGTGAGCACACCTGGGACAGTTGAGAGGCAGAAGAGGCAGGAGAACAGGGTGACCAAGCACACCAATGGTGACAGTCCAGAGATGAGATAAACAGGGAAAGGCCATTTCTCACTCAGATGACAGATACAGCTGGGAAGAGTTAGCAGCCTTCTCCTGGTTGTTTTCATCCTGGCTACTTGACATTTGTAAGCTTAAAATTGACAGATGGCCACCCCAGCCATTTTGGGAACAGCAGATGTCAAGGGAACCTGTAAAGGATTTCAGGACTGCTCTGAGTCTAGGGTCAATTTAGACTGTCCAAAACTTGCAGGAATTGCCTTAGAAACGGCTTTGCAGGGCTCGAGAGATGAAAATAGTACTTACAGTTATAAATTAAAGCTGCAAGTGTAATGATTCACAATGCCCTGCAGGAGCATGGGGCTATTTTAGCACAAGTAATTCAGTCGAGCTCTAGTGGTATTTCTATGTTTCTAACTTCTTTAGCCTCTGAAGAGCTATGATTGGGAGAATATTGTCTACAGTAATACTCTGGGGAAATCAAAATGAATGAGCTGATAAACTGTGTCCTCCTTCCTCCAATTTTAGAAAATTGCTGTTACAATTAGGAAACACCGACTATGGCGCTAAATGATAAAGTCAGCAAAAGAAGATAAAAGAAAGGGTTTGGGTTTCTGACACAGTCGGATCTAAATAAACAGAAGAAGAGAGGGGCTGAAGTGCAGGTTTGCCAAGGGTCCCAATGGAGTACCTGGGGAGAAGTAAGCACTGAAGAGCCACCCACAGCAGCCACCTCCTCTTACACACAGCACCTACCTGCAGCTGGAACATCTCATCACGCCTGTCTTACAGAGCATAGACAAACTCTTCATATACCCGTACTTTGAGCTGTTGGACATTCCTTAAAGCTTAGCACTTGGGCCACATATGGTGCAAACAAATGTTTTGTCCTCTGGCCTGGCTAGGAGCCACTGTTGGCTACAGAAGCCATTATGTTCTTAACATACTATAAAATCTTCATCTAAAAAGAGAAGAAGCCCAAAGCTTCCATCTGCTTCTCCCCAGTGATTGAGGGAGGACACAAAATAGGCCAGGATGACAGCTGCTTTTTAAAAGACCCCACAAAGAATGATGTCAGGATTAGGAAATAAGTCCTTCAGGTGAAAATCCACCAGGGTGTCAGGAAAATGGTGACACCACATCCTGTCCAGCTGGTGTTGATTTTTCAGAACAACCCATTCAGAAGGCAAGTCTGGCAATATCCAGGCACACTCTCAGTTTTGCCCTTGGTAGGCATCACTCAGAATGCTGTTTTCAGTTGCAAAAACAACATTATGAAAGCACACAAACCTGAGCATCCTCCCTGCTCAGAGTCATTTGTCTTTACTCACTGTGTTTCACACAGGAGCCTGGGCAGCTCAGCACAGCCAAGGGCATACCTGGAGCACCTGGAGATGTTGTCCTACCCAGAGCCTCTTCCAGAAAGAGGGATTTCCCGGCTCCACTGAAAAAGTGATCTCCTTTGGGTGCCCCAAAGTGACACGTGAGCCTTGTTATGAACTACTAAGAAGTAGGCTCTGGGTTTAGTGGAGCTTGAGCCAGGATGAGGAATGGGGTTTTGAATAAATATTTAAAATCTTAGCCATACCAGGGTCATTCTAAGTCAGCGTAACAAACAGAGCCTGAATAAACCCCCTGAGAGCACCATCCTCCCTCCACCAAGTGCCCTTGCTAGCAAGGTGACTCAGACATAAAATGTGTGCTTCAAAAGAATTGTAAATTAAGGGCTTGCAAGACTGTGACTTGTGGTGTCTGCATTAGTTGGTAAGACTCAGTGACTCAAACTTGAGAGATTTTTCTCCCCAGAATCGTTAAGTTTGGAGCAATCAGAAACTTTAAAATTAGATGACATCCTAGAGTATCTGCTGAAAAAATAAAACGTCTGTTATATTCGTGCTAACACTGCAGAGTATATGGTGTAACAAATGAAAGGGAAGTTTCATCTTTGTTAAGTCCAAAGTCAAGGGATTTTTAGCAGGCAGAAATTAATTAACATCCCTAGAGATAATTATCTGTGTGCAGTTATGGTTCCCTGTATTACTACCTCTTAAAAAGTTTGATCCAATCTAATAGTAGACAATTCAGAAGTCCCTCAGCTCTTCAGATCTTGACAGCTCATGATTTTCAGCTAGATTCTTATAAATATTTTGGTGTTTAAAGCAGCTAATCAATTGTGATTCACAGCAAGATTGTAAGTGACTTTGTAAACCACTTTCAGGGACAGGACTCTCTTGAGACGCAATGCTCTGGACATTTTAAGTCATTGATTTTGATTACCTTACCTAAGTACATGAGAAAAATATCTGTGTCTGTGTAGAGCTCCTCCTAACTGTAAATAATTTTGTTAAGGGACTAGTAATACATAGGAGAAGGCTTCAGCATTTCTTGTTTATGTGACAGAAGTTTCATCCTGGCTGATTTTTCTCCCCCGTTTGTAAAAAAAAAACAAACTACAAGTGGTTCTGCTTATTGAAAAAACCCTTTTTTTAGCCTACATCCTTTACAGAAATTTGGTTGCCCATGAAAACATCACTGTAGTTTTGTTAGCCTTTTCAATAAACTCTTAAACTAATATTCTTAAAAGCCAGGACTGTAGAACACCACTCACCAAGTCAGCATTACAGCCAGAACCAAATAAATTAGTGGATTTATAATACAGTACTAGAAAAGCAGTTAATAAAACTATCAGACTGAAAAAGACAGGGAGAATTCAGGGAGGCCCAAGACCAGTTTCTACAAATCAGTGGAGCATCTCAGAGCACATTCTGCTCACCAGACTAAGACAGCAGATGAGCCTTTCTGAAATTTACTGAGGCTTCGCCTTGTCAAAGCCTTTAGTGAAATATTAAACCAGCTCTCAAGAAGTACATTAAAACTAAGGTGGTTCAGGGCACATCAATAATTTGGGGCTCAGGGTTTGCATACCAACTCTGCCTGCATTTCCCAGCTGGCAGGCTCCAAACCAGCTCTGGTTCAAAGTTCTCTAAAATACCTCCATCTGTGCATCATTCCCTGGTCGCACAGTCTACAACTTTTTTAAGCTTACTATAAAAAGGGGCACCAATCCTTGTGCAGGAGTATGTGCACTCCCTGCAGATGCCACTATATGTCTCTTTTTTTATCTCAGCCATCACAGTCCCAACAGCACTGTCACAGTGATCAATACCTCTTGCTTCAACAGCATCCTCTGCAGCCCAGGACCTTCCAGCGTGTTCTGCCAACATCCTCTCCCAACAAAGCTAAAAACAAAGAGGAGTAACAGTAAGATAAGCACAATCTGCATACTAAGGAGCATGTAACACACCTTCGTCCTCAAAAACCGTCTCCTACAGATACACAGGACCATTTGCCTCCAGAAGCTTATTTGCCCCCATCGAGCTCCTTCCTGTTCAGTCCTCCCTGTGTGTGACACCTTCCAAGAGGAACACAAGGTGATGTTAATGGAGATGTAATGGTCTATTAAACCTTCTTTAATTAGTGTGGGATTACACAACTTGTGAAAGGAATTTCATTAAATAGTGCAAATGAGAGGATCGTTATGGAGAAGCACATGACCTCGCTATATTGCTGCTTTGAGAAAAAAAACAAACGAGTGGAATAGCATAAGAACTGGATTAATATCTCCTTCACCCAGAGCATTTTGTCAGTTCTCCTTTAGAATGAGACAGAGCTCTCCAAAGCCCAGAGTGAAGGGGAAGCTCATGCCAGGTGTAATGCAGCTGTACAGGAACAGGACTATCACTGAGTATCTTCTCCTCCAATTTAAACTTACTCCAGACCAACTTTCCAAAAGTTTGAAATTCTGCCTCCAATACACTAAAACCCAAGAATTCTCCTTAAAGAAAAGAACTCATGTGATCTTTTTTTGTAAGGCTTTTGTAATCCTCATCTTGCATCAAAATAAAGCCTGGAATGGAGATGTTTCAAAGAGACACTTTCCATTTAGGCTATGGCTGTAGATGCATTTGGAAGTGGAGCTATGCAGGTACAAAAATGAGCAGGTGCTCATTTAAGTCTCTGTACAAGAGAACGGGATGTAAAATGAGGTTAACAATCTGTAAGACCAGCTACTGTGAATGCTGTTCAACTCAACTGATCTTTGAAATGGAAGGTTTTTTCTGCAGCGACTATCAAATCAGAAGGAATTGAAACTTCAGAATAATCCTAAGGAAATTGCAGCAGTGTGTTGCAGAACACCATTGCCTTTAATAACAGCTTGGTGGGTTTGCTTACTGCTGGCAGTGGCTGGAAATCTCATTAGTTCTCTGCATTTCTACAGCCTGATTTGTCCGGAGAGAGACCTGCCCATTGCTGCCTCTTTGGTCTGATCAGGTGGAAAGCAAATGCTGAGAGCTGTGGCAATTGTTTCCTTGGCATTATGGCTAACATCACCTGTAATTGTTACGGTTAATATGTTTGGCATATGGAAAATGGTACCAGAATAAACCTATGCTAATACTGCCTGCAGTCAAACCTTGCATCACTTTGATTTTTGGGGCTGGAAGGTTTAACTGCAGGCAGAAGCTGGCTTTGTTTTAGTGTAAGTGAAATGGTTCAAGGCTGTATTTTTCCCTCCATGCTTTTTTTTTTTCCTTGCACTTCTATCTTTAAATAAACCAGTTAATAGAGTATTTTTTTTTTATTGTTAATTCTGTATTCAAAACTCATAATACCAGTAAAATGTAAACTTCCCCTGCTCAGGAAGATCACAAACTCAAATCCTATGCAAAACCAAGACTTTTTAAGGCATTGATATCCGAAGGTTTTTTTTCTTTTTAGTGCACTTCTCACTTAACACACTTTTTAATTCTGATTTAGTAACTCCATTGCTGCACCTCCAGTAATGAGGCAGAACCACACTATGCCAGATGCTGTGTAAAGAAAAAATAATTCCTGGTTTGAATAAGTATGAAGTACAGTTTAGGTAAAATATTTCATGCCCCCTTCCCTGATGGTCGCCATAGGATGCCAGGAGTCAGCAGCAGAGCCTGGAGCAGCCCCAGCAGCCCCCGCTTCCCCTCTGCCAACTGCTGCAGCAAATGCTCCTTTTGCCTGAAAGGGCTCTTGTCTTTCAGGGCTGCTGCTCACTCACTGCTCAGCAGTGACAACCGCGGTGCCTTTTACAGCATAAAGCAGAGGATTGTTCTGTGCTGAATATCGACATATGATGATGGTGCATTTAAAAGTGTAAACCAGAGGATTGTTCTGTGCTGAATATTAGCATATGGCTTTTGACATCTGGTCCTCTAAGAGCAATAAACTGCCAATCAGGAGGCACATTGGGTACAAGCATATTTTTTATCACTACCCTTACTAATCACCAAGATTAGTCCCAGCTTGGCAATTGTGACTGACAAACACACTGAACCTATTCAAATATCCTCATCCATATTCATTTCCCTTTAAACAAATTAAATTCTCATGTAAAATAATCCTCAAATTCTCAAAAAAGCTGTTTGTTTTTTACATAGGTGGCATGAGTTCAAAGACATCTGGTTAAATATGCATAATTTCTTAAGAGCAAAAATTACAGCTTTTAATGGTGTTTGCCTTTTACTTCATGAAAATCTCTTTTAATGTCACTAGAGATCTTTGTAGCCTGGACAGAAGTTTCCTTTTGTAGCCCAGGGGGGTAGAAATGTCATCATTTTCAGAGCACAGCTGCTTTGTCAAGACAGTGGCACAGACAATTTGAATAACAAACACTGAATTTCTGCAAGCATTTCTAAATCTTCTTCGATTAAAAAAACTCCCAAACCCTCAAATCTAAAACAACAAGCTGTAAATGAAGAGGACAGGATATGAATTATCATCCATCCATCCTGAATCTTTAGACTTTTGGGGAAGGAAATGGGTTTTTCAGAAAGTGACCTTCAACAGCCAGTAAATACACATCAGAGGAGGCCACTTTTCAGTGGTTGTCTCTCAGAGGTGAGAGAGAAGGGCATGAATTTTAAGCAGAGATTAATCTAATGAGCCATTGCATTAATAATAAGAAAAAAATCTTCAAGCTAAACTGAATTGTTTCAGGGAGGCAAAGGCAGATGAAATTGAGAAGATGAAATAAAGCCAAAAGTGAAGAGTAGTCAAGATAGATTTGACTGAATTGCTATTTGTCATGGACTCCTTAGCCCCTCATCACTTGGAAAAAATAAAGAGAGAACAGAGACTCTAAGAAAAACTTCATGAAGACAATTAGTGCAGGAAGGAAGGGTTGAAAGGAGCCAAAGGGAACAGGTGTAGCTGTATAGGTGTAACTTAGTTTGGCTTGCATATAGCCTGGGCACATTCTTCCTGTTATACCGTGGGTCCCAAACCTGTGATTCAAAAGAGCTGAATATAAAAAAAGAGTAATCAAAGCAATGCAGAATGATTTGATACAGTTGGCTCCTTTTCCATCTTCTGATAATATGTCACCTCTTTTTGGTGTGTGGTTTTGTTCATGCCTTTTTTGGAACACTTTCTTCTGAATTAAGCATTTCCGTACTACCTATAGGTAATAGGAATTTTTATTCTTAAATTGTTTTGCTGGCGTGACTGTGACAACTCACTTGGAAGACTGTACTTCATTAGGAACATGGAAACCTGTATTTTGCCTTACCTGAAATAATTTATAGTACAAATTATTTATCTGGAAGAGTTATTTCTTTGTATATTTGTAAGAATATAAATATTCCTGAGAAACAAATACTGGATTATAGATTTTCAGGGTCTGTGCTTTCTTGCTACAATACACTGTAAAAAAGGAATGATAATAGAATGCTCTAGATCAAAAGGCAGCCCAGATGCCATTTTAACAATTTCAGAGTATTGCCATGACCTTATAAAATGACTCGTTTGGAAATTGCAGCAGTGTGAGAACCACTTGTGATGTTCACTTTATGTTGCTTTGTCTCTGCATGCATAGGGGAGAATAACATGTCATTTTGCAAGTAGCACATCAAAAAGAGATGGTGATTCTGTGGACTCATGTCTTCCAGCTGCTCTCCCAAGGGCATGCTTTGATGTCTAATCAAGGGTCACTTTATGCTCCACTCTTTATTCTGGGTAAAAGCTCTACTAGAGCCTCTCTGATCTTTTCTTATTTTTGCAAAATGTATGGGAATTTCAGGTCTTTGAAACTTCTACTGTGTCAAATAAATTCAAACTGAAGGAAAGAATGGTAGAGATACTTGCAGTCCTGCAAACTTTGCTTCTACAGAAAATCAGGATAATGAGACAGATTATTCCCTGTCAGAGCCTGCTGGGAAACATAATACAATTTAAAAAATATGCTAGAATGCCATTAGACACATATTTTCTACAGTCTCTAACCTCACTAATGTTGCCATTACTTACAGAGCAAGGAGCATTAGAAAAAGTTTTTCAGAATTCAGCACAAGCCAGCAAAGACAGAGTGCAGGAGACGACTGTGTGCCCTACATCCCTCATGTTGTCAGTGCACCTGACAAGGGCTGATTGCTTGGCAGTGGTAAAGAATGCTTAAAAACCAATACAGTTTCCTTGTATCTTTCCCAAATCCAAGTGAAGACAGCTCTATAGAACAAAAGTGAATCCCCATTTTGCTTCCTCTGGGAGTCCTCCTTTGAGCAGATCCCATCAGCTCCTTCCTTGGCCACATACTAATTTCTCTGTCGGAGCTTTTAATGCGGTGGTCTGTGGGAACCCTTGGAGCAGCAGCCGTTCATAGGGATGAAGGCAGGCTCGGAGTCAGCACTGATGGGGATTATCTGTGTAGCCGGGCTGGGCTCAGCGCAGGTCCCAGGGATGCTGATGGCAGTGCAGCAGCAGCACCGCGCGATGGCACAACGCACACACGAATGCGACCGCAGCCTCCTGCAGCGCAGCAAAGGCAGGGAAGGAAACCCTCCTGCTCCCCTCCCCTGCTGCAGCTGCACAGTTTATTAGGCAACTGAGGGGATAAGACTAGCGAAATTCAGAAAGAAATTCCATCTCCCTAACCGGGAAAGGAAGAATACCACTAAGCCTGTTGAAGAGCTGGACAACATCAGCTGCTATGTACTGCACATCACAAGTGGCCAACAGAGATATTCTGGATTAAAAAAAGCAGAAATCAGAAGCAGCAAATTTGTCCCCTCTTCTATAAGGACAAAACTTGTGAGGCTAAATTGAGCCCTCCTTCCATTACAACTCCTATTTAAGAGAGAATTTGCTACCCAAATGACTGTTTGGTTGTTAAGGCAGAGGGGCTTGATTGACAACAAGCAGTCAATCAAGCATTACACTAATCCTGTCAGTCTATTAATAGGTAGACAGACAAAAAGACAGGAAGAAGAAGGGAGGAAGGTGCAGGTATTTGTCATGATTTAACCCCTGTCAGCAATTAAGCACCACAGTGAGGTGGGGACAGAATTGGAAGAATAAAAGAAAACTTCAGGGTGGAAGTAAAGACAGCTTAATAGGTATAGCAAAAGCTATGCACACAAGCACACCAAACCAAGGAATTCATACACCCCTTCCCATGGGCAGGGAGGTGTTCAGCCATCCCCAGGACAGCCAGGCTCCATCCCATGTAATGATGACTTGGGAATACAAACTCCATCACTCTGAACATCCCCCTGTGCTTCTTCCCCCAGCTCTATGTGCTGAGCATGATGCCAATGGGATAGGATATCCCTGTGATCAGGTGGGGTCAGATGTCCTGGCTGTGTCCCCTCCCAGCTCCTTGTGCACCCCCAGCCTCCTTGCTGGTGGGGTGAGGAGCAGAAAAGGCCTTGACTCTGTGCAAGTGCTGCTCAGCAAGAACAAAACATCTCTGTATTATCAACGCTGTTACCAGCACAGATCAGAAAGGCCCACAGTATTTACTATGACAAAAATTAACTGTATCCCCACCAAATCCACCACATTTTTATGGAAAGCTAAAAGCCAGTGGCTCTACAAGTGATTGCAAAATAACTAGAAAAAGATGTAGAGCATTCAACCAGGAAGTCTTGAAATGCTCTTGCTTTTTACTCATGGATTTTTTTACCTTGTGGAGAGCAAGGGAAGAGGGCATTTGTCATCAACTAGATTTATATCTGGGCATCAGGCAACAGCACAAGAAGAGCAATTTCACCTACCTCCCCACTAATCCTAAAATGATCAAATCACCTTCAGCATTCCTGACATCTTAGAGACAAGATCTGCACATTGAAGATGGCTTAGCTGGCTAATTGTTAGCAAGTTATCACTTATTGTAAGGTGCTCAAGGTGAAATATTTAATACTAAGTAATATGCAGGATTGTTTGTTCTGCCTTGTGTAACCATCCATTCCTGAAGCTTCTAAACTTTTAATAAAGTGCCTCTTCTTCTTCGTGCATTAGTTTTTCTGAAGGACTCATCTTTCATCAGGAAGTTAAATTGGAATTCAGAATCAACAGTTTCTTGATAATTTCAATCTAATTAAGTGGATACAAGAGTTGAGGCAAATTCTGAAGAAAACAGGAGCTCTGATGACCTTATGACTTCAGAAGCTCTTCTGGCCCCCAACCAAAGCCATACTGTTTCAGATCCTATAGCCTACTATTTTTGCATTTTCAAAGCACTCCGAAGTGACATAGAAAGGGTTCCTGTTTATAGGGTGCATAATTTTTCAGAGTGTAGTTTTCCTTCCATGTTCCTGAAGATTTACTGAGCGATCAGTTGGAAGCAGCATGAAACTTCTGCAGCTGGCACTGTGACAGCAGGGAAGTCAGCTCTGTTGCTGCTGCTAATCTCAAAGCCTGTGTGTGTACCCAGCTCACTGCTCCACTACCACTTTCCATATGTGAAGAGCCCTGGTGCTGCATGCTTTCTCCCTGGGAAATGAGACTTGTTACTCACGGTAACCTTTATCTCTGTGTGACATTTGGGCTGTGAGGAGAGGATGGTAACCCTTTCATTCCTGCGCTTGTGCCTTTCCTTGGCAAAGTGTCAGTCAGTTCTGGATTGTGCTGCTTCTGCTGCAGTTCTGGCATACTTCACAGAAGGCACAGAATTACAAGGTTTACAGGATGCTTTATCACTGCAGTCTTTCCCTGTGCCACTGCCTGTATTCCTCTCCAGTTAGAATAAAAGAGAGCAGAAGCTCCTGCCTGCTTCTGCTGGGCATGCGACTGATCCGCTCACCTTGCACTCCTTGAATTCCTCAGTGACCTTGATTTCACACAGAAGATCACTGAGGCTGTTGTTTTCTGTTTAAAAGATTGTCTACCTACTTGTGCCAGGACTGAAAAACTTTCAGTCTTTTCCTTTTTACTAAATACCAATCTATTTTTTTTTAAATAGAAGTCCATTTAAAGGAAATTTTTTTTTTTTTTAAAGGGATTATATAATGCAGATATTAGCAGGGACTAAACTTTGTCATCCAGGAAGTTCTCTTACCCTTACATTTCTGTTAAGATGGTAAATCTTTGTCAATCTGTATTTGACTTGTGCCTTCATCCTGAATCTGAAATTTGCTTTTCCGAAGTACAATGAACTAATTTTGAGTTCTTGAGCCCCTACATCATACTCAGGTCTTTATTCTATTAAACAGGATGAAAACTCCTCTGAACCTATCTGAAAACTAATATGACTGGCTCAGACTCTGAAATGGGAATGGATCCTAAAACTTTGTGTTGATAAGAAATCTTTAGGTAAAGTTACAAGAAATGGATAGCGTGCTTCTTTTACACTGCATCCCTCTAAAGTGTGTCTATACACAGACTGAAAGGCAAGGATTTTGGTAGGAAAGGCAAGCATATTTTTCCTTCCCAGAAAGTCCTGAGAAGAGTTAATATGGTAAGAATATGCACATCCTGGTTTGTCCTTCCTGACACATGCCAGACTGGGACATGTCCCTGGAAATTATATTTAATTAAGAGATTCATATTTCCTTGAAGGTGGAACTCAAATGCAAGTAGCTGATACCATGAATGTTCCTGAACAAATCCACAGTGAGAGAAAGAGCATTAGAGATCCAGCTCAGCTGGTACTACTCACATTCTGGGTCTTGAGTCTTGAAATACTTTTATTTTAAAGACCCCATTCTTGAGCCCAGTGAGCTTCAGTATTCACTTGTTTTTAAAGCTCATTTTTACAGCTCTAAAGAGAAGCTGTAGAAATGTGATCAAATCCAACCTAAAAGTTACAAATCAAAGTAAAATGCCGTCCTGGAGACGGTGAGATGTGGCAAAGGTCTGCAATGCCAGTCTTACGAGTTTAAATGAGCAGGTGTCTCCATTGCAGCACGTGGCAGTCCAGCATCCATGCAGAGCAGGAGCAAAGTGTACAAGCAGGGCTGAAAACAGCCCCCAGACACTGGTGCACATCGAATCTCTGTGTTGTTGTACCTGGAAACTTTCAGGCCCTTGCTGTAACCATCTGTCTCTTTCCCACCTCCTACAGTGTGAAATATCTCTGCAGACCTGTACTGGCAATGAATATTGCCATGTTGCTCTGAGCCTCAGGCCAGTGTTGTAAAGGTCAATGTAAATAGCTCCTTAGTTACCCCTCAAAGACTTCAATAAAGCACTGCAATAGTGAAGTTGTACCAGACTGCCCTAGAACAGAAATGCCACTGACACCTGGCAAAACTGATTATCTTCATAATTCTAAACCAATTCTAGGTCATTCCAGTGACCTGCACTCATAGCCTCAGCCTTGCTCCCCCTTCCTTCCAAAGAAAAGGGGAATAGAATTTGACTTAAGATATTATAACATCTGGATTTCTTGAGGAAATAACCACCCTTTTCATGTAGGGGAAGTGCAGCAAAGTCAGGAAAGGCTCTCTTGGTAAGGGAAAGCCAACAGTTGCATACTTTATTGTGTTGCCGTGCTGAGTTTTATTTTCCTCTTGAATAGCTCTGAGGGTTTTTTTTAAGCTTCGGTGGTGGGATTTCTGTATTTATGATCCAATCAGTAACTATGACCCATTAAACTAATACCCAGCATTAGTCACTGAAAGAAACTTGGGAAATTATCCACAGAGCAGTTAAAGGGAACTGATGGAAAGGCTCAGACAATTCACTAGTTAGAGCTCTAAAGTGTCTTTTCCCCCCCCTTTTTTTCCCTGAATCTTTCTGCCTGGTAATTATGTAGGAATAAAAATATCTTATTTTGCAAAGCATGAGGAGTGGGGAAGGGGTTTAAGACTGCCTGACTGAGGGAATGCCACACTGGAGATTCTTCAGGCTTTGGTTCTTAAAAAATTCAAACTGATTGACCTCAAGCCCAACATAGACATTTAACATTTTATAACTGGAGACTGAAATACAGAAACTATGTTTATTTAGGATTAGCACTTTTGAAATGAGCAGCTGATCTGTTTTCATGCTGTGGGAGTGGGAAAAACTCTAAGGAAAGGCTGTTGTGCTTGAGAGGAATTCGGGTACCTCATAGAGAAGGCTGGTATATATTAGTGTGAACAGATACTTATCAAGCCTAACTGAAAAACCGGCTCTTTATTATCACTGGTTATTCCTACTTTCAACCGCAAAGATTTATTGGAAGACATATTTTTCAAGGTATTTTAGATACTGCCAATTTTAATCCACACCACAAAACAGAATGGGAGATATATGGAAAATTAAAAAATAGCATCAAAAGAAGAAAATAGTATTAGTGTAACATTAGAGGCGTTGCTTTAAATTTTAAAATGCTCAAGAAATGTAATATATATTGGTTTTGTCAACATTTCACCTAAAAAAGCAAGAACATTTTAATGAAAATAAAATCATCTTTTCTGTGGCTCTGTATAGAATTAACTGTATCATGTCAGGCCTGTGCAACCAGCAAAACAAAGCTGTTTTGGTGCAGCATATAAATAGACTAATACATTAATCTGCTAACACCCTCCTACAACCTCCCTCCAGATGCAGAGATCCAAGTGCATAAATGTATTCAAGACAAGCTGTGAGGGAATAGTGAGGTAAAGTCTGTGTGCACTGGAGATCATTGGAGTGGCCTCTAAGTCAGTATCTTCGTGTCAGACTTGGCCCCTGGGTGACTGAGTCCTGTTGGGGATTTGGGTCACTGCTGCTCAGGTGACACCTCTGCCACGTGGAGGGTGGAGTGTAGCAAGTGAAGAAAAGAAGTTTGATTCTGTGTAGCTTCCCTTTCAATTTCCAGTCCCCCTCACTTTCTAATTCTTTGGCCTTTTGCCATCAAACTCAAAACCTTTCAAAATGCTTCCAAAATCGATGTTTTTAATTGAATTCATGTTTCAAAATCTCACAGGAAAATGTTGATCTCACATAAAATTTGATAGTACTGAGGGATAAATTTGAAGAGGATTGTAATTCGACAAAAGTTAATAATGAGATCAATTAGTCCTAAAGCTCTGACAGTGACGCTAAAATAGGCTTCATTAACATTATTAACTGTGATTAATGGAGTTAATAAAGCTAATGAGGTTTATTTACTTCAAAGCATGTAATATTATTTGGAGACATCCCAAACAAAAGTATGATGGTGATATCTAACAGCATTTGATACGTGCAAAGTGATTAAAAAACCTTTGAAATTTCTTCAAGGAAGGAAGGGAAGATGAATGATCTAGTTTAAGTAAAAAGAAGGAAATGAGAACAAGTGGAGCTGAGTAAATAATTCAGAATTAATACTTTATTTCATATATACAGCCCTACTTTTTTTGCTCATGAAATCCGCTGAAATGAAGAGATTTCCCCAAACCTATTTGTCATATGAACTTGATAGTCTAAAGAAAGCCTACACAGCAATGGGACCAGGAGCATTAGAAGCTCAGGCTTCATTGTGAAGGTGGGAATGGCTGGGGAAATCAGACTGTGTTACTTCTGTTCTCTCCTTAACTAAACAAAGATTTCAGCACCAGTAATTCTCAGCTTGGCAGGTAAATGCCAAGTATTATCAATATGCATTGTCAACCCTAAAAAACCCCTCTGGCTGTGAGCAGAGCCTACTACTCCAGGGTATTTGCAAATATATGACAGAAATCCTGTGTTTGTCTTCAAGGCTGTCTACAGTGTTGGGGTCAGTCCTAGGATGCCATCAAATCCTATATCCTGGTCCACTGAAATACATCCAGTAAATCCCTTTTCTCCCTAGCTCAATCCCTCTTTTGAATTCTCGTTCTGTTTAGTTGTTGCCCGATGCACGTGGCAGAGTATCTGCAGCTTTCACCATTATTCAAACCTCCAGCTCAAGCAGGACACTGCCAGCAATGCCAGAACTCCCTGCTTTGATTTCTGATTTACAGCTATTTTCTAAATCTGCTACAACTAAATTAAGGGCTTCTAGAAGAAAAATCAAATAAATATACAGGGCAATCCTTTGAACAGCTCTTCAAGGCAACCTGAGATACACTTTGCAGTACTTAAGGGAAAGAAAAAAGCAAAAAAGCCCTAAAACCCTATAGAGAATAACCTCTATATCAATCCTAAATATGACTAATATGAACACAAATTCAGAGTCTACCTGATAAAGTATTAACCCTCTGCTTTAGGGTGACCCTGGTGATAGTCCCTATAACCACGCCAGTTTTCTTAAATGTAATATGTTATAGGAAAAAAACTTGGTGAAAAGAAGTTGATATTGAGCATTCTTATTTGCTAGTGATATTTGTTTGGGCACCAGACTCAATAGATGTACAAAGAGTGAGGGCAAATAAGGAAGCTCCTGTAAGTATTCATCTACACAAACTTTGGAAATTTGCTTGTTAAAATGCATGTGAGCATAAAATTGGACACATATGGCATGAGGATGTAAAAGGTACATGGGGAGAGTGAAAGTGAGTGATGGAAAAGGAATACTGTGTTTGCTGCAAGGACTACAGTTATAGCTAATTTGTGATTCCCAGCAAAGGGTGAAATGGTCTGTTTGCAAAAAAGGAACTAGAACAAATGCAAATTGAAAACAACAACAACAACCATCAAGGCTTAGTTGTATCAAAAATTTGCCGGTTTCAACTCACTCCATTCTAAACTATTATCTTCCAAATAAATATTAAAGCAGTCAGAGATGTTTTGCTTTGGTCTGAACTGAGCAACTGCACTCAGCTACCTGAGATGGGTACTTTATTTATAATATAAATCAGAACACATTGAAAACAGTTCCCTTGGCTTCAAAGAAAACAGGGATGATTTCCTGTTATTAAAGAAACTGCCTCGTTTGCTCTGCACCCCATTTTTGCACTGTGGGATCACTGGTCAATTGACCTCAGATGCCTGGCTGCTTCTTTCCTTGTACATGACATATCTTCCTTGTCGAGGGATAGTGCAAATCAATCAATTCTTCAGGTCATGTCACAGACTTCTGAAATTGCTCTGGTAGCTACCAGTTCCCTCTAAATCCTATTAGTGCTTGCCTGGAGCACAATCAGCCTAATAACAAAGGAGGTGGGAAATTCTGAATTTCCCCTCCCTATGGACAATTGAGTTTTGAACTTCAGTCATAGTGAAAAGTGTTTATTTTTTTGTGAATATCTAAAAAAATTCTTATAGGGAATATAAAACATCTCCATCCCCAGCTACAGCCTGTGGCTCTCAGACCAGCATGGGTGATGGAAGAGAAGTGTTTAGCAACGCTTATGAGGAATCCACATGTCTGGAAGCTTGCAGTGAGGTTTTTACCGTAATCCAGGATTGTGCTGGCCCAGTCTGTGATACACGAATTACAATAAGGTGGTACACAAAGAAAAGAAAGACAAAAACCCCAAAGCACAGGGACACTAAGTCATGGATTCCCTCCCTTTTTGGACCCTTTGGGCTGCATTCCCTGCTAATCCACCCAAAGCATTATTAGATCTCCACTAAAAGGAATTTTTCATGCAGTCTTGGGCCACTCTTGCACCGTCTGAAGGCCCTGCCATCCTCTATAGCAAGGCTTTTTTTTAAGGGTCCCTGGCCCTAAGCCCATTCTCCTTTTACAGCTTCTCCAACAAAACAATGTTGGAGGTCATTGTGAAAGGAACTGGTCAGAACAGGGCCTGCTTAATAACAGATTGCAGAAAAATAGGCTGAAGTTTTTCAAAAGCAATCCAAGATCTGATTGATTTATCAGGGCCTGTCAGCAAGCTTCTGCCTTCCATGAATCTCTGCTAAAACAGGCCTCCCACAATTTAAGTGACATAGGCTGTAGGCAGCTCTTGAGATATTTATGAGAAATTTCTTGGTCAGTAGGGACAGGGGTTTTGTTTGTTTGTTTGTTTTGTGGTTTTTTTTTTTTTTTTTTTTTGTGTTTTTGTTTTGTTTTTTTTGAGGCTGCGTCAGGAGTTTCCTGCTCTCTGCTGATGGCAAAGACCCACAGCAAAACCATTCATGGCTCACCCTTGCAGAGTACCCATGCCATGGACACTAAGGCTTCCACAGTAGTTCCCCAGTAGGAAACCTGATGTTCCCAGCACTGTCATCTGTGCTGTTTCCATGGGTACTTGAATGAGGTTTAACACTGAAATGCAGCATTTCATCTAGTGAAATGTGCAGCATAACCAACCCCATTGTGGGTTGTGCAGATACTCCTCAAGTAATTTACATTAACTTAATCTTGCTAAACTCTTAGAAGATCCTACAAACTGCACCATGGGGGACTTCTCTGCTGTCAGCCTTTTGTATTATTTTGTATTTTATCTTTACAGAAAGCCTTTCATTTGAATCCTTAATCCCATTTTAATTTTTTTTTTTTTGGCAGCACTGTGAGACTAGAAGCCTCTTGTCCTTGCAGCTCAGCAGAGGCATGGAGCAGCCTGTGCATGTGTGGTTCTTGTTGGAGGATGGGTTTCATGTCATGACAGCTCATTGTGAGGAATCAAAGGGACAGCTCAGAGTTCAGGAGCCAGCAAAGTTCTTACGAGAGCCCTTGAAACCCCCAGCAACCTGGATGAAATTTGTGTTCACTTTATTGCCCTTGCCACTTGACTTTTTACCTGCTCTAGTCAAACAGAAAGGCAGAAGGTGTCTTAGTATTTGTAGTAAAAAGTGTTTCTAACTGAATGGGAAAATGATGCCTTATCATGCTAAGTGAAGCCCTTCTGGTTGGGTGCGATCTTCTGCTAGTTTTGGAAAGGGAGAAATGAATCCTCCAGGTGCATTTAAGTAGTACAGTGGAGCCTTGAAAGTTTTGGGACCTTCACCTGCATGTAGATTTTCAGAGAGACTCAGATAAGCATCTCCCTTGTGATACTTTCAGGCAAATACTCAAAAGAGCACAGTTTGCTGGGCTGCCTCCAAACCATGTTAATTTGGCAGTATGGCTGTGGTTGATACATTTTGATCTGGCTCTGGTAGTTGATACTGAGCTCTTGAATATTTGACTTTCTGCAACTTGCCCAAGGTCACAGTGAAGGTCAGTGGCAGAGTTGAAAAGCAGACTCTGATTTTGAAACAATTTGATTCTGGCTATTAACTCAAAAATACACCCTCTCCCATTAGGCACAGAGTACTGAGACTACAGGAGGCACCTGAGATAGAAAACCCTATTTGGATCTGGTGATCTCTACCAGAAAATGAAATGGACACATATATAAAGCATCTCCTATTTCCTCTTAAGGTTTCAACTGATTAAATGAAAGCAATGTGAGAAAACCTGCCGTAGGCCACAATGTCTTTTAGGGCTGTGGAAAGAAAAAACCCTTATAGCTTTTAATGAGCTCATGAGATTTTACCCTCTGTAACCACTAAATCCATCACTTTGCAACAATGAAGGTAATTTATGATTGCCTCAATTGTTTCTTTTATTTATGGGACATTTTTAGTATGGAATTTAATCAAAGAGATTAAATGTCACACTACCTATTACCTTGCTGTTAAGATATTAATCCTATAGAAAGACATATAAAACTCTGGATTAATCATAAAAGAAAAGTAGTATGATGGCAATGCAATTGCTTTAGGATTCATGATTTTTTAACTTATTTAATGGGGGCAGAAGCTGAGATGTCACTGCCTCTTGTAGCATACTTGCTGTTTTTCAGAATTAGAAAGGAATATGAAAATAACCAGAGTTAGGCCTTGATTTAACAGAGTGCTTAGCAGACACTTAGCTTTAACGTGCTTGCCTTGACTCCAGTGAGACTTATGCCTGTGTTTAAGAACTGTATAAGGCAGGATTAAATCACATGCTTAATTTTAAGCATCCACTTAAGTGCCTCTTGGTGGGTAGGGCTTCAGTATGTTAAGTTACATGTTTGACAGGTTTGCCAGCTTAATAGGATAATTTCAAAACTAAGAAAATGGAATGAATATGCTGCCTCTATTTATGTTACACTTTCTATACAAAATGGTTTCTCAAAGCCCTTTATGAACCATAAACTGAACTACATTTCAGCAATTTATTTCAAAGCCTTTTCTACTGCAAAAGCATAGCACCAAGAAACCTGGTGAGAGAGCACAAAGACAAAAATTTTGATACACACTTACAGGAGCTATTGTATATTGAGGGAGAAATCTGAGACCACAGGAACACAGCAACACGGTGTTAATTTGTAGTTTTACCTGTTGATGCACTTTTGAAAAGACCTGTATCGAGTTAAGCACTGTTCCTGCAGAAGCTATTTACCATCACGGAAGGTAATGGTCATCTCTGTATCATAGGAATAAAAATTCACTTCCATTATGAGTATCATGTTCTCTTCACTGAGTAAACACTATGCTGTCCTAGCCAGTCATGAGTTAACCCAGTTCACAGGCATTTACTGTTTATTGCATCAGTGATTTACTTTCTGGGTAGGCCTAGTTTTCAGTACTCAGATCAGCCAACTTACTGTAATTTCCCACAGCTGGCCAGACCGCTTTTTCAGAAGTTGTTGTGTAGGTTAGTTTTCACCAGAACTCCCCTCAGTTCTATGCTTTGCTTCTCCCCACATAAGCCCTTTTCATCCATGCTGACCTAGACTCAGGCCAGTGTGGCCTCTCAGGGACCATGCACAACGGGCTTTCAGTAGCACCTTCAGAAAACAAGCAATCTGACAGCTACTGGAGCTGTGACCTATGGCTTAATATTTGCCTGAAGGAATAGGTATCCAAAGTAAGCTTTGTATGTGTATAAACTGGATTTATAAAACCAATTAGCCACTCCTGACATCAGCTAGGTTGAGCCTGGCCGGACAGGAATCAAGCAAGCAGTGAACAAGGGCTCCCTGTTTGCAGCTACCTTTGTTCCTCCCTTCACAGACTACAAAGAAAAGGTTTCTAGGACACAGCCCCAGTCACTGTCTGGCTTTACCTTGGCCTTCCAGCTTCATTAGGGCAAGGAGCACAGGGATTATATTGCTATGTCATCCAGAAAATACACAAAAAACCTCAACAAAAAGCATCATCTGGTACCAATGAAATATTCAAACAGGTTTACAGATGACAGTGCCTGTTTCTGACAGGAGAATATTGTTTGGGAGAAGTTATTTGCACAAACCTGTGAATGATTGATGCAAGGCCAATGAAAGATTGATGTGTGAAAACACAAAACACATCTGCCCTAATTGAAAGTCCTGGGTTCCCCAGGATTATGGAAGGGGAGAAAAATTCCTGCCTATGAGATTCACCCTGTCATCCTATCCTCCAGAAGTTTTCTAATCACTCATCCTACCTCTTTTTTTTTCATGTTGATTTCTCCTTGATGCCTCCATCAAGACTATCATGGAGTGACAAACTGCATACATAGAGAACTTGGTAGGAAGTCAGATTGGAAGCAGGGTTGTTGTGGAGAAGGAAAGCAGGGAAGTGAAAGGAACTGACAGAGAAAATCAGAGCTTCTGGTCTGTACTTTAGTACCACTAGACTGAATCACAGATGTCATAAAGATCCATTCTGGTGCTTTGGTTTACAACCAACAATCAATTACATGGAGTCAGGAGAAACTCATAACCACATATGGTCCCTGCTTCCCCTGTAGTTAATACTTAGAAAACTTAGGAAATTCTAAGAAATACCTTGAAAATCATGTGTATGCATTTGCAATTCAGACAAGCCAAAACAGCACCAGAAAGTTTGTTCCTGTGAAATATTTAGCAAGGGCAGAAAGACATAAATACATGGACTTATCAAATAGTAAAAGGCCAGTCTGGGTATCCATTTGTAAATCAGAAGACTGAATGTTTTGGAGGTTTAGTTGTCCAGAGCTTATAAGCTTCACAGTCAAATCTCACTGACAATATAGCCAGGACATGGCAAATTGAACCTTGCTCTGAATGTCATGCCCAGGATGTGCTTTCTGATACACACTGGCACATAACAGAATATTAAACAAGGGTATCTTTTCAGTCTCCTTCTCTTGCAACAGTCTGAACTTCTCCCTTCAGTGCTTTCACTCTCTGACCTCCTCAAACAGACACCATCACTGCCCTTTTCAGTCCATGGATTATCCAGCACCTTCAAGGCCAGGAGCACCATTAGAAAACAGCAGGGAACCTGCCCAAAAGCATGAAATGACAGGCATTAACTCTCAGCCAGGGTTCACTGGTAGTTCACAGCATTTCTTTCAGCCAGGAGATAACTAAAGAGAGTAGACTGTATTTGATACATTTTAAAATCTCACAGTTTTCCTGCTAACCTTGCTGGTGGCCCAGAGCACCAGCAACTATGTAGGTAATGATACCTCAACAATGGGCACCAGCTGAATTGGTAGAAAGCTTCAGTCTCATCCAAGAATTTCCTTGCTAATATTAGCAACATTTCCCTCTCCTCAGAGTTATAAGATGGTAGATGGCAAGAGATGTAGTTCTGTAGCCCGGAAAGGATCTAGACAAAGAGATGGTGCAAGGAGACTGGTCTTCCCTCAATCTTGCAGACTTTAAGACAGCAACAAAAAATAAAGACAGAAATAATCACATACATGATTTTCTGTGGTCAGTAATCGCACATAATCAGTTTTTTGAAAATTACTGGGAGACATTCCTGATATCATTATTTGATTTCCAGTAATGCCTGGGAGTTCTGTATTTGAACTCTCGCTTTAGAATCTGCACAAGCACAGAACAAAAAACCATCTGGTCCTAGTGACCTTTCACAGGACAAGCTCTGCCAGACTGGATCAAAACTGTAATGTTGACTAGTTTTCCCCAAAGAACAACACCCGGGGTTCAAAATAAAATGTTTTTATAATTATAAATGCCTTAAAGCAACTGTTCTTTTCTGTTCTATTAGCAAAGTAAAAAGAAAGTAGGTGGAGGGTTGCAAGGGGACAAAAGAAGGCTTAAACATTTCTAGTTTATCTGTTACATGCACGTTGTACTGTGATCCAGGGAGAAAGTTTCTATTCAGGTAGTGTTAGAGTGACATATCTGGCACTGAACTGGTTGATTTGGGCACTGAGCAAGCACTGAAATATTCTTGAGTTCAACAGAGGTAAAATTATTTGCATGGACCATTAATAAAAAGTGACTTTATTCCTTCTGCTGGCCCTGCTTTGAGCAGGTGTTGGCCAGAGTACTCCCTTTCCAACCTCAATGATTCCACCCATGGCAAATGCCCTGTCCCTTATCTTTAAAATAGGCTTCCCCTTCCCAACAACTTCTGGAGCCCTATAGCTTGATCTTTGTCTCATGAAAGCTCAAACCTTTGATTTTCCTGTGCTTCTAGTCTCTAATTTCACAGGTCAAAACCAGAGGTTTTATCTTCAATGCCCCTATATTCAAAGGGGCTTGGGGGTATCTGAGGTGGTGGTGTTGCAAAGGCTATGCTTGTAAAAATATTTCTGGGAAACGTGAGTTACCCTGCTCTCCCATTAAGGAAAGAGCAGCTCTGTTTTAGGAGTACACTCTACTGTTTTTACACATCAACAAAAAAAGGACTGTCATTGTAACATCTGCTTCTGATATTGTACTGTGATGAAATGTAAATCCAAACTGATCAGGCTATAAATTGCATTCTACCATTGCTCCTCCTGACCCTCTAGTCAGACAAGTTTTCTATTACAAAGAACCCATATTCAGGAGTTTATATCCTGGCTATAAAAGTTTAGTTTAAGCTGAAAGTTGACATAAAATACCATAACTCCAGAGTGAATCTCTTTTGTAAACTTGATAACAGCTTGTAATACACTTCAATAGCATCTTTCACAGAAAGAAGATGGAGTGTTTAAAATTCACTGCACCCCCCATGGAAGCATTTACCAGTAGAATCACCTTTGGAATAGGCAGAGTAAAATATTGCTTCTAGTTTAATCTGCACAGGGAAAGGCTGAGTTTTGATGCCTGTTTTGGTAAACTGGGAGGAAAGCAGCAGATTTTTTTCTTTGTAAAAGACTAGCATAGTCATTATAAGCTACTTTTTAAGATTTTTTTAAGTTCTAAGCTAGTTCTAACTTTAGTTATCAATTCTATAAAAACTAGAAGCTTCAAAACTAGAAAAAAATCTATTTCTATTTTTAAAACATACTGGGTAAGAAATAAAGATTGTACTTGAATATTTTCCCTTCTTACCTACTTGCAAGTTTTCAGCCTCTGAGTTTTATCTTAGTTCAAACATTTAAGTCAAATCTGTTTCCTCCACAATCTTGATTTTTACTTGAGTTGATTTGATCCCTTAAATCCCATATTATTGTCCCTGTTCTCTGCACAGATTAGTATCACTTGAGGCACCAGCAGATGAATACAAGAATTCAACTGTTAACCCATAAAGAGCAGACTCAATCCAATCTCTTCTGGACATAAATAAATCCTCAGGACCATTTTATATGAAAAAGGATCAAAATCTGATCAATATATGACTGAGGGTGAATCACAGCTGTTGTTTTGCATGGGAAAGTCCAGTTCCCAACAGCTTCACAGTAATTAACTCCAGGCACAACGTGGGCTCAGATTGGAGTAAATCCAACCAGGCCAGTCTCAGGGGCCTTACATTTGAGTAAGACATTATTTCAGCATGAAACAGATGAGTTTTGAAGAACTCATTTTGACATTCTCACCCCAAAGGTCCTGTGATGGAAGGCCTCCTTAGAGGAAGCAGTCCAGGACATAAAGCTGTGATCACTTAAGTGAGAGGGATGCCAAGGGATACCAGTTTTCCCTGAATCCTGCTTATACAGGTGGAAGCTCTTGTGGAAGGAAGGAAGAGCTGTATGTACAGTTGTCAAGATAATCCTCCATAAAAGCCTCCTAACTTGATAAATATCCTCCTCTCCCAGTCGGATGCATTGTTTCTTTGCTGTTTTGGACTGGGGAGTGTTGATTGTGATACAGACCTTAACGTGACCTAGTCACCAGTCAGGTGAAACTCTGGTCAATTTTTCCATGTACACGCAGAATTAAAACCTTCCTGAGACCTAATGATCCGCTAGGTAAGTGGGAGGAAAAGGGAGGAGGAGTGATTAATCTCCCACTGTTGAGCATCACTTCATTCTTTACAGAGAAACACCTCTTTGCATGAGAGTTTTATAGATTATATCATCATCCAGCACTTCAGTATGCACATCTCTGGTCCCTATGGGGAAATCTAAGGTTTCTTGCTCAGTAAAAATCTCCTAAAATCTTCCTCCACACAGCACGAAGAGCTGTTTCACACAGCATTCCACCTGGGCTGACGCAGCTCCATGCGGGCTCTGGGCTAGCAGCACAGCAAGATGAGCTTAAGAAACTCCCACAAGGGATTTGAACTCCCTTCTCTGAGCTTTGTTGGAGGGCCCCATTTAGCTTTCACCAACCTGCTATTTGTGCTGGGGATGGAGATGGCTCAGCAGCACTGAAGAGAGGCACTACCTTATGGGGCAGCCCAGCTGGCTCTCCTTATGTCTGGAACACACAGTCTGCTACACTCCCTGATACTCAGCAAGGCTGACAAGCACTGGTAGCCATTTGGCATACAAAGTATGGAAAAGGAGGAGATCTCACTGTTTCCTGACTCTTCAGTGTCTGTAGATACTTATTTTACTGAGTACGTCTGTCTTTAGTCCCTTCCCAAGATAAAAAAAAAATAAAGTTTGCAGCAAGTGGCATCTCCCTCTGCAGCATAAGCTTTAAAACACACAGGGAACAAACTTCCTCCAAAGGTTAGAGTATTTTATTTTCTTAAAAAGAGCTCTTTGCTCTGGTGTTTTTCCTCCTTCATTAATCAGAATTATTTCTGTATGTCATTGCAAACTTAAGGGCGTACCTATACTGCTAAGGAGAACATGGTGCAGCATTACATCAGGTAGGAATGACTAAGGAAAGCAGGAGCACATAGTTTGTCTCTCAGGCTGGACAGAAGGAGAGATGAAATCAGCTAAACCACTGTTAGCATTCCCACTGCAGAGGTGGCTCTGTGTACACCCAGAGATGGGGCCCCAGGCCAGGTGTTTCAGAGCTCCTGCCTGGGATTCCCCATCATCTTTAGACAAGAATCAAAGATTGATCCACAGCAAGCACAACCCACTTGCTGTCCCTGCCTTCCTGCCCTGACGGCTGGAGTAAGAGGTGGTGTGGACACCCTTTGTCCTCATTGAATGCTTACCTGAGGGTTAAAGAAGACACAGGTAGTCCCACAATTTCCTTCTGTCCAGCCTGTGGGATGAAGACTACCAAATACATCTCTTCCTCACTGCAGCACACAAGGATAGGTTTTCTTCCTTGCCCCCTCACTCTTTCGCGGCAGCTCCTCTAGTGTTCCCTGTGCTGCTGTAGTCACTCCTTCCTCCCCACTTCTCTCTCTCTTGTTATCAAAGACCAGCAAGAGCAGAAGGCAATAGAAGGGAGGCTGGGAGCTCAGGAAGACCTCAGCATTGGAGGTAACAGGGTCTATCAACAGTCCCAGATAAAGAAAGGCGACACATCAAATCCAGAGTCCATGCAAGGAATGTACACAGGAGCAGAAGAAGACAGAGACAAGGCTGCAGCCTTGGTCCAGGCACCATCCATGAGACAGGGCTGGAAACAAGCTATTTATAGCCCCGGGCCAAGACTGAAGAGAGCTTCTGCATCAGGGCAAAGAGATACATCCACAGCATAGTTTGGGGAAGGGTTGGGTCTCCTGGCACTTGCTTAAATTGAATCCTCAGACCCAGGGGAAGCGTCTGGATGTGGGTCCCAGCTGAGGCTGGTTAGGGTCATTTGAGGCCTATTAATGCCCTCACACCTAATTACATTTTCTACACTGCTGGGAGGCCTTCTCCCTCTTCTGGGGTCCTAGCCCTACCTGGGACCTGATGGTGTTTTTCCGATGCAAATAACAAAGCAGTTAATCCATGATGCGAATTAAATTTATGTCAAGTGCTACTTGAAGGGTGCCCACACAACCTGCTAGGAGGAGTGTAGCTGCTAATTAGCACCCATGTTGGCTGTTGGGGTGAGGACATGAAATGTGTGAATAGAATACAGAGAATAAACTACCCACACTGGGAAGCTGCAAGTTGACAGAGTCTTTTCTGTGCCAGATTCTCTGTGCTCTAATAACACATATCATCAAAAGATTAGGGAACTCATAGGGCTGTAGCATTTCAAATACAGGAGACTGTGAACCAGCATTTTGCATACAAATAATATTAAACTTTACAGGCAAAGAAACCTTAAGAGATAGGTGCAAGCTATATTGAAACACTTAGAATTGTTAAAAAAGGTCATATAAGCAAAAAAAAAAAGGAAAAAAACTGTTTTGGTCATTCATATTGGTTTCTCTGTGGCTCTGCAGCCTCACTCTGCTGGCAATGTGGGTAGTCTCCCAGCTTCTAACCATATTGATTTTCTTAGCAGAAAAAGCCTAAGGTTATCTAAACAGTTTAGTTTCTCACTCCTTCATGTTGAATTCATTATTTTCTTTCTGTCTGGACATACTACTCTATATTGTACATGTGCCGATCTATAACCTGAACAGAAATTGTCCACAGAGCTGGCCAACAGTTGGGGTGGGTGTGTGCTCTGGTGAGTAACACATCAACACGCCCATCACACCGGCCAAGATTTCCATTAGAACTCCTCAAAGGGACAATGGGCCAATTACTGGTGATGTCAGTGGATGCAGTTCCCAAATTCGGCCCAGTTTCCTTATTTCCTGAGCTGTGTTCAGCCTTGCAGCACCAGCAAAAGGGACCTTTTGAAGGTGTTTCCCACCAGGGCAGCTGGTACTGTCTTTGCTAAAATGCTTTCATTGATTTCATCCCAAATGCAGAACAAAGGAGAAACGAGGAGTTTCCAGGTCAGGAACGTAATCATTTGCATACTAGGTCATCCCATCCCTGTCAAATCCCTCTTGTACCCGAGATTTTAAAGGCAGGTGAAAATCTCTTACTAGGGCTCAGAACACAGAAAACCTTGCACATAACATGGGAACGAGATGAGATGAGATGAGATTCCTCTCCAGCACAAGGCCACCATAAATCACCAGCCAAACTCCTGCCTTGGAGAAGTCACTCAGGGCAGAGTAAATCCATTTCTCTGGGTAGGAGTTGTGCTGGAGAGACAGAGGATGGGACACTCCTGCAGGCAAAAGTCCTTGAACTCTGTGCAACAACTCCATCCCTGCATCCCCATTTTTGTCTGGGCTGGAGCCAGACTGTTGGCAAAGCAGGTTTTGGAGCTGAAGGCCTTGCGGTGGCAAGGTGCAGAGCACAGAGCACAGGTGGGATTTGGCTGCTGAGCAAGACATACAGCCATGAGATGCTCCTCTTCCTTGACTGAGGAGGAAGCTGAAACCTTTTCAGTTCACTCCTAGTACTCCATCAGCTTCCCTATCCACTATAACCCCCTCTGCTCCTCTCACTGACCAGCCAGACTCTTGAATGGCTTGTGCCAAAGTATAAATGAAGGGGATCGATCATGCTTGGGTGCTTCTTGTCTCCCCGCTTCATGACCTGTGATCTGTTCCTGATTAAACACCAGCCAGCAGCCCCTCCATGTCAACATGCCTCAGCCACCTCTCCAGCGCTGCTAGTACCAGCTGTAATTGTCATGGAAAAGGCCCTTGGAAGCAGCTTTTTCTGGGCTGACAAACAGATTCTAGATTAATCACCAGAGTCCTGCAAGGCTGGGGAAAAATCATCACAGGTTGTACATGGTGTGTTGAGACAGGCTGTACCCTGGCTGCTGGTGGGCAGGTGACTCTGCTTTTTTTGTGTGTTATATTCAAGGAGATATTAAACCAGTTGTCTTCCAGCATTGTTACGGACACTGCTCTGATCTGCTGAATTAAGTAATTTGTGCTTCTCTCCCAGAAAAGAATTTATTTCCTCTCTGTGCTGGTGTCAATGCTAATATTAGTGAGTGTTACTGAACCATTTTACATCTGCTCTAACAGCAGCTGCTCTGCAGGAGGGTGACTTGACAAGAGGACAGGGCAGAGGAGAAAAGTCACGCTAGGTGCTCAACAAAAGGGGCAGGAGGGAAGGGCTGGAGACTGCGGGCAGCTGGAGAGAGGCATGCAGCACTCAGCAGCACAAGGTTGCAAAGACAGATATAAATACAATATAAACAGATCTCTTCCCATATGCATGTTTGAGTAGCGTGAAATGCCCCACATGAGAGGGGTCTGTTGCATAATTGTCACTGGGGAGGCCTGTGGGGATGCATCAAATTCGCTTTGCTCAAAACCTTCCTGGGAAGCAGCCTGGCAAAGAAAAGAAAAATTTGTGAATTGTGAAAAACAAGCTCAGACCGTCCAGATTCTGAGGCAAATATGTCGAAGTTCATGTTTGCACTTCAGCAAAATAAAGGGGCTCACTGGCAGCCAACAGCTCTGCAGTCAGGTGGTCCCTCTCTAAGAGAGGGACAAACCAAACTGGGGAGTATCTTTGATGGGCAGCTGGGTGAGACAGAGCCCTGGTGGTACGAAGCAGTTCAGCTCTGTACTCTTATTCGGTTATAGATTTTGGAGCTGGGACAGTCCCCACACTGATGTTTCCCTGCACAGGGTGTCTGGTGCTGTGTGGCTGACTGTGGGAGCTCGGCTTCTAACTCATTTTAGTGAATTTAAAGGGATATGATCGCTGTCTTCTGTTCTTACTACATTTCAGTAGGTAAGCAGGTGGATCTCTGGAGATGAAATAGAAAGACATTTAGTCAACATGTCAATGATTAAATTGGGAAATTCAACGTCTTAAGAGTGTAACTATTTTTTTTGGCCCACCCTTTAGAGACAGTCAGGACTGGGGGCTGGAACGTGTCTCTACTGCAGGGATAAGGCCGACCAGCGGAAAACAATGTGGCAGTTTGCATCCAGCCTCGGGAAGAGCTTCAGATTTCTTAAAAAAAATAGATTTTTTTCTTCCCAAACATTAGGGATTTGCAAACCTTCCCTCTCCCGCAGAGTTACGGCCCCTTCCCCAGGCCACTCGCGCTGGGAGCAGAATGGCCCCGCTGGGAACACGGGCTACCACAGAAAACGCATTTCCCACTCCACAAATCTTCAAAACAAGTTTTTCTTCTGTGAAGGGCTGAGACCAAGACACAGTGAGAAACCGGTAGTATTAAACCCTGCATGTAAGTGCATGCTAGCGGTTTAAATCTCGGAACGATTCCACCCCCGAGCGGGATGTGAGCCCCTGCCGGGATGCCGGCTCCAGCCCGTCCTTTGGCCCGGGGGCTGCAGGGGGTGCTGGAGATCGCGGTTTGCCACACACCCATCGCCAGCCCCAGCGCTGTGCGCCGCAGACTTGTTTACATCTGAAGAGATTTATTTGTGTTGTAAAACTATCTGCTGCCGAATAGATGAAAAGAAATATGTGAGGGAAACTATAATCATTTAATACTTATTCCGTTTATTTTCTATTCATTTAGCAATGGTGGCATTCTCATTATAATTAAAGGGAGCTGGGTGGCCTTCTAATGCTTTTCCACATGTGTTTCATCCTTCCCTTTGAAGGTGCTTGGCAGATTTAGGTCATATATTTTCTTCCTATCGTACAGCAAGGGGAAGAGGGGAAAAAAATTCCCAGCACCAATCTTTTCTAATACTTCTACATTATTTCAATCCAGCAGAGGTTTGCTCTGCCTCAAGCTAAAGAAAATCTATTAGGCTCTTTAAAGGAGTAAGTCAAAGGGGATGCATCCAGGATAAGGTCAGGCAAAGATGTGTACAGCAGAGAATGATAGTGCTCAATATCATTGCCTTGGCTGCCAGGAAAAGTTCACCCCAAGGGATGCCAAACTCCACTTAAACTTGTCTCTTGTCTTCAAATGCCTCTGCAAGCTGGAGACAAGCACTTTACACTTTTTCCTGGCACTTGCCTTAGGTAGGTGAGAAACAAAAATTCAGAGGGCAGGAGCAGATGCCCTTGTCCCAGCAATGCAAACTGAGAAGGGGTTGAAGCCGGAACTGTCCAAAAATCATGTTGCTGCTGTCTTCTGGGCATTTTAAAGCATGTTTAATAATGCTCCTATTTAACAGCTAGTGCTTGTTAAAATTATTACAGGTAGCTTTTTACTTAAAAAGCAGCACATGCAGCTTGTCAGGGGTATTTAAGCAGGTGGTTTATGGTTAAGGTAGGTGGTTAAACCTCTATCTTTGCACCCATTGCTACAGATTTTTTTGTTCAGAGTCTGAGGTAGGGACAGAATCACTGGAGGTTTCTGCTAGACTCTCAGTTGCATCCAGAAAAGCTTCAGGAACTAGGATCCTTTGGAGTGTGACTCAGCCTGTACAAGACATCATGGCTCTGTGGAAGGTCCCATCTGTGCTGCTGATCATAGCAGGTCATGAGGGTGACAGCTCAGTTAGGCAGCTCATGTCAGAGGGAATGAATGCAGAAAGTGCTGCTGAGCTGCATCTTGCCTGCTTTTTTGGTTTGGCAGTTGATGTTGGTTCAGCATCAACCTCAGCACGTCTCTGATGCTGTGACAGTCAGGTACTAGTAGCTGCTCCTGCCTCAGTTTTGGTAGATCCCCAAGCACAGAAACAGTCTTTTTGTGTATCTGGAGAATGAAGACAAAGAGAAGGAGATAGTAAAGTATAACTTTCTGCCATTTCTCCCTCTGATCCTTCTCTACAGCAGTTTCAAAACACCCTCAGCTTTGGCAAGCAATGCCTCTGTTCCTACTCCTTTCCTTTGGCTGTCTCTCCCTTCTCCAAATCCTGGAACCATCACAGAGTTCTCTTGTTGAATCTTTAACCTCCTCTGTATTGCAGCTGTTGTCCATGTACCTCTAAAGCACCACAGCCAGAGAGGAAAGGAGAAAACTAGTTTCATTTTGAAATCCTGGTCTGTAAAACCTTTTATACAGCAGCATGCCAGGAGAGAAAATATAACTCTGAAGAAGCAGGATGCGTTTTAGAAGCAATTTCGCTTTCCCCACTTTGGGAGCTCTGGAGTGCTGGAGCAAGAGGATGCTGCAGAAAGGAGGATAACCCTGGGTGCCATGGTGCTGCCTGGCATTTTACTATCAGCATCATGTTGAACACAGGCTTGGAGTGTACACTGTACTCTGCATGGCCATTATGGATCAAAAAATTAAAGGCAGGGGCCAAGAATACCATAAGCAGTGGTGACTGAGGGGTCTGGCACCTATAATTTAAAATGTCACAAATTGGAGTTTTCAAAACCTTAATCCCTGAAGTACTGGAGTTACCAGGAAGGGTTTGTAGTGGCTGTTGGTTGGGCAGCCCTGACAGCTGCCTCTGAAAGCCCTGCCAACCTCCTGCCAGCAGTTTCCTCAACCGTGGCTTGGGGAGCTGTGGAGAGCAGCTCTGAGATGTATGCTGGGTCTCTTCCTCCACAGCCTGAGTGTGATCCCTCTGCCAGTGCCCTGCTGTCATTATTGCTGTTGCTAACTGTTGTCCAGAGGAGCCCAATGGCAGTGGGGTGTGCTTCACTAAGATAAAGCATTTGCACTGGCTGGGAGCAAACGACAAGGGCTATCAGTCCTCATGCTTCAGGGCTCAAACAATTTCAGGCTAGGGATGAGCCTGTGAGAACTGTTGTCCACAAAAACAAAGGCGTGCAAAATTCACTTGCTTGCTTACAAATTCTCCAGGCTAGATTTGACCTGTTAAATTGTTTGCGGCTTTGGGGCACAGGAAGGAGGTTAAGCCAAATCCCATCACAGCAGAACCCCCAGAGTTCCCAGCTTCCCTGTGTTTCCTGTGCTGGGGCCTCAGGAATGGTTGCAGAATTGAATGGGTTTCGGTTTGCAAGCTGGTCTTGCCTGGGAGTGAAACGGGTATGAGGGACGAGCTCTCTGCAGATAGAAATGGAAGAGTTGAAATGTCTACTGGCAGCACTTCTGCCCCTCTCACCTCTCCAACTTGGCTTATAAAATAAAAAAATTCCATAGAATCATGTCAAGAGCAGAGGGTATCCTAATTGCCTCTGCTTCCACCCAGCAGCTCTTATTCCAACCTGACGTCTCCCAGCAGCTAATTCCAGTGTTGCTTTATCTAATAAACTACAGAGAAATCCCAGTACCTTTTAAAAATCCTTTCTTTGGAGATAGCTGTATCTGATTCTCTAATAAGGATTCTATTAAGAGAAGCCTCTGCTGAGCTTTGTTAAGGAATTGATGCAATTTGATTTTTATTACATGAACAGACTAACATGGATACTAGCTGTCTCTGATACAAAGAGTCACTGCAAGAAGTATTGTGCTTCCTCATGCAAACCAAGATAAAGTAATTAAGTTTATATTAAAAAAAAAATCTCTGTTGAGATCTGTTCTGCATAATTCAACACCTTGTGCCAATTAAAGAGAACTTCTTTGGAAAATGGTTTAGGCTGTAATTTTATAAGTCTTTGGATTTGTGTGCAAATATGCACGGCTTTATGAATGTTTTGATGAGTGCAATTTTTCTAGTAGAGTTTACACATTTGTTTCCTTTATTCATAAAGTGAGACTTCATAGAAGAGCTCCTGGATCAGGCCTAAATCTCAGACTTGACGCCCCTGTCAGGGACAGAAGAATTCCTGCCCAAGATAAGAAAACTCACCCAAGCATCCCCTCCTTTGCCCTCCTTGCACCCTTCCCAGCCCCTCAACACTGACCTGTGGTTTGGATGGCCAGACCAGGGTGGGCAAATCAGCACAACGACTCTAATGATTCACTAGTGTGTTCCTTGGTGCCTTTCTGAGTTACAAGGAAAATTTTAGGACAAATTTGGAAACAACAAGATGAGCTGAGGACCAGCTGGGAACTGGCTGGGAATGACGGAGCCCCTCTCTCTGGCGGACAGTCCCTGTGTGCTATTGCCTCTGGGAAGGTGATTTCTTCAGGCCCATTGGGGCATCAGGGTGAATCCTGCACTGTGTGTGTCTGGCCAACCTCCTCTCCACCCCTGTGGGGAACAGAGCCTGGGTGGCTGAGAAAAGCCCTGAGAGAAGGGTAGGTAGAAGTTGCCTGCCACCACTGAAAGCCCATCCTAATGCTGTGAACAGCTCATGCTGCTCTCCCATGACACAGAAAACCATCTCAGTTAGTGCTCCTCTGCCTTTAATTTGTGGGAAAGCTCAAAGTAGCTTAAAAATATACAGTCAGAACAAAGCATTTCTTGTTACCCTGGGATGCAGCAAATCAGAATTGATTGATATGGCTTTCTCAGTAGATGTAGGGAGAGTGACTGTGATAAATAAAGACAGTCCAGTATTGGCAACAGTAACAAAAATCCATCGTGTGGATGGATTAGACCAACATCAAGAGATTAGGTGGTGGGCAACCAACTATTGAATAGGATAAATACCATAAACATTAGGGCTACATTTTAAAGAAGAAACTGCTAAATGAAGGTCAAAGTGAGACACAGAGCTTCTCTCAACAGCCTGTCTACTTACCTGGACTGATAAGCTCCACATGAGGATGACTCAGTTAAGAGGATAATAATTAACAATCCCCCAAAGCAGACAAACTCTGTCACTGAGCCAGTCAAGAGTCTCATTCCCCCTTTCATATCCTCAGCTATTCAAGTGCTTTAAGTCACTTATGCCAGCATTAGGAAGTTAAGATAGAACAGCAGCCAATGTGTTTTAGCTGACTTTTCTTGAAGCAGCTTGAAATGACCCAACTAACGTCTGGAAGCTGCCCCACTGGACTTCAGTGGGATGGTTCCCTGTGCCACAGATGGAGACTCTGAGATTCAGAACTTTATCCCAGCATTTGGACTTCCATTACTTAGAGAAGTGTCCCCCATTCTATCTATATATCCATCCTCTTTAACTACATCTATATCCACATCTCTTTGCACCTATATCTGCCCAGATACAGCTAGTCTATGGTTAAGGTTTTTCTTAGTACTAATTTTTCTATTATCGTAATATTGCTAAGCAGCCCTAATTAAATTAGATCCAAATAATACACTAGTTTCCATTAGAGTTATCTACTGTTTCTTTGGATGTTTATCAGACATTGATGTTTCACCCAGTAAATTTTACTTTGAACCTATGACCAGTGATTCATCCAGGGTGCATCTTTTGAGTTTACTTCCAAACTGCTCTAAAGATGTTCAGTGGGGGGGAGGCCAGCTTTTCCTGAGCAATTACCTGTGTCCAGGTTGCTCAGCACAGAGGATATGTAGATACACACATACTCACTTTAAGTAAAAGACTCTGACCTAAAGAAATTATATATTTAGACAAGTAAGACATGCAGTAGGTAGAAGAGTATTAAACTCTTCTTCCCTCTGAGTGAGAGAAAAGAGGGAAAGATCTGAAGCACAAGTATTAAATAATATTAGATAATCTTTTTATAGCACAAAACATGAAGTTGCTTTTTAAATTCTAGTACAAATATGGCATAGCACCATAAGAGTAGAATCATGTATGTCTGTATTAGGGTACCTGTAGTAACAGATCTTATATCTGTCCAGAAAGGGCAATATACTACCCAGCTACTAAGAACTTTTTCACTGATACAATTTATGAAATGGTATTGATTTACTCTTGCAGTAGAAAGGCATGTTCCCCGCAAATGAAACAATGTACTGCTAAAAATATTCTGGGTAGTGGTCTGTAGGAGAGCTTGAAACTACATTTAGCTCTTCCACAGATACAGGAAAGGCATAATTTGGCACTTTAATTTTTTTTTTCCTCTAGATTTTAATATTTAGGAAGGAATCTGCAGAAAAATCAACCCACCAATCCGTTCATTTGGGAAAAAATAAGGATTGTTAATACTAATGTTATGTTCTTTTAAGCCATGTATACGATCCAAATACAACTGTAAATCTCATGCACAGAGACTTCTTACCAGAATGTCATTATTTTCTTTTCCTCTTATTATTCAGTTTAGTAATCCCACAAAACCAGCATGTTTCAGTTAGGCCAGAGTCAATAAAGGAAAAATCATCCCATGCAAAACAGATGCAACTCCTCCTCTACCCCACCACGTTGTCTGGTTCTTTTTATCTATTATTTTCTATTTGTATTGGGCCCAATACTTTTTTTCAGATTTTTTTTTCTGTTTTCCAAACCAGCCTGTCTTGTCTCTATTAGACAAGAGGGTGAAATTCTGGTCACAGCTACAGCTTGCAAGTCAATAAAACTAAATGTTGCCTCTGACTCTGAAACAGTCTATTTGCACCTTGAATTTTTATTATATTTGTTAAATACCTTTATTTTTCTTGATACAGAGTAATCCTTGTGCTACAGCCTCTAGTTAGAGTTAAGATAAAGGTACAGTCACTTCAATGTTATTGTACTATTAGTTCTACATATTTCTCCCTGTCTCTGTTGAATTGGAATTGCTTTATCTGTCCCAGTATAATAGCCTGGTCCATGAGCATCCTGGCTAATGAAGAGAGTCTGTTGTGGATTTGTGTCTTATATCCCTAGAGCTCTACCACAGTAATAGATTGAGTGCTGAGACCTGTAATTTTTTCCCCCATAAAATTCATTGGACCATCTGTGAGGTCTCTTTTGCTATGTCAAAATTGCTTAGAATTCTTCATAGATTGAGAGTTGTGGGTTGCAAGGACACACTGTGGAGTGTATAGGCAATATGATCACATTGCCTTTTCCTCCTCTGAGATCTGAGCAAAGACAGAGCAACATCTGCATACTAATGAATGCAGAAAGGCTGAATCTTGGTGCCATATCCATGGGATTAAGAGCTTAGAGATTCACTGGGCACAATCCTTCACTGTTGTGAAGGTCAGCCAGTGTGCCCATGGAAGGTCCTTCAGCCCTAACAATACCAAACAATCTATCAAATCCATCAGTAATCTATCAAAAAACCCTTCACATGAGTAGGAATCCAAGCTCTGAATTGATTGCATTTGGATGCCAGCTTTGTGACCTCTTCTTGAGAGAACGTGGTGTAAAGAGTTCTGTGCTGCAGAGGGATGTTTCTAGGGATACATATTGGAGTTATGTTAATTATCCAAAGCACCTGGAGTTCCTAAGAGAGAAACTGTTGAAGAAATGTAAAGCATCATTTTTATACTGAGAATTAGGGAACTGCCAAGGTTTTCTTGTCAAACAGGAATAGCAAGGTTTGGATTCTGAACTTTTTAAAGTAGCCTTTAATAAGCAAATACTTTAAAATGTGAAGGCTATTGACTTAGGAACATTTGTAATCCGCTCTCTGTCTGGGGAGAGCTGTAAGCCTCTTCATGCAAATGATACGATGAATAGTCTAAAGCCATCGATGGAATGCGCCAGGGTAAGCTTTTTAATGCGAGAAGCACCAATGAGCTTTTGAAACATCTTCAATCTTTTTTTTTTCCCCCCCCAAAAAAATGGATTAGTTGTCTTTTGTTATTTTTAAGCCTTTTCTAGAGATCAGCTGGTGGCACTGATAAATTATCCATGGAGCTAGAAAATCTCTGCTTATTCAAAGCACCTTTTTCCATCAGGGAGATTGGTCTGAATGGAATGTGTTACTTTCCTTTGACATGATTTTATGAAAGATTTCCTTATGGCAACACTTGCTTCACTTACAATGCATTACTTTAACATAGCATGTCATAGTGATGGAAGAGAGCATATCCAGGGATGTCAGACCAGGGATGTAATGCACTGAGAAAAAAATAAATACATGTGACTTCCTACCTAATGTACACCCCTGTATGGTGCACTCTCCATACTCCTCTAAATATGAGAACTTGTGTATTTCGAATGCTAATGCTGAGACAGGACTGAGTCTACCTTCTGTCCTGTTACAGAATTCAGCTGGATTGCCTCAAGTATTGCACCTTAGCAGGCAAACCTAGCACAAAATATTAAGAGAGCTATTAAACCATCGTGATTATTTTAAGCACATTAAAATTAATTTTGACATCTCAATTAAAGCATACCTCTACTTTCATGAAAGGTGCCAATTTCAACTGTAAAAATTAGTACTGCTAGAGCAGAATGTAATCCCAGTCTGTTCATAAATTCTGTCTCTAGCAATGGCTGATGCAACCTACCAACACAGTGCAAGAAACCCCACAGTATTTAATTATGGAGAAGGTTGCCCACAAAATCTGCTTTAACCTCTAGTAGTTAGAGGCTATGTTAAAGCCTGAGGCATGTGGGTTTGTGGGCTTATATCCCTTTCAAGAATTCTGTATTTAGTAAAATACTTCTCAGAGGATTTTCTGGAGACTGATGATTTTCTTACCTAATGAATGTCCATTCTATCCTAATACACTGACTTTATTAACTTCTGGGGAAAAACCTCCCAGCATACCCATGCATGAATAAGAAAATTCCTTCCTTCATGTAAATAGTTAAAACTGTCTTGCTTCCTGAGAAAAAACCCATGAATATATATATGGTGTATATATATAGAGCACTCATGAAAAGTTTATTTTTAAGTTGAGAGAACATTAAAGATAACTTGCTTTCATTTAATTTTACATGTGTCAGAAAATGTGATATATTATATGGTGATCAATGAAATAATTTTTTTGATGGTAAAAGGTCCTAGATTATTTTGGCTGATGCCTTTATTATCTGATATCCTCCTCAGGGAAAGTCTTGAGCTCTGAGCAACCTTGGATTTTTGTTTTTCTCTTAGGGAGTTCAGCTGAGCTGAAGCAGTAAAGATGACTACTGACTCAAGAAGTAATTTTGCAGTGCTGCACAGCAGAAAAGGTAAGTTGTATTTCCAAAGGCTGTACCCAGGTAACTCTGATTTGGCTTTGGATTCTCATCAGCCACTTCACAGCCCAGTTGTATCTTGGTTTAATTAGCCAGGAAATCAGTTACATATGAACATTTTTGTCAGTATAACCAAGTTTCTAACTAAATGTCCTGCCACACAAAAAGGGGATGATTTATGGTGAGTTGTGGGGAAGGGCAGCAGCTCTGCATCTTACTTTTCCTTGTAAGGAAAGGTAGAAATAAAAATCTATGCAAAAGATAGAGGTGCAACATGTCCCCATGAACATGCAGTGATCCTTCTGCCTATGGGTTTCAAAACAAAAAAAGCCACTCTAAAAATGGGAAAAGAAATCTAGAGAGATTCCTGCTACCACTTTCTTGATCTGTATTCCCCCTTTTTTTGTACTTGACACTTCCCTTAACTCTTAAAACAAGCAAAAAATTGCATAGGTGCTGCAAATGATCTCATGGCAACTTGAAACTACAAACGTGCAGGGAATGTAGAAAGTAGAGGAAAGAGTTAACCCTGCAAGGATTTGATATTACAGCAAAACAGCAGCAGGAAATTGCACCTGGATTTTCCTTCATTATTCTGAACCCTTTAACCTGAAGGGCTGTAATACACTAGTCTGATAAAGCACAACATGCATGGCTTTAACACCACTGTTATTCTCTTATCCACAAAGTGCATTGCCAATGTAAAACAAGGTATGAGTGCTAATTACTTTTGTTAAGGCTTATATTTTCATGGTAACTTAGCGCAGCTAATATCCTGGGTAATTCACCAGGTTTCAAATACTTAGGGCCAGATTTTACATTCTTCTTTATAGTGCTAAAGCTACTGGAATTATGTAAGGACAAACAATACCCACCGTGGCATTTAGACTCTTTCTCAAATGACTTACGTGGTGTCTCTTTGAAGTCCATAATACAGTGTCTGAATGAGCTGCAAGTTTTGCTCCCTGGTGCACATAACTCTTGCTAAGAGCTGGCACAATATCCACTTTTTCTGTCTTTTCCTGGTTTTTTACAATTGTCATGACTATAAAATAGGATTTTCCCTCCTCTTTATGGTAGAATTCTTGGCTTTTCAAATGAAGCAATGTCTCCCAAATCAGGAAACACCAACATTTTGCTTTGTAGGATGGTGCTTAGGAGTTGCAATTCACACCCATTGTGTTTCTCCCCGTGTCTCTGGCCAGGCTCCCTAGTGGGATTTCATTTTCCAGGGTGACTGGACCCACTGTGGGAGGCAGTTCACCATAAAAGCCACATTGCTGAGGTAATGTGGTTTCAGCTGCCTCCACAAATACCATTTAAAGGGATCCCAGGAAAGTGGACAGAGAATGACCAAAGCTTTTAAGGGTATGAGCTATGGGGACACAACCTGACTTGTGTAGTCAGAAGGAAAAAGAGTGAAGATGAAGGCACAAGAATAGCTATGGTATCTCATTTAGATTTTTTTTTTCTGTATGTGCATAAAGCAAAAAGTATCAGCCTGACAAGGCCATCAGGGATGTATTTCTGTTAGACCTCAAGGGAAAAAAATTTATTATAGTTGTAACAAGAAGGGGAGGTCCCATAGTCTTTACTGCTGGGGTCTCTTAAGAACAGCTTAGCTGAATATTGGCTGGTTCAAAGCAAAAGTATACTGAAACTGCTCTAGGGTGCACGAATAGGCTTCTTGGGGGCCCTTAATATTAACCTTCCAATAAAAATGGACAATTTAAGATGCAACTACCTTGGAAATACCTGGGCCAACAGACATGCAAAAAAAAAAAAAAAAAGAGAAGAGGAGCTGGTTTCTGACCTGTTTGGGTGGCAGAAGCAGTCCCATTATGTAGCCTACCTAAGCAGACTTCTCTATGAAGTCTATGTACATTTGTACCACTTTATATTTAGTTTAATAATTTATCAATGGTTAATATTTCAAAAGAGTAAAGTAGAAAATCAGATAAAATTTTTATACCTGCTATTAAAAGTTGAATGGGGCATTGAGAGACAATCCAAGAGTCATCCCCCCAAATCTACCTACTGAATCAGCCTGGCTTGGAGGAAAAGAGAACCCTGACTCTTTATTTTTTGCTGGGCATGAGTGTGTGTGAGTGTGTTTGTGTGTGTTGTCCTCACAGCAATGATGACCTCTCCCAGATATACATGTTCAGCTGGTCACCAGCTCCTGCCAGGTCACTGTTAAAAAGACCCCAAAACCTGTCACCTGATTACTCTTTTCCTGCTGTGGTACCTGATATACCCAAGCTGTGATCTTTCAGCTAGTGTAATGCTGACTCATGCATTTAAAGTCTCTGCTGCTACTAATATAAATAGCACTGAACTGATTTGTAATATTTTTGCTTCTATGATGCGTCATGGCATAACTGACTGAAAAATCAGTAAGCTACGTGGCCATCACCTTGTATGGAAACTGTTGCTCCTAACACATAACATAGTAATAAAAAAATAAATTAAAAAGAAAGGAAGAAAAATAGATAAAAACCCAAAAAACTGCTTCAATGTTAACTCAGGTGGTATTAAAATAGATTTTAAGAAATTTTAGGGGCTTTCTGTTTGGTTTTTTGCTTATCCAATAAAAATGGCAGGAGTAATACAATAAGCTGTATGGTATTTTATAGCAGCTTTAATGCAGTCTTAGTCCATTAAGGGACCTTTCCTCTGCTTTTTTGAAAAAGGTCTTTCAATTTTCTTTTTCAAGAGAAACACTGTTCACTTTTTTTTTCAGTTTTATAGCTTAATGCACTGAGTCAAGCACAAGGTGGAGAGTACTTTTCTTGGGAAGTCAATAGGCTTTCACTACAATAAGTCAAAGCAAATTTGTTGATTTTGGTGGTAACAGAAGCTGGGCAAAGAAAAAAACTACTCCTGCATGTACCTGTGGCTGAAGAGAACAGAGATCTGTGAACTGATAAACAACCCACAGTCATGGTCAGACATTTCAGACTAGGAAGCAACAAAACGTAGAGTAGCCAAAGAAGATGAGGGAATTTTATCTAAGAAACTGCACCAAAGCTAAAAGGTGTTTAGGTTTTATTCTCAAAAGTGAGTGCTTTTATGCTGCACAGAGCTTTCAAGAACCTTTCTGTGGTGTGCTGAAGCAAACTTACAGTGATATGGGTGGATGTACATGTAAGTGGACATTCACACCGTCTGACTTCAGGTGTGTTTGCTGTGTCACTTGTGGAGCCTGGCACTGTGCAACTCAGCACACCCAAATCAGCTTTCTCCAGGAGGAGCCGTGATCTGTCACCTGGACATGAAACTTAGATGGTGTGACTGCGGTCTGCTCTCTCACACAGAGTGTGCATGGTGGAGAAACATATTTTCTTCCATCCAAAGGAATTTTGTCATCTAAATTTCTGGAGTTAAACTGCCATTTGAGGCTTTTTCTAAGTAGTAGGCAAGAAAACACATGGCCTTGTTGTATCACAGGAGAGTCTCCTCCTTCATTTTCATAGGAAGGGAAAGAAAAGAAATCAAAATTACCTGTTCTGAGTCTTTGAGAAGCCCTTGTGCCTCTCAACACCCATACAGCCAAAGGCAATGCATCCTGCAGGAATAACAAAGGAGATGGCTGAATTGCTGTCCTGACAGTAACAACTAATTCCCTTTGTCCCTGACTATTTTAATAATGCAAACACTTATGCAGTAAAGAGATAACCTAAACCCCTTCGATGTTAATAGGTCTGTTTCTATTGACTGCAGCAAGTTTTGCAACAGACTGTGAAGATTTTATTTCTGCTTGCTTAACTGGTCAAACAGGGTTTCGTATTACATGCCTGTGAGGGAAAATGTGCCATCTTCTCACTAAAGCTTTTACTAAGTTAAATTTTTCATGTTTATTTATTTACTAGTGATGTGTTTAAATAGTCAAAAACCAAGGCTATCAAAAAACTCCATTTGAAATATTATATCACTTGGAGAATATTTGCTTGAAAGAATCAGATTCTATAAACTTTAGAATAGCAACCAAAACTTATAACTATCAGGAAGAAAACAAGAACTATAAATACACCAAATTTGTATTGATTTAATAGTCATCATTATTTTGTATTTCTAACAACTCTAAAATTATTTGAAAAAAATAAAACGTTTATTTGTTGTTAATGCCCATTATGCCATTAAAAATATTTGTTATTTTAGTGAACAATTTTTTTACTGAAGATTTATATCTATCTTCCAGTCTACTTAAAATATTTATGCATTATAGACTATGGGGAAAAAGAGGTTCTCCTATTCTTTTAGGATTAAGAAATTTTTCACAAATGGACAATAAGAAAGGCTTAATTTTTTTCTAGACTTAGCTAAGAATAACATAAAATGCTACAGTGTCAAATCCCCAAGCAATAAAGTAATATGAGGTTATAGTGGTGTCATTAAGAAATGCGATTAGTGCCTGGGATATTGTTTAGTTTGAACAACAAGATAGAGTAGCATTTCTTATTCCCCAGAAACGAAAAGAGCATGTGTGCTGCCCACAGCAGCTGGTATTTATTGATTCCACTGGACTCAATATCTTAACCCTGGGGTAAGAAACTCAGCCAGGTGTCATCTCATACTGATGTGCCAAAGGGTGGAAAGGTGAAATGGAAAGGCCCTGGAACTTTTATCAGCATTAAAAGTGGGAGTGCAGCTCCATTCACCTGAAGGTGAAAGGGCTCCCTTCACTGAGAAAAGCTACCCAAGAAAGGTGTCAGCCACAGCAGAGGACTCTTAGGACCTCCCTGTGGAAATACCTTGAGAGGTGAGGTCCCCAAAGGTCTGATGAGGAGAAGGTGTGGCAGTGAGGTCACCCCGAGGGAAGAGTGCAGGTTTGCCAGAGGTCTCTTGCTGCTGGCCCCTGTCACACCACAGAGCTGATGGGGTTTAGGGCTTGTCCTTGCCTGGAGGCTTTACAGCTGTGGGTAAGGGGCATCATCAAACTGAGCAGCTCTGCCTGAGGATGCAAGTATCACTGTAGCTGGTGTTGTTTCGGCTCCATAGAAGATCCTCTTCCTCACCTGTGTCAGCAAGCAGCTCAGGATGGATTGTCAGCCTTGGCATAGAGACCAGGAAAAAGACAAATCCAGGCCCAAAAGAATCCTTCTCTGGGGTTTCCTTTTTTCTGTTGGGTACATTTGACTTCTTGACACACATAGTTTAACTTATTTATAGTTAAAGATGAATTTTTTTTCTCTTGAGAATACTCCCAGTTCAATTCTCCATTTAGACATTTTGTATAATGAATGTTTTTGCTGCTGGGTTTAAAATTTTTTTCAATAGGCTCTGCAACTGTTGACAATTTAGCAACGTACATACTGCATGTAACAAATTGTTGTAGGACAGATGTATGACAGAAGACCTCTCTTGAAGAAATGACCTTTCTGCAGTAAATAACATTTTCTTTCCTAGCCTTAGCACTAATTTACTGTTTGTGTAGCAACAAGTTGCAATTATAAATGTCTAGATGTCTTAGGGAGCAGCTCTGGAATGATGAAAAGTCAGACTGCTGGCCGTTGCTGTATGTATTGATCACTATTACTTGAGGTCTAGAGTACCATTTAATCATGCTATTTACAGTGATACCAAAGGCCAAGACTATTCGATGTGTAAATGTGTAACAAGCAAAACTTTGTGGTGTTCAGAGCATATTAAATCCCACAATTTTGGAAAGAGGAGAGCAGCGAACTTTCTCCCTTCCTGGTGTTTTTGTCTCGTGTTCTTTTGCCTATGGCATTTATTTCTCCCAAGTGAGACTAAGCCACTGCTCGGAACACTCTCTTGCAATACTGATTCTCAGGCAGGTGCTTGAAATACCTGAGTTTATTCTCATTTATATATTGAAGCTTTGTTGCACTGCCAAAAGCATGTAAATCACAGCAACCCATCTTTGACTTCTAGTTTTGCTATAAATTGCTACACAATAAGCAAGAAATGAGCTAACGGCTACAAAGCAAGTTCAAAGAAAGTCCTCTGAGAGACATTTTAAATTTTCTGTTGTCCAGAAAACACGTCCCTTTTACCAAATCCCCAGCTGATATGGTAATCTGGGAAAGAAGGAAGACAGGCTCTATGCCGTTAATATCCTTAGGTATTTAGAAGCTGGCAAAGAAATTTGCTTGTGGGGCTCTAATTTGGCATCATCTACACCTCAAGTGGTATGGCTGTATGAACATTTGATTTCACCACATTGCCAGTATTGGAGATGACAATGAGGGAGGTTGTGCTTGGACTGTGGAACCTAAATTTCTTCTTCTTTTGCTCACTGTTTTATTAGAGGAGAGTGGGGAAAGGCACTTCAGTAAATGATGGACTCTCCAGAGCTCTGTGTATAAGGATTCATCCTCTGCATACAGCACTGGTAGCAATTTGTCTGTAGTTCCTTCCATTGTTGCCAGTGGAAAAAAAAATGACAGGCTTGCCACAAACCTGAGGAAGCTATTAGCACAATTTGTAAGAGTTTGCTAGGACATACTCCTCAGAGCCAAATTTAGCCCTTGGTATCTTCTTCACTGGCTGTGAAGAAAAAGAAACCACATGTATAGTGGTTTCCTCACAAGGGAGAAGGAAATGTTAGCTGTAAGCTAAAGGGAAAGGGACAAAGAGTTTCTTCCAAAGAGTGAAAGAAAACTCAGTAGCAAAAAGGAAAACTTGTGTGTTGGCTGCTCCATGACAATGGGAGGAGGCAAAGATGAGGCCATACAAATTCATCCACTACACAGAGAGAATCTTTGTTGCTGCCAATGTGCATTCAGCTAATTCCAGGTTTCCTATGCACAAATGAAAACTTTCTCTGTCCTAGACTCATGAATGCAGCTTCTTCTCCTTACCTCCTAGCTGTAATGCCTTCTCCCCTGATCTCTTTTCACAGGCTCCAAGTGCTACGCATCAGCATCCTTCCCTCAGGCCTTATAATGGTGATTTCTTGCTGCTGGCCTCATGCCAGCTGGTTTCCTTTCTGTCTCTTCACAGCCCTCTGCACTTTATAAGAAGAGATTATTATCACTACACATGATTAGAAGCTAATAGCAATATTCTTAACCTGTGTCACTGTCAAACATAAAGACAACTAAACCCCACAGACTACAATGTCTGGCTAAGAGTAGACACAGTGTTTACATTGTGAATGAAATCAGTTCTGAACAGTGGTAAAAATGTCAGGCATTAATGCTCTCACACTGTGCAAACTCTGGTCAGCAAGCACAGGAAGGACAGGAGAATTTCAGGACATTTTTTTTTAGGAATCTGGGACAGTATAGTTTAGTGTCTTAAGCAATGTGTTTATCCCATTACCTAAAACTGTGACTTCAAGTCCAGTGATATTAACAGAGCCAGCACCCCCACTACCAGAATTCTCCTTCAGTAAAAAAGCTTGAATCTTTCAATCTGGAACTGCAGGAGCCCTAATTGCTGGAGTAACCAGGCTTGAGCTCAGTATGTATCTCAGGTACAATTAAGTTTTGCATCTGGTCTGAACTTTCTGGAAGTTTTGCAGTTAACCTGGCAGGTCCCTTAGCTTGAATTTGTTCACCTTTGGTTTGTCTGGGGGTATCAATAGTTCATGTGAATATTCACTAAACCTTTGCTTGGTCAGACCTGGTTTGCCAAGATCCTAAGTTAGGTTCCTCTGCCAACATCTTCTCCTCCTCCATTTTCAGCAATGTTAAGATGGTGAAGCTGTTTAACATTAAACTTAAAGGCAAACAATTTGTATTCATCTCTCAAAGGAGAAGGAAGAACAAGCAAATGCTCTATTATGATTGTGTGCATTTATATTTGATAAAAATGGTTGCAATTTATATGCAAATTAAGTGTGACTCAGCCTCCTGGCAATTTGTCAGTGGGACCCTCAGCATCACAAACCATTTATGTCCCTACCTAAGCAACCCTGGGGCTGTCTGGAGGCATTTTAGTGAAGAGAAACCAAATTCTGCTTTAAGGGGTTGTAAACTCATTCATACTATGTGTTTATACAGGTACAAGCCTGGCTTACCACCTCTTCCCAAATCACTGAATCCTCTTTGCTCATTCCTAAAGGGGTTTTCTTGTGTAGTGTTGCTTTTCATAACCTCTCCTTTCACATAGAGGCCCAGAGGTAAACGTATCTTGGCTTTAAAGCACAGATCTCCACAGCTTCTTTGGGATACTCACAGTGAGTTTGGGGGTGAAACCTCTTGGTCCACGTAAGGCTGCTTATTGCTTATTATTAGTACCTTTTTCCTACTACATATTACTACTACATGTTACTACCTCCCTCAGTGCTTAACAGCCTTGGAAGATGGCACCAAAAGCATGAGCACCACTTCTCACATCCACTGGAAAATGCACTTGGCAGCCATCCTGGTTTAACCTGGTCTTTCTTCACTTTTTCCTGATGGTTTCCTGCCATTACTCTACTACTTCCCTTATCTCTGCCATTTCCCTATCTTCCTTCAACAACAAAAAATGAGGACCACAGAATATGTCTTGTGTCTTTCCCCCCTGACCTTACTGCCATGTCAGTTGGACATTTAATAATTTTTCTGGGGAAAGAACCATTTCCTGTGTCTGCATGCCCTTCCTTAAACCTCATTTTGGAGAGGTACATTTAGAGATAGAGAAACAGTACATCACATAATTCCACAGCCCTCTGTCTGGTGCTGATGTACATCAAGGTGTGGACATGAAGAGGAGCAGACCAGCGCTACTGGCAAAACAAAGAGTTGTGCTAAGCAGCTGACCCACACATAGGTTCAGAAAGGGGTCTCAGGAGGTGTCACAGAGAAAAAAGCAGTCATGGCAGCCAAAAAACCCAAGGAGGAGAGACAGACAAGGCCAGCTCCAGGGAAGCCCCAGTGTGAGAATCTGTAATGCAGTACTGTCAGTAACAAATAACACATCTAAACATTCCAAGAAGCAGATGCACAAGGAAAAGTGATAACAGAGCTCCTCTCTACACTAGATTTAATTTTGTTAAAGGATGGCTAGAATTAACTCTGGTTAGATAATGCATTTGTAAATGCTAGTATAGACAGTCTGCAAACATTTGTTCCCAGAGATGAATGTTTGTGGCTCACTGAACTGGCTGGCTAACACAAGTTAACTGGCAATCAATTACAGCAGTGACATACCAGGACAGGGGAGCCTAAACCACCCGTGACTTGGTTTGCTGTTCGTGATTGTTAATGGATTAAAAAGTGAGCTCTTAAAGAGAAGAGGAAAAAATATGCATGTGTTTTAGACCACTTATTTGATGGCCTTTGCATTCCCAATAGCTTTCAAGCACAGACAGAAGTAATCTTTACTTTGTACCTATGAGGAAATCAGAGGAGGAAATTAGTTTTTATTATTGGTATTGTCATGCCAAAAAAACAGGGTCACTGAATAAGCCAGTGGGAATTTTTCAGATCACCTTATCTTGCCAAGGAAGAAAAAAGCTATTAATGAAAGTGAAATTAAAAAAAGTAAATCAACATATATAGAGAATCATGTAAAAATGTAATTATGGCATGTCATTTATGATGGGAATGAAAGTTTGCAGCTGTAGAACTCAGTAGTGCCAGTGTGAACATTTCAAAGTCAGCTGCAAGGTATTATTTATTGGAGTGTTTCATTTGATTTAAACTCACTTTAAAGTTCCAGAAAGAATGCTCACAACTACATTTTTCATCCAAGGTTTTGCAATTCTGGGTGACATTCTCTTTCTCCTCTCCCATTCTCTCCACCCTCCCAGAGATGAGAGACTAATCCTGTATAGAGCCACTGTAGATATAATTGAACCCCAGGGTGCCAGAGCAGTACTGCTTTGACATGAATTCCATATAAACGTGTTTCTGTTACTCTACATTTGTGCTGTCTGTGGATTTTAGTAGTGATTTACAATACTGATTGATTACTATCTATCTTCCTTGATATTCTGTTTTGCATTCCACTTCAGAGAGGCTGAATTAATCACTGACAAGGCTAGCAGTCTTAAAAGTATATCGTGAAATCGCATTGTTTTATTAGGCATATATTCTGGTAACATATTGTTTATAAAAATGGCATTTCTCCTAGGATCCAAGCAGTAAAACTCATGGACTCCTGGACAAATTGAAAAGAAAAGAAAACAAAAAACCCAGAAAAAATCCCACATTACAATTTAGTTAATCTGAACTGATTTTTCTCTCATAAAATAATTCTTTTGGAAAAAAAATCTCTTCACGTGTACCCTAAATGGAGCTGCTTCTATTCTGAAGCTCTCCTCTATAATTTTACAACTGTCACACTTTAAATTTTTTTTTTCCAGCTGAAAATATTTATTATGATTTATGAATAGCTTCAGCCTCACAGGTGCATTTTAGGTGTATTTTGACAATCTAGTTTGAAGGAACTCAACTATTAGAAATAATTTAAGAATTTTTTATAGATAACATGCTGGTGCTTTGAAAAGGCACATCATGTGGATTTGCTCTGTCCTTGTGAAATCACCTTGGCTGATTAGAGGCACTCACTTTTTCTACAAAACCTGCACATATTAAAGAAATACTTGTGTTACAACTACACATGCTGGTGCTAACATACACTACAGACTTGACCCAAAGCCCATGAGAACCCAAAGGTTCTACCAAGCTCGGCGAGATTCAGATCTCACATAGTGGTATCAAGAAAGGTGAGTTTATGAACTGCTTGGTACCACTAATAGCAAAACTCTGCAGTGTCCTGCTCTTCATCTTTCTCTCACATTTTATCTGCTCTGAGTTAATTTCTTGTTGCATTGTGGAAGGTTTCTGGTCTGGAGCAAATGGTGATAAACAGGCAGGCTGCTTCTCAAAGTAAGGAAACTCTCTTTTCTAACCTGTCCCATTATTTTCTCCCTGCGTTTAATTTGTACAGGCTGTACGGGGTCAATGGGAAATGGCCCTTGATTTCAGCAGAGGGGGGGGTTTTACCCTTTAAGTATGGAACAGTTGTTTCTCCTGATGCATTTCCATCACAAAGGCTGTGACTGTGAGACAGAGAAACCCAGACTTTAGAATAAAAAGTAATTTGTAATCAAAGCAGCAAATAAATCTTTGTCAGGCAATGTCTGAACCATCAAATTCTTTACAAGGTCTTGTTCTAGCACACAGTTGTGCAAATTAACAGGATGCTCCAAATGAAATTTAGAAGGGGTTGAAAAATGCAGCTTGGGGAGGCAGAAGAGTTCTGGGCTAGTGTCATTCATGTTGAATGAAGTTTAGCTCTCAAACACCTTTAGTGTATTCCTGAAAAGCAGCATGCTATAAGCTGTGACTTGCAGTTCTGTTTGGCCAGTAGAATTTCATGGTGTACCTTGTCCCTGAAAAAGCAGGTAAACAACTCCGAAGTGCACATTTTGCACCAATGAGTGGTTAAGAGGAAATGATGGGCATAATTATAGTATGTGCTTTGTGCTATTAAGCCAGACAGCTGGTTAGTTGGCTGTGTGCCCCAGGCCAGTTTCTAAGTTATCTCTACCAAAGTGGAAACCAAACTTCAGTTTAATTTTATTTGACTTGTAGGATCTGGTGTGCACATAATTTGGAAAGAGCTAATTTGCTGGTAAGCAGCTTTTAACATTTCAGATTAGATTAGAACAGGATATGCTCTAGAGGTTTTGGTTGATTATTCGCTAAACAAACAAGCAAACAAACAAAAATCTGTAGCATCTAGAGCTGAACTGCTGCAAATAAAATTAGATTAAAGATAAAGGAAAAAGAGAATTAGAGAGAAGACAAGACTGCTGGGGGGCTGTGTGTGAAACGAATACATGGGGCATACAAGTAAATGCAATTTCATCTATTTTTATATTGATTCTCTAGTCAGTTTGGCAGGAAAATGTTTGGCAGACCTGTAATATTCCTATCTCAGTTTGCACTATTTTTGTGATGTGCCTTAACATTTATCCCAGGAGTTGAAGACAGTTGGGATGAAATTTGGAAAGGACTTACCGGGAATAATGTTGCATTGACTTAAGTGAGACTGTGTTCCTGAGTGTCTTGTGTTAAAATTTAATATATCAAGGTAATTTATTATATAACTTGAAGTTATCAGAAGTGCCACAGGCTCCAAAGTCACCTATGGATTTGTCAATGCACTAGTCTGTTATTTCTCCCATTCCCACTATTCGACACCTCCACTCGTGTTCCTCAATCCTTTTTATGGCTCTTTGTCATTGCACTGTAGGAAATATTTTAACCAATGGCCATTCTCCACAAAGCCTCTTGTCAATCTCACCCCCACACTGCCTCCAGCTCCTGCTGCTGCCTGATTTCTGCCTCAGTTATTTCCATGTAAGTGGTTTATTTTTGTAAATTCAATCTTTCCTTTTTATTGTGCTGAAATGGCTATTCCCAAAGTTTTAAATGTCTTTTTGACCTCATTTCAGTCCTTCTGGTCATCTAAATCCTCTTTATATTCTCAGTTGTTTTTGCTAGTACCTCCATAATGATATGTTTTCAAAAGTTTTGGGGTTCCTCCAACCTCTCAGGGTGCCCCCCCCCCCCCATGCCCCAGCATCAGAGTTCTCCCGCTCACTCAAACTTGTTCAATTATCATTTGCATGGAAATTATTCCAATCTCTTCTCACTGCTAGCCTGTCTGCAACCATATCTCCTTTCTTTTGCATTGCAGGTTTTCCACTGCCAAATGGTTAATGATCAAATGAAATGACCAAGCCCCAGCTTTTCATGGAAACCTCCTTTTACTCCCTGTGATCTTACCCAGTCAATGTTGCTCAGCTCCTGCTTCAGTTTTCCAAAACCAAATCAGATCAAAGAGTATGTGCATGCATGTGCACATCTGAGCTTTCTCTCACATGGGCAAGAGCTGGATGAAAATATCTGTGAAGCAATTGAGATGCTCTTTTTCTGCAGGTGTTTTCAAATCCTGATTTACCAACTCCAGAAAATACAAGAGAAAATTTTCAAAAGGAAGAGACAGATCGACAGCTCAGGGGAGTATAACTGATTATACAAACAATTTAGACTTTTCTTTTCCCTTTGATTTTTTCAAGCTTGTTTTTACCTCTGTTTTATTACAAAGCCTTTCCCATTACTTGACTATTTGTAAAGCTTAGATTCAATATATGAATTCCACAGCCTCTCTTCATAGATAACATCACTGACAGCTCAATATATTTTTCCCCTTTGGTGGAAAAATGAAATGAGGCAAACCTTGGAGTTAATGAAGAAAACACAATGGATATTGAACAATGCACTGCTTTTATAAATTAAAAGTTTTTCTTCCAGGAAGGAGAATGGCATACAAACAGTTTTTGCCTCATTTTAAATGGTCATAGGACCTTCTTGAGGACTCCCATAAGCTGTTATTCATAATCCTAGCAGCAATGATTTAATGTACTTTTATGAAGTCAGGCTGCCTCTGCTGAGGCAGTGATACCTGATCAGATCACTATAGTTTATTGTTACAGTAAATAAAGCACATATATATATATATATATATATATATATGTATATATGTGTGTGTGTATAAATGATTTTTTGGCCATAGAATAATACCAGGTTATCTGTGCTTGAGGAAATACAGTAACCTTTGCATCAATGGAATCTGTAGTAAATCACACTGGCAGGATGATTACATGATCCCTAAATTGTTTCTCACAGGTGAGCATCATTTAGCTGCACTACTAGAAAAGATGAACCCACAAAGCTGCCACCAAGTCTCTCAGTTGTTGCTGGTGTGGAAAATAGTGGTTCTAGGCATGCTGAGCATGTTTTAAGACTTGGCTTTTCTGCCAACATAAGTTATCTCTGCTCCACTGCACACCTTTGTTTAAGATCAACTCTGTTATATTTTCATTTTTCCCTTTTGACTCATCCTATGTTGCTGTTCAGCCCTTGCTGACTTTTGGCAGGTGAGAAATGCAAGATTCAGTGCAGGATCTGTGACAGCTTTTGGAGGACACTGTAAGGAGATGTGAATTGAGGTGCTGATGACATCATTTTCCAGTGCTAATAATGCAGCCTGCCAGCTTTTGGCAAGGCTTGGACTAATTTGTCCAGTTAGTCAACTTGTAGAGTTGAGATTTTCTCCACAGATTCCCTGGTGTTTGGAAATATCCTCAGGGAAATAATTACGTTACGGAAATACTGAAATTATTGTGTTTGATTATACGAAATGCTTCAAAGACTGGACATAGACCATGTACATTCCCAATCTGAGGTAATGACACTCAGCTAAAATTAACTACAATTTTGAGATCATGCTGAGTTTGCCACTTGAGCCTTGCTCAGGGTCTGCAGTCAAAAATCCCTTCTCTTCTTGCTCCTTGGATCTACATTTTTTGCACAAAGCCATGATCACAGAAATTAGTACAGCAGTTGTTCAGGATATATTTGATGGTCTCAGTCGAAGTCATTGTTAATGAAACACATAAAGCAACACATAGTTCTGCAAGCCTTCCTCCAGACTATAGGCAAAGGCCACCCTCTCTTTGCAGCAAGACAATTTTCTACTCCTTACCCAGCAAATCCACAACATTAAACGGCTTTCCACTGACAGAGCCCTGTAAAAGAGGCATTACAGTAAAAACAATCAGTCACAAAATATAGTAAAAATTGGTGTGTCAAGCTGCCACAAGAAGCCCCTCATGATGAGGAGTACTGCTTCTCTGAAAAAAAGAGTCAAGACCCTGAAATGCTATGACTTCTTAAGCACACTTGCTGTGACTTTCTCTATTAACACACATCCAGTTGTACAGCATGGTGCAGCATTAACCAGGACACCTCTGACCCTTCTGTGTAGTTCTCAAGATTATGGTTGTGCATCAGCCTTTTGTTGGATGTTTATTCATGGCTATATCACCCTTAAATGTAATATCCCTTCCCAAGCACTGGCAGCAATATTAACCAGGGCTGAATGAATCGGGCTCTAAGTGCCCAGGTTTTGGGATGCTCATTGGATCCTCCCAATGCCTAAAGAAGTGCCTTGGCCACCTCTGCCTCCTGCTGTTGGGCTCTCCCAAAAGATGGCCTTTCCATCCATTTCTGCTTGTGTCTCTGCATGGACCTGAAAAATAAGTGCATGGTCATTATTGTTAGTGAACCTGATATTGAGGTACTTAGGGCACATGGATTGTACAGTTCAGTTTAACTCCTTATTGAGCAGAGATTACATTTTGTAAAAAAGGTACAGGCAGAAGCATGTGGTTAATCTGCATATGAAGTGGCTGAAATGGCTGTTTTCACTCCTTGCTTCTACAGCATAGCAATTTAGGAAAAGGACACTGAAGCTGAAACACTTAGGAGTGTAAAAAGCCTGGGGCTTTGTGCCTGAATTTTAACTTTGCTATAGGCAGAATTTTAGAGAAAAATTGCTAAGGGCTATTGGCCATACAGGTATGTAGGGAGAGAGAGAGAAGGCTAGAAAGTGAGAAAAAGTGCAGTCAATCATGTACCCTTCCTCTACAGGAGAATTTTTGGGGTCGGTTTCTGAAGTAAAAGCTATACTCTAAAAGTACTCTTGTTCCTCTTAAATGACTGAGTACACTGAGTGGCCCTCTCAGAGGCATTTATCTTTACAAATTCTGTCAAAATCTACACAGAAAGGAGTTTCTCTCTTGACTGGTAACTCAAGATACTGGTTTTTTTCCCCCAAGATTTTCAGTCATTTTCATCTCTATGTGTTCTTATTTTCTGCTTGCGATTTTAATCGGAAAGACCAGTCCTGTGAGAGGGTGCTTAATTGAGAGTAGTAGTGAGATAATGAAAGAAGCCATTTGTCGCATCTCTTGTTGCCTGGTTGTGGCTTCCCTTGGTGAGCTTGCCTAGGGAGCAGACCGGCTGCCCTTATTCCATGATATTTCAGCTCTGCTCATGATGAAAACTACAGTCACCAAAAGAAGTACGTTGTCCTGATAGCAGAATCTAAATGTGGTTGCTTTCCATGACACCAGATGAAGGAGTATTCTTGGGCAGCAAAATAAGTGCAGGACAAAAGAAGGTCAAAGACAAGCTTTGCATTGCGTTATTTACATCAATTCTGGGAAAAAGCCTCATGAGCTGAGAAGGGGTAAGTGGAGATCAAAGGTGGGCATTAAAGTTTCTCGAAATCATGAGTAGGATTCCATTGACTTCTGTGATCTCCAGAGCAGATGTGAACAGCAGTCACATAGCCACTTTGGCTGTGTGGATTGACTTTTTCTTTAAAAAAAATCCCAGTGTCAAATATAGCTCTTCTGGAAGAAATGTCAGAGATTTTACAATTCTTCTCCCCATTTCTTGTATAGTGTTTTTTTTTATTTTCTCCCCTTGATTATGGATTTTTCTCAACGTGTCGAAAAGACTATGGACTTCATCACAAGATTTTATCAAGTGGAAAAAATAACAGGCATCTAAAATGAGAAAGGTTTGTGAAATGCAGTCTTCTAATTAAGTGCATGGTGGGACAGAAATACACAGAGTTATTTTGGGAACACATTATTAAGAGTACAGAAGACTTGAACATGGGTATGTTTATTTCCCTGTAAGTTCTCTATAGCTTAACTGTGCAATATTTGAGCAGTATCACTTACCCGTTCTCAGTTCAGCTGCTTAGCTGAAAATCCTTTCTTAGCCTAAAGGATTCATACCAGGGTTAGGGATGAGTACAGCAGCCAGAGGTGCTGAACTCCTGGCGATAAATTCAGTCAAATTCTCTTTCTACACAGGGAACAGCAGAAAGTAACAGCAATGACACCAATTCCTTGCTGTTAGACAGAACTTTTATCAAGGTTTGGACCCCTCTCTAGAAGAAAGCCCTTGGGGTGCTGGAGCAAGTCCAGAGAAGGACAATGGAAGCTCGGGAAGGGTCTGGATAAGTCATATCAGGAGCAGCTGAGGGAGATGGGGCTGTTTAGCCTGGAGAAAAGGAGGCTCCGGGAAGTGCTCTACAACTACCTGAAAGGAGTTTGTAGCCAAGTGGGAGCCAGTTTCTTCTCTCAGATAACAAGAATAGGACTAGAGGAAATGGACCCAAGTTGCCCCAGGGTAGTTTAGATTGGATATCAGGAAAAAATTCTCCATGCAAAGGGTTGTCAAGCTTTGGAACAGGCCATCCAAGAAAGTGGTGGAGTCACCATCCCTGGAGGTGTTTTAAAAAAGGGTAGATGCAACATTTAGGGACCTGGCTTAGTGGTGAACTGGTCAGTGCTGGGTTAACAGTTGGAACTCATGACCTAAAAGGTCTCTTCCAACCTAAATTATTCTGTAATGGAATTTTAAAGTGTTTTAAAAAGAAATTTGATGCATCAATAGGGAAGCCACAGCAGAGAGTGATGATATGACAGGTCTGAGTCCAGTCAATGGTCTGACTCTGTTGGTTTGAGATTGTAAGTCAGACTTCCCCAGTTAAAGGAAAAAAAGCCTTTATGGTACTCTGCAGTAAAAATAAAACAATAGACTGCAATTGTGTGGAGATGGAGAAATTTACACATATATGTAAAAGCTATTACCTACAAGAAACACTGAACAAGTAATCTTCAGACATGTATTTTCCTTTAATACCATGTTTGAATGGAAGTGTGCCTATGAGAGTGGCACTGATGTTCTCATGAAAGATCCTGGGCCAGATCCCACTGAAGTCAGTAAGAGAAATCACATTCCATTCTCACTTTAAAACCAGAGACTACCAGTTGGTGTCTCGAACAAAAGCAGCTGAGAGGAAGCACTGTATGTAAGTGCACACAAGGTATCTTTCCTTTCCCTGAAAAGCTGAATATGGAAAAAGTAGCAGTGGGCAATGGGTTAATGAATCATAAACTAAATCTTGACACCTCCACTGAAAGAACAAATGAAGATTAAGTTCCTTCGGAGAATCATGATTTTCATTAAATTTGTGAACTTCAGGATCAATAAATTCTAATCTCTAATGTCTCTACATTATTCCAAAGCTTCTTGATAGGATAAAGCTCTTATAGGAAGGCAGTGAAGTGATTACATTAGATAAATTGGGAATAGGACAATGATCTCCTGCACACCAGCTATAGCAGGGCTCTTGTGGACTGGATTATGCTCTGGATGCACAAAAGGGGTCAGTAGCAGGTAAATTAAATGATGGGCTGCCAGAAAAGTTAATAACTATAACTCCCATATCAGATGCAAAGTCCTCTAAAGGAGCAGCCTGGTGCATTCATTAGTTACTTGACTTCTTTCCAAAATCCTCAGCAGAGACAGTGTCACCACATGGTCAAAAGAAGGGCAAAAGTGTGAGGGGGAGAGATTGGCGTAGATCACTTCAGCAGCTGCATTTCTCTGAAAATCCTGAAACCCAGTAATTAGCTACAAACCCCTCGAGCCTTTGCAAACTGAATTTTGCTGCACTGCTGTCTGCAGCAGTTCAGGAAACCCCCACATTTCCTAAAAACTCTGATGTGGACAGCTCCCTGCATAGAGCCTGTCTCAGGATGGAAGTACAGAAGAGTATTTGCAAAGCTTCCCCAGAAACTCAGGGCAAGGGATGTGCAAACGAAGAGAAACAATCCATTGCTTTGCTAATCTGGATGAAATGTGAGTTAATTACTCATATCAACCCTCCCATCCTCTACAGTTTCTATAAAAATGACTGCTGAAACCCTGGCTTTCTTTTCCTTCTTTTTGCCTTATTTCTACCTCAACAAAAATAAAGGATTGTTATACTTGCTTTGAGTGTGTATCCATTTATACACTTTAAGAGCTTGATCCTGCCTCCACTGAAGCCACTAAAAGACTTTATTTACAAGTTAAAAATCTTGGACTGATAGCTGTAGCTTTTAATCATTTCTTCTGTCATTTTCTTGGGCACTGCTGTTTTTGCATGGCCTTGCCTTATAAAAAAGCCACACTTTGAGGGATCTCACCCAAACTCCTTCAGATTAGCTGAGCAGAGATGTCTGCACAAAGTTGAGCTAAGCCTGAGTGCTTGGAGAAGCAGTAACAGCAAGCAAGGGGCAGGATGGACCTGCACAAACATCTCTGCAAATGCCAAAGAGTAATGATGCTGCAATTGGTGCAACACGAGAGGCTTGGAAATGGAGAGACAGTTTCTACTCCAGAGCCATAGGTGTGTCTTGTTCAGTCCTCAGAGGATCTGGGTTGATAATGAAAATTTTCCATTTAGAAGCCGCTGGAGAAAATCGCAAATAACCGGGGAAAAGAGTGATAGCGGCAAAGAGAGAATCACGCTTTTCAGCAGCACACCACATTTAGGGCATTAAACCTCAAACACTCTGAGAGTCTTATCTTGGACACAGCAACACAGTGAAGTAGCACGTCTGTATTGGCAAGGATATGACAGTGTTTCTGTCCTCCTTATTGTTGCATAGCTTTTGAAGCAGGAAAATAATGTGAATTTGCTTGGGCATTGCTGATTCAGAAGGAAAGCCATTCTGTATCAAATAAGGCTTTCTGCAACACTTTGGATTTCCTCTAGCAGTGTCTCATTTAATCACTTCCCAAAGCCAGCTTCAATTGCTTCAAGAGGGATTTGTCTGCTGGAGCAAAGCAGTGGCCCATCTAATCCTGTGTTCTGTCTCTAATGGTGACTGGCTTCTTCAGAGAAGAGAGGGGAGATCTCCTCAACAGGCAGTTACAGGAATACTTTCCCCAGGGAGATGATAAGATCACAGCCAGAGGTTATATGAATGCTGGTAAGGTGAAAATAAATATGATTGAAAAGACATCAGGATTATCAAAGCAAATGGAAGAACGTTAACTTAGAAATGGCGTAAAGGAGAGGATACGGGGGAAAGAGCAGTCCTGGAGAAACACATGTCCTACCAGGAGGCATTTTAGTAATGTGAATACTCCCTTTAGCATTGTTCTCAGGACAACAGATGGTAAACCATCAGCAGAACATGAAGAAATCAAATAACCTTCACAGCTCAATTGAGGCTGTGTCTGTAGTATTTGGGTTTTACCAAGTAGTGGAAATTAACAGTGCCAGAGTGTTCTCATACATAATTTCCTTCTTCCCTTTCTCATATGTGTAGATTGTCATTACAGGTAAATGAATTTCACTCAAGTGAGTATCACTACCTAGAGGAAATGGAAAGGTCAAGGCATCATGTTAAACTGGAATTACTGGAGAGGACAAGGCAAAACCCGAACACATGAGTTTGTTTCAGCAGATAAATTACTGAGACCTGAAAATGTCTGCATTTTGTTTGGATTGTTCTCAAACCTATCATCTGTGACTAGCACAGGCTGATGACTGGGAGCAATCTTGGTTTCAGTGAGAAGCTCCTGGTTCAGTGCACACCCTGGATCAGATTTTCTGTTCACATGTGGCAGGTGTGATCTCATGCCTCTTGCCTTACCTGAGACCATGGTAGTCTCCCTATGTGTTGGTGCATGGTTGAAACATGGCCCACAAAATGAGTAGTTTTTATTTTTGAATGCTTGGCTCAACACCAGTTGAATTTTTAACAGTTCTTCCTATACACCATGAAAGTCTGAGAAAAATCTATAAAACCCCCTAAATAATTGGGCACAGTACTTTAAAGTCTATTATATTTTTATAACAGAAATGCCAAACCTACGTATACTTTAAACTGGACTTGACAGGATTCATGTTTACATCTGAATCTAATTTTTTCTGTATTGTGAGGCACCCTGAAGCTATTTTGACAGAAACCACCATGACTGTACAATGATCATCACATATGGCTGGAAGGCAGATCAAAGATCATGTAGTTTCTCCTTCTCCCAATGCCAGGATATATACTTATGGTCTTCCTACCAGCTGCCTCTTTCATCTTCAATAATGAGCACTCCCTGCCCTTCCTGGGGAATCCACTCCAGGGCAGTGCAGTCCCTACTTCTATAAACATTTCCCCAACATCTGAAATCCCACTAGAGTCCGTGTGCCTAATGATTCCTTCTGGCTAGACACCACTGAAGACACAGGGATGTAGATGGAATTAGGCTGTCTGGAGATGTCTCTGTACAGTCAGAATTATCTTACAAAACAGCTGAAAAACTCAAATAGATCAATGGGCTTTTTAATGGTAATTTACATGCATAGAGACTGTGCTGTCTGGACACAGAGGACATAAGTCCAGATTCAATATCTTGTTGTGAACTCTGGGAGCAGCTCAAATTACATCTGATGTGACCACATAACAATATTTGGAGAATTCCATATGGAGGTTAATATATGAACAGCTCTGGCTCAACATATAATTAAAATAAAATCACATTTTTAAGTGATTATTTGCCCTACAATGAACATTTATTTCAGGCAGAGAAAAATGCCCTGAAATTCAGCCCTTCTCTGTATAGATTCTTAGCATTTGCTATTGCCATTGCACAATTTTCTTTACTGGCTGTTAGTGCTCTTAGGCTTCCAAAAGGTGTGGGAAAGCCTGTATCCACAATTCCTTTTTGGTATTTCAAGAAAGTCTGTTAGTACCACTGCCATTGATAGTGAAAAGTCAGATTCAATCACAAGGACAATCTCAGAAGCTGCTTTGGAGATGCAAGGCAGCTCCTCCAACACATGGCCTGTTATGGTTACTGGAGGGGGAAAACCAGGGAAAAGCACATGGTTCAGCTGCGCTCTCCAGGCTTCAGAAACAATTTTTTGTATATTCATTTCAGCCCACCCCCATTTCTTCTCCTCTAAGCTTGAATAGTTCACATGCATTTCAGGGATATGCTACAAATTGAATTGAGGAAAGGTTTTCCAAGCCAAATAGCCACTACACTTCAAGAGTTTAAAGAACAATGTCAGAATATGTGACTCTTTCTAATCTAAGGTTTTCATGCTCTTTAAGCCAGGGATACTCAAACATTCCATGAAGGTCCCATCACATCACCTTCTGTACTTTAAGCCCTGAATCGAACTGCCTCATTTCTGAATCTGACTGTGAACCTTTCAATGCACCTACAGCAGTCACTGCATCATTTGTTGGCATTATTAAAAGAATCTTCTCAAAATAGAAAAGCAAGCAATGGGGCATCGTGTTTCATAGAACTGATCTTTATCTCTGAGATTTTACAATCCAATTTTCTTCATGCATTCTCTGCTCCATTGGGGCCTTTTATGTGAGACATTCACTAGAATAACAGTGCACTTCCATTTGTATCTCTTTTGTTGCACATAAAAGCTCAATTAGTATTCCAATTCACCATCAGCCTGTACCTATTTAATGAACTTTTATCCACTCTCATGTTCCTTAAGTTTAATTAACTAAAACAGAACAAGTATCTTGGCATTATGAAATGCTTCTGGAATAAAAATGTTCTTTCTTTGAAAGTTTTTATCAAAAGTCAGAAGTGAAAATCTCTGAGTTCAGTTTGGATATTCTAGTAACTTTATCATTGCTTTGCAGTTTGAAGTGGGACTCAGTAAAACATTTTATCGTAACTTAAAGTTCTTTAACTGGATTTTAATCCACGTAAAATTTTCAACATTTGGTGTTGAATCCCAAAGGAGAATTCCATTCAAACATCTCCTCTATTTAACAAGAATGATAACAGAAAAAATGATTCAGGCATATTGGGGAGAGTTGTAGGAACCTCCTCCAAATGCAGTGACTGAATCTTATGTCACTATTCTGCCTTTGAGCTCAGAAAATGAGATGAACATATAAATACATTTTTCTCACTCAGCCTATGCACAACTTTATGTTCAGCAAAGGAAAGTTCGTAAATTTTTCTGAAAGCATCTTGTAAGAAAGGTTTCAGTGTGATGATGTGTTTTCTGAACACTTTGCCGAGGTCTCAGCATTTTTTGTGCTGCTTCAAGCTACCATGGCCTTCTGCAAAGCTCCAGCTGGCGTGCAGAGACCTCAGGTGAGAAATCATTTCTCTGAAGGCTCACTTGTGTCTGCTACAATGCAGTATTTTGACTGACACTGGTCCCAACTTTTTAGATGAATGAATTTGTCTTCTATTTTGATCTTCCTTAAGATAAAACTCTTTGCCCACTGCTGTGCAGCCATAACATCTATGCTGAAGTGCCCCAGAAAATTTAAATGCCTACCCCAGGAGGATAATTTCTATCAGCTCCCCGTTACAATCACTCTATGTGGAAAGACTCCTTTAGAGAGTTTTCCAGAGCAACAGCCTTGCTTAAACACTGTGACTTTCCTCCTGAAGGAGAGAACATTTCTCTTCACAGTTATTACAAGAAGGTTTGGTCAACTTACTAAAAAGGCAAGATCTCTCTCTGGGCAGGCAGTTTGTGGAGCTGCATAAGATGCACTGCAGCTCATACTGATCAGGACAGGAGTAAAAGGGCAGCTATTGAAGTTTTCTTGTGAGGTATTGGTAGAAGTGTCCAAGCAGCAGCTAATGATGGGAGAGTGGCACTGGCAGGAGTGGTAGGAAAACACAGCTGTTATGTTGACTCTCTTATATGGCAGTAACTTTCCATTTTGCATCTTATTTTTGCCACATGAGCTGTCCCAGGGCTTTCTGTTCTCTCTGCTCTAAATCCATTTCTTATAGTATAAGGCCATAATTGAACATGAAATAGGCTTGACACCACATGGATAGAGATATTTTTTAAATACACCTCCGGAATTTTTTATAATTTCTTTTGTCACTCACTTTATTTTTCCCCCTTCTGCCCAACAAAACAAAACAGAACAAATAAAATAAAATTCTATTTAAAAATATAAGGTAGTAATAAGAAATGCCCAATCACTACTTTCACAAAGGAAAAGGTGATATATCAGTTGGATTCACTGCCTGGAATCTGTGGGATGTGCCCTGGAAAGACAATTTGCTCCTTGCTGTGTGTCTGGTTCCTGCCTCAGTGGTAGCTGTAGTTAATTGGCAGTTCTCTTCTGTACATGGGTTGACATTTTCAAGGCTGCTCAGTAGGAATTAGGTGCCTAAAACTTCCAGCAGTTTCCAGTTCTGTAAATAAACATGCAAGTTGTTTTTAAATGTACTTGTTTTAGAAGCACTGACACTGTGCTTGTATTCTTTTCCCCTGAAGAACCTCTGCAGCCAGCATGTTACAGTTAAATCTGAGAAAAAAGGGAAGATATTTACACCTCTGGCAGTGAAAGAGAAGATGCTTTTTGCTGTGATTTATGGAAATCGACATTAATCTCTATTGCTTTATACTATACTTGCAATAAACAGCTTTGGAGATTGATTAAAGACTTTGTCTGCAGCTTTCACTCAATTTCAACAGCTCTTCTTGCTCCATAAACTCAAAAGGAATAGAGATTATGCCTTAAACAAAACCCATGATATACATCTCTGGAGCATTTACTATTTTCAGTGCTTTGAATTGAAAGTTATATACGTGTATATGTGCATGTGTTAATTTCAGACTTTTCTTACAGAGTTCTTCCACGACAAATGGAACAACAAAATTGGCTAAATACATGGTTCTTGATCTCTCTTCTTTCCTTCTTTTCCCCTATTCCTTTGCCCCAAGTTTGATTGCTGATAACAGACATTACCCATTGCATGTGTTTTAGTAAATCACATATGAAAGATAAAGCATGCGAGAGAGAGAGAACTCTGTCCAGCCTCAGCAACTTCTTCCCCACCTCCAAATACAGTAGGGAATGCTTTTATTACTTTGGTACTTATTATGCCAACATCCCTAATTACATTATAATTTTAGAAATTTTTGCCTCCATGTATGCCTTGTGTTCACTGACTCCATCTTTAACATTCCTCTCCTTTGTATTTTGCTCCGTATAAACAGGCAATTCTCTGATCATTTTGAGAATTGTCTCACCTCATGTTTCCATTGTCTTCAGCCACACAACCTGCTTCTGACTCCTGCTATCCATTTAAACCCACGTCTGCCCTGTGTCTTGTCTCCTCCTGGCCAAATTCAATTTATTTTTGGGCTTTAGCATTTTTCTCTTTTTTGTTATCACAAACTCTGTCTTCCAAGTTTCTTTGGCTCCACATGACAATAGTTTTCAGCTTTGATCCTACCTTTTTAGCTCCTATCCACACTTCTCAAAATCCCACTCTGTAATTTTCCAGTGCAATCATGTCACGTGCACCTGGATAACTTTAATCCTTTCTTTTCTGGCCTTTTACCTGCAGCTCTTTGATCCCTTTAATGAATAGTTATGATGTTGAATATGCAGTTCTTGGTTGGAATATTAGTCTATTCACATCCTCCTCCACCTTCCAGTCACACTTCTCCTGACTCATCTCATCGACTGCCTCTGTCCCAGCATCATGAAGGTGCTCAGTGACTCCGCATCACCGATTCACAGATTTGTGACTGAATTTATCTGATGAGGTGCTCCCATCTCAACCACGACTGCCATGCCAGGCTTCCTACAATCCCACAAGGCTCTTTAAACACCCCTAGAGCCCCTGAGAGGAACATTCCTTTCCTGAGCTGATATATGTCTATATCCACTTAATTTCTTCTCTTAGACCTGCTTCCATCTTTTACCAACCCCAAATTAACCAAGCTAGCTAGAGAAATTCAAGCCTAGTTACACAACTGCCCTCACTGAAGGACTATTAAAATGCTACCTTGTCACTGGTTTCATGATACTGACTACCCAGCAAACTATTGAGAGCTGGTTCTGGCTATCTGGACTTGCCTGGAATAGATTTTAATGCTGATAAAAATAATAAAAAAAGCAGAACAAAACAGAATGACTAAAATTCAAAGTTGAAGCAAAGGAAATCTAAAACTTTTTTTCCACCCAGCCATAATGTTTGAAGAAATACAAGTTTTTAATCCACATCTGGACTTTATCTCCATAAAATGAGTGAAAACTTAACATTTGAATAACCTTGATTGTTGAAGAAGTTGTCAGCAAATTGGCAAGTTTGAGCTTAGGATTTCCCTAGAGCAAATCACTAATAAGTAAAAGTAAACCTGAATTTTATATCTTGAATGTTTTCCTCCCACTTTTTTTAAAATGGAAGCTGTTGGCATTAGGAATTTATGAGTCTGTTGTAAGAAAGTTCAGTGTGATGATGTCCCTTGTGCAGGGGTAAATTGAAAACATCTGCTACTCTTTGAACTGACTTTTGTATAAGGTGCCTACTGCTGTTCTTCCTCACTTGCCTTCTTTCTGAAGGACAGTGTACAACAGAAAAATCTCTCCTGTTACACATCTACTGACCAGCTTCCCTCTTACTTGGATGGCACAGGTGGGCTGATGCAGCTCTGAGCATCTGCACCAACTCTTCGACGTATAACAAATCCAGAGAAGAACATTTGTATCACCACTATCGACTTCTGCTGCTGGATGGGTCCCTAGAGCTGGATGCAACAAAGAGCACGATCAGGCCTGTGAAGCTGCTGTATTACATAAAGGTAGTCAAGGACTAAGATGTTTCTCTTTATTAAATATTAAAGCCACAGATAACTTAATAAGGAAAAACACCCAATTTTGAGCAGGCAGTTGTGAGATACAAAGATGTACTGTAGTTAGAAGTAGCAGGAAGCACCATTCCCAACACTACTTTGTGGGCACATACTGGAAGAAAGCCTTTTCCAATGGGCTTTTCAAATCAACCTATTCTATTAGATGTGATCTGTGTTCTTGGATGGGAGCAAAAATATCACATTGTGCAGAAAGAGAATACCTGAATAAAAAATGCAAGTAGGATCCACCTCCTCTCCAGAGCAAACCCAGACAAAGGAAGCTGAAGGCAGTTTGCATATGAGCTTTCCAGGGACATGAGTGACAGCTTGCATGGGTGAGCACAGTGCCTGTGTCCTGCTCATACCTGGAAAAGGATGTTTGTTAATTAAATAACCCCCCATTGCACACAGCTCTGTTTGATTATTATCAGTGTGCTAATTTTGTCATTAGGAAAAACAAACAGCACATCTTTGCCACCTGATTTTGCACATTCAGACTGGTCCTTTCTAGCTACACTGGCTTCCTGGCAGGTGGGCTCCCACTTGGCACTTCCTCACACAGCTTGCTCCATTCCAAAAGCGAGCCAGGGTTACGCAGCTGCAGCAAATTGGGTTACAGTTATCCAATAAAGCCCTAGTTAAAGGGTAACCATCTAGAAAGATGCTGGCGAGCTTGATGAATTTGGATGAACTTGCATGTGTGGGGAAGAGCATGGAGGATGTCCAGGTGTTGCAGTTTATTTACAATGAAAGCGTATGGACCAGATTCCTGACCTGGAATAAATCAGTCCTGCTTCATTGTTTCAGTGGTGCTCTGTAAGAAGCATCCTTTGGGGACTTCAGCCCTGCCACAAAATGAAGTGTAGCTGAGTAGATAAAGCTTGAGCTTAGATCTCCGGAGATCTGGGCTTTGTTTCTGGGTTGAGCACTGACCTCTTGTGTGGTCCCAGCCTGAGCAGTGCTTGTTTTCTGGTTGTGCTGAGGCACTGTGACACCAAGGGTCATGGCCCATTTGGCTGGGCACGGAGTAAGCGTCTCATGAATAGAGTCCCCTGCCCAAATGTGCAGAGGCAAAATGAACTTGTAGTGATCTCTGTGCTGCTGGGTGTGCAAGCTCTGTGAGTCAGACTTTGTGTGGTGCAGGAAGCCTGGCCGTGCTATTTGTGGTGTAGCACATCCTGTCCTACACTCAATCTGGATTATCCTCAGGCACCAGACACTTGGTTCTCGAGGCAGCTGCATCTTTCCATTTGAGTGCACCACTTGGAATCACATGAAGGGCTAAGGTAATGTATTCCAAGTAGGCACCTAAAGTAATATACTTCTCCCCTTGGTGAATGCAAATAATTAACATTAATTAGAGCTGTGCACATGCATTAAGAGCAGACTTCAGCACTCTGGGGCAATTTTATTTTCAATTAAGTGAAAAAAATACTTTAAAGTCTGATCACTCTGAAAACAAAGGGTGCTTCTGTGCCAAGTTACCTGACTTTCTTTTAACCAAGTCTGCTCAGAAATTAAAGGCAAGGGCACCACATCTAGACGGTGTTTCCCACTGGGGCAGATCTTTAAGCAGCATTAATTACTCTTGGTAGAGCTTACAGCTATGGATGAATGGACAAGGACACCAATGGTTTCAGTGGCTGACAAAATGCTGGGAGATCAACTCTTCCAGGTACGGAAATTAAATTGTGTTACACTTGTGTTCCTAGAAGCTCTCCCTAGTGGGACAGTATAAATTTCATATATTATCTGCCACACCTCAAACTCACATGAATATTTTTTCATTACCAAGTCCTGCATCTACAGATTAGGAAATACTGGAACAGGGCAGGTTTGTAGCCTGAACTCAACTCCTAGAGCTTTTGTAATTTGATAGGGTCTTCTTGTCCATAGTCACATTCTTTTATTTCTCTGAGTACCTGCCTGTTTGCCAAGCAGGATGGATGAGGCTCAGAGGACATTCAGATGTTTGATGTTTCTTATTAGCTTTGTCATTCAGCATGTGGCCCTATGCATTATTTACTATGGCTTCACTGGAGCTCTTGAGGCAGAATCTTTCTCTTCCTTATGGACACTTTCATGGTCTTCATGCTGTACAAGCTTCTTCCAGAAAGTCTGGTGCTCCCAAGAGTGTAGGGTGGTACTTGGATTGCTTGTTTACATTGTATCCTGAACATCATTTATCTTCCTCATAAAGAGCTCGGTGGTGTGACTTGGCCCTAGCCTGCTTCAGCAGAGCCTGGACCATCCCACATCCTGCTCCCGGTGCTGGTTAACAGGGTTATTATATTGCTTGGCAGAGGGACAGAAGTAGTGGCCAGGTAAACTATAAAAACTCTATTGGTCAGAGGTGAAACAAACCCTTTCCCAATAGTCACAAGGCTTGGTTGTGGGAGTGGGATGAACCTGATAACAAATTAAATAGAAACTGTAATCTGTCGACAGCATTGTTTTACATTAAGATAATGTTGGGAGAGAGGATTTCCAGATGCCTGGGTTAGTCTCTGCTTAAGGTGGTGCCCGTATTTCGTCTGTCTTTTTCTTGCAGCAATTCATCTGCAGCACTCAGTCAAGGAGAGACTTCACAGAAAGAGGCACTTGTTAGTGCCAGGATGTGCTGTAAGCAAGGCTGGCCAACTCAGGAGGGGAGCACATCATACGGAACATCTTTTCACTGATGGAGGGAAGAATTGGGTATTTTCTGCTTTCCTTTACTCCAAATGGGAAGGAGTGTGTGATGCCTGAGCGTGGCTGGCCTGGTTGCCCACACCAGGGCAGTGGTGCCAGGGGGGGGCTGTGGCTGTCCTGCCTCCCTGGCTGGCAGTGGCTCTGCAGCACCAGCGCTCCCAGAGCCGATCGACCTTGGCATGCTGCATCCCACCGGAGCTGGCGACCTGCCTGGCCAGCTGGCAGCCGGCCACCAACACAGATGGGCAGGAGTGGTGGTGGCCAGGGCACGTCACATCACCCTCCTCCCGCCATGCTGCAAAACCTCACCAACAGCATTGGCAGTGATGAAAGCTGCTGCTGCTGAAGGTTTTCTCTCATTGTTCGCAGTTCATGGTGTCGGTAAGGTTATTTTCAAGCCAAGCAGTTTTTCAACAATATATGCTTATGTAGATCTCATTTAAAACAGTAGCTTGCCACATGCTTTATATTCATGGGAACTTCAGAGAACAGTTTTTAAAGCCCATGCAATCTGGATTTAATTTGCATTTTAATTAATATTTCAAATGAATTCCTTGGCCTCATTTATTTATTTATTTATTTGAGCCTTCGAGAGCAAAGTCTCTATCAAAGTCTTGAAATTAGAAGGACTGGGATTTCTTTGAGCACAGCTTTTATTTAGTCATATTGTCCAAGACACCTCTGACTAATTATTAATATTAAATGGAATTAGCTACTCTGTAGCTTAGACTCAGCCTTTCATTTGCTTTATGGCAGAGGCTGCAGCAAACTCACTTTGCAAGAAAGAAGAAAAAGTATTCGTACTACCTGTTAAGAGGGAAACAGCTTAAAATGAAGTTTTAGATACATGAAATTTAAAAAAAAATAATAAAAAGAACTCAGTCTTGTAGAAAGAATGAGGTTACATGTAGATCTTGAGGAAAAATTGGAGGCTGCATTTCAGGAAAGCATTTGAACACATGCTTAGCTTTTTGTTGGGCAAAGTGCTTAAACACATTATTCAGATTAGGCACTGCTTATCTTGCAGAAGTTAAACAAAACAAACCAAACTAAATATGAAGTTAAATTCTATTCAAGCAATGAATGCTTCAAATATGTTTGAAATTAATTTCAAGAAAGTGTAATATTTCACCTATCCCAAATTGATTTGTTAGACGTTAATAGCATCTAATAATAAATACCTTGGGTCATTTCTGGGTTCTTTATAGAGGAAACATAAAAGTTATGTTGGTTGGCTCTATACCTGTTATTGATGGTGAAACAGTGGATAAGATGCTGCATAGGGCTGCCTTTATGAATTCAGTGCAGAAATAGTAGCACTGAATTCTAACAGTGCTTATTGCCTGAAAATTTCAAGGCAAATAAGCATGAAATTAGCAATTAGGGAAATTGACCTTACTACCTTCTTATCAGAGTCAAAGAAACTGAGGCAGGAGACAAAGCATCAATTGTTTTAAAATCAGCAGCCATCTAGCAGTAAAGCTGGAAGACATGCCTCAGTTCAGCACCAGTGAGCACATCCCGGGCAGAAAGTCAGTCCCTCTTCTTTGTCAGGAGAGGTGCAGGGTGATGAGGAAACAGCTGATTCTTCACTGGTGTCAAGGTAGGCAGCTCTGGGGGTACAGCAGAGTGTCTTCTTTTCATACAGATGGATATTTCCAGCACTTATGGCTACTGCCAGATATACCAGGTGCCATGAAACATTTTCCTTGTGGTATTTGGGATCAGGATTTTAGTGAAGGCATTTTGAATTGTTTGGCTTTTTGACACCTTTGGCTTTCCACACATAAATCTACTTACGAAGAACAGCAAACTTTCATCTGTTTTCCTATTTACAAAACGAGTTCATAACCCTCTGCTTCAGTCTCTAGGCTTCATGCTTCTGAGAATGCCACAATGCAAATGTGTAACTCTTAGAATAATCCACCATAAATTAGATGGTAGGAAATACATTCAAGTATCATAGACTTTATTTTTGCAAAGCTGATAAAACTCAACTCAGCTTTAAACTCTTTTCCTGACCGAAACAAACCAAATTTCTTCTCCAGGAGATTTAATTTGTTCATCTCTTTTTTGTAGTCAAAGGATCAAGCTTGCTGTTCAGCGTTCAGTATTCTCTGTTAATGTGTTGAGAACACTGGCAGGTAGCTGACTCTGCCAAGCACATCCCAACGCCCTCAAAGTGTGAACACTTTTGGGGATGGTGACGAAGAACAGGACTCCAAGGTATTTTTTGGAATCAATTTTACCAACAAAGCACAAACTTCAGACTTCTGTAACTGGAAGAGATTCTGTATTATAAAGTAACTTAGCAACAGATTATTGCAACAGGAGATTTTACCCTGAAATCAATTCAATTGTGCTGTGTTCATGCAAGGTTTCTTTCTTGCTTGCTTTCTTTTTTTCTTTCCACCACCTCCCCTAGTCATCACTGTTACTAATTCTGGTTAATACCCATCAGAATCTCAATGAAATCTACCTTGAGAAAAAGCAGAATTAGTCAAAATGCGGAAACGTGAACTGCTGCCTTGGAACAATGGGCAAAATATTTCCAGCAGTTACCAGCAGCAAAAACACTGGGCAGGGCAGTGAGGGTGGGAATTGGTACAGTTTGTGATGGTACCCAGAGGCATTTCCAGCATGAAAATTGTTCTTTATACTTATACCTTATACTAAATAACAAGAATTATGAGGCAATGGATCGGTATTTAGAGAGTCTAGACAGAGGATGACTACCTTTTTCCACCAACTTCCCCTCTGATCTTGAAGCTTTCAGCCTCTTTCTGTTTCACTTGTCTGCAGCCATTAAATGGGAATCTGAAGGAACAGCCATTTCCTTTCTTACCACTTTATAGTCAGTTCTTGAGCATGTTTCATGTAGTTAAAAACTCCCAACATCTTCACCCTCCAACCATGTGGGAGTGGTGAAATTAGATCCAACCACAGACATCAGAAGACACTTCCAAATTAGGACACTTTTAAACTTTGTGAAAATCACAAGCATGTTAAAGAACATATTCACATGCACAAAAATATTTATGATTTCGTTAACAACACAGAATGAAATGTGTTCAGAACTCTTCCTGTGTTCTGAAAATAATCAGATTATTATCTGATGCTGAAATTGCACAAATAGATTCTTGGCAGGCAATTATATTTTCCCATGCAGGTTTTTAAATCTCCATGTTTCTCCAACATGTCACTCATTTTTCATATTCATTTATAGTTAAATGTAAACAAAGTGCCATAAATTAATTCCATGTGTAGTTAATTTTTCTGATAAAATATGGATGAATGAACATGTTGTCTTCATTCATTTCAATTAAGAGTCTTCGATTAGTTTTAAAATCCCAGTGAAAAAAGTGTCCACAAGACATGCTTTCATTCAGATCACATGTAGATGGAGACATTGGATAAAGACCTACAACAAACAGTGTCTAAATGAAATCTAGATTGTCCTAATCTGTCTGATAGATGTGACAGAATGATAGTTTCACTTGTTGTAGAAGATATGATCATGCCAAAGTATGGTGCAGGACAAGGAGACAGTGAAGCACAGTATTCACAGAAAGATGGTGATGAGGTCATAATCACCTCCTAAGGAAGGAATAACCAGAAAACAAAGAACTTTTAAAGCTGGACTTAGGTAAGAAAGAGAATGACTGGAATATGGTTGATTAAGTTGTGGGCATGACCATGAGTTTCAAAGTGACACAGTGTCAAAGATGAGTTTTAAATTAAGAATAATGATGGTAAAAAAATAATTAATTGTAGAGAGCTTACACTGACCTTAATATGGCAGCAACATAGCTTGAGAGTCATTCCTTGCCTCTAGTTTCTGGATACATTTAAATATTTGCTATTGTAGTGCAATAAAAATCTTACTGACTTTTGTGTTTGGAAATCTATTGTTACTGGAGCACAGTAGCCTCTAGACACACTTAGTGAATCCAGCTTCACTGTGATAGGAATAGTTATTAAGCCTTGGCATTTCAGAGACCTGGCATTATATTTTTTGGTGAGGGTTGCAGCGAAATTACTGGATGCTGTTGTCTTTTATTTTTTTCACCTCTAAACTGGAGAGGAGTGTTCATTCTAGCTCTCCCTTTTCCCAGTTTTACTGATACGTTCTGTAGCACCTTGGTATTTGTGGGTGCACTGTCACACTACTGTAGAACAGTAAAACTATGAAAATTAGGGGGTATATTTAAAGACATCAGAAAGATTACTGAGGCTGGAACAATTTCTGTCTAGTAAAGAAAAATAATCATAATCAACCTGCTAACATTGAGACAAATAACTTTATGAGTTCTGAAAGAAAATGAGGAAAAGGGCTTCTTAAGCTATCAGGCTAGAAAAGACAAGATGAAAGTGGAAGAGAAATGTCCTGTTTTTCTTTCCTTGTCTTTTTTTCTATTCAACTGATGAATGCTTTCTGGTACAAACAAATAGGATGATGCACCCCGTGCAAAGTTGTTGAATGCAAGAATAATTAAAGGTAATTTAAATAGTAAAATAACTAATTAATGTCATTTACAAACAGTTTAAGCAATGTCCCTATGCAAATCAGCCATCTTCTCAGCAACACAGCTCCTGCAATTGCAGATGTTTCTCCCAGATTTTCATCAATTAATGCTTAGCTGTGATAGGTCCCCTTGGGTACCTGGCTTCCTAGCACAGAGGGATCAAATGTTCTTCCTTTCGTGCTGCACCAGTTTTGAACAATTACCATTGTGAGCTTTTTTCCTTTTAAATGCTCAAAACCCCTCCAAAAGGTGACTCTCCAAATAATACAAACATGTTATTCATGTTAGTCTATTTTTTTGTGTGAGCAAGTTCACTTCCAGTTCAACAAGTGCCTTGTCTCTTACAAATGAAACTAAACAAATTTCCTAGCAGGTGCCACTAACATTGCTGATCCTGTGCTGAGAAATGCTTGTTATGGTGGCATCTGAAATACATATTTCGGGGATTTTCTTAAAAAAATAATAAATTAAAGAGTGTCCAAGGGATTTTCTCATCAGGGCTAAACACTAACTGTCCCAAGGTCAGGGAGGGAGTGGAGAAGGAGTAATGACCTAAGGGGTAGTCACAACTCAGTATTTTTCCAGCCTTCTATCAGTGTTGTGGGCCAGGGAAACCACCCAGTCCATAGTTACAACAGTGGTTTTATGTCATTGATTTTATCTATATACATAGTTGCTTTATTTCTATGACTATATTGTACTTATTTATTTGTTATTGTTAATTGTTATTATTAATTTAAGACATGAAAAGAGGAGATATTCTAAAGAGGAGCTATTCCAAGTTTGTTTTCCATGAGATGGAAGGACAGCAGCATTCCCTCATACAGCAGGCTGGCCAAGGCTTTGCTCCTTTAATTTCACTGATTTTGCCTCTGAAGTGAAGGCTCCTAATTATTATCCTTAAAAGGAGTGCTGCCAGGAAGGATTCACTTTGGAGATCTCTTGCTTTATTGGCAAGGCAACTAAACCTGACAGTGAAGGCTGCCAAGAGGAGAGTGGTGTGATTTTACTGAGTAGGAAGGGATGACAGGAGGAGTCCACTGTGCATAATGTTGCCTGAGAAAGGCCATGAGGGAGTGATGCTCACATAAAGGAGAGGATTTGTGGTGGAAAGCGAGAGAAGATCAACAAGGAGGTGAAGGGCATGGAGTGAGGGTGAGGGTGGGGATGACAGCACAGCAAGAGCAGTTATGAAAGAGAGGAGGCTGATCTGATTATGCAAAAGAGACTGCTCCTGTGCTTTTATATTCTATTCTGTGTTAAAAATTACAGCATATTCCATATGTGGGATTTTCTTCAGGCTACCAGTAAGTCTTAGCCAGCTTCATTTGTTTGCAGCAGTTGTACCATCTATTCTAGTCCAAATTCTATGTTACCATATCTAACACCCAAAGAGAGATGGGTGGTGGGAGAAGGGGAGGCAAAGATGTAAAAAAAGACACAATACTACAGATATAAAAAGCATAAGAGATAAAAGGGTGGTAAGTGAGTGAAGAGAGAAGGATTTTGGAAAAAGGATACTTAAAGCCATGAAGAAGAGAGACCATTACCACCCCACACTGTCAGGAAATGTTTCCAGGTGAAAGGCTACAAGTAACAGTCCATCTAAACCATTTCAGTCCTCACAGCAGAAGAGGGAATTAATCTATTTGGTCAAAAAGTAAGGTATTTTGCTGTTCTAGTTAATGCTTCATTGAAAGGCAGAATATAGAACATTAAAGAAATAGTATTTCAGAAGTTATCAGGGTCCTAAGAAACTCTACCAAGTATTAAATTTTTTGTGCTTATATGCACTTCAGTAAAATGAGAGCAGAATTTAAATGCAATGTATACCAGCTTTCATGACTGTAATACCTGAGCAGATAAGGCTCTTACCCCTGCAACTCTTCTATTTCACAGCAGGGCAACTGAGGCATGGAGAGACAATGTCTTAGGTCTTTCAGATCTTAACTTCCCCTGAAAACAGCAGGTGTTAAATCCTGCAACACCTCAAAGAGACTGGTATTAAATGATTCATTGAAGATCAGACAGCAGAAACCCATGAGGAAATAAAGACTTTAAGCTGGAAACCTCAAGTCCTGGGTTACTACCTTAAACACTAGAGCATTCAGCTGTCCTACTGAAGCTGAACCAAAGTTTCAGGTGTTGTGCCTGCTCTCAGTTTAGATTTTTCAACAAACTTAATTTCTAAAGTGTAATTACAGGGGAAGAACCTTTGCTCTGTAGCATCAGTGGAATTTGATATCCCTTGATAGGATTGCTCATCTGTAACTGATGTCAAAATGTGGGTGTCTCTCAGATGTATTTTACTTTGGCTTAATTAAAATGTGCCTCCACTATTGGCATGGAAGTAATTTTATACAAAACCCTCAATGTGTGTATTTACTCATCTTGCAAAAAAAGGGATCAAACAGTCAGTAATGGTGATATGAATCGTAAGTAAATTTTTTTCTTATAATAGAAAATATGCATAAAAATTACTGGAATTTTCTGTTAAATAGGAGAGTGAAGGGACTAAGGAGCAACTTGATAGAAAAGCAAATGTTCAGCAGGCAGTTTAAGAATATAGGTATTTGTTCATTTTCATGTACATTATAAAATCAGGCCCAAGAAGCACATGTGAAATTTGGAAACTAGAGGACTGTCACAAAAGGTCCAGTAGTTTCAGCAAGAAGAAAATTGAAAAATTTTGTAGAAAGAACCACATTATAATTAACTCTTCAGAAGCTGTGAGAAAGGACAATATTAGCCAAGTAACATATTGCAAAGAAGATATAAGGAGAACTGATAATTCTGATGTGTTGACGCTCAGTGCTTTGATTTGTTGGAACTGCATTAGCAGTTTCAGTCTTACTTATTTCCAGAACTGACCCATTCATTTTATAAAAGCATCACTATTACAGCTAGAAAAGCTTTCCCTCCCCTGGTCCAATTTTTTTAAAATGTGGAAAAAAGTTGGGTTTTTTTGGTTTTTGCACTGGAAGCAGGATGGGAAGAGGCAACACCCATGATCTAGGCCCTGGAACAATTTCTCAGTTTACATCATCATAAATTCAGAGGGGCTGGCAAACAGCTCCTGAAGGACAGGCTTTGTGCCAATGGGCTTAAATGTTACCATATATTTCCACTGGAGAAATAATAACCAATAATAAATAATAACCAATAATAAATATGCCAGAGGGCAGGGGGCTCTTTCATATACCCTAGCTGGGTTAGAAAGCTTCTGAATTTTCATCAGGCTTGCAGTTATTTTGCTTCTTACGTACTTTAGAAGAGTTTCCCCAATACCCTTCAGAGATGCTATTTCTGCTTTCCGGATGTTATCTTGAAATTATGACTAAGCAAGAAAACTTCACAGGGAAAACCCACTTTTTCCTCTCATTTTGTAAAGTCAAATTCACACTTAGGATTTTTGGAGCACTTTCAGACAGCTTGCTAGTTCTCACCACTGAAGTTTGCAGCACTGAATGTGTCTTTTGCTCTGTAGGATGGAGCAGAATGATGAAAACGGCTCTGCCAGAGGCCACCAGACTGGTCTGTTGTCTCAGGGGAGCAGGGCTGGGTGGGCTGGTAACACTGCTTTGGGCAAGGGGAATGAGCCTCAGCTGCTGGATAGTAAACTGCAACTGAGGGGGGGGCAAAGTACATTTCCTCAGCCAACAGCAGGATCTCAAGTGTGGAAGAGAGGAAAACTGTGGTTTCCTACCTGCTCTCCTGGTCCAAGATTCACTGAGTTTTATGGAGTAATGTTTTGAAGTCAACAGGGTTGTTACCATATTTTTTTCAGTCTCCTGGTTCAGTGGCTTGTGTCAGCAAGGACGGGGGCAGCAGCATGTGGTTCCTTAGCTTTTGGAGAAAGCAGGGCTTCTGAGGATGTTTCAATCAAGGGGCCTAAGCAGAGCTTCTCTCCAGCAGCAGGCCTAAAGGACTGCTCCCTCCTCACAGCCCCTCTGAACTGGGATAGGGTCCCCACAAGCTCATGGCGGATGCACCTTGCCATGGGACAGGGTGGTAGGGTGTGGTGGTAGGGGATAAGCTTGTGGTGGTAGGGGATTTCAGCAGGGACAAGACATCCTCCTCGGTGGCTGCTCATGCTTTTCTTTTCTTCTGCCCCCTTAGTCCTGTGTATGGGGTCGTGAAGACAAAACATGTGAGGTTCCAGCACCAGAAATAGAAGGTCAGAGGGAGGTGGGCTATCAGGGAGCTTAAACTAACCACTTAAGGAAAGGAGATGTTAAGCCCTTCAGCCTTCTCCAGCTGTCTACGTAAAGCTGAACAAAATAAATACTGATAATAACAACAGTAAACCCTCCATACTGAGAGTATTTCCTGGTTTACAGTCTTCACAAGCAGAAATGCCCTTAAAGCCTCTTGCCTGAGATTTATTTAATCTCAGATTCTGATGTAAATTTGCACTTGGGGACCTGGCAGCAATCAAGGAAAAGAGGCGCTAACTGGGAAAAGATCCTGCTTCTCTTTGTTTAAACGTTCAACTTGGGCTGTGAAATTGCATTTGTAAGGGAGGAATAAACTCTGAAGCCCTTCAGCAGAAATGGATTTCACATATTTAGTGGATGCCTCAAGGCAATTTCTTTTCTTAATGGGATCAGAGCACAGCTTTAATTTTTCACATTTTATAAGGCTTTTCCTTGGAATTACTTTTTATGTGGTTCCAATGTTAATGGATCCTTCACACTGAGGCATGAGTAAGAGAAAAAAATCTTTAGAGAAGAAAAAAGTAGAATCATACTGGAAAAAAGTCACATAATAAATTGGAGATCAGAGGCAATAAAACTGCCACATTTTTAGTTGATAAATGCTGGTCTCATCTCCTTTAGATTTTGAAGACATTAAAACATTAAAGCAAACCTTTGTTTTTTAAAAGAATGTTTTACTATCTGGATAGAGAGTCACAGGAACTACTTGGGCACAATATTAAATTGTCGCTGGGAACTGTGATGGTTTTGATGTGTTAAAATGTTATGTTCCTAGCCAGGAATAGGGACCTCACCTGAACAAAAACGCAGTGTCTGCAGACCCTTCACTTAAAATAAGACAGAAACAGATGAACCAGTCTTCAGAGAGTTTTAAGATGTCCACTTTGTAACATCAGAACAATTATGGTGGGTAGCCAAGGCAGAGCAGGATAATTTTTGTTTTCTAAGAGATTATGCACAGCAGTTGAATTTAATATAACTCACGGAAAAAGTCCCTGCTTATTATTGAAGTCATTAGTCTTTCCTGGTTTTGCCACTGGCATTTTACAATACTGGTGCCATTTGATCTCAGAAGGCTTGTTTCTTTTAATGCAGCTGAGGGATGATATTACAAATAAGGATATAGATAGCTCTGTTATAATAATGAGGGACATTTCTGAGATGCTTAATATGACAATCATACCTTTTGTTTTTCTTAGATCCTAATTTTCCTTAAAAAAATAAAAATGTGCAGAAGTAGTCTCATTATTGATCTGGAATCCAAAAGAGTTAGTTTTGAGTCACTATAATTGGCAAAGGCTTTTACAGCTCATTAACTGCAAGATTATGTGGCACAATTCATTAAAATTCTGTTTCACTGAATGCATTTGTAAACACCTTCTGAGAAGTTTATCACTCTTTGCATAATGCTGAGCTTTCTCTCAGCAGATACATTTCTCTGCTGCTGTTTACTGATATAGGAGTCTGGAGTAAGTTATGGTAAAAACGTCCTATCTTCTCACAGCAAAGGGAAGAAAAAGGAATTGTGTTGGCTCTGAAGCGTTACAGATATTAATTAAACATTGCTATACTATTTCCATTAGACCACTGTATTTATTAAACCTCTCATTCCATTACTTCAGTTCACATTTTTTGCAAGAAGAGTTTGAATTTAGTACAAGTATGAAACAAAATTTACAGCACAAGCCATCTTTCTTTTTTCTTTTTTCGCAGCAGCAGCAAAAGAGATCACTGCATCCTGGCCAGCAAAACCACAAATAATCTTTCTTACCCTCTTGTCAGATAGATTTAAATTATTTTTCATCTAGAAGCATTTATCCAAGAGAATATCTAACTTATTCCTTGCAGCTCTATGAGTAAATAAGTATTGTACTCACAATAAAAGCTGGGCAAGTGTTTGTGAAAATGATGAGAGATATAACACGGTTTAGAATGGAGAAGACTGAAGAGTAGAGAGGTCTCCCACTCCCATTCTCATTTTAGCATCAGGGGTTTCAAGTCATACTTCTGAAAGCGTAGAACGTTTAACCTTCATTACAGCTTAAATCTTTCAGGTAGGAGCAGAGCAGATGCTTGTGAATTGTGAATCCAAATGGGTATGGCCTGCCAAAGCATGGAATAGGTAGTTTATCTATGGATAAATGAACTCTAAATTCCATTAATTATGTTGACTAAACTTGCCTTGACTACACAGTTAACCCAGCATGCTTGTTTCAGAAACCATCATCTACTTTGTGGACAGATAAAGCTGTCAGACAGCCCACACAAGCTGGATCATGTCATGGGTCTCCAGCCCTTGCTCTTTGTACCTGCCTGCTGCTTCTGCCATCCCTGTCATTCTTTCTCACCCTTGGCTTTAATATATCTGTGGTGGCAAGGCGGGATTTGTTCCCATATGAGACATGATTCACTGTGGTATTGCTCTGGTTTTATGGAGGCAGAATATAATGCAATTTAGGGATTTAAAATGTACTCAACAGTAAGGAAACAGGTCTAATGTGTTGAATCTAGTACAACAGCCTTGTGCCATTGCATCAGAATTTTTTATGCAACTGTGGTAAGGAACCAGAAGACAAGGCAGTACCTGGAACCTGTGCTTACTTCCACTAACGGTGGCTGGGACTTGGTGCTTTTATGTCAGCAGTTTTACTGTTGAAATCTTTCATGCTGAGAAAGTCAGTTCAGCTAATTTATATAAAAATCATGCTTTTCTTACATATCTGTAGGATTTCTTTGATTCAGTACATGAAAACGTACCAGTTGGGCTGTTGTCTGAGCTCAGCTGTGTCACCAAGGGAGCTATTGAGATATAAATGTCTGTTTTGTGGAGCTGGCACTACTGTCACATGAGTAACAAGACTTTGGTTTGTTCTGGTACATTGTGTGTTTTGGAAATAGCAGATGGTATGAACTCTTAAAAACAAATAATTGAATTTCCTATTTAATGTCATGAGAATACTTTTTTTCCTCCCTGCAATAAACTGTATCTTTTCCTCTGTACTCTGGGCAAGGACCATCTTTGGATTTGTAGATCCATTGTTGTGCTAGTTTGAAAACAAACCAGTGGGAGGCACCAAATCAGAATAACAATTTAATGGAAATTAAAGAAAAGGGGAAAAAAAGGTAAAAGAAAACACTGTCAAACTGACAGAGTCAAGGTACAACCTGACACCCTGTTAGGCAGGGTGGTGGTAGCAGTCTGGTAGAATGGTGGCTGCAGTCCTCTGAAGCAGTGATCCTGTAGTAAAACAGTCTGCTCTTCCTCAGGAAGTCCAATGGTGGCTGTGTAGCTCCTGTCCTCTGGAAATCCAGTGGGAAGCCAGTGTCTCTGGTGTTCAGCCTCAGATTATATCCACGATGGGATGCTTGGTTCCTCCCTCTGGGTGGAGCATCTCACAATGGGGTAATGAGTCATGAGGCAAAGTGTTGATGAGGCTCATTAACAGAAGATAGTCCGGAGGGAGTTATCTCTGAGTCAGGTGGCAGGACAATGATGGGCAATTAACAGAAAGATAGTCTGGGGGGAGGAGGCAAGGAAACACTGCCCCACCTGATTTCAACAGCTGATGGGGATGGTAATAGAATACACTGCGACCCAGGACAATTGTCTTTGAAGAAATTAAATATATATATTTGTGTGTGTGTGTGAGCATACATGTGTGCATGTGTACATGTTTATGTATATGGCTACCTTAATAAGTAAACAAACACTAGTGCATGTGCATATCTGTTACCCAGTTAAACTAACAACTCTGGATATTTTTAAAAGCAGCTGTAGGTGCTCAGGTCTGCTTACCTTGGTGTCCAAAGTTTCAAACAGACATCACTGAGTTGGTAGAATTAGCAGGGTTGTCAGAATATGTTAGCACAGCCTGCCTGAAAAAATGAAAATGTCTGAGAAGAATGGAAAATCAAAAAACATGAGTGGCAAACTGAAGACAAGTGCATCTTCTGATTTCTTTTTTATCTCGGCTGCATGTTCCTTTCTTTCATGTTTGTTTGACTTGCTCCACAGGTTGGTACAACTGTTATAATTAACTTGACTGAAGGGGTTTACTGCCAGCAGGCTAAAATAATCTTTCCTTCTTTAAACTCCTCTCTTCTACTCTAAGGAAAGGGTGAATGATTCATGAAAACAAGAATCACCAGAGGAATGCAAAGGAGCTAAACTGTAGTAATGAGGTGGACTCTGCCCGTGGGCTTTCTCCTCTCATGGGCTTTATGCAGAAAGCCTGACTTTAGAAAGTAGCACACCTGTGACTTCTTCCCTTCCCACTTACAGAAGGCAAGTGATTGGGCAGGAGGAAGAAAGGGAAAAGTCTTCACTCTGTCTTCTCTGTTACCAGCTGACATCACAGAACAATAAGGGGAGCAAGCACAGGCCAAAAATTGAAGGTTGTAGAGGCTGATGCTGAAAAGCAAGCTGAGCAAATGATTTAGATTCCTAATCCCTTTGACATCACTGCTCAAGCTCTGGATTGTAAATTACTCTGTGCTGCAGTAAAGGGAAAGCTGAAGGAAAACAGGCACCAAAGTTTTTACACTGATCTTGTCTGATAACTTTGTGAAGACAGGATCCAGGCCAGGCTGAGTAATGCTATTTATCTGTCATTCAGTGCGGTAACAGACCTGCATTGTCAAACTGCAAGGAACCATAATCACATGGCTACAGTTATCTGAGACTTTTGCTGGATAAATGCTACTTTTGTTCCACATAGAAAAAACATTGCAAAGTTTTTATTAGGTGCTGAGGCAGAAGGAATACAGTAAAAAGGAAATTTTTTTCCAACATGAATAAAAAGGCTTTAATTTCAAATTCTTGAAGATGCAGAATCTCATTGATGAAGCTAAACAAGAGTATGAATTATGAGTTTTGTCTTCTAGGAGCATGGGGACAGACATCTAGAATTTCCTGTTGAAAATATTTTGTGATTTGATTATTTTTTTTAATGTTTTAAGTTACAGCATCTGAGGAAGATTATTGCGTTGAAACATCTCCTTTCCATTGGTATTTGTTTTTCTCAAAATTGATGCACTATTGAAACTGCTCAGGCGTGATGCATTATGAAAAGAGACTTTAGAGACAACAAAAAGCTTCACACTACAACACATCAACATGACATTTCTAAGTGAAATTATTTTATTTTAACTGTATATACTTCAAGCTCCAAATAATGCTTGTTTTCATTTTGATGAAAATGAAAATGACAGCAAAAATCAATTTGTGGACAGTCTTACATTCCTAGGACTTTCTTCCCACTGATGAGACTGAGGAAGATGAGAGTTATCACAATGAAAATAAAAATACTGTTAGTGTAATGCTTATTTTGTCAGACTCCTTGTTTGCCAGGAGCTGAAGAGATGGTTGATAGAGCAGATTGAAAGCCAGCTAGTTTTCCATTCACATTCACCTGAGATTTCAAGGCTTCCACTCTAGTTCTCCATCAATGCTTGCTTGAAAGTTAAAAAATGTCAAGTTTTGCAAAAACACGGCTCAGAGGCAGAGCCCTTGATGCTCGTAATTTTGAACTTGTCAAAGTAAATATGGTTTGTATTGTATTTATTTCCTGAAATCTGAGCAGACAAAACTCATTCCTTCTCAAGGGGACTTAAAGCAATTGGCCAATTGCTTTAGAAATGTGTCTTTTGAGGGTAGACAATTTTATTTGTAGGGTTCCTCTCCTCATTTTTTTTTATATGCACCTCCTATGCATAATTTTAGGGACTGATTCTCCTCTCCAACAGCATTTTGCATCCATATGTCTCCACTGCTGTAGAGGAGATGTTGCTATCAGCATCATCATGAGCTAAAAGAGTCCAGAGGACTTTGCTACGTCATTGGCAAAAGCAGCTTTAAACTGCATTGAATTTCTTTGGTTGCATTTTCTTGCTTTCAACAGCAGTCTCTACTTTTGTAACTTGTCCTCATTTAATATTAAACTGAGCTGGGAATATATTTAGTTTGATTATAGTACATTGGAAACCTTCAAGAAGATCACTGGCCTGCTGAAGGGGTGGGCTGCATTCTGGACATTTCTGCCCCTGCCTTAAATTTTCCAAAGTTGACTTCCCACACAGCAAGATCCAAGGCTATGGTGCCATATCCAAACTCCCTTCTTTATCTTCATATATCTATTTATAGTGTTTAGATATAGGGATTTGCAAAGAGATAAGAACAAGACATTGGATCCAGCCATAAAGACACTTCTGCCAATTTTCTTCTGGGCAAATACTGCATTTATGAGCTGGCAACAAGTTGTCTTTTCCAATTCCCAGTGCTGAAGGAGCAAGACACTCACTTTGCCAGTATCTGTGAGGGCCAGGCATTCCTAAGCTTAGTACTTAGGTGAGAGAATTATCTTGGATATGTGCCTAGTCTCACCTAGTCAAGAGTTCTTCTGCTTTATCTAAAATAATTAAAGGTTTACGTAGTAGAGATTTTGTGCTGAAATCTTCTATCCTCCCAGCAGAGCAAGGCAGCTATTAGACTATAGTGTCTCATTCCCTTAGTGAATATTAAATCATCAGAAATTGTTCCACTTGATATAAAATACTTAAATAACTCTTAGCTCAAAAAGGAGAGAAAAAGAATCAATATTCCAATGCTGAACACTCTTCTGGAAAGCAGTGAGTTTAGTTTCAAATCTGGCTCTACTGGGAAACCTATGGCAGAATCAGGAGCTGAACCTGGGTTTCTGAGGGCACTAAATAGTAACCTCAACAGAATTCAGTGCACTTACCTTACAGGCACCTTGGAGATAGCCTTATAACTGTGGGCTCCTGCCAAAAATTCAGAGTTGCTGTGAAGACATTTATTCCTCTAAAAACACTTAATGAAATTTTTCTAAATCTTCTGAGTAACTTGTCTGGCTTGTAACTTGTTATTGGTGAGCTAAGTCACAAGAGGTACCAAAATATAAATTAGTTAAACTTAAGGCATTTGGGCAGGAAAAGTGCTTTCTTATCAGAGTGATTATACTCTGCTTTATTTACAGTATGGACAGCAGGCATTGAGTGTGCTATTTTTGTAATTCAGCTGTACAACAGAAACCTTTATAAATCAAGTGGTTTTATATTCAAGCTGACACTATCACAAGCGAGAACAGAATGTCTCGGTTAGTCTAAGATTCTCACTTCAAAGTCAACCATGTATTTAACACTTATCAACAAAACTAATGAGCAGATGCTGGTGGCCTCTGAGGGACCAAGTGGCACTAGTGGCAGTTCTCTCAGAGAATCCCCATAAAATAATACCTAATGTCTTCCTAGCTGAAATAAGAGGAGGGTCTGAAACATTTAAAACTAAAATAGTTTAATATTGAAGGTTTAAAACCTTAAAATCCTTCATGTTTATGTCTTGGCCCATATGGACAAGACTGCTTGGGTGAAACACTCTTCTCAGAATGAGAGATTTCAGGGCTGATCCAAACTGAACAATCCAAACTGAGCTTAGTCTGGTACAAAACCCGCTGTGGGAATAAAGCTATCTTTCCTAAACCAATGTATTTCCTTTTAACTCTTTAATCAGCTGGGGAAAAAAAGATGCAGCATGAGTGTGTTCCCCAGGTACGATGTGAAGTAACTACGCCCACATGCTATAGCAAGCAGTGGCCACAAGTATTTCCTGCGGTGCTCATGTCTGCCCTGTTTTCCAACGCCAGGATAACGCTCTTTATTTAGGCACCCAGTGCAAAGTTCCAGAGAAGCACATAGGGTGCACAGATATGGCATTGTGCACTCTCAATATAACACATGGGCAAACACAGCTGTCACCACTGCATCAGTGTTTCAGTGGGAAGATAGGCAGCTGTTACTGCCAGCTATGGTAAATGGCTATCCCTAGCAAGGTGTATCCCTAGAAGGGTGTAATGGCAGTGGCTGTGTGATCAGACCTCATCTCTGATTTGCCTTATAGGCAAAGTTCTATCCTTACTGATACAATTACCACAGTAGCGCAACATAGTCAAAACCCCACCTCTTTTCTTCATTTTTCCAGGTCTGCAAACACATTCAGCAGAAAGCCTGTGGACCTACTCTTCAGCTTTGTGGATATTCTGCAAGAGGTTTAACATGAAACAAATATTCTTTAGACTCTTGGAATCAGGGTGTAAGAATTTATTGCCCTACCCCATATTGGAGCTTGCTACTCTTGCGACAGCTGCAGCAGAAGGGAATTTACACCTGTGCTCTAACTGTTCAGTTTGCAGTCTACTGTCTTAACACAAACTCACACATTCATCAGCAGGTTAAACTTAGCTGCCAGGATAAAAATTGGAGCAGCTGAAATGCAAACACATGCTCTCTTCCTGAAAACAGTTTCTTCCTGCTCTCAGCCCTGCCAAAGGATTTCATTAGTCCTTTCCAATTCCCACAATTTCCTACTGGCTTCCTGGTGTTGGGGAAATGGAGTTAAATGCAGTGCTTCATAACTGCACCCTAATTTTACAAAGAGACATTATTTTTCTTTGAAAGACTTAAAACAACCTTCCTTTTCTCAGAGTTAGATTCTACCTGGTCATGGCGGGGCTCACCTAGCAAGTGATTAAATAAAAAAGGAAAATCTTAAGCAATAGATTTGGATTCCCTTCCCCATTGCACTGATTTTTTAAATACGTAGTTCCAAGAGAACAAAACCTCTTTGTGGAACAAGAGTTGAACCTGCAACACTCCAGCAGTATGGTCAGGGCTATTTCTGACACCTGCAGTGTGGCAATGCAAAACTGAAAGATGACTGCCAATTTCTAGGCTGCCTTGACCATGATCAGGTTTTTAAGGTAATCAAGACAAAAGTATCACAAAAAGGCTTTTAACTGAATTTCCAGAACATTTTTGGCCTGGGAAGAACCCAGGCTGACCTTTGAGTACGTATTTCCAAATCCTTACACAATGTATTTCCTCTTTGGAATACTCTTGTGCAATAGTAGAGAGGAAAAGAAGGAGCGAACTGCAAAGAGGGAAAGAGTTGCATTATGTTTTACATTAGTGTTATCTGCTCAGGCTCCACAGCTTCTTTAAAGCTACTGTAGGACAACTTGATGGAAGATACCAGGCTTTTCCCAACCATCCCCAGAGCTTCCAAATCGCATTGTAAATTCGGCAAGTTACAAACCTTTAGCAAACTCTCTCTGAAGTATACAATGAAACATATAATGAAAATTAAATGGACAGTAGCCAGCAAGTACAAAAGCAATCTGTCACTGTAAGACATTTCTACACAAACCTAAAATGTTGCACACAAAAGGTGTACTATCAGTCAAAAGCAGAGGAGCTTGAATGTAAAGCAGCCCTAAGCTTCTTTGTACCACAGGTCTTTAATTAGACCTAACAAATTAATATGAATCTGGAGGAGGAGAATTGGCAGGAGACCACTGCTGACGATGCTCCTCACAATGAGCAGTGGTGTTTTGACTCCATAGTGCAGATAAAAGCAAATGTGCATCCTTTGTTTCTGTAATAGGATGCAACATGCATTATACAGACAAGAGAAAAGAAAAGAAAAGATCAATGTCTGAGACTTCAAGGCTCAATTTCTAGAGGGCACAAGGTACAAATGAAAAAGTTCATGGGAGACAATGATCCAACACTTAGCCCCAAGTCGGTTTTCTTTACAATTATAAAACACTGTTTCAAAAAACAATACAAAAGAGCCCACACGCAGAAATGAGGAGATACATGAAAACATAGGAGACTGGGAAGGATTAATATTAATTTTGTTCAGTTTTACATTCATGCTGACATTTTTTCCTGAAGACTTCACTCCCTGAAGGAAGGTTGCCTTGAACTTTGTAGTGGACTTTTTTCTACATCAGGAAGAGGAGTAGAGGGTGTTCCAAAACATGTGAGATGGTCACATTATGATTATTTGCCATGGAAGATGACATTTTGAGCTCTGGTTGCAGAAGTCCCCAGGAAAATGAGGACACCCTTGACTAGCTGGAACTGGGATGTGACTCCGAGTAAGAAAGCAGCATTGCTCCCATTTATGGCATTTACAACATCCTGAGTTTCTGCTCTCCTAGCATGTTAGATTCCCTGCAAGAAACCATTCCAGAGGGAATGTGGGTTCTTTGGGGGAAGATCCTATTGGAACACAACCTCTTTAACTTCTGGGGGAGAAGAAAGTTTCGGAGCAACTGGCTATAATTCAGCAGCAAGTAGTAGCAACTAAAAACTGAGACTTGATGAATTTGCTAGAAACTTGTGAGTTTCTTGAACCAGGAGTGAGACAGCAGTATAATTTGTCTTTCAAACTCTTTATTACTGTAAATCGTTAGATTATAAAAGCTTGTGTTCTTTTTTGAACTTCAAATATGGTTGAGGAGTTTTGTTTCAAAGCATGGTCCTATGTCATCCTGAATGTATAGGCTTAATATAAAATAATCATGGCATGAATTTCTCCAGCTTTCACTGTGAATTTTAATGACTGTGACACACTTTTGGCCTTAGGAATATGTCGGTTGAGATATTAGGTCTGGTGTCCTCTACAGCTGATCTGATTTGTCCCGGATGAACAACATATTTAATCAGCAAGATTCTTTATTTTCAGTGTTTTATTTGAAATTCAAATGAGTTCTTAACTGAAAGATCTTTGAAAGAAAATATTTTCCTAATAGTCTTGAAGATTCTGTATTTCAAAGTTGTAAGGAAAACTTTTCTTAAAAGATGAAATTCTCACTTTTTTTTTGGGATAGTGGGAATATAATTTTTCACTTCTGACCTCACAAATATATTTGGAAGATGTTGTGGAAATAAATGATATTCATGGCTTGCTGTGGGTAGAAAATGTATTTATCTATTCTAAAACCAAGATCTGCGCAGTTCATCTCACTTTAACCTGGCTGACTGAAGTTACAGCTCTTACTCAGAATGATTGCTTCAAGACTTTTGGATCTCAATTTAGGCACAGACCAAAGAACAAACCTGACTTCAATGATTCTTAGAACAAAACAGGGCCCTGGGAAGCATGAAGAGTATGTGAAGATGAAAAACCCTCCACACTAAAAGTGAATATTGCTTTTGTGCATCTTCAAGGGATTTGGTCCCAGATAGAGGAAGGCTTGAGAAGTTACTCCTTTCTTTTTACTTACATGAGCTCAGTACTCCCGCTGACCATCTCACAGAGTTTCATGCTTGCTGTAAGCTGTTAAAAGAAAAGGGATGGGGAGGACCAATCATTTTAAAAATACAAAAGTTATGGACTGCTCAAAGTGCAAGAGCCGTGGGCTCAGTGAAAGTCAGTGGGGCTCAGGAAGGAAGCAGTCAGCTCCCTGTGAAGGCTTGGGATTGATGGAGTTTCTGTTTCTGAGAGGAATGTGATGGAAAGACAAAGAACATGAGATACAGAAATTGAGGCAGTGGCACACATCTGGAGAGCCCTGAAGAATGGCCAGATGTCTCCTGGGTTATTTGACTTGAGATAGGAACACCAACACTAAAAAATACCTCAAGGAAATATTCATAGAGGGAGAAGGCAAGAATGAGTATTTTAGCTGATTTTCCTTTCTGTGTATGTAAAATGGAGAGAGAAAGCAGATAGGGAAGTAGAAGTTGGAGGCCTTGAGGAAAAACTAAAATTAAAATTTTTTTATATGGCACTCGAAGGAAAAAATACTCATTCTAAAGATGCCATGATCTAAGCCATAGCTGGCTGTCCAACTCTTTTTTGTCCTCTGGATGAATGGAACCTTGTTTGCTTCCTCTGGTACCCCATAGGCTGTGCTCCTATGGGTTCACTTGCAATACACTTGTCTGTCTCTTTTGAGCTTTTGGGATCCTAGAGGTACATTTAACTCTTTGACTGAGCTCTGTGTGCCCTCACTTGTCTCTGTCCTCTCATCAGTTAAAGGACTTGCTGAAAGCAGCCCGAAAAGGACACTACCCTTCTGTGCTCATCTTCAAAATGAAATGAAGAAAACTATGATTTAACCCCATCTAAAGTGTTTCACCACATGTGAATGACAAAAGATCTATGGAAAATCCTCTTTATAAAATTGAAAAGCTGATTGGACATCACTTTAGACCGGTGATAAAAACAGGCTTTGTAGAAAGACAGCCATACAGGAACAAATGTCAACATAGAGAGAAAGCTCTCACACTACGAGTGGGCTCTTTTGAGCAGGGACAGGTCAAATAAAAAAATCTAATTCAGATCTCATGTGACACCCAGCTCTCTTCCAGTATCCTGAAAGATCAAGCTCATTTCTGGAGGCAGTGTCATCCTCCTCTGCACCCGAAGGCAGAGGTGAGCAGCAGGACTGAACGCCAGTTTCACAGCACATTAGTCAAGGTGATGGCACCCCTCAAGAGGGGAGAGGAACGCTGGCAGGTCACAGCAGCCACGCCTCAGCAGGGCAAATGCTGCTGCCCACCCTTCCACACAGCAAAGGGCAAGGCAAGGGGGGACGGAGGTTTCACTTGTCAGATGTGTGGCTGAGGGGGAAAAATAGGTTTGGCAGCTATGAGGGAATTTCAAAATTCCACAGGCATTGATTTCACAGAAAAAAAAAAAGAAAAATGAAGAAAAATGGAAATGCCTCTGGTTTACAGTTGGTCTCTCTCTTTTGCTGGCCAGCAGTGGAGCTTTGTGAGAAAATAAGGTCTTTCTGTTACCATTTGCTGCCTCAAAATGAGAAGGTAGCCTCATTTTGAGTGCCTCAAATGTTGCTGCATCACAGCAGCAGGTAGCATCCAGTGTTCTCGTTTATAACCAATGGGAGGAGGCTGAGAGATAAGAACAAGCGCTAATATTTTATTACCCTTTCCTATCTGATTAATCCAATTTAGCCTGATGAATGTAAAGAAAGAAAATAGCAATGCTTTGCACTCCAGTGCTACATTTCATTTCAAGTGCCTAATGAATGTTAATAAATTAATTTTCAGACACCTTTTCTGAAGTAAAGTATTTTTGCACCTGACCTGATCACACAGAGAAAGGGAGGAGTAAACAACTAAATACTGAAGGTCTTACACATTAATCATATATACATTTATAAAATTCATTTTGCAAGCAGCTTAAAAGACTCAACAGTTAAGCTTTTGTCAGAAATAATGGAAATTGAAATAATGGAAAGCAAGAGAGAAATCCATCTTCTAGTCCTTTAAATGCAAGAATAAACTTTACCTAAGTGTGCATTATGCTATCCTCTATCCAGTTTCAGAAAATATAAGTAGAGGACTTTTCCCTTTGATATTCGGAAATTTCTAATTAGAACTACATTCTACATTAAAGGGACACTTATAAATTAATGTGGGCTAGAAATATTAGTATTTCAAAAATAAGCCGACTGGAAAATTTCTAGATTTAGTGTAGCAAATCCATGGCATAAAATGTTAATTTGTTCACATGCTTCTTGGGTGCAGCTAGTATAAAAATACATACATACATTTATATATATCTATATGTAAAAATGTATATATACTTACAGTGTGGGATCTTGGGATGACATCTGACTAACTGAATCTTCTTCCTTTTATATTTTGCTCATCCTTTGGTTAAGATAGGAATGCATAAAATACCATACTCACCTGGATTGAATTACTAATAGAAATAGTATACATAGATGACAGTTAAAGAATTTTAAACGAATGAAAATAACTAATATCTTCAAAAATCTGCAGTAAACATATTCCCCTAATTAACAGAATAAGCCAAGGGTTCTTATATAACTACAAAGCTCTGGAGATATAATGTAATTTCATGTTAGCTCCTCTTGCACTGCTTATTGCCTTAAAGTAACTGTATCACTGAAAGTATTTAAGAGAGCAATTGCTCTTGGGGATGTAAAAATCCTTAGATGTTTGCATCTAAATAAACTGGGTAGCCCCATTAAAATAGAGATAAAGGCACATTATCAAACAAGCGGTAATTAGAGCTGTTATATTTTCTGCATGAACAACCCCCCAAAAAAGTATTAATTAGTGATTAATATCACCTGAGATTAAGCTGAGCCAATATTAAATTTAAGTACTCAAGTTCATTAAACATCTTAGACTGGTGCAAGAATTTATGGTCAGGCACTATAATGATTTTGCACCAGTGAGATGTGGTTTATCTATTTTAAACCATGGGGCTACATTTTATTGCTTTATTGCTATTCTTGGTAGAAAATTAGAATAGAACAGATTTATGGTTCTAGAAAGGTTATTAGGCCTCATTTCACTCTTGTTTAGGCCCAGTTGCAGGAAAACACAGCCAGTTCGCAAGGACCCAGCGGTGCTCGGGATCCTTGCAGCATTCCCTTTCCTCACTGACAGCTGGTGGGGCCCAGCACACCGGCTGTGGGAGCCATACAGATCTCTGGGATGGCTGGAAGCTGTTCCTAAAATCACAGTTGTCTCATTTGTTTCCTACTACTTGTTAAAATATTTTGCTTCAGATTGTCCAGCTTTTCTTGGCAAAAACACTAGACTGAAAAAAAAAAAAAAATTCTACTTGCATGAGTCATACCATCCCCAGTTCTCCAAACTCATAAAACAATTGCTAAAGATCAGAGGTGGCATGAGGGAATTATCTGAGCTGGCAGTGGCTGGTTGCTGATGGCCATGTTTTTCTGGTGCTAGTTATTCTTGTTAGCAATAGTTGAACTATAAATATATTCAGCTTGAACATTCCAGTATTTTGATCAGGGAAATAAATCCGGCAAAGCATCTGCATTGATTTTTGCTGATCCCCAGTGCTTCCTTCACCCAGCTTGGATCACACCTGACTGGCCATCTCCTTTCCCAGCTTCTGGGCATCTTTCTTCTGTGCTTGTCTGGTGCCAGGGGAAGGAGGAACATGAAAACATACAACAGCTAGGCCAGAAACATCCAACTGGTGCACACTGTCACCCCTGCTCGCTGGAGTCAGCCCCGGATTAAAGACTGTAGAGAAAGCAACTATTTGGTTCCATTTCTGGGTTTATTTAATCTACAGTTTTCTTTACTGTTACCATGATGTTGGCCCCTGGCTGCCTCATCTCTGGGCACTGATCCAGGGACTGTATTTGCTGCTTGAGGCACAGATTGCCTTTAATGCTGAAGGGCAGCAGTAGCCTCAAGACCACAATGTCATCTGACTGATGGAGGAAGATGGAAATCCATGCTGTGACTGTGTAGATTATTTTCTCGTGCTGAAACAACATTACACTATAGATCTGAAACTTGGCGTATTTACTTTTTGTCTGACAATCCTTGAAGTCCATTCAGTCAAAAGAGCTCTGGAGTGGTTCAGCTGATATCCAAATCTCTCCTATTTAGGCAGCAGTATCACAGTAACACAATTAAAAAGGCTGTCCTGGCTCTTTGCTCAAGTGGAAATGAGACCAGCTAAACTGCAAACTGGGCCCTAATGGTGCAGAATTTGTGACTAATACAAATGAGGCTTTGCAAGTCATTACTGCTCCTAATTTTTAGAGAAGACACCACCACGGGAGCATATTTCTGCTGGAAACTGCCACTCAGGTGTCACAGAAAGACTGCCCACCACAGCCAACACATCATGGATTTGTGACCTGACAAAGTGATCTCAGAGGAAAGGCACTGCTGGCTATGCACACTCACCTCCCTCTCCTCTTGGCACTTGTGAGCTCCTAACATGAACACAGGATGCTTTCAGGAGGGCATGGGGCCATGCAGACAGATGGGCAGGGGGAGAAAAGGGATGCTTTTCAAGGGTTCAGTAACTGGGCCTGAATACTCATCCAGGGATGTCAGAACAGCAGTTTGGTCTGGATGCCTGGACAGGAGATCAAAGGGATACCCTTTTGCTTCCCACTGCAGTGCAGGGTGTCAGTAATTAGGCACTTATCAATTATATGATGTTTATAGGATCAAAGCACAGTCCTGACATTACCTAATTAAACAGAACCTCACCCTTCTGACACAAGTATGGCCTTCAATTCACTGATGGCACAACGGATGGGGAAAACTGTGTGTTTTGGCCACCAGTGCTTCTGCCAGGATCTCCCATCTTCCGTCCCTGTGCCTGTTTCTTTAGCCCATCTATGCAAAAGGCACTGTGTGCTAGGCTGTAGTTGCCGAAGGGGAAATTTTGTTTCAAGGGACTTGTTTCTTTGCAAGTTGATTTCCATTGCCTGTAAGAAACATTTGTTGACCTCAATGAAAGATAAAGTTTTCCCTGAATTCTCTGGCCATACCCCAATCCGTGCCTCCTGTGGTGCACAGGTTTGTGTGTGATCACCACATGACAGAGGCACTGATCTTCTTCCATGCTCAGTTTACAGAAAAAGGTAACGTGCTGCTCTGAGCATTTCTCCCTCTCTGCGTCTGCAGTGCTGAACAACTCAGTACACTTGTATGTTATTTGGGTACACTACCTACAGAAAGACATGAAAGCAGTTTTTAATGGAAAAGTTTCCCTTTTTTGCGGGGGGGGGGAGCGGGGACGATGACTCTGGAGCCAAAAGTGCAGTCCCCTTGTTGGGGTGTCTTGTTGAGACATCTGGCTGAGCTGACAGAACCTTTCATGCTGCAAACCCACAGAGGGGGAATCTCTGCTTCCACAAAGCTGTTCACTTGGTGATGCTGCCAGAGCTGTGCTGATGACACCACAGATGAAGACCTGGGATGTGCTGGGATGGACCCCTACATGGAGATAGGCTGGGATGGAAAGCACTTGGAGTGCCCAGGGCTCCTCCAGTATCCTGTTCAACAACCGTCCTCTATGCTGGGCCCAGGCACACCTGAAGGTTTCACAGCAAGGACATATCCATTTATAACTCCTATAAGTTCTTTAGAAGAAAGTGTCTGAGGGGAATTTCTGTCCTCCTGGTATTTTGCTCTATCAGCACAAGAAAGCACTTGCAAGAGAGAAAACGCACAAACTTTTCAGAAACTACTCCTTCCACCCCCAGACTCCTTCCTATGGAGTAAGTGAGCACAGACTGGTCTTTAATGTGGGAGTTTAATGATCAATATTTAGCTAGGAGGTTTGATGAATATTATATTTATTATGTAAGTCTGGAAAGGCACTTCAGTCCCTGTATTTAACTTATCACTTTTAATACAGCAGAAATAAAAAAGCCTCCTCACACTCTGTTCTTTTCTTTAACAGGCAAACCATAATGTTCTTTGCTCTCATGCTGCTTCATTTTCAAACACAGCACATGTAAACAAAATTGGCAATAAATTATGCAAAAGTGTAATAGCAACAAAAATTTTGGAGAGCTAAGTGTCAAGTTTATTCTCTGAATATGAATGACAAATAATTGCTTTATTTGCCTAAATGAGCTTGTATGTATATTTAAAATGCTTGGCACTCCACTCCTTTTCAGCTCAATGACAAAATTTTTTGCACTGTCAGTGGGTCTCCAATTTTATCCATCGATATAATAAATTAGCTGTATTTATAATTTTTATTCCCTGAATGAATTAATAGTAACTGATCTTTACCTTCCATGTGATATAAATCTTATGTTGATGAGAAATGGCTCAGGTTTTTCTGCTATAAAACCTCACAGAAGTCTTCTGCATCCCACACTAGAGTTGTAATTTCTCAGCATTATGCAATGTGAGATCCTGAAGTATATTTTTTTTCTGAGAGACTCCTTAAGTTTTAATTACATACAGTGCAACAACTAGAACATTCCAATAAAAACAATCTATTTCCCATGGGAAATTATTTCTCCCTTCTCTCATCCACAAGATGTATCTGTGAATGGACTGTAGAGACATCATGAGGTGCTGCTGTGGGATGGCCCTATGGCAGGGGTTTGTTCACTGTCTTCCATCCTGAGAGCTGCACCTCACTTTGCTGGAAGAAGCAGCTGCTGTTCATGGCCCCATGTACAGCCTGGGCTGGAGAGCAGCCAGGGATTCTTTTGCTGCTGCTGTAGACTATGAGCAACTTAACTCCCTACTGTACTAAAGGTCAGCAGACACATAATCAGAGCTGAACAGACTCTCAGCCTGGGGCGCAGGTTTTATTCCATCTTTCTGACACACACAGGCCATGTGATGCCATCAAGAAAAAAAGCATCATCCCTTCAAAACCTTTCTCTTCCCCAAACAGAAAGTCCTTTGGATGAAATGCCAATGCAGGCACACAGTAACTGACCCACTGTTACTGGTGAGTGACAGCAATGCAAATCTACTTATTAGTAGATTACCTAATCAGGTGGCTTAAAGGACCCATCCCAGCTCACTGAATAACCATAATTTCTTGGAAGTGAATGAATCAATATCAGTATCTCTCTGTAAATGGAAGGGCTGGATGGATGTATGGCGGAGGGAAAATTATATACAGATGGTTGTGGTTTTTTGGTTCTTGCAGCCAGGAAGGGCTCTCTCTGTTCAAAGTCTGTAATCATTTTTTAGTGGGTTCTTGAAACAGTTAACAGTGAAATGTACAGGAACTGCAGCTGCAGGCTCACTTTATGGTGCACTAACAGTAAGTAGGGCATGGTGACTCTTCCTTTTTCACAGGAGGGAAAGTCCTGTGGTTCAACATGAATGAAGAGCACAAAAATATGCTTATTTGTTTGAGGCATGGAGGTACTTCATGGATGGGGGTAAGGCTTGAAGAGAAGTGGCTTTGCCAACAAATGGAACAGATATGCATACAAGAGGGGCATTTTTCAAAAACCATGCTACAGCAGGTACAAGACACCTCCAAAAATTTTTCATGAGACAAATCTCATAGATAGTGAAATGGGCATGGGAGGTCACAGATTTACCTCCAGACGAGATTGCTGTAAGAAATGGCACAGTTGCAGATACACCACTTTTTATAGGAACATGCTGGGGAAAAACACTTCACATGAAAGCTTATCAATTTGTGTTCCTTCTGTTGCATGTTAGAGGAAAAACTTTTCAAGAAAGTGCTTAACAGTTGTTTTGACAGAAGAGGTAGGGAAGAAAGAGTTTGAATAAAATCCAGAGAGCATATGAATAAAAACCCCCTCCCATTAGACATGGGAGTCTCAGGTTTCAATCTCTGAGCTTGAAGAACCAGAACACCTCTCTACCATCTTCAGCTTAGGAGAAGGAATGTGAAAGACTGCAGTTTCCTACTTATTCTGGGTTCAGTACCCAAATTTTCATTCAGAGTTCTCCTACCGAACCAAAAGAAACATCCCCAACATGGAAATGGTTTTTAGACTGCTAGATTTCCATGAAAGTGATAATTTTAAACAGGTGCTGTGCTGCAGCAAAAACATTTGCTACAACATTCCCAGTGAACGCCACTGATTAGCTGGCAAAACACCAAGCTTGCTTTTTAAGAGAAGAACTTACTGATTAACATGTAATTTTACTTAAAAAAAAAAAATTCTCTCAAAAGAGTTGCATTCTGTACTTCAGTGCCTACCATGTTGAAGTTGTAAACTTCAAATGACAGCATTCTAGTTGCACTCATATAATTTCACTTCTTTCTGAAGGATAAGAGTGAAGCAGAGACTTTCAGATAATATTTCACTCATCTGTAACTGAGACAAAGGAGCTATAGCAATAGTTGGCCAAGGAAGGATGTCATTTGCTTCAGGGATTGCTGGTAGCCAAGATATCCAAGTGTCTTATTCTTCAGAGGCAGGAAGAATTCCTTTTCTTGCTGAACAGTTTTTATGTCCAGTAACTTAATGATATTCTTTCACTTTATTTTTAACTCCAAGCAGTGACCACTAGCTCAGTCCAGGAGCATAATGCATGTACAGGGGGAATGTAAAGTTACTCGTATCAGCTTGAAAGCTGAGAGATGTTCCATTCTGTCTGTGAGTGCTTTAAATTCCCATAGAGGCTCTTTAAAAGAGCCTTAACTATTTCTCATATTTTTTATAAACAAAAAGAGAAAACAAGCCCTTCTGAGATGACTATAGGAAAAGTCAAGGCAGGCAGAGTTATTTCTGTGACGGGCCAGGAAATAGTTTCCCTGCACAAACTAAGAGGAAAATAGTTTTACAACTCAGACTATTTGTCAAAGAGCTTCACTTGTATCTAGGACACGTGTTTGTGGCTAAGGCATAATGCAACCAGGCAATCTGTGGCCAGAAAAAAAAAAAAATCAGCAGGGAGACAGCAGAACCATTTACCTTTTAAACTCAACCCCAGAACGACATGCTTAGCATGAGCACTCCCTCCACTCCAATCCGTAATACTTCTTGCTCCTTTTCTCTTTTTATAGACCCTGCTCTGAATCCTGACCTAGAAACCTGGTATTCACAGAAAACGAAGGAAACCTCACAACTTTCCTCATCTGCTCCTGCCCTCCCATGCTGACAATCTTCCAGCCCACCTAACAGCCTCCACAAGTTGTCACTCTCTAACACTATGTTGTTGCTCCAGCTGCACTCTTTTATGGCAGTGGCTTTGTGCCTGCAGCTGGTTTCACACCTGAGGGCAGTAATGAACTGCTTCTGGCACAGTCTGCTGAAGTGGGAAGATGTTATTAACTTATATTATAGGTGAGGAATGGCTTGAGGGACTTAAACCCAGCTGCCCCAAAGTATGTAGGCATTTTGTATATAGCACAGTAAGGCACTTTGCACTTTTAAGGACTTGAGCTTAGTCATTTGTGAAAAATTGTAAGTTGTTATGTGACAAAAGAGAAGCTGAGTCTGTTCTCCCCACCGAGGAGATTTTTTAAAATCACTTGAGTCCTTCCTTCCAGGCTTGTGTTCTTAGGCTGACTATAAGGTTGAGTAATACAGAAAGAGTGCACACAATCATCTAATTTGCAATAGAATTTCTCCTATAAATGAGGTCAGATGGGCTTTAAATAAAGGTGGCCTTGCAAATTACGAGCAGCCTTAGGAACTCAGCTCCATCTGAAGGAACCAGGCTTATGCAAGGTCAAAATAATTCCAAGATTCCCAATCCCAAACATTTTTTTCCAACCTAAAGTGTTGCAACACCTTACAGAGAGGCAAGGGAGGCAGGGAACTACACAGTTTGCCTATGGAGAGAAACAAAGCAACCATTTGAAGGTCACTGCTTATTAGAGCAATTGACTGAACATTAAATCAGCAGGGTGTTAATATCCAAGGATTTTGGCTCCAGTCCTAAAAAGTCCTTTTGCGAACTCCAGGTAGGTTTTCTGTACCTGCAACTTGTCACTTCCTTCCTGTTATTTCTTTGCAAGGGAGCTAAAAATGTGAAGGACTTTGCTGAGCTGACACTTTCTTTCTGGACAGACCTGCTTTTTATAGAAGTTCATATTGAAGACACATTGGGTGTGCTTCCATTGTTATCTCCTCCTCAGATGATACTTATGCCCATCCTGGAGATCTGCTTTATGAACTGGCTGTCAGACACAATGTCTTCAGTCTGAAGTCACTTCTCCCCAGATTCTACTCAATCAAAAAAATAAACAACCACAAACCAAACAATTTGATGCAGTTATTACTGGTAGCAATAAACACTGCCTGACTCAGGGCTGGCTCTCCCTCTAGGTAGGAGAGCAAAAAGGTCCATCACGTGTGTTTTTGTGCTCTTCATCAGGAGGGGTCCTGATGAAGGACCTTCTTGGGAAAGAGGAGCTCAAATCACACAGCCCTGATGCTTCTTGCTGTGTGTCCTAACAGCTGAGTCAGACAGAAATGTCAATGCTTGTGTAAGGTGATGTGAGAGAAGCATGACCAGACATGCGATCCTTGTCTGTCAATTTCCACAGGACAATACCAGCAAGCACAATTCTAATTTTTATTGCATTTTTATGACCACAGCTGCCAAACCCATTTTTATCTCTCATTTTTAATTTCCTCTATTATGAAAGCTACCCAAACAAGGTTACCCAAAGAGTTGCCCTACCAAGGAGTTTTCTGATCTGTAGGAGTAAGACATAGAAGACTGGCCTTCATCCTCATCTGTCCTGTAGCTTTCAGAAATTGCATCCTGGCTCTCTCCTGTAGTTGTCAGAAATTGCAGCTGTTATCACGGCTCTGCTACTGTTAGTACTTTCATAGTGTCCCACCACTCACACATGGATCTGATGCCCTGGACTCTGAGCACACACTGAATGACAGTCACTGTTCTAAAGCACTTGTGATCCATGTAGATGAGACATGCCAGGGCTGAAAAGCAACTCTAATTTGACAGAGGAACCATACGGTGAAATCACCGTTTAAAGATGTTCAGTGCTTTACCAAATCATCCAAACAGTTTAGTTTTAAGAAAAACTCAGCAGGTTGGTTCTTCAAAGGCTCCTCTGATGATGGATGGATATGTATGTGCCTTAGGTGGAACCTGTGAAATCTCAACTGACTGTCTTAAAAGCTAAACCAAAATTGCCTGAGGACTAGACAGAGAACCACCAACAGAAATTAATCATGCTTCCCAAATGTGTCTTGTGCTTTCTTTGTTTTGATGGTAAATGATAACAGCAACAGCAAATTTGATCAATGGAAAGAAGTTACATTTAGTCCTTCATCTCCGATAGTTTTCATCTTGGTGTTTTTAGCAAGGAAAAAGAAAGTAGTAATCTGATATCATGGGAAGTACAGTATTTGCCATGAGAAATTTTGTAAAGTTTTTTCCATGTCATTCTAGTATTTAATAACAGTTTGGTACTCAGGCTTTTGCTTTGACTCAAATTTAGACTTGAGCTGTAGTTCAGGCATAATATAGCTTCCAACTGTGATCATTTCAACTCCTGTAAAAAAAAAAACCATATTAAAAAAGTTTATTTTTAGGCATCCACTTGCCTTTAAAATTGCTTTTGGTGACAACTATTGCAGGACATGACTGCTAAGGTATCTGCAAACATTTTATTGCCTGTCAGGCTAACTTGCTTTAACCTTCTCAGGAGAACAGCTTGAATTCTAACGAAGAGTAATAGGAACATGAAGAAAATGCTTGTAGAATAGAGGATACGCCTTCATCAGGTAAACAACTTAAATTTTGTCTTTGGTAGACCTAATTAACTCTATTTAAAAAAAGCAGAACCAATAAGTTAATGAATAAATAAACTAACCCTCCAAAACCCAGCAGCAGGTTGCTACATTAGCATGAATATTTCATGTTTGATCTGAGGATGCCCACACAGAATTTTATTTTGCTCTGACACTTGCTGGTTGTCTTAAGTAGAAAGAAAAAAGCCCCCCAGAAATTCTACAAAGTCTTACCTACATGTCTGTGTTCCTGGTATTTCTTGCAGGGACTGGTACCTCTTGTACATTCAGACCATCACTGCGCAGTGTGGGGTGGAGAAAACAACTAGAAAAAAAAGTGCCATTTTCATTTGCACAAGAAGACTAAAAAAAGCTCAAACTCAGCCCTCTCAAGCATTATCAATAATAAAAGGAACTGACAGCATCTGGCTTAGACTTGTCCATTTTGGGCAAGGGCAGTCCATGGTTTCAACAGTTCTGAAAGGGAGAAAATGGCATGTGCAATCCTCATAGGGCTGCGCCACTGCTCCTGTGCCCATCATGTGTCAACATACATTAGGTTTCCTTTTCTGCTGGGAAAGTGCTGTCAGTCTGATGGCTCAATGTACTGATGTTTACAGTGTTAGTAGTGCTTCTGGGGGACCTGGAAGGCTGAAGTGCTGTGCTGTGATGATTTGGGAGACAGAGCAGAGGTTAATGATCATAGGGGTTTGAATCAGATGGTATGGTGGTGGCATCTTGGTTGTCAGGTTCCCGTTACCCTCCCAGCCCTTGCATTTCCATTAGAGTCAAGTGGAGTTAATTGCTCTTTGGCCAGCTGTATTTACAGGACCACAATATCATGCAAAGGTGACACTGATAGGGAAATTAAAGTGCAGATGCAGATGAAAGGCTGTGATCACTGTTTTTGTGGCATTTGCTTTCCAACTTCCTCTTCTCTTTTGTGCTGTCTCCAGGACCATGTTTTGCCTCCTCTTCTCTACCCACTGACTGCAGGATGTTCAACAGCAATACTGTTATTAAACAGCAGAACTGCAGAAGTCCTTTGAGGCTTCAGTATGGGTGAAGCTTTAATATTTTGTTAGCTTTACTACAAATGTGCAAAGGCCACATTTCTCAAGAGGAGCTAATGATTCCACATCCAGTTTAAAGACTTTTTAACACCAA